>NW_027273877.1:13465000-14147500 GCF_046630095.1 Trachinotus anak
CTGATGACGTCTGTGTGACATCAGACACAACCTCCCTGTTGGTGAAATCCAGTGAAAGTCTGCTTTCATCCAGGCCGTCCAAGATGAACAGAACTTTACAGACAGCCAGCTGCTCTGCTGTGACCTTCTGTAATGTTGGATGGAAAACATGGAGCAGCCTGAGAAGACTGTACTGCTGCTCTCTGATCAGGTTCAGCTCCCTGAACGAAAGCAGAACCAGCAGACTGACATCTTGGTTCTCCAAGCCCTCTGCCCAGTCCAGACTGAACTTCTGCACCAAGAAGGTTTTTCCAATGCCAGCGACGCCGTTGGTCAGAACCACTCTGATGGGTCTCTGTTGGTCAGGTAAGGCTTTAAAGATGTCGTGGCACTTGATTGGAGTGTCATGGAGGGTCTTCATCTTGGAAGCTGTCTCCAGCTGCCTCACCTCATGTTGGGTATTAACCTCTTCACTCTGTCCCTCTGTGATGTAGAGCTCAGTGTAGATCCTGTTGAGGAGGGTTCCACTTCCTGTTCCATCACTTCCTTCAGTCACACGTTCACATCTGCTCCTCAGACTGATCTTATGTTGATCTAAAACCTCCTGCAGACCACTATCTGCTGAAAGAGAAGAGACAATGTCAGACTGAAGACAGAGAATCTGAGAATCTGCTGATTATTTTCATCAGCTACAGAAAAACTAAAGAGCTGCAAAGAAAAGCTTTTTAATGTTGTGCTTTTTAGAATCATCTGAAATGTCAGTGCTGTGTGATAGAACAACTGACACTGGAGAAAACAACAGGTCCTGGTTTCAGACATGAAGACATCAGCAGACACATGTTCAGTCTCACTTTGTACAGTGCTGCTCTGACTGGCTGTCTGCAGTCTAGGTCTGGTTCTGGGTCTTTGTCCACACTGGGGACAGGAGGGGTCTCCTGAAGACCCAGTCTGGTCGTGACACAGAGCACAGCAGGACAGCTGCTCCTCCACAGAGACACCACTCCTCTTCCTCCCTCTGTGAAGACATGTCTTCATCACTAACATGTCACAGTCAAATATGTCTAATAACTGAATCATCTTCAGCTCAGTTTACAGTAGAAACTGTCTCTTACTGTGAGTCTGAGGGTCCAGGTTCAGGACTGAACTCTGGAGGATTAAACTCTTTGGACCGGTCACTCTTCATAGACAGACAGCTGGATCCTGGAGACTCTGCTCTCAGTCTGTGGTTCTGACCTCTGCAAACACAAACATGTTTTTATTCATATCACATGGATCACTGATCAATTCTCTGATGACAGAGTCATTGTGGGAACTCTCAGCTGACGTCCTGCAGTGACGTCACCATCCAGCACCGCACACTGTACTGAAGGATGGAAGCAACACAGCAGCATCCAGAAACAACACTGTTGTGTCAGTCAGTCATTAAATGTGTCCAGTCTCCAGCTGTTGATGACCTGTCTCACATCAGCTCTGAAGAAGCAGAGTGATATAAAGGTAAGATGAGAGGATCAGATGTCTGTGACCCCGACACTGCCACTGCCACAAATGAAGACAAAACAACATCCTGACTAAAACTAATGGCTGCTGATGTGTCTGCTCTTCTTCTCCATATTGATTCTTTCTCTGGAGTTCAGCTTCATTTCACACAAGGAGGCCTGTGTGTTTCTACGTGACTGTGACAACAGCAAACACCACATCCTGCTGCAGGCTTCATCTGACCATCACACAACTTCACTGACAAACACACAGTTTGTCAGAGTTACATCTGCACAGATATCAGTGATGGTAAAGACAGTCTTGTGTGTAATTAAAGGATCATTCTGCTGTTATTCTACATGTTTGTTCTTGACAACAAACCCCATGAAAAGAGCCAAACCAACAGTGTGTGAGTTCGTCTCTCAACACTTTGTGACTTCCCTCCTCTGTCTGTGGCTCTCAGCTCTGAGTCCATTGGTTCCTTCTGAAGACTTAGGGCCTATTTTAACCATCTAGGCTCATGGAGACAGAGCATTTAGGACGTGTCCTCATCCACTTTAATTAGTTTAACAGTGGACAAACAGTCGCAGCAGCAGGCGCATGCTTCAAAAGGGTTGTAATTAGTCTCTTCATTAATCATGGGTATGTTTTAGACCTAACATGTGATAAACCAATCAGAGAGCTCTCTCCCATCCCCTTTAACCTCTTCACATCTACATTTTTTCACCTTATTTCTACACAGTTGCCTTTCTAAATGTAACCAGCTTATAAAAGAATAACTGTCATTTGAAAGGTTAAAAATTCTAGTTTCTCAAAATGTGTTTGTTCTGCATGTGACTAAAACCCAACCAACACTACATCAGCTTACACATGATATTTGTGTCCACGCCTGACAAAAAATGATTTATTTTCACAACAACTATGATATACTTCATGGAAGATTCATGGGGAGCTTCACATTAATTCTAAATCTTGTCAGTCACAAAGTTTTTATGTTTCAGACCTCTGGCTCTAATAATGTGTCTTCAGTTGGACTTTAATTCATTTTTCCAAAGGTGCCTATAAACTTCTCTCAAGGAAAAACTCTGGGGAAATCTGCTTTATCTGATTAAAAAGACACAGTAGAAAACCTTCTGAATTAGTTTGATGCCTAAAAAACCTTTTCAAACCGTTCAACACACAGCAGATCCTTCTCTCTCTCTCTCTCTCTCACTCTCTCTCTCACTCGGCCTGCAGTGCTCACTGCACCTCCCTCCCCTCTCAGGGGCTGTAAACATGCTTGGTCTCATGTGAAACCTGAGATGCCTGGCTTCACTGTGGAATACAGGCCAAAGGCAGTAGCAGCACGTTGTACAACGCATGGAATCACATCAGTGCATTTTCACTCGAGTGTGGTCAGTATCTTCATCTGAAGCCTGAGGAGTGAAATCTGAACCAGTCTTTACAGGGAGGCTCTTAATGTGTTTCCAGGGAGCTAACAAACACTTATTTTCATTTTCTCTGTTTAGTGTTTGTCTTGATCGGTGCAGTTGATAACATCGACCATGAATACAATCATCTTCTCCACTGTCAGTGCTGTGTTAGTTTCCTCTGGTCGACCTCCCTCTGATCTCAAACCCTGACTCACTTTGTCACTTTCCTCCCTTCTCCTTTGTCCTTGTGTCCTTGTGTCCTTGTGTCCTTCTCACTGCTCCTGCAGAGCTTATGTTGTGAACCACTTTCACTTCTCCACTTTCCACAGCCCTCTCCCTGACTTCACAGACACCATGTGTTACCCTGTGATGGCCACCACACCTGTAACATTTTTCCTGCACATTATCTCCACAGTCTTCAGCTCTATGTTCACCTCCACATCTGGACATCTCTGCTTTCCTTTACAAACTGCTGCAACATGTCCAGACCTGTGGCATTTGTAGCAGTGGAGCGGGGGAGGAATATAATTGGAAAGCTCATACATCCAATTCTAACTTTTTCTGGAAGCACAGACGAGCTATCAATCCATTCACCATTACCTGTTTTCAACGATCTCTTTATTCTGCTCACCTCACCTCCACTAATACTCTGTCTGAGTCTGTCCAAGTCTTCATTAACAGGAATACCTGTCATCACTCCCAGGGTCACTCAGCTCTCTCCCACAATCCTTCTTTCATTCACCAGTTTTTTGCAAAAGTTAAATTTCTCTGTTCTTCTGTTTTACAGGTTATTAACAAGTTTCCATCACAAAGATCTGAGCCATTTCCTCCTCTCCTAACTTCTTGTTTAATTCCCTAGACAGTGCTCTCAGACCCAGACTCACCAGCTCTTCTTCCTTCCTGAACTGAAGGATTATTTTAAAATCCTCCCTCACCACCTTTTCGTGAAGAACTCTCCTGTCTTCATGTGAATTGATCTGCCTTGACTTCATCTTGTCTGTTCTGCCCCTGTCCTCGTCCTCTCCTACTAGAAACTGGAGTCCAGTCATCCAACTCCACATCATCATCATCATCATCCTCTTCATCCACCTGAGTTTCCATCCTGATCCAGTCACAAACCAGTTTCTGCCAAACGCCGAGTCCAGAATCCAGAAATCATTGTCAAATACCAAAAACATTGTTTAGAATCAACTCACCTGCTACGTCACATCCATCCTCCTCCACCCACTCCTCTTGAGTGTGGATGATGCCGGATTAAGCTTTTATTTTGGTACTTCCTCTGACCAGCAGTGTAAATTAGCATATTAGCTAAATATTAAGTTTCATTCATATTTAGATTTAACATTTAAATTCTGATTAACTAAATGTGGTGAAATGTTGTTATTTCAGTATGAACCACTTTACAATCAGCGGCCCATATTACACAGAGCCTGAAATCTGTATGAACAGCTGACAAATATCTACTTTGATGTTAAAGAGGCTCAGTCATTTCCTCCAACAGCTGCTCACTGTAGTTTGGATCAAACTAACTGTGGAGAGTGAAGCTCTGACATGTGAAGCTCATCATTCAGGCTGTAAAATGATCCTGCAAAGTGTGGTCAACTCTGTTAGATCCCAGCTCATCCAGGTTCACCAACACACTGCTCTCTTCTTCTGTGGCTGCTTCTCTGCTCCACCACGGCCCTTTAATTACTGACATCTTTACATCTCTGTCATGTTCATCAGCTGCAGCAAAAATATGCACAAGAAAAAAGTCAAACTCTTCTTTGTTGGGATCATTTCACAGGAAACCAGCTCCTCAGCAGTCACTGTGAATACACTGATATGTCAGAGGAACCAGGGGAAGTTATTTTCTGCGACACTACGGCAGCTGTTACAGGAAGTGACATCACTGCAGGAGCTCAACACACTAAACACTGTTACAGAGACATTTTGGAGGTTCACAGGTTTGTAGCAGGTCTCTTACTGTGAGTCTGAGGGTCCAGGCTCAGGACTGAAGCCTGGAGGTTCTTCTTTGGACCGGTGACTCTTCACAGACAGACAGCTGGGTCCTGGAGACTCTGCTCTGTCCTCCTCTTCCTCCACACAATCACTCATCTTCAGGACTTCAGTCAGTCTGAGAGGGAAACCAGTAACACTGACTGTGAGCTCACACACACGAGAGTCAGGACAAACAAGCTGCTCAAGAGACACACACACACACACACACACACACACACACACACACAGACACACACAGACACACACACAGACACACACAGACACAGACACAGACACACACAGACACACACACACACACACAGACACACACAGACACACACAGACACACACACACACACACACACACACACACACACACACACCTGTACAGTATAATAAAGTCCACCTGCTCAGTTCTCTTGGCTCAGTTGTAGGTTTCATATTATTCAGCTCAACACGACATGGAGTCAAACTGTTGAACAGGAAGTACCACACCTCATGTTGTTCCTGCTTTTCTCTCAGTGTCTCTGTGTGGACAGAAGTTCACTGTGACTCTTCTTCCCTCC
This sequence comes from Trachinotus anak, assembly GCF_046630095.1. Lineage (NCBI taxonomy): Eukaryota > Metazoa > Chordata > Actinopteri > Carangiformes > Carangidae > Trachinotus > Trachinotus anak. Next base: position 13,470,414 of record NW_027273877.1, read on the forward strand.
ACAGTCCACAGGGACAAACTGACTCAGAGACTTTGACAGTAAAATAATAATAATGTTGTGTTAACACTCACCTGCCTCAGCCTTCAGTTTCCCTCCTTCTGCTCCGTCCACTTCAAATGGAGTCTGAGTTCACTGAACGCTTTCAGCTGCTCCTCCCCTCTGCAGTTACAGGAAGTCACATGACTGTCTGTGTGTGTGTGTGTGTGTGTGTGTGTCTGTGTGTGTGTGTGTCTGTGTCTGTGTGTCTGTGTGTGTGTGTGTGTGTGTGTGTTTTCAACAGAATTATCTTGATTTCCATTCATCTAATGTCATTTTCAGGTTGAACTGGATCAAACATTATATTAAGAATAAAGATGTCATGACCTGAGCCTCGTCTCTTCTTCTATGTTTCAGTATTAAACTTGTCTCTCCTTCTCTGTTTTAGTTTTAAACTCGTCTCTTCTTCTATATTTTAGTTTTAAACTTGTCTCTTCTTCTATGTTTTAGTTTTAAACTCGTCTCTTCTTCTATGTTTTAGTTTTAAACTCATCTCTTCTTCCATGTTTTAGTTTTGAACTCAAACGTTTAATCCCACCTGCCGTGATTTCATTGGTTCAACAGTTGAATTCAGATGATTTTTGAACAATGCTTTTTGGTTATTTGATCAATAATAAGCTGAAATTTAAGTTACTTTGAAGTTTTTCATTCTCATCAATGATAACATGCAGGTATGTAAGTGAAAGAGAAGGAATCCAACAAACAGGTTATATGATGTAAAATTAGCAGCTTATGTTTCAACACCTCACCAGCGTAAAACTGTACTGTCAGACAAACTTTGCTGATGCATTCACTGTCAACAGGAAATTACATTATTCTCCAAACAATCTATGTTTACAGACAATTCAACACTAAATGTAATATTATATGGCCACACACATAGCTAACATCTCAGGGCTTATGATCAAGTGACCAAGGAGTTACACAAGGTCAAAGTTTTGGAAGACTGGACAGTTAAGATGCCATTTAAGAGTGTTCACAGCTGTCTGAGTCATGCTCCTTACAGAGCAACTTTAATAGATAATGTAGAAAGCAATGACTGTGGGTCCATCTGAAGTCAGTGGGGGTGCACCAGTGTCATCCACCAAAATCTGATAATCGACCCGTTTATAGACGTCTGCAGCTGCTTTTATCTGGATCAGTCATAATGTGCAAATGCACGTAACTGTCTGTCTGTCTGTCTGTGGTTCCACCAAAATAATGTCTTTGTGAAACTTTAATCCTGCAGCTCAACAATCAAAGCCAAAGAACAGTTTGCAGTTTATCAGACGTGACATTTACATGATTATAAGCAACACGGTATAGACAGGTTGGGTATTTGTTTAGTTACTTAGACACCTGCACAGGCTCTTCTTTACTAAGGTTGTGTGTAAGCTGTGGGTTAGGGGGTGGGGGGGGTCAGGCAGCAGGAGTGAGCTGGTGGTAGTTGACTTGAGACAGCCAGGCTAACACTGGCTGCAGCCTTTATCGACACGTTGCAGCTGGTAACGTTACCGATGTCGCTGTGGTCTGACTTGGATCTCCACAACCAGTTTTCAATATCCATGTAACGATTTGTGGACACTTAGCAAACACTACTGCATTTTCTGTTAACTACAGAAGTGTTGCCTGGGTTTTCCAAACTGACCGTACAGCTTGTGATGAATCTCACAGGACAGTTTGGTGAATCAGTGCTTTCAGTGTCATTGAAACGGTTTATTCTTCGCACATAAAGTACATAAAACACATGGAAAGGACAAAATCAAATATGTCTTTTTATCCTTCATTGTTAATGTTCTCGGACATCAACATTTGATAAAAACGTGTATGAACAAAGTTAAGTAACTTAAGTAACTAACAAAGAAATAGCCTTCTAATTACAAATTCTGGCAAAACCTCCATCAATGTGCTCTTGTACAATTACAATCTGTGTATGTTGCTATTGTCAACATTTACACCAGATATAATTCATAGCATAAGACCATCAACAAACTTAGACCAAGAGATTCATAAATACTTTTATTGCACTTTTAAAAACCATCAATTTCAAAAATATCATGAACCATCAACAACACTCGTAGGTACTGGTTGGAAAAGAGGAGATGGCTCCTCCACTTCAGACCCCCCCAGCCGAACCAGTGGATGGAGACACCATCATCACCAAGGTTGTTCCCCGTGGTCTCTGTAGCTCTCTGGGCTCCACGCCAGATGGAGCTGTCCCCAATGATCCAGACCTTGGCTTCTAAGAAGGAGTCAAAAATAAGAAGCACTCTATTAAACGAACTCCAGTTATCTGAAAATACATTACTCCCTCAGCTTAGTTATAAAAACAGTCTGCTGTACCGTTTTAAAATAAATAATTGAACAATGACCCACACTCGAGCATAGACTGGACACACAGTAACTTCAGCTACAATAACTTTACATAACCCCTCCTGTGTGTAATATTTTCCAAATGTGGACATGCAGGCAGTTTGCTATTAAAAGTTCTTTAATACTTCGTACTGAAGTTTAGCTTGAGTTATGGAAAATGACTGAATGCAGACTCACACAGAGCAGCATGGAGCCTCGTGCAGTGTGTCAGGTAGCTGGTGGAGGTGGGTGTGCATAGTGACCTCGGGTCTGAGGTCAGCTCCACCCTCGCCTCCAAATATGGTGTCTTCTGGTTTCAAAAAATCAAGGCTTCAAAACAGCAGTTCACCAACCAATGGGTGAGATCACAGTGGGTTTATCAGGCACAAAGATGGACTCACTGAGCAGACTGAGACAAAGTCCAAACTCTAGGTCCTTTATTCAGGCAAAAGGTCCAGTACACAGTAAAGCAGTCAGCACAGGCAGAGGAACAGAATCAGCAGGCAAGAAACACACGAGAAAACTACAAAAACTGGTCAGAACACATGAGGAGCGTCAGAAAAGTCACACTGGGGTAGAGACAGTCTGCAAAATGACAAGGAAGAGACGTGGACTTAAATACAGACAGACAGGGAAGAGAACGAGACACAGGGGAAAACCATTAGGGCGGGGGGAAGTAATCAACATGGGGGAGGTAAAGACACCAGGAATAGGGCAAGACAGGAAGTTGAGACAGACATGTCAAAATAAAACAGGAAACAGATGACAAACTCAAACCCTGACACAACTTTATAACACATGGACAATAAATCCTCCTTTAACCCCAGAAACAAACAGAATTGAATTGTTGAATGAGATAACATGAAAGAAAACACATGTAGAGAAAACTGATCCATTAAAACAATAATTAAATACAAATGAAGAACTGAGCAAGAGTTAATTAGATGATGATGATATTGTTAACTAGAGATCTGGACAAATTTGAAAGAGAATCAATCTATATTTATGGATTTGGAGCTTAGACAAGGATTTCCATAAGGATTTGGATCATGTCACGAACATAAAACACATGCTCTGTTGTTTCCATGTGGGTCAGCCGGGGTTATGGTGTGTCCAATACATCCACTTTAAATGTTGCTGCAGCAAGGAATCATATCATATCATATCATATCATATATATCATATCATATCATATCATATCATATCATATCATATCATATCATATCATATCTATCATATCATATCATATCATATCATATCATATCATATCATATATCATATCATCATTGTATCTAACATTAAGTCAGAACTTTAATGTTGCCTTGGTGGAGCTGGTTTCACATTCTTTGGATAGTTTCATCTGTAATAATGTATCATATTTTATTTTATTTCATTTCTAAGTGATCATTAGGTTTTTGTATAAATTCTCAAGGGAAACTAGCTGTGAAATAAACATAATGTAGTTCAGGAAAAGTATAAAGAAGCAGAACATGGACATACTCAAGTAAAGTACAATTAAGATTGAAGTACTGGAGTAAATGTACTTTGTTACTGTCCAGCACCAGAAGTTACAAGTTACAATCCCTGCAAATAACTAGTTTAGACAGTTCCAAACAAAAATAAATGAAGCCTTCACATTGATATTAAAACTTAATTTGATGGAAATCTCTCTCATTTCAGTGAAAGAGGCTGTTGTTGAAGTGCCAGGTTTCTCTTGTCATCTCTCTGAACATGGCCATAGTTACTCTCAGTCTGAAACCCATCAGCCCGCCACACAGTGTCCATGTCCGTCCTGCAGTGTAAATCTGAAGACACTCACCCACAGAGAGAGCAGCCGCTGGTCTCCGCCTCCTCCACAGGCTGATTCAGGGAGGAAGAGCTGCCTTCAGTCCTGAGAGGAGCTGCACAGTGACAACGACTCTGTGTTCAACCACTGAGCAACAGCTGACTCTGCTTCTGCTCTTATTCCATCACTTCCACTGCAAACATCCACACAACATGGCGGACGTGTTTCAAGTCCGTCCACACTTTACAGTGACATTATAAAAACACTAAATAACACCAGCAAAGGTTCTACTACAGTTTCTACTGTAGCTCAGGTAACGACAGGTGTTAACGACTGAAACATTATAAATGATGGAAGCTATTGCTGCCACACAAGAAAAGAAAATCTGATATTTTCATGCTTCTACATACAAACTTCTCACGATATAACAAAAAAGTAATTGTAAAAGTACATTTCATGTTGTGATGTGATCACTTGTTAAACATAAATTTTACATTTGACATTTTAACAATATAAATTAATTCGGAAAAATGCGCTTTTTCACAATTTTGAGAATTTTTATTAGGAATAATATTCACTAAATTCAGTCTTATACAACAGTGACACAAAAATCATGTGCTACATCAACAGCCTCCTGTTGGTTATACTCCTGTTGGTCACTTTGAGACAGTAAAAATAATCATCTTTATTTGTAGATCCCTTTTCTAAACTCACGTTACAAAGTGCTCCATTCAAAAAATAAAAGTTCCAGTGATGTAAGACAAGAAAATATATAAAAATACATTTATGATCAAGAAATACATTTACAAATGTTTTACCATGACAGAAAAGTTATAGTACAGTAACCACTTCATGTTTATTGCAGTAAGTAACTCATATCAGATATATATATATATATGTTATATATCTGTTAAACATCCTCACACAAGGCAGTTGAGCTTTTAGATTCATTGTTGCAGATGAAGCTGTGTCTCACTTATGTAGAACACATGAAAAGCTCTACGTTATAAATTCATGAGGTTATGACAAAGCTCAGCTCTACATGTGATTAAAGAGCAGAGGGACAGCCAGGGGACTGGTCGCTCCACAGACTGGTATCTACACCCACCCACAAACCTTTGGACTCCTCCACTCCCACTTTAACCCCTGACTGTAGCTACTGACAGTGAACATTGCAGCCTGATTCATCAGCAGGAAGAAACCAGGCTGTTCATCAACCCTCTGTTCACTGGACCATCATCTCTGAATGTCTTTTTGCAGATCCAGCTCAGGTCACTGCAGGTCAGTGATTCCTCTCTGATCTCAGTTTGTCACATCTGCAGCAAACTAACTGCAGCTGAGATGAACTGAGTCGTCTCAGCTGAACTGACTTCAGAGAAAGACGACATCCAGATATTCACTGTGATGTTTTCACTGGAAACAGACTCAAAAGACTCAATAACAAGTGAACATGTTTATCCTGTTATAACTGTAGCTTTTATCTTTACAGCACTGGAAGAAGCATTTAAAAAGTAAACTGCTGTAATACATGAACCTGACAATGTGTGTGAGTGAAAGAGACTGAACTCTCTGTTCAACAGTGAGAGAGTTTCTCTAACAGGAGGAGACTCTCTGCCTCACTGAACACAGACACAGTGAGGCACCAGGCCACGCTGCAAACCCAGGACACAGAGGCTGAGTGAAGGTGGTGTTGAAGGTGTGGAGGTGGATCAGTGAGTCAGAGGAGACTCTGTAGAAGGACAGAGAGCCAGCAGGACAGTCCACATACACTGCTACTCTGTGAGAGACTGAGGGGGGAGGGGAGGAGGAGGAGGAAGAGAGGAAGATATCTGTTCTTATGTTATTGTGCCAGACAGAGTAACCACCATCAGAGCAGTACAGACTCCAGGACTGATGGTTCAGTCCAAACACACAGTCTTTTCTGTTTCCTCTCCTGCTGATTCCTCTGTAACTCACTGCTACATAAACTCCTCCTCTGCACTCGACCTCCCAGTAACAGCGACCAGTCAGACCAGTTCCACACAGCAGCTGAGGACACTGGTCAAATCTGTCTGGATGATCAGGATACGACTGATTCTTCCTCACATGTGTCACCTTCCTGTTGTCGTCAGACAGTTGGAGCTTTCTGTTCACTGTGTTTGTGTCGATTGTGAGTTCACAGGAATCTGATGGAGAGAAGGAGACACAGCTGCAGTTATTGATCTATCATCTGATCAGTTATTGACAGTGAATCATGAATCAGATGAGAAACACACTTACACTTCCTCAGACCTGGTCTCAACCACCGGACTCCAGCAGGCTCCACCCTGAAAGGAGGAGGGGGGTCAGACCAGCATGTTCTCTCAACAAGCAAACATGGACATTACTTGACTTGGCCATCTCTGATCATTACTGTGTTCAGGCTAAAGTTCCTTTTTCCACTACAAACAGTGTAAATACTTAATCCAAGAAATAGATATAGATGTGTCTGCCGTTGCCAAATTTTCTGACGTCATGAGTCAAACTTCCATGCCCCCCCCCCCCCCCCCACTAGTTCCATACATGACCCAGAAGCTCAGTTATCAATCAGCTTCTTAGCGTCCTTGACACAGCTTGTTGAAGTCAGAGCTCTTCTGTAGAGATCTGTCATCAGCTGTGACAGAGAACATGTTTCAGCTCTTCTCCTCTATCAGACAGTGTCTGTCCATACCTGAGAGACTCCAGTCTCCAGTCTGGATCCTCCAGTCCAGCAGACAGCTGCTTCACTGCTGAGTCTCCTGGATGATTGTAGCTCAGGTCCAGCTCTCTCAGATGGGAGGGGTTGGAGCTCAGAGCTGAGGCCAGAGAAGCACAGCCTTCCTCTGTGATCAGACAGCCTGACAGACTGCAGACACACAAAACCACACACAGGAATCCTCTGTCAACACATGGAGGTCTGTTTTTGTGCTGTTTGATTCTTTTCTCGTTGTCGGTTCTGTTCTTTTTTGGTCCAATGTCACCAAAAAAGCTGTGAATTTAGTGTGCAGATACACTTTGAAATATATTTCACAGATTTTTCTGTATCCATTACTGATCCCACTGAGATGTGGTCCATATGCACACACACCACTGGAAATTACATTTAGACATGTTCCTCAAAAAAATAAAGATATTGAAGATCCATGGATCTCATGGAAAGAAATTCTTTGAGTCTAGAAAGTTCTGCCAAAGTTTAGTGAAATATACTTTACACAATCCTACACATGTTCGCTGTTTATCCACTAATGTTAATGATATCTTAAATGGTCATTGGTTAAACAGGTAGATGAATCCTGACCTGAGAGTTTCCAGTCTACAGTATGGACTCTCCAGTCCAGCAGACAGTGACTCCACCCCTGAATCCTGCAGGTTGTTGTTACTCAGGTCCAGGTCTCTCAGACTAGAGGACCGGGAGCTGAGGACTGAGGACAGAGCTTCACAGCTTCTCTCTGAGAGGTTACAGCCACTCAGTCTGAAGAGATGATAACAAGGAATTAAAGAAGAGAGGAATTTATTTCCTCTGCTGTTGAAAAGATCAGAGCAGTGTCTTCATATAAAGATGAATAAATCTGACGATCTATACACTTACACAGCTTTGTTGGAGGCTTTGACCACTGGCAGCAGCCTCAGAAGAGCCTCCTCTGAAGCAGAGTATTTCTTCAGGTCAAACACGTCCAGATCTTCTTCTGATGACAGTAAGATGAAGACCAGAGCTGACCACTGAGCAGGAGACAGTTTATCTGTGGAGATACGTCCTGATCTCAGGAACTGTTGGATCTGCTCCACTAGAGAACCATCATTCAGTTCATTCAGACAGTGGAACAGGTTGATGTTTTTCTCTGCAGACAGATTCTCATTGATCTTCTTCTTGATGTACTGGACTGTTTTCTGATTGGTCTGTGAGCCACTTCCTGTCTGTGTCATCAGGCCTTGTAGGAGAGTCTGATTGGTCTGCAGTGAAAGACCCAGCAGGAAGCAGAGGAACAAGTCCAGGTGTCCATTTGGACTCTGTAAGGCCTTGTCCACAGCTCTCTGGTGGAAACGTGTCTGTGTAAACTCAACTTTTCTTCTTCTGGACTTCTGGGAGAATGTTGGTTCTTCTAACAGCAGATTGACTCCAGAGTTGATGAAGGTCATGTGGACATGAAGAGCAGCCAGAAACTCCTGAACACTCAGATGAACGAAGCAGAACACCTTGTCCTGGTACAGCCCACTCTCCTCTGTAAAGACCTGTGTGAACACTCCTGAGTACACTGAGGCTGCTCTGATATCGATGCCACACTCTGTCAGGTCTGATTCATAGAAGATCAGGTTTCCTTTCTGCAGCTGCTCAAAAGCCAGTTTTCCCAGAGACTCAATCATCTTCCTGGTCTCTGGACTCCAGTGTGGATCTGTCTCAGCTCCTCCATCATACTTGACCTTCTTCAGTTTGGACTGAACCACCAGGAAGTGGATGTACATCTCAGTCAGGGTCTTGGGCAGCTCTCCTCCCTCTCTGGTCTTCAACACATCCTCCAGAACTGTAGCAGTGATCCAGCAGAAGACTGGGATGTGGCACATGATGTGGAGGCTTCGTGATGTCTTGATGTGGGAGATGATCTTTCTGGCCTGCTCCTCATCTCTGAACCTCTTCCTGAAGTACTCCTCCTTCTGTGGGTCAGTGAACCCTCTGACCTCTGTTGCCATGTCAACACACTCAGGAGGGATCTGATTGGCTGCTGCAGGTCGTGTGGTTATCCAGAGGCGAGCAGAGGGAAGCAGGTTCCCCCTGATGAGGTTTGTCAGCAGCACGTGCACTGAGGTGGACTCTGTCACATCAGTCAGGATCTCAGTGTTGTGGAAGTCCAGAGGAGGTCGACACTCATCCAGACCGTCCAAGATGAACACAACCTGGAACTGATCAAACCTGCAGATTCCTGCTTCTTTGGTTTGAGTGAAGAAGTGATGAACAAGTTCCACCAAGCTGAACTTTTTCTCTTTCAGCACATTCAGCTCTCTGAAGGTGAAGGGAAATGTGAACTGTATGTCCTGGTTGGCTTTGTCTTCAGCCCAGTCCAGAGTGAACTTCTGTGTTAAGACTGTTTTCCCAATGCCAGCCACTCCCTTTGTCATCACTCTTCTGATTGGTCCATCTCTTCCAGGTGAGGCTTTAAAGATGTCTTCTAGTCTGATGGTTGTTTCTGGTCTGGCTGGCTTCCTGGAAGTTGTTTCAATCTGCCTGACCTCATGTTCATCATTGACCTCTCCAGCCCCTCCCTCTGTGATGTTGAGCTCTGTGTAGATCTGATTCAGATGGTTTGGTTTTCCTGCTTTAGAGATCCCCTCAAACACACACTGGAACTTCTCCTTCAGCTCAGATTTAAGTTTATGTTGACAAACTGCAGCAGGAGTTCCTGAAATAACACACAGCAAATAAGATACACAACTGATTCATGGAAAAAATATAAAACATTTTGACATGTGTTGAGACGTTAGTAAATGTCTCATTTCTCCATCATGTTGAATCTTTAGAGAAATCCTCTTACTGCTCTGCAGACAGTCAGCCAGCTCCTCCAGCTTCATCCTCCTCAGGAAGTTCACTGTGATCTTCACTAATGCCTCTCTGCTGCTCCTCTGCTCTTCATCCTCACCGTCCAACACCTCCTCATCCTCCCTCTGACTCTCTAAGCATTCTGGGTAATCTGCACTCAGAACCTTCGGGATCTTCTTCAGCTCGTTCTTCACAAAACTGACAATGTTCTCCTCCAGCAGCTGGAACAGGAAACTACATCAATGACACCATCAAACTAAAACCATGGAGCCAAACATCAGATCCATGTTGGACAGACTGACAATCCACTGGTCTAACAGTGCAGCATGGAGATGATTGTGAGCAGATGTGAAAGTAATTGTTGTACATGCACAGACCATTAATATGGAGTCCAGGTGTGTTTGATGCTGCCGGGCAGACTGACCACTGGGAACCTCTGAGCTCTCCTGGTCCACTCTGTGGAGGAATCATGAGGAATGAGCTCACATTATGTCTGTCCACACAGAGACAGACACAAGCTGAAGGTCCATGAAGTGATGGTTGGATGTGAACAGTGAATCAGACCACTCCCTGTAGAGGTACAGGTTTACTAGTCCTGCTGATCCCACTGAGAATCAACAGCTCAGTCTGCAGCTGTTTGCAGCTTCCAGCTCAGCTCTCACCAACCCTCCATACAGCTCTCCCTCCTTCACTGCTGAAGAGCCCTGAAGCAAGGCACCTACAACCCCCAGCTGCTCCAGTGGAGCTGCTCAGTGTCTGCATGTATCAGACTATTTTCACATTAATACATTTTAGTTTTAAAATCCATTACTTTTGCTACATTTACTTCTGGTATCCACATAACTCAGGAGTTTGAGTCCCCAAAACAGAGGCTTCTGGAAACACTGATGTAGGCACCCATGTTCACTCCCTGACTGGGTCTTATCACAACTACCAGTGAAAGCAACATGGATAATTAATGACAAGTGTTACTGAGCTTGTTGTCTTTGTGGAAGCTGCTGTGCAGTTTAATTCTGCATTTTATTGCTACAATTGCATTTGCTGTTCTTTCTCCGTATTTTCTTATTATTATTATTCTTCAGCGTAGACAATCTCCTTCCTGTTTACACAAACGTCCTCAGTGGATGTGAATCATCACATGGACAGAGAGTATTTCTGATATGGAACTAAACACTCGTCTGGATGCAGACTGGTTGTACTGGGCAGCTCCCAGGATGACAGGTCACTGTGTAAAGTTCAAATATGAATCAGGAACATTTTAAGGGCTCAATTTACTCCATCAGAGGGGTTCATCAGATGGTTGAACAGTGTCTGAAACACCCTCCTCCCTCATTGATTGGTCAGCTGTGTGCAGGTGAGAAAGGAGGCGGGGTTTGAACATCTCTCTCAAGCTCTTTTTTCATTCTTCACACAAACTATTTCTGTCACTTTTCATGTGAACAACTGAGGTCAACACTATGATTCCTCCAGGACAGACTCCATATTTAACCTACATCATGTCTCCTCCCTCTCTATGACAGCTGGAGTTTTACCTCCACCTTCCAGTGTGGACGTTCACAACAGACAGAAACACTTTGATTTCAGACATTGTTCAACAACCTGTTGTACAAACTGATTCTTTTCTACAGTAACCTGTGTCTTATTGTCCTGTTACAGCTTACATCTGATCAGCTGATGGACGTCCTCCTTTAAAGTCAGTGATAACATCCTTCGACAGGTGGCTCTTTAAAGACAGACAGCTGGGTTCAGGAGAGTCTGGTCTCTGCTGCTGGATCCTGAAACAAACACACAACTGATAAATGTGAGAACTCTCTTTTACTCACCACTTGTCTCTTACATGTTTCTGTTACACATTACACCATGTTTCACCATTTTCTACATATGTTCACTTTACTATGATTCAACATTGCTTGGTGACATTGCCTCTCTTACTGTCCAGGGTTTGTTTGGGTTTGCAATAATATACCAGAGTACAGTAAACACACAGTCATGAGTTAGTTTCAGCTACTTTTATTATGTTGCAGGTTTGAACATGTTTATTTGCTTGTTCCTTTGTTCTGACCCACTGCACAGAACTATTGTTTGGGAGGGGGCCGCCCAGCATTTCCTGGTTTTTATAGTCATGGTGAGGTCATGGTGACATCACTGGGCCAAACCAATGCCTCCAAAAAGAAGGGGTTTCTTTTCAATAAAATAGACCGTTTTGTTTATTTTTGCAGTTGTAGAGTGATGTATTTGGGTTATATACTTTAGGGCAGTGGTCAGCAACTGGTGGCCAACGGACCAGATTATTTTTAGAATCTGACTTTTATTTGTAAATCTTATAATATTGAACTGACAGCCTCACATTAAGCTATAGCTAAATGTAGAAATAGAGAATCACCTGAAGATGCTTATTATACTTTTATCCATGTTAAGAGTGAATGACAGATGCAAACAGTCACATCAGGCGCACAGCACCTGGTTTGCTGATAGATGCCCATCAGAACAGCAATAGTTACCAACTGAATCACTTCCTCTTTAGCGAGTTTTGTCTTTTTATCTTGTCTACAAATTAAAAGCGCAAGAAAGTTCCTTTTCTGCAATTCTTTTGTTCAAACAAGCTTTTAGCTTTTATTTTGAAATGTTCTGACAGGAAGTTCCAAAGGTTCTGTTGCTCACTTGACAGACCTCTGAAATAGCAGACAGGAGAAATGTGATGTGAAAAAATAACACCAGTTAAATAAATCAGTCAAACGTATAATATGCGACTGTGGGCCACAGAGCCACGTGTGAACAGTAATAAAGTTCCTTTGAGTTGCATTTGTATCAATCAGTTTCTTAAATTAGCCTTTGATTTTGTTCTGGCCGCCATGTAATGGGTTAGAAAAAACTGTCCGGAAGCCACATTTACTTGCCGACCCCTGCCTTAGGGAATGCTGCGTGGAAATGTGCTGAGAAAGGAAACCAAGAATGCTGGCTGATTCCTTGGTGTTAGCATTGCTGTGTGGGACAACCTGATGTGTTGTGGTTCTGGGTGAAGCAGTCTACTTGTGAGTTTGAACTGCCTTGAGGTTTTCTTTAGGTCACTTAGATTGAGTTGAAATGCAACATGAAATGGCGAGCACTGTAAATAAAATAAGCATAATGCATAATGATGCGTAATGATGGTGGAGTGACCACTGAGTCATGGACCATTAGACCCTGTTCAGAGCTGGCATTAAAACCTGTTTTAGTTGATCCGACCACAAGTGGACAGCTCTTAGCTTGTCACTTCAAACCTGGCATTATAATTCTTCACCAGACAGAAAAAACATCCAACAGACCCACATTCTTTTTTGAGTATTATAAAATGAATACACACATGTTAATGTCAATGAAGTTAATGTTAGTAACAGCGTACCTCATTGCAGCAGAGGACTGTCTTCTTTTAAAATCAACGAAGCGTTCATTTGACCTGTCACTATTCATTGACACACAGCTGGGCTCAGGTGCAGGTCCACGCCTAAGTCCAGGTCCAGGTCTAAGTCCAGGTGCAGCACAGTCTGGGGTGTCATGCTGCTGCTCTGGGCTTGGACACAACACACACAGAGCTTTGAATGTGAATAATGATGGAGCAGTGATGTGAGTGCTGAGCTCTGACATGGAGAAGAGTCATGGACAGTTAGAGATCCTCATCTCACCTCTGAGCTCTGGTCTGGCTCTCATGGCCCCCACACAGAGTGATTTTAGAGGGAGGGGCTCCCTCCTTTCTGTCCTCACACTGAGCCATGCTGCTGAGTTCACATCCACATCACATTTTCTACATTCATGTGAAGACAAACACAAATCATTCATCTGCACATCAACTGAACTTTACATCATTTCTCCTGTAAAGATATCAGCTGCTCCTCCACTGACTGACTCTTCTTCTCTGGTTAATATCAGTGTCAGCTGTATTCAGTCAGCAGTGTGAGGAAGAGGAAGCTGCTGTTCTTCTACCATCAGTCCACTAGATGGAGTCATGAAGCAGCAGTGAAGTCTCTCTCTCTCTCTCTCTCTCTCTCTCTCTCTCTCTCTCACACACACACACACACACACACACACACACACACACACACACACACACACACACACACACACACACACACACACACACTGAGTTTATCTGACAGTCTCTGAATGTGCAGCGTCTCTGCAGGAAATGACTTCATCAAACAAGCTGCAGCTGATAATTTCACACACAACAACTGGGACTGAATTTATTTCACCTCTAAACTCAAATTACACAACATTCACTCATTTCACTGACACTGAAAATTAAAAAATAATTTATTATTAAAAAATAATCTTGACCTTTTATGGGTCTGCAAGTTCCCAATCATTCTCAACACATCTTCCTATGAAGGGCTTTAATTACATTTCAGAAGATTGGTGCAGCTACATTTGTCAATAAGTAAACTTCCCAATAAATCTAAAACCACCAGGGGCCTCTTTTAGTCCAGGGGCCCTGGCAGTTTCCTGCCTGTCTGCTCCTGCATAAAGGAACCACAACAAACCAACAACCAAAAGCAAACTAACAAGAGAGACACAATTCGGCATCGCTTCAATAAAAATACCAAATATGTTTTAACAAAATAAACACAATAAATGTATAAAAATCCCAACTCAGAGACAAAAACAGGAAGCAGCTGACTGCGTCTGACTCTGACTCCTCCGCCTCTGCTGTAAACACCGGCGGCCATGTTTAAAGCCCGTCCTGACTTTACACTTACAGCTCTGACTCAGTAGCATTAGAATAAGATGAAATATCACCACAGAGAGCTCTACTGCAGCTTCTGCTGTGGCTCAGGTCATTACAGGTGTTAAAGAAGGTGCTCATGTTACCTTCAGACGGAGAGGAGAAGCTGCGCCGCCATGTTGACTCAGAGAGAAACCTAACTCTCTCTCTGTGGGGCGTTTGTGTTTTCCTGCCTTGCTCCACCTCTCTCTCTCTTTGAGTCGGAGCTGATTGGCCAGCCCGCGGTGAGGGATGTAAACACCAGCTGTTGCTGCCTCTGAACTTTTAACCTCTGCTCCACTGTCAACATGGACACAACATGGCGGACATGTTTAAAGTCCGTCCAGACTTCACTGCTGCACCGCTGACTCAGTCATTACACAACATTATAACAACACTAACATACCGCTGAATAACTTCCTCTTTCTACGGTAACTCGGGTAAATCAGGAAGGAGAGTGAGTGGGAAGAGGCCGGATGTAGAAGCAAGAGGGGGACAGTGATGAGAGAAATATAAAGTGAAACTGGGTGGTAAGGGAGTGATGGTTGGAGGGCCACTCTGGTACTATGAAAGAAGAATCTGAAGAGTCTGAAGAGTTTGGTTAGAAGTGCTATAAGAATCACAAGAAGTGGAGGAAAGGGAAACAGAGACTGAGACAAAAGAAATCCCAACAGACCTGGTTTGGATTCATAAGGTATCAGGTGAGAGAAATTATACCAAATCAATGAGGTGTTTCAGATGCCAGGGATTTGGACATGTCGCCAAAGTGTGTAAAGGAAAGAGGAGCAGTGTGAGGTGTGGGATGATCATGAGTATGGAAGGTGTCCCACCAAAGAGTTGCTGCCATGGAGGTGAGTGTAGCGTTGTGTATCAGGATGTGAAGAGATGAAACATGAAGTAGAGGTCCAACAGAGAAGAGTGGAGGAAGGGTGTGGTAACAGAAGCAGTTAAGAGACAGGAGGAAGGGAATAGGGAACAAGGGTATGAAAAAGGAAGTGAGTGACTGAGGAGCAGGTGGATAAAAGAAAGATGTGGACAGAGAAGAAGACAGTGGTTACTGTCACAGTGGGAGCAGTCAGCCAGGAGCCAACATGTGTGGATTAATACTATTAATGATCACAACACCACAGTGCACTGCAGGAAGCCAAACAGCTGGTGGACAGGAGCTTAAGGAGTTTCTACAGAACAGAAGAGAGAAGCCAGATATTTTCTGTGTCCAGACAACAACTCAGACTCTTTGCAGTTTTTTCCTGTTTCATGTGGGAATCACTCACCTCGGGCCCGTTTCAGAAAGCGGGTTCGGTTAAAACTCAGAGTTCTCAGAGTTAAAGGAAACTCTGGGTTTTTGGTTTCTAAAAGCCAGTTCTGCTTAACTCTGAGTCAGTTACTGTGGCCACGTACTCCGTGAAGCTAACCTGCTCGCTGGCAGCTTTTGTTCCAGTAGCCCCAAGTTTCTCCTCTTTAAATGAACCTTCAGACTGAGGGAGGTAGTCTCTCAGATATGCTGTGCTCTTTCCTCGAAGAACCAGTCAATATCCAAGCACAAATTATCTGCAGAAATCTCAGTCAGGAGAGGGGGATCAGCCCCCGTTTGGACACTTCATCAATCCTGGATAATTTTCTGTTGGAGCGCTTTCGTCTGTCCCGTCTCAACCGTCTGTCGGTGTGTCAGAAATGTAACTCTCGCGCTCAAACGCTTGCTCTGCACTTCTGAGGTGTTTCCTACTCTAGTAGAATCATCGAGGAAGAATTCCACAGAATTGCAAGTATCAAGGAATACTGTATTTAGTAAGATGCTTTAAGATTTGAAGCAATAATCAGTTCATATGATACGAGTAGACCTCACACAGTTGGTACACTTTTTGCATTGGCCTGCCACACAAAACTAGAAACTGAAAACATCTGTTTCATATGATTCTTTTACCCGACTGTTCTACCTCTGTTCAAACTGTACTCAGTCGGCCTATACCCTAGTTATTTTAGGATTTCCAGGTATAATTTGGCTGCATAGATGGAACACATATCTCCATCAGGCTCCTTCAGTGAATGAAGGGTCTGTGCATGATTCCAGAACTTTTCATGAGTCTACGCTGAGTGCTAGACTTGTCTGTGTTGAGTAGATACAGTACAGCTATATCCCAATATTTAAAAGCAATATCCCATTTCCTCATATTGCAACTTAACATTAAACTGTATGCTCATTATTGTAGGGGGGTTCGATGGTTACCTGCTTGGTGACAGGGGGTACCCATGCCAGCCCTCTCTGATGACCCCCATTTTATGCTGAAAGAAGTTAAACAATGTGCCACTACCCACCTTTAACTGATATTCCAATAATTGTACTTCTGTTTGGGTTTTTTGCATTTTCTGCTTTGTGTGGTGCATTTCAAGCTCGGAGTTTTGAATCTGCTTCTCCAAGTACACCTTGTAGAGCTGCTTCACAGGGAGCTATTAGAATCAACAAAAAAGTCTTAGAATTCTTCAGCTTGATGTACACTGTGAGATTTTAGCAATCATTTTGTTGAATTACAACTCAAACGGTACGAGTAAATCACATGAGACGAAAAGCCAAAGCTCATGATTTATGTGCTCACACTGTATGGTCCGATGGTCAGCTGTGACTGCTCACACTATATGTGTGAAAACGCTGGACCCCTGAACCTGGAACACCAGAACTGGTGATTTCAGAGATGCTCACCAAGGAGAAACGCACTGTCTTGGCCATTTGTGCTATTCTCTGTGCAGAAAGGTCCAAAAAAAGAGGCACCATGGCAGAAAACTACAGAAGTTACAGCACTAATATTAGCACAAACATTAGCTCTCCCTGTTTTGTCTTTCTTTCTGCAACGTTCTGACCAGTTATGCTGTGGTTGTTTCATTACTTACATGACTTTCATTACTCCAAGTTTGAGCACCACTGAGATCAGGGGGGAATCGGCTCTACTGTGCGATACCCACACGAGGGGCGACCAAAATTTTGGACAGTTATGAAATCTGTCCGACCGTCTGATTGCCGGTCGAGAGCAGCTCATTGACTGTTGGCAAGTGAAGCTGACAAATGAAGTCGAATCCAAAAACAGTCGAATGACTCAGAATTCGGCTGATTATCGGACTGAAATCATGCAGTGTGTGCCCAGCCTTACTTTCATTGCTTTACATTCAGAGTACTTCTGGCAGACAGCCTACAAAAACTCAGTCCCAATGCAATATCCATTTTACAAATAGACCATCACTATCATCACTAGCTTGGCAAACATATTCTCATTTAATTGTTTATGCATGTGTGTTTCATGTGCCTGTAGCGAAGGACATTTTCTCTCACTATGGACAATAAAGAAAGATTATTTTTGAATCTTTCAATGATTTATATGCCAATGCTGAGGAATCTTACTGAGGTCAGCTGCGCTGTGGATGGGGATGCACACTGTTCATCTCTGTCATTTCCAGCACTGCTCTGTGAGTAAAGGTGCAAGTTTTACTATGGTGCTTCACTACTGCATCATCAGTTAGGTGCCTTTTATTTTTTATAAGTGTAAAACTCAATCGGCTGCTCTACATCTTCCCTCTCTATGGCAGCTGACAAGGTGTCTTCATCCTGTAATGAAAATTAACAACACAGACAATGAAAAAAATAACACCAACTATGAAAAATCTGGAGTAGAGTACTTACTGTTGCATGGGTGTTATGGATGCTCCACAAGACAGATTCAGAGAGCTTCCTCCAGGGATGCCTTCAGCCACGGGTCGGCCAGTGTTATGGCTGAGAGCCGTCTCTTCAGCCTCTGTGAGTGGTGGTGGTGGTGGTGGTGGTGGACCTCCCACCTGTTTTTGGGGCCTCTGCCTTTTTCCTATTGGCTAATGTAGTTAAAACTTGAACATATCCAGTAAGCAAACATTTGGAGACATTTTGGTGTTGCCTTCATGGACAATATTACATGCTGCCAGGGTTAAGATGGCAGAAATGGCAGCTTTTTTGGCTTAGACCACTAACATGTTTTATGCAGGGTTACATGCAAGAGAGAGACTATATAGAGATACATATCGAAAATGTGGAACACTAAAACTAGTAACACTTCTTAAATAAACAATGATGAACATATTTCTCATCAATACTTACGCATTCATTTAGTCTGCAATTATCTGCCATCTTTGTTCTGAAACAGAAACCTCAGAGTTTGACTTGTCAGGTTTAAATCTAGAGCCTAGTTTCTTCACCCTGCTTTCTGAAACAAGCCCCTCATGTCTTCCTGCCTTTGTGTTTTTTTCTCACAGGTTTATGGTGATCAGCTGTGTCTCATTAGCCAATCAGTCCTCTGTGGATACAGAGTCTGGCCTCTCTCTCTTTCAGCGGCCAGTTGTCTTCGAACCACCTGTTAGTCAAGAGCTGCGGTGGAAAAGTCAAAATAACCACTTTTCCTTGGCGTCGAATGAAAACATCATGAAGTCAAGGAAAGACGTGAAGGAGAGGTCATAAGGAGTTAGGAAAAGACAACGGCAACGCAGAGGGAATCTGACTGAACTTCACAAGACTTTCTTTTTTTTAAACCAACTTTATTTATAACACATGAACAATAAATCCCCCTTTAACCACAAAAACAAACAGAATTGAGTTGTTGAATAAGATAACATGAAAGAAAAACATATAGAAAAATTGATTCATTAAAATAATAATAAGATAAAAATGAAGAACTGATCAAGAGTTAATTAGAGAGTAAATTATATTTAGACATATAGAGTTTCCTGTTATGGACACTTTGATATTTTATGCATTTGTTAAGTGGAGAAAATGTATGTTTAGTGCTTTACACAATGGGAGGGGATTTCATGAAATTACATTTATGTATATAGAATTTTGAGTTATAACTTGTTATAACATAAAACATTTTTTTAACAATATAAATTAATCTGGAAAATTTTGCTTTTTCATAATTTTGAGAATTCACTCCTATACAACAGTGACACAAAAATCATGTCCTACATCAGTGGCCTCCTGTTGGTTATACTCCTGTTGGTCACTTTGAGACAGTAAAAATAATCATCTTTATCTGTAGATCCCTTTTCTAAACTCAAGTTACAAAGTGCTCCATTCAAAAAATAAAAGATCCAGTGATGTAAGACAAGAAAATATATAAAAATACATTTATGATCAAGAAATACATTTACAAATGTTTTACCATGACAGAAAAGTTATAGTACAGTAACCACTTCATGTTTATTGCAGTAAGTAACTCATATCAGATATATATATATATATGTTATATAGCTGTTATACATCCTCACACAAGGCAGTTGAGCTTTTAGATTCATTGTTGCAGATGAAGCTGTGTCTCACTTATGTAGAACACATGAAAAGCTCTACGTTATAAATTCATGAGGTTATGACAAAGCTCAGCTCTACATGTGATTAAAGAAGAGCAGAGGGACAGCCAGGGGACTGGTCGCTCCACAGACTGGTATCTACACCCACCCACAAACCTTTGACTCCTCCACTCCCACTTTAACCCCCGACTGTAGCTACTGTAGCTACAGCCTGATTCATCAGCAGGAAGAAACCAGGCTGTTCATCAACCCTCTGTTCACTGGACCATCATCTCTGAATGTCTTTTTGCAGATCCAGCTCAGGTCACTGCAGCTCAGTGATTCCTCTCTGATCTCACAGTTTGTCACATCTGCAGCAAACTAACTGCAGCTGAGATGAACTGAGTCGTCTCAGCTGAACTGACTTCAGAGAAAGACGACATCCAGATATTCACTGTGATGTTTTCACTGGAAACAGACTCAAAAGACTTAATAACAAGTGAACATGTTTATCCTGTTATAACTGTAGCTTTTATCTTTACAGCACTGGAAGAAGCATTTAAAAAGTAAACTGCTGTAATACATGAACCTGACAATGTGTGTGAGTGAAAGAGACTGAACTCTCTGTTCAACAGTGAGAGAGTTTCTCTAACAGGAGGAGACTCTCTCTACTACACTGAACACAGAGACACTGAGGAGCCAGACGACCAGAACCCCAACCCAAACCCAGGATACAGAGGCTGAGTGAAGGTGGTGTTGAAGGTGTGGAGGTGGATCAGTGAGTCAGAGGAGACTCTGTAGAAGGACAGAGAGCCAGCAGGACAGTCCACATACACTGCTACTCTGTGAGAGACTGAGGGGGGAGGGGAGGAGGAGGAGGGGGAGGAGATATATGTTCTTCTGTTATTGTGACAGACAGAGTAACCATGATCAGAGCCGTGCAGATTCCAGGACTGATTGTTCAATCCAAACACACAGTCTTCACTGTTTCCTCTCCGGCTGATTCCTCTGTAACTCACTGCTATATAAACCTTTCCACTCCACTCCACCTCCCAGTAACAGCGACCAGTCAGACCAGTTCCACACAGCAGCTGGTGACACTGGTCAAATCTGTCTGGATGATCAGGATACGACTGATCCTCCTCCACACGTGTCACCTTCCTGTTGTCGTCAGACAGTTGGAGCTTTGTGTTCACTGTGTTTGTGTCGAGTGTGAGTTCACAGGAATCTGATGGAGAGAAGGAGACACAGCTGCAGTTATTGATCTATCATCTGATCAGTTATTGACAGTGAATCATGAATCAAATGAAAAACACACTTACACTTCCTCAGACCTGGTCTCAACCACCGGACTTCAGCAGGCTCCACCCTGAAAGGAGGAGGGGGGTCAGACCAGCACATTCTCTCAACATGCAGACTTGGACATTACATGGCTCTCACACACAGACTGTTTTAGTATTGTGTTCAGACAGAGGCTTGTCTGTATGGACGTACATTCACCACAGAGAAACAGGAAGTGGAGTCTTTATCTTGTCATTATACGGAGCAGGGAGGAGACAGTGAGAAAATAATTCATTGTTTGTGTGTTTGTGTCTGTTTGATATCAGTTTAGGTGTTAGACACACTTTCTCCTGCCGCTCACAGAGCGTGTGGAGGCTGCAGCTGAAAAGGAAGTGCTACTTCTTAGTATCTTCTTCACAGACATACCTGTGTACCGTGTCCTGTGTACCTACTACTTGGAGAGCACATGAACTGCAGTATTTCTGGAAGTGTTGGCTGGTAGTTGCAGCAGGGGAGTGTGAACGAGCTGATGACCCCCAGAAACAAACCTATCATGCTGCTGAGTTAAGGGGTCAGATCTGTCTCCATCCACCACCTCTGCCTCAGCTCCGCCTTCTATTAGCACTTTTCCTCATTAGAGGTCGGAGATGCCACAGAGTCTCTGCTCTGCTCTGACCTCATGTCTGGATTCTCTGTTCTCCATCCACCAAACCTGCCTGCTCTAACCTGCTTCACCCATGGTTGACTGACACCATCTGTAACCTGCGCACTGATCTCAGAGCTGCTGAGAGAAAATGATGCCGACCTCAAGGGCCATCAGTCAATCCTAGCTACCTTCTCATCCAACATCAATGATAAGATCAGCTGTACCACAGACACTCTTCAAAACCTTACTCAATCCTCCACCACCTCCACCAGACACAAACCTCCCAGCCAGTCTCACCCAGTCTCCTCTGGTTAAGGGCACATCACCGCCACATCGCTCTCATGCCCTTCTCTGACAACTCTGGCCAGTACAGCACCACCTCCCTCACTCCAAAAAGTATCACATGTAGTAGTCCCACCACGTCCATCCTGGTCCCTTCAGGCCAAGGACACATTGTTTCTCTCATTCAGCCCCCTCCCTCAGAACAATGTGTTGATGACCAGTAGCTGTCCCACTACACGTGCACTGGATCTTATTTCCACAAACCTCCTCCAGGCCATATCTCCCACCAATGTGACAACAATCACACATGTGATAAATGCTTCACTGCCTTCATTTTCAAGTGCATTCAAACTGGCTCAGGTTACTCCTCTGCTCAAAAAGTCCTTCTCAAGTGGAGAGTTGACACACTTATTTCTAACTAAACGTTCCAACCCTCACCGATAAGCATCAGTTTTGGGTTGTCACCAAAAGAATAAGATTACGTATATAAGCAGCTAAAATGGGTTTCCTCTGAAGGGTGGCTTGGCTCAGTCTTAGCGTTAGGGTGATGAGCTCAGTCATCTGGCCTGGGAACGCCTTGGGATCCCCCACGAGGAGCTGGAAATCATTGCTGGGGACACTGATGTCTGTGATTCCCTGCTTAGCCTGCTGCCACCGTGACCTGACCCCACATAAATGGAAGAAAATGGATGGATGGATGGATAAAAAGGGTGTTTTTCAGCAGATCTCAGAATTTCTATCACTGAACGAGCTGCTTGATCCAAATCAGTTGGGCTTTGAGAGTGACCGCTCCACTGAAACAGGTCTGTTGTCTGTGACTGAAACTCTAAGAGCAGCCAGAGCTGCAGCTGTGGCACTAAAACGTCAAGATGTTTTGCAATGCACCAACAAAGACAGAGAAGAAGAAGACCGCTGCTACTGAACATTTGCTCTGCAAATGTTTTATGCGGAAGGAAACATATTCAACACAGCTTAGTGACACACACAATGAGTTCTGGTGAAAAACACCAAATGTAAACACAACTTGTACCACAAGAAAACTCCACAGGATGCTTTAAGTACAAGGCTGTGCACAAGTTTGACACAGGTGGCAGCAGCAGTAATGTCATGAATGATTTATAATTAGAAATGATCCCATCACAGCGACAGGATGGATCAGGATCTCATGAAACATGACATTCTGTACTTTTCTACCCTTCACACAGATCAGCTGTAACACACAGACTCACAGGTTATCAGTCATCGTTTGGAACAAAGCAGCTGTTCTCAGGATTTGTCCTGAGCTCCATCAGATCTTTCCAGTTTTTTGTGTTTGGCAGCTCGAGGCCTCCGTACGACTGTCTCCTAAATACAGCAGCTGACCTCATGATCACAAAATCAGGATCTCAGAGAGGTTAAGGTGATTATTGATCATCAATATTGTAGAAGACAGAGACATGATGGTGCGACCTGATTTCATTCTCTTTGTTTCCTCCTTGATTGAAGACGCTGGGACATTAATGTCTGTGAGCAGTGTAGATGGCATCATTATTGTAGCTGTGTTATTATTAGTGTGTTAACACTGAACAGGTCTCTACAGTCTCTGGGTTGTTCTGGTGAAACTCTCAGAGACTCTGTTGCTTCAGGAGGAGCTAAACCAGCTGCAGCTGCTTTGAGCTGATTCAGCCTGAAATAAAAACACAGCTGACAACAGCTGATTTCACAACTGTGAGATCTTTTCTCCTAAATCTGACACAGTGAGTCATAATGAGACACTGGAGGCATCATGAGGAGAAAACTCCTCTTTTGTTGTTGTTGAAGTCAGAGCTCTTCTGTAGAGATCTGTCATCAGCTGTGACAGAGAACATGTTTCAGCTCTTCTCCTCTATCAGACAGTGTCTGTCCATACCTGAGAGAGTCTCAGTCTCCAGTCTGGATCCTCCAGTCCAGCAGACAGCTGCTTCACTGCTGAGTCTCCTGGATGATTGTAGCTCAGGTCCAGCTCTCTCAGATGGGAGGGGTTGGAGCTCAGAGCTGAGGCCAGAGAAGCACAGCCTTCCTCTGTGATCAGACAGCCTGACAGACTGCAGACACACAAAACCACACACAGGAACCCTCTGTCAACACTTGGTGGTCTGTTTTTGTGCTGTTTGATTCTTTTCTTGTTGTCGGTTCTGTTCTTTTTCGGTCCAAAAACAAAATATTAAAGGCACAGGAATAGGAATATTTGTCTGAGGAAGATCTGTTGCTCAAACTGACACCAAAAAAGGGGAGCTGTGAATTTGGTGTGCAGATACACTTTGAAATATATTTCACAGATTTTTCTGTATCCATTATTCATCCCACTGAGAAGTGGTCCATATGCACACACCCCACTGGAAATTACATTTAGACATGTTCCTCAAAAAAAAAACATTAATGATCGAGCAACTAAAACAAAAACAAAAGTCAACGATGAACAATCTTCATGGAAAAGAGAAATCAAAGTAAAGAGAAAACAAGAGTAAAAGATAAAGATCCATGGATCTCATGGAAAGAAATTCTTTGAGTCTAGAAAGTTCTGCCAAAGTTGAACATGAGATATACTTTACACAATCCTACACATGTTCGCTGTTTATCCACTAATGTTAATGATATCTTAAATGGTCATTGGTTAAACAGGTCTATGAGTCCTTACCTGAGAGTTTCCAGTCTACAGTGTGGACTCTCCAGTCCAGCAGACAGTGACTCCACCCCTGAATCCTGCAGGTTGTTGTTACTCAGGTCCAGGTCTCTCAGACTAGAGGACTGGGAGCTGAGGACTGAGGACAGAGCTTCACAGCTTCTCTCTGAGAGGTTACAGCCACTCAGTCTGAAGGGATGATAACAAGGAATTAAAGAAGAGAGGAATTTAGATCAGAGATCAGAGCAGTGTCTTCATATAATGATGAATAAACTAAACCCTCTCTACACTTACACAGCTTTGTTGGAGGCTTTGACCACTGGCAGCAGCCTCAGAAGAGCCTCCTCTGAAGCAGAGTATTTCTTCAGGTCAAACACATCCAGATCTTTTTGTGATGACAGTAAGATGAAGACCAGAGCTGACCACTGAGCAGGAGACAGTTCATCTGTGGAGAGACGTCCTGATCTCAGGGACTGTTGGATCTGCTCCACTAGAGAACCATCATTCAGTTCATTCAGACAGTGGAACAGGTTGATGTTTTTCTCTACAGACAGATTCTCACTGATCTTCTTCTTGATGTACTGGACTGTCTCCTGATTGGTCTGTGAGCCACTTCCTGTCTGTGTCATCAGGCCTTGTAGGAGAGTCTGATTGGTCTGCAGTGAAAGACCCAGAAGGAAGCGGAGAAACAAGTCCAGGTGTCCATTTGGACTCTGTAAGACCTTGTCCACAGCTCTCTGGTAGAAGTTTGTCTGTGTAAACTCAACTCTTCTTCTTTTTGACTTCTGGGAGAATGTTGGTTCTTCTAACAGCAGATTGACTCCAGAGTTGATGAAGGTCATGTGGACATGAAGAGCAGCCAGAAACTCCTGAACACTCAGATGGACGAAGCAGAACACCTTGTCCTGGTACAGCCCACTCTCCTCTGTAAAGACCTGTAAAGACATTATGTCTGTCCACACAGAGACAGACACAAGCTAAAGGTCCATGAAGTGATGGTTGGATGTGAACAGTGAATCAGACCACTCCCTGTAGAGCTAAAGTTTTACTAGTCCTGCTGATCCCACTGAGAATCAACAGCTCAGTCTGCAGCTGTTTGCAGCTTCCAGCTCAGCTCTCACCAACCCTCCATACAGCTCTCCCTCCTGCACTGAACACTGCTGAAGAGCCCTGAAGCAAGGCACCTAGAACCCCCAGCTGCTCCAGTGGAGCTGCTCAGTGTCCGCTTGTATCAGACTGGTTGTACTGGGCAGCCCCCAGTATGAAAATGACAGGTCAATGTGTTCAAATATGAATCAGGAACATTTTCAGGGATCAGTTCACTCCATCAGAGGGGTTCATCAGATGGTTGAACGGTGTCTGAAACACCCTCCTCCCTCAGTGATTGGTCAGCTGTGTGCAGGTGAGAAAGTAGGCGGGGTTCGAACTTCTCTCTCAGCTCTTTCAGTTCAATTCAATTGGCTTTACTGGCATGACATTTTGAATGTGTTGCCAAAGCACAATTACAATCATTCAATACAATTTCACACACACACACACACACACACACACACACACACACACACATTAATAACTAATAATAGACTCTCTCACTCTCTCAAGCTCTTTTTTCATTCTTCACACAAACTATTTCTGTCACTTTTCATGTGAACAACTGAGGTCAACACTATAATTCCTCCAGGACAGACTCCATATTTAACCCACATCACATCTCCTCCCTCTCAATGACAGCTGGAGTTTGACCTCCACCTTCCAGCGTGGACGTTCACAACAGACACTTTGATTTCAGACATTGTTCAACAACACGTTGCACAAACTGGTTCTTTTCTACAGTAACCTGTGCCTTACTGTTACAGCTTACATCTGATCAGCTGATGGATGTCCTCCTTTAAAGTTAATGATAACTTCCTTTGACCGATCACTCTTTAAAGACAGACAGCTGGGTTCAGGAGAGTCTGGTCTCTGCTGCTGGATCCTGAAACAAACACACAACTGATAAATGTGCATGTTGGATAAAAACTGATGAAAAATACGTTCAATCTTTGAATAAACACAACACACACAGAGCTTTGAATGTGAATAATGATGGAGCAGTGATCTGAGTGCTGAGCTCTGACATGGAGAAGAGTCATGGACAGTTAGAGATCCTGATCTCACCTCTGAGCTCTGGTCTGGCTCTCATGGTCCCCACACAGAGTGGTTTTAGAGGGAGGGGCTCCCACCTCTCTGTCCTCACACTGATCCATGCTGCTGGATTCACATCCACATCAGCTCACACACACTTTCTACCTTCATGTGAAGACAAACACAAATCATTCATCTGCACATCAACTGAACTTTACATCATTTCTCCTGTAAAGATGTCAGCTGCTCCTCCACTGACTGACTCTTCTTCTCTGGTTCATATCAGTGTCAGCTGTATTCAGTCAGCAGTGTGAGGAAGAGGAAGCTGCTGTACTTCTACCATCAGTCCACTAGATGGAGTCATGAAGCTGCAGTGAAGTGAAGAGCAGCTCTCCCTCTCTCTCTCTCTCTCTCTCTCACACACAGTTTATCTGACACTGTCTGAGTCTACAGTGTCTCTGTTGGAGATGAGTTCATGAAAGCTGAAGCTACAGCTGATTATTTCACACACAACAACTGGGACTGAATTTATTTCACCTCTAAGCTCAAATTACACAACATTCACTCATTTCACTGACACTGAAAATTAAAAAATAATTTCTGAAACATCACATTATTAAAAAATAATCTTGACCTTTTATGGGTCTGCAAGTTCCCAATCGTTATCAACACATCTTCCTATGAAGGGCTTTAATTACATTTCAGAAGATTGGTGCAGCTACATTTGTCAATAATCTCCTGGAAATCAAAGTGTGATTTGGTCCTAATTAACAGCAAAATGGAGACAATTTTCTGAGCCATTTATTTTAGTTCTTTTAGATTGTTGTGTTGAGTTTAAAAGAAGTTGTTGATTTGCAACTGCTGCATTTAAGGCCAGAAAATGTTCCTTCATGTACGACCAGAAACTTTATTATTCAGACATGTTAAATCATGTGTTTGCCTGTAGATACATTTCATCTTCAGCTGACCATGACACACATTTGTTATTAGTTAATACACATATAAATAACGAGTAAGACTTTGGATGCATGATTATAACTTTAAGGGTCTTGTCCACCCTTGGCACTTAAGCTATTGCATGTAACTTATAATAGCAACATCATCTTATGTTTCATATGTAAACTTCCCAATAAATCTAAAACCACCAGGGGCCTCTTTTAGTCCAGGGGCCCTGGCAGTTTCCTGCCTGTCTGCTCCTGCATAAAGGAACCACAACAAACCAACAACCAAAAGCAAACTAACAAGAGAGACACAATTCGGCATCGCTTCAATAAAAATACCAAATATGTTTTAACAAAATAAACACAATAAATGTATAAAAATCCCAACTCAGAGACAAAAACAGGAAGCAGCTGACTGCGTCTGACTCTGACTCCTCCGCCTCTGCTGTAAACACCGGCGGCCATGTTTAAAGCCCGTCCTGACTTTACACTTACAGCTCTGACTCAGTAGCATTAGAATAAGATGAAATAACCCCACAGAGAGCTCTACTGCAGCTTCTGCTGTGGCTCAGGTCATTACAGGTGTTAAAGAAGGTGCTCATGTTACCTTCAGACGGAGAGAAGAAGCTGCGCCGCCATGTTGACTCAAAGAGAAACCTGACTCTCTCTCTCTGTGGGGCGTTTATGTTTTCCTGCCTTGCTCCACCTCTCTCTCTCTTTGAGTCGGAGCTGATTGGCCAGCCTGCGGTGAGGGATGTAAACACCAGCTGTTGCTGCCTCTGAACTTTTAACCTCTGCTCCACTGTCAACATGGACACAACATGGCGGACATGTTTAAAGTCCGTCCAGACTTCACTGCTGCACCGCTGACTCAGTCATTACACAACATTATAACAACACTAACATACCGCTGAATAACTTCCTCTTTCTACGGTAACTCGGGTAAATCAGGAAGGAGAGTGAGTGGGAAGAGGCCGGATGTAGAAGCAAGAGGGGGACAGTGATGAGAGAAATATAAAGTGAAACTGGGTGGTAAGGGAGTGATGGTTGGAGGGCCACTCTGGTACTATGAAAGAAGAATCTGAAGAGTCTGAAGAGTTTGGTTAGAAGTGCTATAAGAATCACAAGAAGTGGAGGAAAGGGAAACAGAGACTGAGACAAAAGAAATCCCAACAGACCTGGTTTGGATTCATAAGGTATCAGGTGAGAGAAATTATACCAAATCAATGAGGTGTTTCAGATGCCAGGGATTTGGACATGTAGCCAAAGTGTGTAAAGGAAAGAGGAGCAGTGTGAGGTGTGGGATGATCATGAGTATGGAAGGTGTCCCACCAAAGAGTTGCTGCCATGGAGGTGAGTGTAGCGTTGTGTATCAGCATGTGAAGAGATGAAACATGAAGTAGAGGTCCAACAGAGAAGAGTGGAGGAAGGGTGTGGTAACAGAGGCAGTTAAGAGACAGGAGGAAGGGAATAGGGAACAAGGGTATGAAAAAGGAAGTGAGTGACTGAGGAGCAGGTTGGTAAAAGAAAGATGTGGACAGAGAAGAAGACAGTGGTTACTGTCACAGTGGGAGCAGTCAGCCAGGAGCCAACATGTGTGGATTAATACTATTAATGATCACAACACCACAGTGCACTGCAGGAAGCCAAACAGCTGGTGGACAGGAGGTTAAGGAGTTTCTACAGAACAGAAGAGAGAAGCCAGATATTTTCTGTGTCCAGACAACAACTCAGACTCTTTGCAGTTTTTTCCTGTTTCATGTGGGAATCACTCACCTCGGGCCCGTTTCAGAAAGCGGGTTCGGTTAAAACTCAGGGTTCTCAGAGTTAAAGGAAACTCTGGGTTTTTGGTTTCTAAAAGCCAGTTCTGCTTAACTCTGAGTCAGTTACTGTGGCCACGTACTCCGTGAAGCTAACCTGCTCGCTGGCAGCTTTTGTTCCAGTAACCCCAAGTTTCTCCTCTTTAAATGAACCTTCAGACTGAGGGAGGTAGTCTCTCAGATATGCTGTGCTCTTTCCTCGAAGAACCAGTCAATATCCAAGCACAAATTATCTGCAGAAATCTCAGTCAGGAGAGGGGGATCAGCCCCCGTTTGGACATTTCATCAATCCTGGATAATTTTCTGTTGGAGCGCTTTCGTCTGTCCCGTCTCAACCGTCTGTCGTTGTGTCAGAAATGTAACTCTCGCGCTCAAACGCTTGCTCTGCACTTCTGAGGTGTTTCCTACTCTAGTAGAATCATCGAGGAAGAATTCCACAGAATTGCAAGTATCAAGGAATACTGTATTTAGTAAGATGCTTTAAGATTTGAAGCAATAATCAGTTCATATGATACGAGTAGACCTCACACAGTTGGTACACTTTTTGCATTGGCCTGCCACACAAAACTAGAAACTGAAAACATCTGTTTCATATGATTCTTTTACCCGACTGTTCTACCTCTGTTCAAACTGTACTCAGTCGGCCTATACCCTAGTTATTTTAGGATTTCCAGGTATAATTTGGCTGCATAGATGGAACACATATCCCCATCAGGCTCCTTCAGTGAATGAAGGAGACTATGTGAACAGGAAGTCTTTCCACAGTATTAACGTGCAGCCTTTAGTAGGCTGTTACATTGAATGATAGGCCTACTTAACAGCACAGCTACTGCAGCTCATTACTGTTCTTCACTGTGAAGATCTTCTGTGATGCAACCCACATAATCACCAATGTGGAGGCAAAGTGACCCGGGTCTGTGCATGATTCCAGAACTTTTCGTGAGTCTACGCTGAGTGCTAGACTTGTCTGTGTTGAGTAGATACAGTACAGCTATATCCCAATATTTAAAAGCAATATCCCATTTCCTCATATTGCAACTTAACAATTAAACTGTATACTCATTATTGTAGGGGGGTTCGATGGTTACCTGCTTGGTGACAGGGGGTACCCATGCCAGCCCTCTCTGATGACCCCCATTTTATGCTGAAAGAAGTTAAACAATGTGCCACTACCCACCTTTAACTGATATTCCAATAATTGTACTTCTGTTTGGGTTTTTTGCATTTTCTGCTTTATGTGGTGCATTTCAAGCTCGGAGTTTTGAATTTGCTTCTCCAAGTACACCTTGTAGAGCTGCTTCACAGGGAGCTATCCGAATCAACAAAAAAGTCTTAGAATTCTTCAGCTTGATGTACACTGTGCGATTTTAGCAATCGTTTTGTTGAATTACAACTCAAACGGTACGAGTAAATCACATGAGACGAAAAGCCAAAGCTCATGATTTATGTGCTCACACTGTATGGTCCGATGGTCAGCTGTGACTGCTCACACTATATGTGTGAAAACGCTGGACCCCTGAACCTGGAACACCAGAACTGGTGATTTCAGAGATGCTCACCAAGGAGAAACGTGCTGTCTTGGCCATTTGTGCTATTCTCTGTGCAGAAAGGTCCAAAAAAAGAGGCACCATGGCAGAAAACTACAGAAGTTACAGCACTAATATTAGCACAAACATTAGCTCTCCCTGTTTTGTCTTTCTTTCTGCAACGTTCTGACCAGTTATGCTGTGGTTGTTTCATTACTTACATGACTTTCATTACTCCAAGTTTGAGCACCACTGAGATCAGGGGGGAATCGGCTCTACTGTGCGATACCCACACGAGGGGCGACCAAAATTTTGGACAGTTATGAAATCTGTCCGACCGTCTGATTGCCGGTCGAGAGCAGCTCATTGACTGTTGGCAAGTGAAGCTGACAAATGAAGTCGAATCCAAAAACAGTCGAATGACTCAGAATTCGGCTGATTATCGGACTGAAATCATGCAGTGTGTGCCCAGCCTTACTTTCATTGCTTTACATTCAGAGTACTTCTGGCAGACAGCCTACAAAAACTCAGTCCCAATGCAATATCCATTTTACAAATAGACCATCACTATCATCACTAGCTTGGCAAACATATTCTCATTCAATTGTTTATGCATGTGTGTTTCATGTGCCTGTAGCGAAGGACATTTTCTCTCACTATGGACAATAAAGAAAGATTATTTTTGAATCTTTCAATGATTTATATGCCAATGCTGAGGAATCTTACTGAGGTCAGCTGCGCTGTGGATGGGGATGCACACTGTTCATCTCTGTCATTTCCAGCACTGCTCTGTGAGTAAAGGTGCAAGTTTTACTATGGTGCTTCACTACTGCATCATCAGTTAGGTGCCTTTTATTTTTTATAAGTGTAAACCTCAATCGGCTGCTCTACATCTTCCCTCTCTATGGCAGCTGACAAGGTGTCTTCATCCTGTAATGAAAATTAACAACACAGACAATGAAAAAAATAACACCAACTATGAAAAATCTGGAGTAGAGTACTTACTGTTGCATGGGTGTTATGGATGCTCCACAAGACAGATTCAGAGAGCTTCCTCCAGGGATGCCTTCAGCCACGGGTCGGCCAGTGTTATGGCTGAGAGCCGTCTCTTCAGCCTCTGTGAGTGGTGGTGGTGGTGGTGGTGGTGGTGGACCTCCCACCTGTTTTTGGGGCCTCTACCTTTTTCCTATTGGCTAATGTAGTTAAAACTTGAACATATCCAGTAAGCAAACATTTGGAGACATTTTGGTGTTGCCTTCATGGACAATATTACATGCTGCCAGGGTTAAGATGGCAGAAATGGCAGCTTTTTTGGCTTAGACCACTAACATGTTTTATGCAGGGTTATATGCAAGAGAGAGACTATATAGAGATACATATCGAAAATGTGGAACACTAAAACTAGTAACACTTCTTAAATAAACAATGATGAACATATTTCTCATCAATACTTACGCATTCATTTAGTCTGCAATTATCTGCCATCTTTGTTCTGAAACAGAAACCTCAGAGTTTGACTTGTTTGTCAGGTTTAAATCTAGAGCCTAGTTTCTTCACCCTGCTTTCTGAAACAAGCCCCTCATGTCTTCCTGCCTTTGTGTTTTTTTCTCACAGGTTTATGGTGATCAGCTGTGTCTCATTAGCCAATCAGTCCTCTGTGGATACAGAGTCTGGCCTCTCTCTTTCAGCGGCCAGTTGTCTTCGAACCACCTGTTAGTCAAGAGCTGCGGTGGAAAAGTCAAAATAACCACTTTTCCTTGGCGTCGAATGAAAACATCATGAAGTCAAGGAAAGACGTGAAGGAGAGGTCATAAGGAGTTAGGAAAAGACAACGGCAACGCAGAGGGAATCTGACTGAACTTCACAAGACTTTCTTTTTTTTAAACCAACTTTATTTATAACACATGAACAATAAATCCCCCTTTAACCACAAAAACAAACAGAATTGAGTTGTTGAATAAGATAACATGAAAGAAAAACATATAGAAAAATTGATTCATTAAAATAATAATAAAAATGAAGAACTGATCAAGAGTTAATTAGAGAGTAAATTATATTCAGACATATAGAGTTTCCTGTTATGGACACTTTGATATTTTATGCATTTGTTAAGTGGAGAAAATGTATGTTTAGTGCTTTACACAATGGGAGGGGATTTCATGAAATTACATTTATGTATATAGAATTTTGAGTTATAACTTGTTATAACATAAAACATTTTTTTTAACAATATAAA
Organism: Trachinotus anak; assembly: GCF_046630095.1. Lineage (NCBI taxonomy): Eukaryota > Metazoa > Chordata > Actinopteri > Carangiformes > Carangidae > Trachinotus > Trachinotus anak. The sequence goes on from NW_027273877.1 coordinate 13,503,627, forward strand.
TTAATCTGGAAAATTTTGCTTTTTCATAATTTTGAGAATTCACTCCTATACAACAGTGACACAAAAATCATGTCCTACATCAACAGTCTCCTGTTGGTTCTACTCCTGTTGGTCACTTTGAGACAGTAAAAATAATCATCTTTATCTGTAGATCCCTTTTCTAAACTCAAGTTACAAAGTGCTCCATTCAAAAAATAAAAGATCCAGTGATGTAAGACAAGAAAATATATAAAAATACATTTATGATCAAGAAATACATTTACAAATGTTTTACCATGATAGAAAAGTTATAGTACAGTAACCACTTCATGTTTATTACAGTAAGTAACTCATATCAGATATATATATGTTATATATCTGTTAAACATCCTCACACAAGGCAGTTGAGCTTTTAGATTCATTGTTGCAGATGAAGCTGTGTCTCACTTATGTAGAACACATGAAAAGCTCTACGTTATAAATTCATGAGGTTATGACAAAGCTCAGCTCTACATGTGATTAAAGAGCAGAGGGACAGCCAGGGCACTGGTCGCTCCACAGACTGGTATCTACACCCACCCACAAACCTTTGGACTCCTCCACTCCCACTTTAACCCCCGACTGTAGCTACTGACAGTGAACATTGCAGCCTGATTCATCAGCAGGAAGAAACCAGGCTGTTCATCAACCCTGTGTTCACTGGACCATCATCTCTGAATGTCTTTTTGCAGATCCAGCTCAGGTCACTGCAGCTCAGTGATTCCTCTCTGATCTCACAGTTTGTCACATCTGCAGCAAACTAACTGCAGCTGAGATGAACTGAGTCGTCTCAGCTGAACTGACTTCAGAGAAAGACGACATCCAGATATTCACTGTGATGTTTTCACTGGAAACAGACTCAAAAGACTCAATAACAAGTGAACATGTTTATCCTGTTATAACTGTAGCTTTTATCTTTACAACACTGGAAGAAGCATTTAAAAAGTAAACTGCTGTAATACATGAACCTGACAATGTGTGTGAGTGAAAGAGACTGAACTCTCTGTTCAACAGTGAGAGAGTTTCTCTAACAGGAGGAGACTCTCTCTACTACACTGAACACAGAGACACTGAGGAGCCAGACGACCAGAACCCCAACCCAAACCCAGGATACAGAGGCTGAGTGAAGGTGGTGTTGAAGGTGTGGAGGTGGATCAGTGAGTCAGAGGAGACTCTGTAGAAGGACAGAGAGCCAGCAGGACAGTCCACATACACTGCTACTCTGTGAGAGACTGAGGGGGGAGGGGAGGAGGAGGAGGGGGAGGAGATATATGTTCTTCTGTTATTGTGACAGACAGAGTAACCATGATCAGAGCCGTGCAGATTCCAGGACTGATTGTTCAATCCAAACACACAGTCTTCACTGTTTCCTCTCCGGCTGATTCCTCTGTAACTCACTGCTATATAAACCTTTCCACTCCACTCGACCTCCCAGTAACAGCGACCAGTCAGACCAGTTCCACACAGCAGCTGGTGACACTGGTCAAATCTGTCTGGATGATCAGGATACGACTGATCCTCCTCCACACGTGTCACCTTCCTGTTGTCGTCAGACAGTTGGAGCTTTGTGTTCACTGTGTTTGTGTCGAGTGTGAGTTCACAGGAATCTGATGGAGAGAAGGAGACACAGCTGCAGTTATTGATCTATCATCTGATCAGTTATTGACAGTGAATCATGAATCAAATGAAAAACACACTTACACTTCCTCAGACCTGGTCTCAACCACCGGACTTCAGCAGGCTCCACCCTGAAAGGAGGAGGGGGGTCAGACCAGCACATTCTCTCAACATGCAGACTTGGACATTACATGGCTCTCACACACAGACTGTTTTAGTATTGTGTTCAGACGGAGGCTTGTCTGTATGGACGTACATTCACCACAGAGAAACAGGAAGTGGAGTCTTTATCTTGTCATTATACGGAGCAGGGAGGAGACAGTGAGAAAATAATTCATTGTTTGTGTGTTTGTGTCTGTTTGATATCAGTTTAGGTGTTAGACACACTTTCTCCTGCCGCTCACAGAGCGTGTGGAGGCTGCAGCTGAAAAGGAAGTCCTACTTCTTAGTATCTTCTTCACAGACATACCTGTGTACCGTGTCCTGTGTACCTACTACTTGGAGAGCACATGAACTGCAGTATTTCTGGAAGTGTTGGCTGGTAGTTGCAGCAGGGGAGTGTGAACGAGCTGATGACCCCCAGAAACAAACCTATCATGCTGCTGAGTTAAGGGGTCAGATCTGTCTCCATCCACCACCTCTGCCTCAGCTCCGCCTTCTATTAGCACTTTTCCTCATTAGAGGTCGGAGATGCCACAGAGTCTCTGCTCTGCTCTGACCTCATGTCTGGATTCTCTGTTCTCCATCCACCAAACCTGCCTGCTCTAACCTGCTTCACCCATGGTTGACTGACACCATCTGTAACCTGCGCACTGATCTCAGAGCTGCTGAGAGAAAATGATGCCGACCTCAAGGGCCATCAGTCAATCCTAGCTACCTTCTCATCCAACATCAATGATAAGATCAGCTGTACCACAGACACTCTTCAAAACCTTACTCAATCCTCCACCACCTCCACCAGACACAAACCTCCCAGCCAGTCTCACCCAGTCTCCTCTGGTTAAGGGCACATCACCGCCACATCGCTCTCATGCCCTTCTCTGACAACTCTGGCCAGTACAGCACCACCTCCCTCACTCCAAAAAGTATCACATGTAGTAGTCCCACCACGTCCATCCTGGTCCCTTCAGGCCAAGGACACATTGTTTCTCTCATTCAGCCCCCTCCCTCAGAACAATGTGTTGATGACCAGTAGCTGTCCCACTACACGTGCACTGGATCTCATTTCCACAAACCTCCTCCAGGCCATATCTCCCACCAATGTGACAACAATCACACATGTGATAAATGCTTCACTGCCTTCATTTTCAAGTGCATTCAAAGTGGCTCAGGTTACTCCTCTGCTCAAAAAGTCCTTCTCAAGTGGAGAGTTGACACACTTATTTCTAACTAAACGTTCCAACCCTCACCGATAAGCATCAGTTTTGGGTTGTCACCAAAAGAATAAGATTACGTATATAAGCAGCTAAAATGGGTTTCCTCTGAAGGGTGGCTTGGCTCAGTCTTAGCGTTAGGGTGATGAGCTCAGTCATCTGGCCTGGGAACGCCTTGGGATCCCCCACGAGGAGCTGGAAATCATTGCTGGGGACACTGATGTCTGTGATTCCCTGCTTAGCCTGCTGCCACCGTGACCTGACCCCACATAAATGGAAGAAAATGGATGGATGGATGGATAAAAAGGGTGTTTTTCAGCAGATCTCAGAATTCCTATCACTGAACGAGCTGCTTGATCCAAATCAGTTGGGCTTTGAGAGTGACCGCTCCACTGAGACAGGTCTGTTGTCTGTGACTGAAACTCTAAGAGCAGCCAGAGCTGCAGCTGTGGCACTAAAACGTCAAGATGTTTTGCAATGCACCAACAAAGACAGAGAAGAAGAAGACCGCTGCTACTGAACATTTGCTCTGCAAATGTTTTATGCGGAAGGAAACATATTCAACACAGCTTAGTGACACACACAATGAGTTCTGGTGAAAAACACCAAATGTAAACACAACTTGTACCACAAGAAAACTCCACAGGATGCTTTAAGTACAAGGCTGTGCACAAGTTTGACACAGTTGGCAGCAGCAGTAATGTCATGAATGATTTATAATTAGAAATGATCCCATCACAGCGACAGGATGGATCAGGATCTCATGAAACATGACATTCTGTACTTTTCTACCCTTCACACAGATCAGCTGTAACACACAGACTCACAGGTTATCAGTCATCGTTTGGAACAAAGCAGCTGTTCTCAGGATTTGTCCTGAGCTCCATCAGATCTTTCCAGTTTTTTGTGTTTGGCAGCTCGAGGCCTCCGTACGACTGTCTCCTAAATACAGCAGCTGACCTCATGATCACAAAATCAGGATCTCAGAGAGGTTAAGGTGATTATTGATCATCAATATTGTAGAAGACAGAGACATGATGGTGCGACCTGATTTCATTCTCTTTGTTTCCTCCTTGGTTGAAGACGCTGGGACATTAATGTCTGTGAGCAGTGTAGATGGCATCATTATTGTAGCTGTGTTATTATTAGTGTGTTAACACTGAACAGGTCTCTACAGTCTCTGGGTTGTTCTGGTGAAACTCTCAGAGACTCTGTTGCTTCAGGAGGAGCTAAACCAGCTGCAGCTGCTTTGAGCTGATTCAGCCTGAAATAAAAACACAGCTGACAACAGCTGATTTCACAACTGTGAGATCTTTTCTCCTAAATCTGACACAGTGAGTCATAATGAGACACTGGAGGCATCATGAGGAGAAAACTCCTCTTTTGTTGTTGTTGAAGTCAGAGCTCTTCTGTAGAGATCTGTCATCAGCTGTGACAGAGAACATGTTTCAGCTCTTCTCCTCTATCAGACAGTGTCTGTCCATACCTGAGAGAGTCCAGTCTCCAGTCTGGATCCTCCAGTCCAGCAGACAGCTGCTTCACTGCTGAGTCTCCTGGATGATTGTAGCTCAGGTCCAGCTCTCTCAGATGGGAGGGGTTGGAACTCAGAGCTGAGGCCAGAGAAGCACAGCCTTCCTCTGTGATCAGACAGCCTGACAGACTGCAGACACACAAAACCACACACAGGAATCCTCTGTCAACACTTGGAGGTCTGTTTTTGTGCTGTTTGATTCTTTTCTTGTTGTCGGTTCTGTTCTTTTTCGGTCCAAAAACAAAATATTAAAGGCACAGGAATAGGAATATTTGTCTGAGGAAGATCTGTTGCTCAAACTGACACCAAAAAAGGGGAGCTGTGAATTTGGTGTGCAGATACACTTTGAAATATATTTCACAGATTTTTCTGTATCCATTATTCATCCCACTGAGAAGTGGTCCATATGCACACACCCCACTGGAAATTACATTTAGACATGTGCCTCAAAAAAAAACATTAATGATCGAGCAACTAAAACAAAAACAAAAGTCAACGATGAACAATCTTCATGGAAAAGAGAAATCAAAGTAAAGAGAAAACAAGAGTAAAAGATAAAGATCCATGGATCTCATGGAAAGAAATTCTTTGAGTCTAGAAAGTTCTGCCAAAGTTGAACGTGAGATATACTTTACACAATCCTACACATGTTCGCTGTTTATCCACTAATGTTAATGATATCTTAAATGGTCATTGGTTAAACAGGTCTATGAGTCCTTACCTGAGAGTTTCCAGTCTACAGTATGGACTCTCCAGTCCAGCAGACAGTGACTCCACCCCTGAATCCTGCAGGTTGTTGTTACTCAGGTCCAGGTCTCTCAGACTAGAGGACCGGGAGCTGAGGACTGAGGACAGAGCTTCACAGCTTCTCTCTGAGAGGTTACAGCCACTCAGTCTGAAGGGATGATAACAAGGAATTAAAGAAGAGAGGAATTTAGATCAGAGATCAGAGCAGTGTCTTCATATAATGATGAATAAACTAAACCCTCTCTACACTTACACAGCTTTGTTGGAGGCTTTGACCACTGGCAGCAGCCTCAGAAGAGCCTCCTCTGAAGCAGAGTATTTCTTCAGGTCAAACACATCCAGATCTTTTTGTGATGACAGTAAGATGAAGACCAGAGCTGACCACTGAGCAGGAGACAGTTCATCTGTGGAGAGACGTCCTGATCTCAGGGACTGTTGGATCTGCTCCACTAGAGAACGATCATTCAGTTCATTCAGACAGTGGAACAGGTTGATGTTTTTCTCTGCAGACAGATTCTCACTGATCTTCTTCTTGATGTACTGGACTGTCTCCTGATTGGTCTGTGAGCCACTTCCTGTCTGTGTCATCAGACCTTGTAGGAGAGTCTGATTGGTCTGCAGTGAAAGACCCAGAAGGAAGCGGAGGAACAAGTCCAGGTGTCCATTTGGACTCTGTAAGGCCTTGTCCACAGCTCTCTGGTAGAAGTTTGTCTGTGTAAACTCAACTCTTCTTCTTTTTGACTTCTGGGAGAATGTTGGTTCTTCTAACAGCAGATTGACTCCAGAGTTGATGAAGGTCATGTGGACATGAAGAGCAGCCAGAAACTCCTGGACACTCAGATGGACGAAGCAGAACACCTTGTCCTGGTACAGCCCACTCTCCTCTGTAAAGACCTGTGTGAACACTCCTGAGTACACTGAGGCTGCTCTGATATCGATGTCACACTCTGTCAGGTCTGATTCATAGAAGATCAGGTTTCCTTTCTGCAGCTGCTCAAAAGCCAGTTTTCCCAGAGACTCAATCATCTTCCTGGTCTCTGGACTCCAGTGTGAATCTGTCTCAGCTCCTCCATCATACTTGACCTTCTTCAGTTTGGACTGAACCACCAGGAAGTAGATGTACATCTGAGTCAGGGTCTTGGGCAGCTCTCCTCCCTCTCTGGTCTTCAACACATCCTCCAGAACTGTAGCAGTGATCCAGCAGAAGACTGGGATGTGGCACATGATGTGGAGGCTTCGTGACGTCTTGATGTGGGAGATGATCCTGTTGGCCTGCTCCTTATCTCTGAGCCTCTTCCTGAAGTACTCCTCCTTCTGTGGGTCAGTGAACCCTCTGACCTCTGTCACCATGTCAACACACTCAGGAGGGATCTGATTGGCTGCTGCAGGTCGTGTGGTTATCCAGAGGTGAGCAGAGGGAAGCAGGTTCCCCCTGATGAGGTTGGTCAGCAGCACGTGCACTGAGGTGGACTCTGTCACATCAGTCAGGATCTCAGTGTTGTGGAAGTCCAGAGGAGGTCGACACTCATCCAGACCGTCCAAGATGAACACAACCTGGAACCGTTCAAACCTGCAGATTCCTGCTTCTTTGGTTTGAGTGAAGAAGTGATGAACAAGTTCCACCAAGCTGAACCTTTTCTCTTTCAGCACATTCAGCTCTCTGAAGGTGAAGGGAAATGTGAACTGTATGTCCTGGTTGGCTTTGTCTTCAGCCCAGTCCAGAGTGAACTTCTGTGTTAAGACTGTTTTCCCAATGCCAGCCACTCCCTTTGTCATCACTCTTCTGATTGGTCCTTCTCTTCCAGGTGGGGCTTTAAAGATGTCTTCTAGTCTGATGGTTGTTTCTGGTCTGTCTGGCTTCCTGGATGCTGTTTCAATCTGTCTGACCTCATGTTCATCATTGACCTCTCCAGCCCCTCCCTCTGTGATGTAGAGCTCTGTGTAGATCTGATTCAGAAAGGCTGGGTTTCCTGCTTTAGAGATCCCCTCAAACACACACTGGAACTTCTCCTTCAGCTCAGTTTTAAGTTTATGTCGACAAACTGCAGGAGCGTTTCCTGAATGAACACACAGCAAATAAGATACACAACTGATTAATGGAAAAAATATAAAACATTTTAACATGTGTTGAGATGTTAGTAAATGTCTCATTTCTCCATCACGTTGAATCTTTAGAGAAATCCTCTTACTGCTCTGCAGACAGTCAGCCAGCTCCTCCTGTTTCATCCTCCTCAGGAAGTTCACTGTGATCTTCACAAATGCCTCTCTGATGCTCCTCTGCTCTTCATCCTCACCGTCCAACACCTCCTCATCCTCCCTCTGACTCTCTAAGCATTCTGGGTAATCTGCACTCAGAACCTTCTGGGTCTTCTTCAGTTCGTTCTTCACAAAACTGACAATGTTCTCCTCCAGCAGCTGGAACAGGAAACTACATAAGTGACAGCATCAAACTAAAACCATGGAGCCAAACATCAGATCCATGTTGGACAGACTGACAATCTCTAACAGTGCAGCATGGAGATGATTGTGAGCAGATGTGAAAGTAATTGTTGTACATGCACAGACCATGAATATGGAGTCCAGGTGTGTTTGATGCTGCCGGGCAGACTGACCACTGGGAACCTCTGAGCTCTCCTGGTCCACTCTGTGGAGGAATCATGAAGAATGAGCTCACATTATGTCTGTCCACACAGAGACAGACACAAGCTAAAGGTCCATGAAGTGATGTTTGGATGTGAACAGTGAATCAGACCACTCCCTGTAGAGCTAAAGTTTTACTAGTCCTGCTGATCCCACTGAGAATCAACAGCTCAGTCTGCAGCTGTTTGCAGCTTCCAGCTCAGCTCTCACCAACCCTCCATACAGCTCTCCCTCCTGCACTGAACACTGCTGAAGAGCCCTGAAGCAAGGCACCTAGAACCCCCAGCTGCTCCAGTGGAGCTGCTCAGTGTCCGCTTGTATCAGACTGGTTGTACTGGGCAGCCCCCAGTATGAAAATGACAGGTCAATGTGTTCAAATATGAATCAGGAACATTTTCAGGGATCAGTTCACTCCATCAGAGGGGTTCATCAGATGGTTGAACGGTGTCTGAAACACCCTCCTCCCTCAGTGATTGGTCAGCTGTGTGCAGGTGAGAAAGTAGGCGGGGTTCGAACTTCTCTCTCAGCTCTTTCAGTTCAATTCAATTGGCTTTACTGGCATGACATTTTGAATGTGTTGCCAAAGCACAATTACAATCATTCAATACAATTTCACACACACACACACACACACACAAACACACACACACACACACACATTAATAACTAATAATAGACTCTCTCACTCTCTCAAGCTCTTTTTTCATTCTTCACACAAACTATTTCTGTCACTCTTCATGTGAACAACTGAGGTCAACACTATAATTCCTCCAGGACAGACTCCATATTTAACCCACATCACATCTCCTCCCTCTCAATGACAGCTGGAGTTTGACCTCCACCTTCCAGCGTGGACGTTCACAACAGACACTTTGATTTCAGACATTGTTCAACAACACGTTGCACAAACTGGTTCTTTTCTACAGTAACCTGTGCCTTACTGTTACAGCTTACATCTGATCAGCTGATGGATGTCCTCCTTTAAAGTTAATGATAACTTCCTTTGACCGATCACTCTTTAAAGACAGACAGCTGGGTTCAGGAGAGTCTGGTCTCTGCTGCTGGATCCTGAAACAAACACACAACTGATAAATGTGCATGTTGGATAAAAACTGATGAAAAATACGTTCAATCTTTGAATAAACACAACACACACAGAGCTTTGAATGTGAATAATGATGGAGCAGTGATCTGAGTGCTGAGCTCTGACATGGAGAAGAGTCATGGACAGTTAGAGATCCTGATCTCACCTCTGAGCTCTGGTCTGGCTCTCATGGTCCCAACACAGAGTGGTTTTAGAGGGAGGGGCCCCCTCCTCTCTGTCCTCACACTGATCCATGCTGCTGGATTCACATCCACATCAGCTCACACACACTTTCTACCTTCATGTGAAGACAAACACAAATCATTCATCTGCACATCAACTGAACTTTACATCATTTCTCCTGTAAAGATGTCAGCTGCTCCTCCACTGACTGACTCTTCTTCTCTGGTTCATATCAGTGTCAGCTGTATTCAGTCAGCAGTGTGAGGAAGAGGAAGCTGCTGTACTTCTACCATCAGTCCACTAGATGGAGTCATGAAGCTGCAGTGAAGTGAAGAGCAGCTCTCCCTCTCTCTCTCTCTCTCTCTCTCACACACAGTTTATCTGACACTGTCTGAGTCTACAGTGTCTCTGTTGGAGATGAGTTCATGAAAGCTGAAGCTACAGCTGATTATTTCGCACACAACAACTGGGACTGAATTTATTTCACCTCTAAGCTCAAATTACACAACATTCACTCATTTCACTGACACTGAAAATTAAAAAATAATTTCTGAAACATCACATTAAAAAATAATCTTGACCTTTTATGGGTCTGCAAGTTCCCAATCATTATCAACACATCTTCCTATGAAGGGCTTTAATTACATTTCACAAGATTGGTGCAGCTACATTTGTCAATAATCTCCTGGAAATCAAAGTGTGATTTGGTCCTAATTAACAGCAAAATGGAGACAATTTTCTGAGCCATTTATTTTAGTTCTTTTAGATTGTTGTGTTGAGTTTAAAAGAAGTTGTTGATTTGGAACTGCTGCATTTAAGGCCAGAAAATGTTCCTTCATGTACGACCAGAAACTTTATTATTCAGACATGTTAAATCATGTGTTTGCCTGTAGATACATTGAATCTTCAGCTGACCATGACACACATTTGTTATTAGTTAATACACATATAAATAACGAGTAAGACTTTGGATGCATGATTATAACTTTAAGGGTCTTGTCCACCCTTGGCACTTAAGCTATTGCATGTAACTTATAATAGCAACATCATCTTATGTTTCATATGTAAACTTCCCAATAAATCTAAAACCACCAGGGGCCTCTTTTAGTCCAGGGGCCCTGGCAGTTTCCTGCCTGTCTGCTCCTGCATAAAGGAACCACAACAAACCAACAACCAAAAGCAAACTAACAAGAGAGACACAATTCGGCATCGCTTCAATAAAAATACCAAATATGTTTTAACAAAATAAAGACAATAAATGTATAAAAATCCCAACTCAGAGACAAAAACAGGAGGCAGCTGACTGCGTCTGACTCTGACTCCTCCGCCTCTGCTGTAAACACCGGCGGCCATGTTTAAAGCCCGTCCTGACTTTACACTTACAGCTCTGACTCAGTAGCATTAGAATAAGATGAAATAACCCCACAGAGAGCTCTACTGCAGCTTCTGCTGTGGCTCAGGTCATTACAGGTGTTAAAGAAGGTGCTCATGTTACCTTCAGACGGAGAGGAGAAGCTGCGCCGCCATGTTGACTCAAAGAGAAACCTGACTCTCTCTCTCTGTGGGGCGTTTATGTTTTCCTGCCTTGCTCCACCTCTCTCTCTCTTTGAGTCGGAGCTGATTGGCCAGCCCGCGGTGAGGGATGTAAACACCAGCCCCCACCCTCCTGCTCTCTCTGACAGGGCGGACATGTTTGAAGTCCAGACTTTCATTTTTTATTTTACTTTATTCCAGACACACAGGTCCATGACAGTTACAAACTAAAAATAAAAGTAGACAATAATAAGAGAGCGTAAGATAAACAACAAAAATAATCATAATACATACAAAGATACAGTAGGCTCTATAAAGGGCTGTTTTACCACTGCTACACCGCTGACCCAGTCATTACATAACATTATAACAACACTTAAATACCCCTTAATAACTTTCACTTTCCACGGTAACATTCCCGTCAGATGGAGAAAATAATCTGCATCACAGTGTTCCTTGAAAGTGAAAGTAAACGGAGTGTGTGTGTGTGTGTGTATGGGGGGGTGGGGGTGGGGTAGATAGATAGATAGATAGATAGATAGATAGATAGATAGATAGATAGATAGATACATAGATAGATAGATAGATAGATTGATTGATTGATTGTCCTGCAGATTATTCAGTTAATATCTAAGCCAGTTTGATGGCAGTGGGAACAGGATTTCCTGAAAAATCTCTCAGTCCTGCAGCAGTGAGATGAGGCGTTGAAAAAAATGGCATGTCCAGAATGATTCATACCCTTCTCAATAATCAGTGGAAAAGCCTTTACTGGCTATTACAGCAATCAAACACTTCTTATAATTGCTGACAGGCTTTTTGCACGTCTCCACCGGTATTTGTGACCAGTCATCATTCATCTCCAAGTCTTTGGGGTTGGAGGGCCTCTCTGCCGTCAACCTAATCTTTAGCATTGTCAGGTTGGAGCGTCCAGTGCTGCCCAAGCCCACGTTTCTCTGCAGACTGCCTGATGGTTTTGTTGAGTGTGCCTTGAGACGTTGGCACCAGCATGGCCCAGATTCACCAGGATGGCCTTGGTGGTGTAAGTAGAATGCTCTAGAACAGCGGGGACTATTTGGAATGGTTTAGAGCCTTGAATTTTCCCACAGACTGTGACGATTTGCAAAGAGTATGAATAATTTCAGACATGCTATCTTTCATAAAAATGTAAATCAAACATAGAAACAGTTTCTTTGTTTCATTAAAATCTCTAGCACATTGTTGAATCATATTTTGACACACATCTATGTCCTTTCCAGTCAGAAGAAACGTGTTGGTCAAATAAAAAAGATCACTTTAAATCAAAATCTGCCACGGGTATGTTATATTATAAAATGATATTATATATACTGTGCTCATTTAATTAGTGAATCAACAATGTTTTTATCTGCTTGGATAATCTCATGATGAAATACACTGTTTGTTACAACTGCAACAGCAATTATTGTTGATTATCGATCAGCTGAGCTCTAAAGGAAATCTCTCCATTAACAGTGAAGGACTCTGACTCTTCACTGATGATGATGTGTCTCCCTCTGGTGGCCATAAAGATGAACTGCATGATGCTGGTTAAATGACCACGGAACATGAAGTGTTTTGACGTGAGAAGACTGAACTCTTGTGATTAGGATATCGTTAAACTTTGCATGTGCCTTTTATAGAGCCATAACACAAGTCTGCAGTTTTGGTTTTCTTTTTTTCCACGGACTCAAACGCCACAGGGCGAAACACCATCATCACCGCACCACGACACACTTGCTGCAACTTCTTTCACCCAGACTGCATCGATCAGCTGCCCGATCAATGACCAGAATGCCAGGGGCATAAAAAAGGAAATAAATACAAAGAGAGATTACTTATTTTGGGGTGGGTATGTAGCTTTTTTTTTTTTTTGGCAAACTGGGGTCCTGGTTTTTGCCCCTGATTTGTATTTCATTTCGTAGAGTAGAGAAAAATGTAAGCACCCAAGTTGCTGTGCAGGGATTTGACACAGGGAAGTTCTGGGAAAATGCAGAACATTTGAGCCAAGATCTGTCACATGGTCGACAGGACTGTGTCAGGAGGAAGTTTGTTTAGATGAAATTCTGTGTTTCAGTTTCACAATGATTGTTTGCCTTTGTGCAGTCCCTTGCACAACCCACCGTAGCACAGTGACAACATGTTACAATAAAACGGGATTTCCAGTTTAATCAGCAGTGGACTGAGCAGAGTATAAGTGGGTCTGCAAGAACGCTTCCTGCCAGTGGATCTTCACGCACCTGACAGAAAACACAAGCAGGTAATTATTTGATACTTTCTTCATTTCATGTTTTTAACCACAGTGGTCATGGTTTGTGTGTGATTAAGGAGATTGGAGGGTTATTGGTGGTCAGACTGTAAGAGCTGGAGCAGAGGGAAGGAGGAACAGTATTTATAGATGTTAGAAGAAAAGGAGGAAGAAGAAAGACGTCAGTAGTAACATGAAATTCTTCAAATGTTTAGCAGGTCTTTAACAGTAATCAGGTCTTCAGAAGGAGTCAGAATGAAAGCCTCCCAGCTTGCTGTCATTCTTCTGATCGTCTGCATCGGCAGCGGTGAGTCTGATTTTCTTTGTTTTTCTTTTCTTTGCTCAATGGAAAACAAGATCTTGCTCAAGCTGCAGGAAATCTGAAGTAAGCAAGGCAAGGCTCATTAGTGATCGGTGATTGAAATCACAGCCAGTGCTGCCATGTTTTTGTGAGATAAAGAAAGCACCTGGCTCTTTGTGTTCCATAATGGAAGCACATATCTGCGGAGCAATTATATCAATATGTGTATGTTTGTTTTCCAGGTGTGGCTCTGAAGTGCAACCGCTGTGTGCCATATTCACCTGGTGGCGGTTGCACCAACACAGTGGAGACCTGCCAAAGGGCCGACGACGTCTGCGCCTCTGTTGTCTCTACTTTTCCCAGTAAGTCATTTGGTTGACCAAGCTTTTCTTTGCAATGAAGTCCGGACAGAGTCGGGTTAGTTCATGCAGCATTCTCACATGATTCCTCTCTTCGCTGCAGAGTACTCATATTTCAAGAGGTGCATGAAGAGATCAGACGCCTTCATTTTACAGTCAACCCCCCACTTTCAAGTCTTCACGTGCACCACGGACCGATGCAACTGAGCTGATGATCTGAAACTTCAACATCTGCATGAACTCAATTTTAGCCATTATTGTAATCCATTGTTAATGACTGGCCTCTCAGTTCAATAAAAAATGTACACACAGAAACAGAGTGCTGCAGAAAAGTTAGTAACAGTTTCTACGAGTGTTGAGTATAAACACAGCGAGGCTGTAGAGGTGGGCCGGTGAGCGCCACCTTTCTTAAGGCATGTAGAAGCTTTAAAAATGTACTGCTGTATTTGATGTTGTAGAATAAAACGTTAAAACGTGTGTCGAGCTTGTGTTATGGTTCCGAGTGCAGCGCCTGTCAACAGCTGTTTCCTGACATGCAGGAAAGTCGTGGCTTTCTGTTGCTGAATGATCCACAGCTTTATGTATTCAGGTGATACAGTTTCTGTTGACTGTGTGCACTGTTATCTTTCAGTCTTTTCTTCTACTGTGTATTTTCAGGCTCTCAGGCCAAAGCAAACACATTTTTGGCTCTGTGTCATTTATATCTCTAAATTCCACTTTCCAAATATACTTTAGTTACAAAGTGCATCATAAATGCACCTTTACACAGATACAGTCAAGTATCGCCTGGAGTCAACAACCATTCTTATACATTTGTACAGAAACTATTTATACTGTTTCCAGCACAGGTCAACAATATGATACATCTTAATCACTACAAACAGTTTATGGAGCCAGGCAGTATGATGTCAGTCTAAACCAAATAATGGAGATGAGCCCAAGCTAACATGTCAAGTCAGGTTTTGACACATTACCAACCTGAAGTGCAGGACTGAGGGATGAGAGGACGTGTTTATATCTGTCATTGTTTCACACCGCCACCTCCTGTGGAAAAGCTGCCATGACAAATTCATTCTTTTGGATTAAAACCAGACAACTCAGAATAGATATAAAGGCAGTATTTCTAAAAGTGAAAGGACATAAGGCATCTAAACAAAAACCTTTTCAAGAAACCCAGAGACTTCAGGACGAGGGAACCAGAGGCTGAAAATGCTTTGACTAATTTCCAGCTTTCCTGCAGAACTGTGTGTGTGAGTCCTCACTTTTACTTTGAATATTCACCTGCATGATTGTTCTTCTTCTATACAAAACAAAATACAAAAAAAAACACCAGTAAAAGTACAGATGTATCATCAGCTAAAAGTAGCTAAAGTATCTAAAGTATATAGTACTCTTCTGCCCCTACAAAAGAACTCAAGAAAATCTTATTTTGAAAAGTTACCACTCATTAAAATATATCCATCACATCAATGTAGTGTAAAAAGTACATTTTCCTCTGAAGCAGAGGAAATTCTAAAGTAGCATTTATAGAAAGCAAAATACTCAAGTAAAGTACAAGTACCTCAGACTTGTACCTGAGTACAGTATTTGAGAAAATGCTTAGTTTCTTTCTACCATTGTGTTTGTTTTGCCTTGAAAAGCATGTTACAGCAGTGAAACGATCAATCAGTGAAAGAGGTATGAATTCCTGAACACGAGGGTCCTGCAGTGACAAGTCAATAGGTAGATTCCTCTGTTGCGTCACTGCTGGAAAGTCAGTGATGTTGCAATCAGTCCTGACCAGCAGCTGCCTGTCACACTCTGAAAACAGCCGTCCTGGATCCACAGAGGAAATGAATGTGACTGTCGTCGGGCTGCGGGACACTGACGTATGTTCAGGCGCGCAGTGTAATTCCTCGAGTTGACTACGAGCTGTTCATTCAGTCCTCTCATCGTGAGGCAGAAGACAAAAACAAGCAGAAAATTGAAGTTGAATTCACTCAGTTGTAAAATGTAAATGAAGTTAAGGCAACATTATGAAACACGAGCAGCACAGATACAGCCCCCTGCAACCTTCACAAAAACCAAAGTTTCTCTCGACTGTTTCATTAACTTATGCAACATTTTACGCTTCAGCTCTCCACACTGTAACAAATCTGATGGTTCTAAATCTTTAAAACGCTCTGCTTGAGACTCAGTGTTTTCACACCTGCTTCCATCAAGTCACAAAAGCCTTTAAATATTTCTAAGAAACATTAAGTACGTTGTGGTGCGTTCAGGGAGCTTGGATTCAGAGCATATACTCAAAGAACTGAGCACAGCACCTTGGAATGGCTCTCTTTGAGTCACAACACAAAGACCTCCAGACCTGTCTGTCTAGAGGTCTGGCCACTGACACGTGGTCTTAAGGAGGCCTGTAGGAGGCCTGCTGGACTGGCAGCCGCCGTGAAGGCAGCAGCTTACCATCACCGTCACCAGGGCTGTCTTCTTCTTCTGATTAAAGTAGACTCCCGCACAGCCCTCACGTCTGCTGTTCTCTTACTCATACACTGTCTAACAAAAACCACGAAGAAGAACTTAAAAAACGCAAGATGGACAAGTGGCTTTCACAGTGACGGTGATAACACAACATCACAACCTTCACTGAGGTTTTACTGTCGGGATTCATGCGGTGTGTTACAGTGGACAACTTCCTGAAATAAGACCACAGTAACAAGAATAAATGAATATACAGTATTTATATAGAGCATTAACCTTCAGAGAGAATGAACAGAGAGACTATATGAGACAGCGAAGAGCCAAACAGTGTGCCTGCTCTGCGGAGTGCTAACTCTGTGCAGCATATTAACATCCACTGGAGTGAAGCAAACTCTTTCTAAAGTGTGTTGATTAGTTTAACCAGGTTCTGCTCACAGTGCTGTGACTCAGGCTGAGGAGCAAATATCCATAAAGAAATATGAACACTGCAGAGGAGAGAGGGCTTTACACATACAACAACAAGTGACTGGACAGAGGAGTATTTATAGGAGTACCTATAAGTGTCAGAAGATGTATCTGTGGTTTTAAGAACCAAAAACCATCTCAGTGTAGTTTTACATCTCCTCTCTCAGGCCTCTCTTCTGATTGGCTGACTGTTTTCTGAGTGACCTGATAAAAATACAGCAGATTTCAGGTAAACACTCAGAGAAACCAAATCCTGCAAGGTTGGATGGTAGGTCCAGGTGGGCGGGGCTTGGGGCGTAGCTGGACGGCGGTGACTGCTTTGTTGTGACATCACAAAGCATCAGAAGTCCTGACGGCTGGTTTTAAGGCTCAGTTTCTGAATACAGGCTGTGTGCATTTCTCTGTGGACTGAGGCTTTGATACTTTCACAGTATTAATATAGAACCTAGACCTGCTTTATAATCACAAACACATGGACATCTACCTTTAGACTGGGTGGAGCTTTAAAGCATCTTGTTTCAGAGAACTGTGAAGCCACCATCTCTGGTACAACAGATCTGAACAACATGGAAACTCCACCAAAAAGGAAGTAGAGCTGCAAAAAAGGAACCAGCAGCCAATAAAACAGGAAGATGGTTAAATGTGATTTTGTGGTTTAGGTGCTAAACACACTCGAACAAATATGACACAAACACGTGCAAACACACATATGAAGCAGCAGAGCTGTGTCTCATGGTGTGTCAAAGGTTGAATGGCCCCTCCACTCCTCCCCAGTGCTTCAGTTATATGTCTGAGAAATGCTGTCAGTGCCATTCAGCCATACTTCCTTAATTTGGGGTAAATTCAGCAGGAGTCTGGTTGATGAGGTTTGATGTAGCTTGAAGTGGGAATGAGGATCAGGTGTGCAGGTGGCTCTGGAAAGCCGGTGACTGCAGGATAAAATGTCGATGAGTGAGCTCCCAACAACGGCTGAGTTTGCTGCATGTTGACATATGTAGCATGAGTCACGTTGGAAGTGGAACTCACCTGTTATTAAAGGGCCTGGGGGAAGTGAAAGAGGAACACACCAGCATATTTTACAGCTGCACTCAGCTGAACAAATACAATAATATAATCCACACGCACAACGAGATGTAAGCACATTTCAAGTTTTGATCCTCAACTCATCCCTTGTGTGTGTAGAGGTCATGACAGACGGTTGAATGGCTTTCCACAGCAATGCTCGTTTTAAACTTAATGAAGACTGGGACCAGAGAATTAGATCTGAGTCAGACACATGTAGTTCAGCTGTCTGTCAACTCGTGTGTGTGCGCACAGTGGCACGCTGAAATGAACGGGTAGGCTCCGCTCAGACTGGGAGAGGCTGTGTCAGCAGGTCAACAGGCTGCTTGTACATTCCCCTTTTGCAACATTGCTGCAAAGTCAGTTATGTTGTGTCACGCCCGACCAATCGCAGCGCAGACAGAGAGCAGGTTTCTGAGGCTTAAAGACTTTAAAGGCAGAACTTCTCTGGTAAACACATTTTACACTGAGCATCTGAGAACGAGGTGACCACCCCGTGTTTTACAGGTAGACCAGTGCATTTATTAATGAAAACGTTACTTTAGTTGTTTGCGTAGTTTTGTTAAGCTTTAGATATGTGTGATCGGTGATGTTTATGTGCTTGTGTGTTGAATGCTGACCCTGGTGGATCGCTGCAAGTCTGCCTGAAGCCGTGCATGTGCAGATGTGGCCACACACAGCAGACTAAAGTGTTAGGTTGGAGAAATGATCGACTTTAACAGAAAATTAATTTTAAATGCACTTTCATGTATTCTTTGAATTCTAGACCAGAATGAGAGCTGCCGTGTGTGCCGTCCTTCTCTTGCTGACTCTGGATCAAGGTATGCATGTTTTTATTCTATAAACAGAGTCTAGTAATAACATGTGTAGTTGCACATAGGGTAATTTGAATAAGAAGGTAAAGGCAAAGAAAAGATGAGAGGAATCACATGCTGTGGCCTGGACAGTCACTTGATCAGTGCTTCCCACTGGTGGGACACAAAGGTATTGCAAGTGGGCCAGCAATTCATTTGCAAAACCGTAAAGACGTTTTGGTGAAAAATGAAATTATGAAAACATACACAATGTTGTAAAAAGAAATAAAAACATGTTTTAAATGTTTTCTCCCCTTGTATCAAGTCCTATGACTGTGATAAACCAGTGACAGGAACTTTTGTGTTGACGCCGGCCGGACCACTGTGCTGCCGCACTGTGTCAGTCCTGAATGTGCCATCGTTATCATGAAATGAAAGGTGCTCTGAGGGGGCATTATTTGCTGCGGGCTGCCAACATTTTTTAAGATTTTCAAGTGAGCCATGAGTTAGAAAAGGTTAGAGCAGCCATCAGAAGTTGGTGAACTGTGGCTATGACGGGATGAACACGGTCGGCAACAATACTCAGAGTGACTGTGGTGTTCAGATCATGATTGATTGGTGTTTAAGTGGGTCAAGAAAACAACCCCCACACCATCACGCCGCCACCACCACCAGCTGGTCCACGGATTCAGACTCTGACCTTAACAGCTGACATACTTTGCAACTCGGAGACAGATGATCACGGCAACACAGCCACACGTTATTAATGCTGAGAAATCCCTTAGTTTGAACCTAGTCAGTGGTAAAAAGTCAGTGATGGATTAATGAACAGTTGGTGCAGCCGTGCCGTCTAGTGCTATTACTGTGTCTCCTCTTCACTGTATTAAATGTGTTCGGTTCCAACACCTGTGGCTTCACATACTCGTTCTCTTGTTCCTGTGTTCTACTCTCTGTTTCTGTGTGGTCCCCAGGTGAGGCGCTGAAGTGTAACTACTGCTTCTCAAAGGGTGGGAGTCTGTGCACGCCGACCACCACCCAGACCTGTTCGGGGTTAGCTAACGCCTGCGCCGCTGTCATAATGTCGTACCCGCTGAGTAAGTCCGAAAGATTCTCCCCTTTCCCCGAAGTTATTTAGCTTTTCATCGCTCTCTAAACGGGTTCATATGAAGTTATTCATTAAAAAGAGCTGAAATGATCTTTTAATTAAATTAGGTGCCTTGTTGCAAACATATTGTGGTGTGTGTAGGCTCTTTTTGGCCCCGGGGCCCATGAGCAGGTTAAAGACAAGTTTCCCCCATATTCAAGTTACCTGACAGTTTATCTGAAGTTTATCTGAAGACTGCTTCATTATTCTCTGACATGTTATGAAACCAGTGGAAACAACAAAACCATGAACTAGCATCTGTACCTGTCATTCTAGACTCGTCGTTCCGGCAGTGCATGAACATGGCCGTGTGTCAGGGCTACATCACAACGCCCGGCGCGTTCGCCACGTGCTGCAGCACCGACCTCTGCAACTGAGATTCTTGGCTTCACGCAGGGACCTCGACGATGTCGGATCACGGAGCTCTGCTGTTCACACTGTTCTCTGTTGCTCACTCTCTCTGAGTTCAAGCACTGAGTGTCGTTCCTGCTTAGTGACTCTAGATGGCAGTAGAGTGCTTGCAGAAAGATGAGCATCCACTTTGGCCACTGCAGCATTTTGTGTCTTTTTTCTTTCTTTTTTTTTTAAGAGCATTATTAAAAGACAAATAATGAAATTGAATGACATTTTGATATCTCTGTTTTGATACCTTCTTTCCACATGATGAATTTGAATGGCAGGTGCTGAAGCTTATCATTTATTGAAGCCAAGTCATTTCACCTGCGCTTTAATAATGGATTATCTACCGAGCAGAACATATGCAAATGCATTACATTTTTCAGTCCCAGGCAAAGATCAGTGGAAATAGAGATAAATGTGTTCTCCTTTGTGCGGGCGGCTGCCTCATGAGCGCGGCCTGTCACTTGTAAGAGTGATTTAGGATCTAAAGGCCATTGTAGATTAGTCTGTAAACCAGACACAGTCAATGTGGGGGAAGGGCCTCTGCTCCAAGATGTTCTGCAAAAAAAAAAAAAAAAAGCCACAGATGATACAGTTTAATTAAGCAACAGTCGACATCCACAGTACAGTCTAGTGGATAAAACAGCGGAGTGGAGAAAGACTCTTTAATGTCAAAGGGAAAACAGGTGTGTACAGTGGTGATCTAAATATAAAGTAAAGCACCTTTAACATTTTCAGCAACATTTTTATCCGCCACAATCTGTTGATGAGGTACAAACGTTTCAGGCAGAGTGAGGCTACTTTCAAAAATAAATCCAGGAATAGTTTCTTAGTTAACGTCATCCGGAGAAAAAAAAAAAACAGATCAGAATCTGCCTTTAAACCAGCACCAGTCCTCCTCGGTACACCTGCGCACAGTTCCTCAGGTAGGTTCCTCGAAGCACCTGTGGGTTCGGGCTGTCTCTGTGTCTACGTGTGATCCCACACTGACTCCATGCTGTTGAGATCAGACTGTTTGTTCTTCTAGCCGCTCTTTGCCATGCTGCAGAATAAATTTGGGACCAATCAGACGCCTCCTTAATGGTATCGATCAGTAGTTTAGAAGAGTCGTTTTTTATAGGTGGGCTTGGTTGGTCCTGGTTACGAGGCAGCTGGGGGTGAAAGTGTCCACCTGCTCTGAGTAACGACTGAAACGGTAACACTGCAGATACAAGTCGCCAGAATGAATCGTCCTTGATGGGGTGCTTCATCTTTAAGGGCGGGGTAAAGAGCTTGGATCTCAGAATAGGTCAGGACAGGACGCCTCTCCGTGCTGGGATTCAGAACACGTCCAGCGGGGAGGAGGCCCCAGGGCAGAGCTGGGGGGAGTTCACATCCCATCTGGCCTGTGTCTGTCTCAGGATCCACCAGCAGCAGATGGAGGGAGTTGCAGGGGGAGCTGCACATCTGGCCTGTGCTGCTTTGTTTGCTGCCGCTGCCACCAAATAGAACATTTTAGAGATTTGAATGGACGACCTGGAAGTTTTGAATGCAGGACTTTTACTTTTACAGTTTGATCAAAACAACCTCTTTCAACCAATGAACCTTGGAAACCTCCCTGTGATGCAACATTAAACAACCACCTGCAGCTCTTTCCTCATGCATCCTGTGACTGTATAGCATACAACCTTCCATCAGGACTGTTGCTGCAGAGAAACCCCCAGAATGTGGACTCCCTCCTCCCCACCACACACTCAGTAAAACCACAGGAAAATGCCCAAACTCCTTGTTTACGAGGTGTACCCCATTAAGTGGGGCTTCCCTTCTGTAACAAGTGCCTGAGAGCAGTGTGGAAATACCATTCAGCTGTCTGCATGGAGCCTGAAGGACCCCACACTGAAAGCTGGGATTCCACCAGCACTCATGCAGAGAGGAAGACACACACACAAACAGGCATGGGCAGAAACAATGGAAAACGTGATGAGACATCTGCATGAGATTTCTGAGAAGTACTGGAGCAGCTCCTGTCTGACATTCATCCACAGGAGAACGGGCGGGGGTGGTCTGCTGTGACATCTAGTGGCAGTGACAGTCTCAGTGGATCTTTTGACCCACACCATGATCTTCCTCTAAACCTTACTAAGCAGTTTTTGTGCATAAACCAAACGTAACCTCTGACCTTGTTCCATCAACTTAATCGTGTGTTTGTTATTGGAAACATGATGATGAAGGTGGAGTTGGTGCCATTTCAGGGGGGAAGGGACCAACAGTCTGACCCACATCACGCCTGGACTTATCTTATGTGTTTCTTTGTGTACCCTTCATTTGTCAGAAGGTTCTGTTATGTTCCTGTGCTCCTTCCTCTTTCTACCTGCTTCACCTGTGTCTGGACTGTTCCTCTGTTATTTCACCTGTGCTTCATCGGACCTGTTTGCCTGTTTTTGACCCCTGCCTGCGCCACCTTGTCGTTTGATCCTGAAAATCACTGAACTTCACTGAGTCTGCCTCTGCAGTCTGCCGCGGGCGTCAGGCCCCCTGGGTTCCTGTGACCCTGCGGGGGCCAGGTGAGGTTTATGTGGAAGAACTTGTTGAATCTGGGAAAACCGTGACGTTGCAATAAAGAAGTGTGATGTTCACACAGGTTGCATCCAGACTGTCTAAATAACTTTATTTAAAAGGTAAAACTCACAGTGCAAGCCGACCACCTTCGTGTTAGCAGCAGTGATGATGACTGAGGCTGTAAATAAGTAATTTGATACGATCCAAGTTGTATTAAGTTGCCTTCCCCGGCTGAACTGTGTTTGACATTTTGAAAAAAAAGAAGGCCGGTGTTAGCCCCGGCTAACTGGCACACACGAGTGAACACACAATGAGTCGATTACAACATCATCGCGTTTTGTTTTTATTTGTGAAACAGCGAGTCGGGCTCGCAGCAGGGAGCTCAGAGGGATTTTCTCCTTCCTGTCGTGGGTGGACCACCGGAGCATCGACTCCCCACTGACCTGAAGACGCTCGCGTCATTCACAACCCACAGGACGAAAACACCTCAGAGGCTCGGTTGCTGGGCTCCGTGTCACTTTCTCCAGTTGCTGCACCGAGAAGGAGTCGGCCAGCTGTCCGTTGTCGGGTTGACAGCACCTCATTGCATGTTAGTCTATGAGGCTGTAGATGGGGAGGTGTAATGAACCTGACTCTCTCTGAATCAGAGGTAAAAACCCTTCAGCTGCAGAGGCTCATTAGGCCAAAGACAGCACCATAAAACCTGAGAGGGAGCACCACAGCATGAGTGCGTTTGTAAATGCAGTGCGGCTGGGAAATACAGGCATCTTGTTAACACTGCAGGATTCTCCAGCAACGCAAGCGGGGCCCCTTGTGCCAGGCATGAGAGCACTGACAACCTGAGGAGGATCTCTTCAGAGTTTCCAAAACGTCATGTTTTCTTCCTCCCCGGGGCGAGGAAAGCAGCAGTGCCCTGCCTGCTCAGGAGAGACATGTTTGTGGTTACTTTAATAGAGGAGTCAATAAAAATGCTGCTGTTTTGTAGCTACCAGTGACCATTACAGCTGGGATTCCCTGGAAATACATCGCCCGCGTCCCCCCTGAAACGGATTGCACTGAGTTTGAGAAAACACCCTCACTCTCCTGGAAAAAGGAAAAAAAGCTCCACCTGTGTGTAAAATCAGCGACTCTCCAACATAAATGTTTCCTCTGCATTAACACAACAGCCAGAGGTGTGAGGTTTGCCTGTGTGCTACAACATCTGGCCTCACCACAAAATAAAACCGCTGGAAATATGCCATAAAGCTTATGAACTATTGTAACCAATGTTGTGGCAGCACATATTACAGTGTACTGTCATCCTTCCTCAGTGATCAATTATAGGTTTCTACGGATTCCTAATGGGAATTCAAATAAAGATTAGTTTAAAACGTTCATTTACCAAAATGAAAATGTGAACATGGATGCTCACTCCCGATCTTGGCAAACAGTGTCCATCCATCCTTCAGGAGCAGAGCGGTGTGCCGCTGTGGACGGGCTCAGCAGGAAAAAAAAAACACCTTGATGCCACCCTGTTCGCTTCATTTCGGATATTTTCACTGCTTTATCTTCCCGTCAGAACAGCACTTTCCTTGGTGAATAAATGCAGTATACTGTGTTTTTCTGAAGTGCCAGATTCCCATGGTGCACACTGTATTACACCGCAGCTGCAGCTCAGCTGAGTGAATCACAAAGAGCTAGACTTCACTTTGACATGAAGACAACATGGAGACTTATGCATCAGGTTTGAAGCAGTGAGGCAAACCAAATCCTGCCTCACCTTTCAGACTGCAGGATGATTTCTGAGCCCCTGGGTCTTTTTGACTGTGATGGTCTCTGGAACAACAATATCCCAGAGTATTGATGTCCAGGACCAGCCACAGAGGATCCAACCCCCCCCCCCCCATCACTTCATAGCCAGCACACCCCAGTGAAGAGGGACAGTACGATCCTATAGCAACAGTCTTGGCAGTCGAGGTTGTGTTCACCTCCCAAAACCTCAGGAGACAAGGTGAACTGAGCGACGGTGTGTAAAGCATGACCAGGACGAAGGCAACGCTCACACAGGACGTTTTCACTGAGGCTCATAAAGTGATCGTTAAAAAAAACCTCATAAGAAGACTGGTTTGACTTCTTTAGCTGAGCCATAAGCAAAGATGTAAAAAACACAGTAACACTCTCAGTCCTACTGGTATTACATGACACAAAATACATAAGAATATGTGATGGGTTCGAAAACTGAAGAGAGGAAGCTCTCTCTCTCACTGTGGATGAGTGGCTTTAGTTTTACTGAACTGAATAATGGAAGTGGCCCAGATGAAGACCTGCCTGTGGGTCTGCTGCAGCCCTGGTCCTGTGTGAGGCAGCTGACAGTTTATGGCACAGAGGAAACATTCTTGTCAGTCTCTGCTCTGCTTTCTTTCCTCAGCACTGGGAGCTTCTGTGCGCTGGTCCTCAGGGCTCAGTGGAGCGGCTCTCACGCCGGGAGCCTCTCAGCATCCTGACCCCAAACTGTGCACGCCTCGATCTCATAGCTCCTCCCTTGGCTATATAATTCCCACTTTAGCCGGACTCCCATCAGATTTCCTCCCTCTGTCTCACGGCCCCTCTGCCCGGAGAAGATGCTGTCCCTGTGGATTATTTTCCTCCTCGGCTCCGGCGTGTGCGCCAGGAAGCAGCGCCCTGATGCTGCTGCTGCTGCTGCTGCTGCTGATGATGATGATGATGATGCGTCCTGGACGGAGAGCGTGTCCAGGGCGCGGTGCGCGTCGCGGTGCCTCGGCTTGCACCGCGTCGCGGCGCTGTCCACATCGCTGCAGGTAAGGACGCCGGTGGCACCGGAGCATGAGGCGGCTCGGTCTCAGGGCTCCAGGGACTTTTGATGTGGAGGTGGTGGAACTCTCTCCACAGCCATGACAGCTTTATAGTAGTCAGCAGGTTTAAGGGCCAAATAATAAGTTTATGAGAGCGGTGGGGACGCTTTAAAGGGCCAGACCGGTACATTTACTTTTTAATTAATCACAAATCACTTCATTCTGGACACTCTGGGTGTTTTTACCTTTTTGGCCCTGACCTCAGTTTGGAAAGAGGAAGTCTGCGGTTGCATTGCACTGATCTCAGGTGGAGGTGGATTAGAAGTGGACAGGATGTGCACTGGTTTACCAAACTCATGGTCAGGTCTCTGCTGTCTGGTCTTCACACTGTCCTGAGACCAGTGGCTGCACTGAGGGAGGAAGACAGCACAGTGAGGTGTGTTTGGAAGCAGGTTGTAGTCGGCTGTAAAAAGACACCGGTATGGTCCTTTCATTTTTTTGCCATCATTACAGTTTTGGGATCTTTGTGAATTACCAAGGTCATCAGCTCCAAGTCCAATCATGGAAATATGGGCTCTGTTTGTCTGGTGAGTCACTGGTGACTCAAATTAGACTGAAATGAACCTGGATTTTAGCAGAGATTTAAATATCATAAGATACCAACAATGTGAGTCCAATAATATCTAAAAAAAAAAGGTTATTACAATATGTTTGATTGTAATATGTAATATTTAGGTCTATGCCCGCTGTGAAGGTGTAGACTCGTTTCATACAGAGGAGACACACTAACAGTTTTTCACTGATAAGGGTCAGAGCAGACCATAAGCCTTGTCACCATGATTATATAATTCATTCAGATCCCTCCTCTGTCAGTTACTATCTCCTCACACACGCAGGCAGCGCAGCCAGTGCCCTCTGCGCTCCAGGCTGCAGAGTGATGGAGGCAGCCTTCACTCACTTAGACCCATCCTAACTGCACAGGACGACGGTGCGGTCCCAGAGAGGGAGAAGTCAGGCTGAATCACCAGCGCCTCTCTGTTGTACTGCAGCTCCCTGCCTTTACCTCCACCAAACCACGAGGTGCGCTGCTCCCGGCTTCAGCCGCAGATACACAACATCTGATGCATTAGCTCTTCAGTCTTAGTCTGACAGCAGGCAGCGTTCAGGGGAAGTGAGGACATGAGTCAGTGGTAGTGCTGTGCAGCTCTGATGTCAAATCGTTGGCTGCTGAAGTGTGAAACACACTCACGCTGACCTCATGGTCCCATCCCGTCATAGACAATCAGTCCACAGAGGCAGTATGCCTCCGCTGCTGCTTTATTTCATTACTCAGAAAAAAAGCTGTGACTATCTCTGAGCCACGAATGATTCTGGGGCCCCAGAGCTGGACCGGGGCCCTGGAGCAGGCAAAGGTTTATGGGTATTTATTGTGAGACAGAGCTGTGGAGAAACCCCACATTTCTACAGGCGCCAAAGTCACCATGATGTGCCGGTTAAGGCGTCACTCAGACAACACTGTAAATTACTGTGAGTTAACAGACGAGGCCGTTCCCATCATCACTCCCATTTCCCCAAAACTCATTTGTTTCAAGTTCCTTTGGTTTGTGGTATTTTGCTTTAACCAAATTCGATTGAGAATGTGCACAATGTAAATGTAAAACTAGATGCAACAGACACAACAGATGAAACTGCCCTTTTGATTTCTCTTCCTCTCATGTGTATCATCGTCACCGAATGAATTTGCAGAGCTCTGTCAGGCTCCAGAGGATGTGGGCAGTTTTCCCTGGTTGTCACCGGCCTCCCCCCAGGATCTGCCATCACAGATGAGAGCGGACGCCTTCACAGTGATGTTCACCTGTCCATGTTCACCTGGTGTGTTTGGTGATCAATACAACCACCAATCAAATCATTTATCAGGAGTCTCAGCTCGCGCCGACCCAGTGTTATCACTGCAGCCTGGTCAGCTCCGACACTTCAGCTCCACTGAGGCGCAGTGTAATGATCTGCTGAAGTGCAGCTCAGTCAGACCGGAGGAAGTTCTGAGAGAGGGAGAGACCTTCATTTCACTGATCCCCCCCACCACCACACATCCCCCACCCCCAGAGGAGACAATTTAACTCAGCTCTTCATCAATCACGCTCTATTTATTTATTGACAGAGCAAATGTCAGTGTTTGAAAGGCCACGTGCTCTCGTCTCGTCTCAGCCAGCAGCCCACAGCAGCCCTGTAACCCTCCACGTGTCAGTCTTTAGTCATCATCGCCTTCCAACATTTTTCTGTCAATAAGAAACATGATGAAAAGACATTCGGAAGTACAAGCGAGAAATTTTACAAAATGAAAGGAGCTCTTTTTTTTTTCTCGAAACCGAACCAACAATGACCAACGACCTAAAGAACTGAAGCCTAATGTAGCGTCTGACTTTGGCGCGGGACAGAGACGGTCCTCCTGTAAGAAAACGACACAGGTTCATTTGTGCAGCAGCTTATTATGACCCAGAGTCAGGTATTGTTGCTAGGCGACATCTAGTGGCTGTAGTAATGATGACAGGAGCAAAGAAGACCAGTGTTTGAATCCTGTGTGAGAGTAGCAGGTTATGTTGTTTCTTTTATCCATGTTGTTATCACTGTAACCATGACAACAAAGTCCCATCTCCAGGAAGTACTTATTTTAGCCCAAATCACCATCTTTTCCTACACCTAAACAGGCCACGACTGTTTATAATGCACACCCCGGATGGTTATTATCGTAACCATGGGGCGCTATTTTAGGAGACACTCCTATGGGCCATATCAGAGGGTTGTTGGTTTGCTCAGGTTGAGTTGTGTCACAGACTCCATCACTGCAGTGGCCTTTACACAGACGTCGTTCAAAGAAGTCGTTTTAGAAGCATTGTCACTGAACATCATCATCATCGCTGCGCAGAATCCTCCAATATCAAAATCATTTTTCTTTCTCTCTCTCAGCTCTCAGCTCTCAGCAATGATAAAACACATCAGTGAGCCACTACAGTGTGTGTGTGTGTGTGTGTGTGTGTGTGTTCATCACGATGAAAAAACTCACAAGAGAACTAAACGTGGATTAATCCGCCGCTGAAAATAGTCCCCAAAAAATGCACTGTTTCCTGCTGTTTGATGAACATTTGTTTAAACATGAAACAATACATTTATGAGACTTTAATAAAAGAACCAACAGGCGTACAAAGAGCCACAGACAGTCAGGAAGGGTTAAGAGACTCACACATTGTTGGTTTTTATTGTGCCATTGGATTTGTTGACAACAGACAATACAGAATAATGGCAGCCTCATTCTGTAATATGGGCAAACAGGTATGTGTGTGGAGTTAAAATGAGTGAGATGCTGCTGTAAATACTCCTTGAGGTATTTAAGACAAAGGGAGGTGACAGATGGCGTGGGTTACAGTGGGTTAGGAATACACCGGTGTGTGTTTACTTAACACTTTAATAAATCCAAGAGATCAAAACGCAGGAGTGCTGATTAATCTATTGTTGCACTGTCTCATGGGACGGGACCAGTGATCCCGGATCTGCACTCATTAGTTTTCAGCAAACGGCCTCAGGCTCACAGCAGGGAGCCATGAAGAACAGCCAGTCCCACAAACTGGAGGGGAAAACACTCTTTTGTCTTTATGTAGAAAAAAAAAAGATGTGCTGTTGTCTATAGAGAGAGTGTGAACTCTGCAGCTCTGTGATGTTCTCTTGACAAACTGTAATTATACCTGTGAGCCGTGACAGCAGGAACCTATAATTAGGGAATTAACATGTGTTCCTCTGCACTTAATTCAATTAGACCAATGTATTCATTTGTGTCTCCCTCTTTTTTTTCTCCTCTTTAGAATAATGGATCCTTGGGTTGGTGTCAGAATCATAAACAGTGTGCAAAGGTAGGTGGTGTCCAAACCTTTATGAACATCTCTCCCACACAGGTCAGTCTGCAGTGAATCTGTTATCTCTTCACTGCTGGAAGGATTCAGACAAAAAAAGAGAAATGACAGTATCAGTCGTTATTGTCACAAAAATGCCCCAAACGACAGTGAAGGCAGTGACAGTGGCCTCTAGTGGTCACAGCAAGTATGACTGAGCCAGAGTCAGGGGGAGGAGGTCAGACTTTAAAGCTCCACCCAGTCTAAAGGTAGATGTCCATGTGTTTGTGATTATAAAGCAGGTCTAGGTTCTATATTAATACTGTGAAAGTATCAAAGCCTCAGTCCACAGAGAAATGCACACAGCCTGTATTCAGACACTGAGCCTTAAAACCAGCCGTCAGGACTTCTGGAACTTTGTGATGTCACAACAAAGCAGTCACCGCCCTCAGCCACGCCCCCAAGCTCCTCCTACCTGAAATCTGCTATTCGGTTTCCATGAAATCTGCTACATTTTTATCAGGTCACTCAATCTGATAAAAGAATCAACCAATCAGAAGGGAGGCTCTGATCCTCTCTTCTGATTGGCTGGGAGGCTTGAGTCGCTTTGCTCAGGTTCAGTCGTCTCGGACTCGTCATGTCTTGCTCTGACATTTCTGACTGCCAGGAAAAGTCACGTTAGAAAGGATGCTGCGTTACTATGACAACCAGCAACCGTGAGCTGCCATCATCAGTCTTAGCTGTTGCAACATCGTTTTTTTTTGTGTGTGGTGATTTTGATGTTTGAACTTAGAATGTAAAAATGAGTGAAGTAGGCTGTTAAACGTACCTGCAGCGTATGGACACTTTCACACGGCGGCAGCTCATCTGTATGTTTCTAAATGTTTCACATCAGTCTACAGACAGACAGCTGTGTGGGAGTGAAGGTGTGTTCAGGTGTAATAAATCACTCCATGTGTGTGTGTGTGTGTGTGTGTGTGATTGTATACCTGCCTGCATGCATGTTCACAGGCACACGTGTGCCCGCATTTGTGCCTTTTGCTGCAATAAATCACCCCACATGCAAACCAGTGACAGTGTGTGTGTGTGTGTGTGTGTGTGTGTGTGTGTGTGTGTGTGTCTGTGTGTGTGCACGTGTAAACCTGTGTGTGCTGATGCTTGCTGGTGTACTGCAGTGGTTATTACCCATGTCACAGCTCAGCCATTCATCACCAAACGTGGCCCTTAGCTCTGGGACGTCCTATACATCACCACAGTTTCCCTGCTAATACAGCAGCGCTCATGAAGGAGGCAGACAATAATAGATGGGCTACATGCTTGGCAAACCCCCCCCCACCCCCCCTAGGATATTATGTTCATACTGTAAAACTTCCCCAGGTAAATTTCATGAAATGATGCTCAGATAATTTTATTTCTGAGCTGGCGTGAAACTACTGAGCCCAGCTTTTAGATATTAAAAGTCCCCACAAGGATGATTGTCCTCTGTGCGGCAGTGCAGATATTAACAGGCCCCAGCAGCCTCTCCCGCTGGTAACAAAGCGATCTTAGTGATGGGTAATTGTGATGACATGTTAGCACATCAGACGTCTCTCCAGCTGCATTATTAAGAGCCTGCAAAGTGAGATATCCGCGGCCTTTAATGAAAGATCACAGGGAGGAAATGTTTTCATGGCAACGTGAATTAGTGCGTGATACCATCATCCTCTGCATGAACCACAGCAGCGATTTCATCAGCACGTGCTCTGTTGACTCCTCCGTCCAGGATCATGCACATGGTGAATACAGAAATTAAGAGCAGTTTTCTGAGACGCTTCCTGCTGTGTGACCCACATACGTGTGACAAGAACACTTAAAAAGGGATAAAGGCTTTTACCTGGATCGATCTTATCTGCTTCTTTATGTTTTTTTTAACTATTAGTCCCTGATTTTATTGTATAACAGATAAACATTCGTTAACTCACACTAATATTTGCAAAAAGACCTTTACATTGACAAACTCACGTATCCAATATATGTACATATATTGAATGAAATATAAGCACATATAAAATAAAAGCATATATGTAAAATTATATATGAAACCTTTTACAAATTAGAACAATGTAACGAGACACAATGTGAGTACACCAAAATAAAACAGGAAATGACACATGAGTATAGACATATATGGTCACAACATATTATATCTATATTAAAAAATGAAGCATTGATATTTTTAATATATGTACATTTACAAATTCCCCATGGGTATTTAATATATGTTATACACTTTTTCATATATCCAGAGGATGTATATATGTGATAATAATATAGGTGACATATATGTCATATATTACATTTAAAGTAAAAATACCATGTATATGGTACAATATGAAGGTGTTTATAATTTACCCCTTTTTAAACTACACTGTTTCATCCTTTTATTAATTCCACAGACTTTAACAGAATATTCTATTTTAAAGGTCATGGCTGCGGTCATGGCAAAGATCACTGAACATGATCTTTGGGAGGGATGTGACATGAAAACATCTGTGTCTTCCTGGAGAAAGAGCCAGATGTGTGTGATAAATGATCTATATGTGAGGATTCAGCCCCGAGCTCTGACCCTGTTGACACGGGAGGTGGATCATCGGAGAAAATCTTATTTCAGCTCATCTCCAGTGTTTACAGGCGTGATTGAATTAGTCATGCGGAAAATGCACCTTACACTAAATTTTATAGTTGTCCTGGGCCGCTCAGGTAATTCCACCACCCTTAGTGTTTTATGAGCAGTGTCTGTTTGCTTGTGAGTATTATTGTATTGAGACCTGGCCATTGTCGGAATACCAGCTTTTAGAGTAGAATTTAGACAGAAGTTTTTAACCTCGAGGATCAAACATCGTCCAGCTGATAAAATGACAAAGCATCTGTTTGAATTTTTTTTTCTGGAGCCTTATTTCAGACCTGAGACTCACTAATGTCTCAGTCCTGGTATTGATACGTCCCTGCCCTGCTCTCCAGCTCAGAGAGGCCGGAGGGGAGCCTGTTGAAGCTTGTTGCTGTGAGACAGCCCATCACTTTGGCTCCTGACCATTTGGCCACTCGGGGTCCTCGTGGACCCCGGTGGTAATGAGTGCTTGTTAATCCTTCTGTCACTATCTCCTCCAGGCAGACGGCCATTTGCAAGTTGCCAGTGTTGATTAGCAACACACTCCCACTCAGTCCAGTTCGATTCCGCCCTTGAAAAAAAGAGCTGAAGATAGCAGCACTGTAGCATCAGAGCCACGGAGAGACGCTGACACCAGTGTCTTAGCTCGCGACCTACACAATTGGCACCCAGCGTGGCGTAACGACCTTCTTTCAGTAGCACTTGGCAGTCATTAGTGGACTTCAATGCTCCCTCCAGCCTTGTTGTGAAGTTTGACTGAGAGCCAGACGTGTCTTCCTGTCCGTCCTCCTCGCCTCAAATTCACATTTTTAAACCCAGAAAAGTACTTGTGAAATAATTTGCTTGCGGTTGGTTCTCTGGGAAAAGCCAGGGTCCTGTCTGTGGATGTTTAAAGGTCTGGAACACTTTCAAAGACGATGCAAGTTGTTGAAACAGGAAGCCGGAGACAAACACGGGGTTGTTTCCTCTCCGAGGGGTTTGTCTGGGCAGCGAATCAAACAGTGTCGAGCACCAAAAGAACAGCATTTTGCACGGTCAGCAGAGAAGTTGTGCGCTCCATTATCTCTGGTTGGTCATGGAGGAGTGGTGCACAACTGCTGCCAAACACACACACACACATACACACACACACACACACATAGAGCTTCACACCGCAGCCAAATAAACACAAGTCATGTTCTGTGACCTAAAAGATCAGCTCGGATCCCAAACCAGGTCCAGTTTGGCCCTAAATTCTTCAGTCGAGACACAAAGACAAAACGTCGTCTTGCTACAAATGGGGACATAGGTGCTTTTTCAAATCTTCCTCAACCACATCACAGAGTTCACCCCAGTCAGCTCCATTTGCAGTATAGCGGAGGGGGATGCTTGATTTAAGGCTGAAATGGGGCGGAAAACTAACTGACGCCGGGGTACAATGGGAATGGCACGAGAGTGGGGACGTCAGTTTGGATTAGTGGACAAGTCGTCCTGTGGAGACTGGGCAGGGGAGATGGGAGATGGCAGGGCTGGCACAGGGCTATCAGACACGCTCCGAGACATTCTGCACTGTGCAGCAGGACGAGCTGTGCGTCACGTGCACTGTGTCCACCTCCCCCTCTCCTCTCTCACCGTGGAGTCCAGATGAAGACGCAGGAAGCAGCGTTTTGGGCTAAACACTGAAACCCAGGACAATGATGATGATGATGCTGATTATTCTGTATCTGGACTCCAACCAAGGAAGTGTTAAAATGGAAACAGAGAAATAACACAAATGAAAAGTTGGATTCAGACGAAATAAACACACACTCACTTGTATTTTGCCTGGTATCACTAGCAGTTACACGATAATGCATAAAAAAGGAAACAGTGGCATCTGTGGTACAACTTGCATTTTATTTTTGTAACTCTGAGCATCAGGAAAATGAATAAATGCTGAGATCACACAGTGTGATGTGTCAACCCACAGGAGCAGTCAGACAGTCGGATAAGTGGCAAACCGACCGACTGTTTCTTCAGATGATCTAAAGGACTTTGACTGTCTAGTTTGTGGTCAAACTAAAAGCCAGAGCACCTGAAATACGGCTGATAACCACTCAGGTTGTGTTTCTTTCTATTTGTAGCAGGATCTCAGTCATTTCTCTGGAGGCCAGAGCCATGAGAATAAGGTCAAAGCAATGAACCACAGTTTTCTGTGAATGAGCACAGAATCTGATTTTACGTGTCTTATCCCATGAGCTGCAGTGCATCTACACATCACTGCGAACCATTTCAACAGCCTTCCATTCCCTCTCAGTTTTCCTTCCCATTGTGTTTGCAGCTGAACCTAAAAATCGGTTGAGTTAAATGCAGAAGGGAGGCAAAGAAAATGATTTCAAAATAAAACAGGAAGCCATAAACACAAAGTCTAAACACAGTCATTTTAGGGGCAGATCATGACAATCTCAGTGTGTTGTTAAAGGAAATACTGCTCTCTATCAGCTCTGTTCATTGTGATGTATTAATGTGAAATAATGGTGCAGGGTGAGTTAACGGAGTCTTCTCATATATTTCTCTCACTGTTAACTTAAATGAGGGGTCTGACATGTGACTGCTGATGCTGGCCTGATGTTAACTTGGACACATGATAGAGTGGGGGGGTGGAGGTCGAAGCTGCCTCTGGACATGTGAAACGTGACCTTTCAGGACCTGAATTAAAAGAGTCAGACCGTCCTCATCACGTTTCGTGCTGATGTGTTGATATCATTGATTTTCTTTCACATTAACTCGACTCGACTCAGGCTGTGGATGGACAACCCAGGTTACTGATGTGTGCACACCGAGGGGGGGCCTCATGCCGAGAGCAGACTCTCTGCAGAGCTGAGGAAACACAAGTTTGTTCAGTCTAACTTTCAGACAACTCGCCACGTCCTTGTGATGCTGCCGTACGTTTCTCTCCTCCCCACTGTTTCTCACTACAGCATGAAATTACAATCAGCGTACACTCGCTCCCCTGGGCTGCCTCTGCTCGCCGCATATAGAGGGCGACGCTGTTAATCAGTGACTGTGTTCAGAAGAAGCCTGAGAGCGCAGGGTGACATTTGTTAGCTCGCGTGTGCTTTCATATACTGTAACGCCAGATACCTCAGGTTACACATCCAGGCTCATATTGACAAGATCAGACAGCAAAATGCTACATTCAGCTTCCAATGAAGTAAGATTAGAGCTCCACACAGTTTAAAGGTGGATGTTCATGTGTTTTTTGATGATAAAGCAGGCCTAGGTTCTATATTCATAC
Organism: Trachinotus anak; assembly: GCF_046630095.1. Classification (NCBI taxonomy): domain Eukaryota; kingdom Metazoa; phylum Chordata; class Actinopteri; order Carangiformes; family Carangidae; genus Trachinotus; species Trachinotus anak. Next base: position 13,538,711 of record NW_027273877.1, read on the forward strand.
ATATATATGGACCTTTGGATACTGTAAAGTGTTATTACAACCTGGAATAGTTCAGGAGTCACACAGGGTGGATGCTTATACACCAAGGTCACGTCCTCTGCAACATTTCTCGGAATTATGAGGCTTTGCCTGGTTGAACATGTGTGTTATGTTTGAGTGGTGTCGCTGTGTCTGTTGGTGGCTCCACACCTGCTCATTAAAAACCACGTACACATTTGTGGGGTCTGCTGGTGACACAACTTGTTCCTTTCAAATCTTGATATTTCACAAAAGCGAGCTCTGGTCTGACAGCAGGATGACAGATCGTAATCTGACAGGCGAAGCCTATCTTTGGTTAAAGTCTGCTCACTGCTTCAGGCTTTAATAATAAAGCTCACAGTCTGAGTGATTCATATTAGCATGCCGGAGGAGCTATTGTTACCTGTGAGAGAGATGTGAAAGTGGATGAAATTCTCTGACTCACTTAAGCGTTCTGTGGTAAGAGGAGCTGTCTGCCTGTGAAGTGTTTTAGTCTTAATCAATCCAGAGAGATTCGCCTCCAAATCTTGTTCCTATTTGACTGTGACTCTCACTCACACTTGTTGCCTTCACTTCCACAGTGCCTGGAGCCCTGCAAAGACTCCTGGGAGATGAAGAGGAAAAGCAACTGCAGAGAGCTGTGTGAGGTACGACGGGGATCAGGAGTTTTCATGTATATATGGATCGACTGATTTCATGTGTTAAAGGAGCTATAAGTTTTGCTAATGCTCCATAGCTACTGTCTAGAAGAAATGTTGTGAGTTCAGCATCAAACTTTATTTCTTTACTCACCAACATCTGTCTCCAGAGGTGGAAATAAACACCAAAGTTAACTCTTGTCTCTGTCACGTCTTTTCTTCTATTGAAGTTAGCATGCTAACCTGCTAGCCCCGGCCCATCTCGTCACTCTCTGATAGTGACTGACTGTAGCCTCCAGTCTGCCCTGAAGGCGTAGCTGCTCAGAGGACGTATTATAGCCTCTTGTCTTGTAAACACAACGATGACTGAAGTTCATATCAAGTCACAATCACCACCACCTGCAGAGAAGACTTACAAATAGCCCCTTTAAGCATGAACTTGTTTTCACAAAGTAGGGCTGCAGGTGATGGGGGTCCAATGCAAACACCTCAACATCCATAAATCCAGGGTTCGACTGACAAATCCTGATCGGCTGCCACATCAGTGGACCCTCAATTGCCTGTCAATTGGGGTGCACATGAGAGTGTGCTGTGTGCATGTTCTGGGCCTGGGCTCACTGGCCAATCACAACCAAGTTTCACCCCTCACTAACCAACCCGACCATTTATTTAGTTTCCTTATCTTAATATCTATTTGATGATCTTGTCACCTTGTGATCATAAGAAATAAAATAAGTTACGCAGCCTACAATGCTAATGTGTCTCTCTCCAACCCGTCCAGCGGGTGTTTCCCAAGAAGCACTGGGAGTGTGTGACCAGCTGTGAGTTCCTCCAGTCGGTGCAGGCGGTGAAGCAGGGCAGCTGTCCCCCTCCAGAGCGAGCCAGCGGCTTCGCGGCTGCCTGCGTAGAGAGCTGCGACCATGACCGGGAGTGCTCGGCTCAGAAGAAGTGCTGCTCCAATGGCTGCGGCCACACCTGCCAGTCTCCCAAAGACCTCTACAAGGGTAGGTAGAGCCGCAGGAAGCATGCTCATCCAGCTTGTCACTGATCTAGTGAGGAGACGTTAGTAGTCGGAAAAGCAGATCAAAATGAAGCGATGTCAAAGGAGGCGTTCAGCAGTGCTGTGAGTCTCAGCCTAACATGGCCACAGAGTGAATCACAAGCAAACTCTCGCTCTGTTGTAATACTTTCATTTTTATTTATGAGGGACTGTAAAGGAGGAGGATCTGACTACTTCCTGGAGGCAACACGATCTGTATCGACCTTACAAAAACACCAGCAGATAATCACTATGCAAAATGAGCATCAAAATTACACTGCACCAACCAATCAGTCATCAATCGAATTTTAAAAATGTGTCTTGAATTTGAAATGTTTTCTATTCTTATTGTCAGAAAACTGCAGATTTTGCTCATGATTATGCACAGCTGTGATGATCACGTGTGGTTTGTCGATGGCGAACAGGTGCTCCGCTGAAGCCGAGGAAGGAGCTGGGCTTTGAGGAGCTCTCCTCCGGTCAGCTGCAGCTGCGCTGGTCCTCCCGCTTCAACATCTCAGCCGAGCCCGTGGTCTACGTGCTGCAGAGGAGGTGGAACTTTGGCATCCAGCCCAGCGAGGACGCCGCCACCCCCTGGCAGGTGGTTGCACAGGTGAGTTCACAGCAATACGTGGCAATAACATCAGACGTGAAAAAATCAGGTCTGGATTTATGGCGACCAGGTTTTACTTTGAGTTCCTGAGTGTCTGTGGGTTCACGTCATGTTTCTTTAATCCACTGGAACCGTCACAGACCACAGAGCAGGGAGCGAGACTGTCCGACATCCGGCCCGGACGCTGGTACCAGTTCAGAGTGGCAGCTGTCAACACACACGGGACCAGAGGTTTCACCACGCCCAGCAGGCACATCCAGTCCAGCAGAGGTCAGATGGTCGCCCTCTGTGTGTGTGTGTGTGTGTGTGTGGACAGACTCTGTGCTTGTTTGTGTGATTGTTTAGGGCCAACAACTGAAGATGCTCGCTCACTTTGCAGTGATGCTCAGCAGATCTGGGGGGTCTGGGGGTGGGACAGGCGAGGAGCCGTTCAGGGATGTGACCTGGTTTAATGCTGTTTCTATCCATCCAGGATTTTAAATGAGCTGAAATGAGTTTTTCAGCCTGTAAGGTTCAGTGAAATAAGTTTGTAAACCTGTTCAATAAATCTGCTGGAAAAATTTGAAGTCTGTTCACGTGAAGTATAGATCGTAAAAACTGCGTGTAAAACAGTGCTGAAAGTTCCCACGCCGTGTGTGACCCTGAAGTTACAAGTATGGAATTGGACCCTGTATTTAGATCTGAATCTGATTGGACGATGACAGAGTCCAACAGGAGGTCAGTCAGATGGTTCTGTTTGGTCTGGTCTGGTTTGAAACCAGAGCTGAACTTTGATTTCTGCTTTTACAGTTTTGTAACTGACGACCAGTCAGGAAGAAGCTTTAGTTGCAACAGACTCACACACAACAAAACACACATGTGCAGTAGTGTAGTTTTGTTGGTTCATTGTTGTACCTCCCCCCCAGACCCCTCCAGTCCTCCAGCTCCCACTGAGCTGAGAGTGGCCAACATGAGCTTCGGCCCCGGCAGGGCGGTGTCGGCCAGACTCCAGTGGAGCGTGCCTGACGACCTGGATGTCCCCGTCCACCACTACAAGGTCAGCTGGAGCTGGACGGCAGTGGGACAGTCTTCCGCTTCATCCCTGACGAAGAGGAGGAAGACAGTGAGGGAGGTGAGGACTGACGGATGTTACAGCGCTGTGTTAACTGTGGCAGGTAGACGAGGTTACACACGACAGCCAATCAGAAGAGAGGCCCAGATCCTCTCCTCTGATTGGCTGACTGACCTGTTGTTACCAGAGCTCCAGAGAGAAGCCTGAGAGAGGAGATGTAAAACTACACTGAGATGGTTTTTGGTTCTTAAAACCACAGATATATCTTCTGATGGAGATCAACACTTCAGATAAACCACAGAAGAAGAATCAAATGTGGACCTTTAATGTGCTTGGACTCTATTTTTACAAGTGTGTTTAAGGTCCGACACACTGAAATGATGCTGGATGCAGCTGAGGTGAACTCATCAAAACATCTGGATGTGGATCAGGTGGCTGCTGTTTCCAGGCTTCATGGAAAAGAAGAAGAAAAATAAAATGCAAGAAGCAAAACTTTGTGTGTGTGTGTGTGTGTGTGTGTGTGCAGAGCCAGGTGGAGCTGGACAGCATGCGGTCCAACAGGAGCTACAGCGTGGAGGTCCAGGCTGTGTCCTACTGGGGACAGACTCAGCTGAAAGGCCCCCGAGCCGTCCTGCACTTCACCACGCAGCGCGGTGCGTCCTCCTGTCTGCTGCACGCCTTATCAGTCTCTTTAAACCTCCTGGGTTTGAAAATGCTTTTGCATGATCTTTAGATTTTCTTCCACTTTCATGATGATATTTTTTAAAAAGCACCTTTGGGGTTTGAATATCTGAAAAACTTTCACCCACTGCAACGTTAAATGTTTGATCCTCAGAGCTGAAAAATCTTTTAACTTCAATTAAATGTCACAGCATTCATTTCAAAACGACAGGCTGACATTATGAAGAAGAAAAAAAAAAGAATAAATGTTCTCAACAATTGCAGAAATCAATGTTTGATGAATGAGTCAGAATAAAAATGGTGGAAGTGATTTGTCAGCGCCCACTTCTCTGCTGGAGAGCTCGAGACGAAAAGTGAGCATGTTGTAGGTTTCGGTCCAGAGAAAGCTCTGCCATGACTCCTCGTGATCCACTGAAGATGATTAAGCCATGGTAACGTGACTGGACCGCCTTGAAACATGCTGCAGATGTGCTTTCATTTCTGAGCACGTTCCTGCTCCCCAGAGTAGGAACCACTGTCTTTGTGGGTTAATGAAAGGACCTGTTTGTGAGCCAAAAGTGATACAAATAAAGCTAATTAGGATTATTATGATGACTGTAAGTCTGTCTTCCACACTCCCACTAATGTAGCTAAGCAGGATTATGTCCCACGGTTATTGCAGCAAATAATCATCTTCATTAAAACAAAATTTTTTTTTACAAAGATAAACCTGATTATAATGGAGAGCAACGCTGAGGTCAGTGACCTCTCAAGGTTACCAGAGGTCAGACACTCATTTCCTCCATGTCTGAAATCAAACCTTGGGGTTTCAGATGATGTGCTGAGCTTTTGAGCGTCAGTCATTAAATGCACAGTAGGTTTGCTCCACTCATGATATTTTGTCTGTTCTGAAGGCGTCGGTTCTGCTCCGAGCAAAGCTGCAGGCGACACGCTGGATGTGGGGACGCCGTTCTACCAGGACGGACAGCTGCGGGTCCACGTCTACTGGCAGAGCAGCACTGGTGCGTCCCGTGTGTTCAGTCTGAGGAGGCACAGCGCCCACACACACACACACACACACACACACACACACACACACACACACAGTTCAATTACAAGTCAGGCATATGATTGTATCTCTCAAAAGTGGGCGTGGTTTAGTGAATACAGTGATACTATGCAGAGGTGAGGAGAAATTTTGAGCCTCCACACACCCCTCTCAACTGTGCTGAGGCCAGGAGCAGGTTTTCACAGGTTTACCAGCTGAAACACAGACACACAAATACACACACACACACACACACACACACACGCTGTGCCTGAGCTGATGTGTGAGTCTGTCGTCCTCTGACACACACTGAAGCGCACACTCACCTGTCAGACCCACAAACAACACACAGCTTTTCAAAGACTGACTGTCTGTAATAATCCTGCAGCACAAAGACGCCTCATTAGAGGACAACAGAGGGACACACACAGCATCACGTTTGAACTGAGCCGCTTCTGTTGATGTTCACTGAATCACAACACAACACACAGCCGAGAGCTTAGAGCTCCACACAGTCTAAAGCAGGGGTGTCAAACTCATTTTAGCACAGGGGCCACATGGAAGAAAATTTATTCCCAAGCGGGCTGGACCAGTAAAATCATGGCATAATAACTTAAAAATAAGGAGAACTTCAGATTGTTTTTTTTTTTGTTGTTTTACTTTGGTCCAAAATAGAACAAGCACATTCTGAAAATATACACATAACAAATAATCCTCTTGACAAAACACTTAGTTGAAAATTCTGAGGAAAAAATTTGGTGCAATTTTAAGAACACAATACACTATTAATTGATAGAAAAATAAAAGCTGTGCAATGCATGAACAATTTCAACAAACCAAACTTATGAACTGAAGTGACTGATATTATTACAGTAAATCACACACTGTTCACTTTCTTTAAATTTCCACAGAAGACAATCATTTTCCCAGAACTATATCAGGGTGCAGTGTCTCATGCAGCATTTTAAGTGGGGTCACCTATTGTTTATTTTGCTCCTGAAGCCTGGCATCTTTTAGCTTTCACAAGTGCATCAATATCAGGCGTCACATCCTGAGTGGCAGCCAATTTCAGGATGTTATTCAAGTGCTTGTGTGTGAGCCTTGAGCGCAGCGTTGTTTTATTGATGCTCATTACAGAGAAAACTTGCTCACAAAGATATGTGGTTCCAAACATGCACAACACTTTTGCAGCAAGGGCTGTCAGGTTGGGGTAACCTGGCAATAGATACCAATAAAATGTGTCCAAGCCAGCTGCGGCAAATTTGCCCTTCAAATCAGAGTCATACTGCAAGTCTATTATTTCAAGTTGGATGTTGACGGGCAGATCAGAGGCATTCACGTTGAATGGCGAGCAAAAAACTTTGAAGTCTTTCTCCAGTTCACTGAAAATCTGAAAGCGTTGCTCAAACTCCCGCAATAGTCCCGTAATTTTATCTTTGAACCGCTTCATGTCCACAGCATGTTGGGTCGCGCACACATCTTTCAGACAAGGAAAGTGAGCTGCATCACCACCTGCCAGCTGCGTCTCCAGCAATGACAGCTTCAACTTGAACACACATATGCTGTCATAATACTGCTGCACTTTTAGCAACTGTGTTTCTAGTCAGGCTGATATTTGCAAAAGCCTGGCGCTTTTCAGGGCACACAATCTCCGCAGCCTTCAGCATGCACGTTTTCACAAATTCACCCTCACTAAATGGTTTTGAAGCCGCTGCAATTTCATTAGCAATAAGGTAGCTAGCTTTCAGTGCAGCGTCACTGATTTCTCAGCTATGAGTAAACATAGACTGCTGTTTCTTCAGACCCGCCAACAATTCATTCACCTTCTCTCTTCTCTGTTGTCCTTGAAAGTTGTTGTATTTGTCGGAATGAAGAGTCTCATAGTGGCGACGAAGGTTATATTCTTTCAGCACTGAAACATGCTGTGAACACACCAAACACACAGCTTTCCCGTTCATTTCCGTGAATAAATAGGAGGATGTCCACTTTTCTTGGAACACTGTGCAGTCTGCGTCCACTTTTCTCTTTTTTGACAGAGACATTTTGGGGCAATGAGGGTGCCAAAGCACGTAATGTTCGAAGTAGCAGGGCAGGCAGAACGAGAAGGTAGCTCCGGGCTAGCTGTACTTGCTTGGCCTACTTGCTCAGCCCCGGTATAAACGGTTTGCTTGCTTAACAGAATTGCTATTGCGACATCCAGTGGACACATTTAGAACAGCAGTTTCTTTCATTGAAAAATTGCAGCTCATTTTTATACTTTGCAAAATCATCTCGCGGGCCGTACGTTTGACACCCCTGGTCTAAAGGTTTTTAAAGCTCCATCCAGTCTAAAGGTAGATGTCCATGTGTTTGTGATTATAAAGCAGGTCTAGGTTCTATATAAATACTGTGAAAGTATCAAAGCCTCAGTCCACAGAGAAATGCTCACAGCCTGTATTCAGAAACTGAGCCTTAAAACCAGCCTTCAGGACTTCTGCAACTTTGTGATGTCACAACAAAGCTGTCACTTATTTACCTCTTAAAAAAAACTTGCATTAATATAAATATTCAAATATCTTTTACTTTACTACTTATCTTTATTCGAGACACATTCACCTGAAATTACACAGAAAACTTTGGGATCTCGATTAGAGTTTTTTTTAAGTACATCCCTTCACTGTTGTGGACCTGCTGTGACAGGACAGTGTTGTAAGCTCTTGTCGTTTGTGTAGATCCTTCAGTGGAATCCTACAGAATCCAGTGGGGACCAGAGTACTGCGCACACAACCAGACCAGACCCCTGGAGAAGACCAGCACACAGGTAACCCAACCCAACCCAACAGAACCGAAGAAAGATGTATAAGTACATGATGAGACACATAACAGACTTTACCTACATTAATAAATTGTAATTGTTGATTGGCCCAGAGAGCATACACATCACTGATTAACAACCATGGTCACCATTAACTACTGGAGTAATCTGGGCTCTGGTGCTTTGAGAATCCCCCTCCAATCAGCGCCAATGGTTCTGTCTTTATCCAGGAGAGCTTCGTCAGCCTGCAGGGTTTGCTCTTCGCCTGCAAGTACAAGGTCCTCCTGCAGCCGGTCAGCAAGAGGAGCCGGCCTCTGGCAGAGAGCACCAGCTTCTTCACCCCCTCCTGCGCCACCATCCAGGCCAAGAGTCCCAAGTCCATCCCCTGCCCCGGAGAAACAGGTGGGACGGCAGGAAGCTTGTAATAATAGAATAATAGCAGAATAAATCCTGCACAGGAGCTGATTTCCTGAGACTGTCTCCACAGGTCGTCTGTCAGCAGGTTACTATGACCCATAGTTTTGTTGCTAGGCGACATCTAGTGGTCGTAGTAATGATGACAGGAGCAAAGGGAAAAGTGCGGTGACGTAGTTTATAGAGCGACAAAGTCCACGTCAGGAGGAGGTTGGGGTGGATGGATGAATATGACACAGGAGAGCGGTGTTCGATTCCCATGTGACAGGAGCAGTTTATGTTGTTTCTATTATCCATGACTGTTGTTGTTATTATTGTAACCATGACAACAAAGATCGTCTAATGTTAAGGAAGTTTTTATTTTAACCCAAATCACCATCTTTACCTGAACCTGACCAAACCATGACTGTTATTATAGTAACCGTGGCGACGAAGGTAGGCACGCCACTATCGGTACAGTCAGCGTGTTTATTATTGTAGCCATGACTACCAAGGTCCACTAAGCCTGCCACTGTGGGGGCTCTGGGTCGTGTCAGAGGGTTGCTGGTTGCTCAGGTCGGAGGACTGGTTGGATTTCCTCCCCAGATCTCACCCCCACAGCTTCTACTCATCACTTACAGGACGACTTATAAATCATAATGATATGACAACTCACTAACACCAGCAGCAGCTCACTGGCCTCTGTGGTTAAAAGCTTTCTGCAGCTGAATCACTGAAAGTTTTTTGGGGGCTGTTGAGGAAGTTTTGGGAAACATTTGTCTTGCTGAGAGCTGGATGAGAAGATTGATGCAGTCATGTGAAGCTAAATCAGCTCAGCCGAGACTGGAAATGGGGAACTAGCTAGCATGGCTCTTTCCAGAGGGTAGAAAGCTCTGGCCAGGGCCTTTTTCAGACCAGAGACTGATCTGACTCATCACCATGTAAATATGTGGTTCATCACTGATGTGTCCAGTCTGTGTGCTCTGCTCAGTTATCAACAACTAACATGCATATTTTCCAAACTCGTCTTTAAAGAGACTTTAAAGTCACCTAAAGAAAATGTATTAATACAATAAGATATTTAGAACATCAGTCCAGAAGTGTGTGAAAAAATATCGTTGTCCCAAAAGGAACTGAGGAATTAGAAACCTTTCATTTGTGACTACAGAGAACAACAAAGCTGAATGTTGCTGAAATGGAAAAGAATTTTGGAAGAAGAGCGAATTATTCCGAACGGTGTCAGAAAGCATCAGCGTGTTCCAGTTTGTCTTTGTCCTTGGCAGTCTGCTCGTGCCTCCAGCCTCCTGTGAGCTCCCTCATGTGGATCGTGAACATGTCGTAACAACTCGCTCATCATCCCAGCACCTGTCTTCATTTAGCCCCCCCGGCTGTGCTTCCTTTAGCAGTGTCCCCTCAGAAGGTCCTGGTGAAGGCAGCCAACCTGACGGCGTCCTTCGAGGTCCTGGGAGGCAACGTGACGGCTGTCTTCAGCTGGGATTTGTCCAAACTCCCGCTCCACCAGCAGCTGACCGGTTACCAGGTGACCTGGGCCGAGGTCATCCCCACTAACCGCCACAACACCAACAACAAGCTGCCTCACAGCCTCATCTCGCAGTCCCAGATCCTACCCCCGGTCAGTGCTGGTATAAACTGGAGCGGCTAAAGTTTCCCTGTGTGTCCAGGGAGAAAACTGTTTAGTCAACAATTCATTTTGAGGGTGTATTTCCCCATGATTTTCTAGGACATTTCAAGGAAAGAATTTCGTTTTGGAACAATTTTTTATTTTATTTTTTTTTACAAAAACACAAATTGCTTTATGGCCGACATCCAAACAGAGAGTCTTTCAGTCAGTTCACAGCAGATCAGCTGAGTGTGAAAATGTAAAATTTGAAATTAAAAGAAAAAAAAAACAACCTTTATTTTCACCTCTGTATTTTATAAAGATATATAAATGTTAATGTATATGCATTAATATACATTTATGAAATATTTATATATGTTACATAATATTTCAAATAATTAAATATAATAATAAATGTTGAATTATTGAATCAATTAAGAAAAATGAATAAATAAATAAATTACCCACAAAACCCAGATATTTTATTCAAATACTTTTATCAAGAATTTACTTTTGTGTTTGTTAGAGTTTGTCTGAGGGAGGGCGTGAGGGGGCGGCGTCTGATTTGCACCTCAGTGGAATCCTGCTTTTTTTTTTTTTTTTTGTTTGTTTTTAGCAGACACTGTTGTGCAACATCATTTAAATGGGAAAAAAGTAAAAGAAACTGTGAAATACATTACAAATATTTTACAAGCTATGAATATTTAAAATACTCAAAATTTGAAAAGAAGAGCCACAGCTGATGTCACAATGTGAAAAAACTGAAAATGTCAAATAAAATTTCAAAAAACAGCTTCAGCAAAAAAGAACAATTTCTGTCTTTGCCGCTTTGGTCTTTCAGCTTTTTTTTTTTTTATTCCAGGTTTTTCAATGTCACTTCCATTTTAGAAATGTAATTTCATTTTCCATTTCTTTCTCTTTTAACATTTATTAAGGAGCAGTAGGATAAAATACCATTTTCCCTCGGAGTGAAATGCTCCTCTGAGTTCTAATGCAGATTCAGATTCATATTTTCCCTGCAGACAAATCTCAGGGTTCACTGGGCTGACAAACACTTTGAAAACCTGCAGCTTCCTTACAATTTCACACAGCCTGAGCATTTTAAACTGTCTCCTGCATCCTCCTCTTCCTCACTGCGTTTGTCTTCCTACTCTCTCTCTCTCAGGATGGTAACGTGCTGGTGGTGTCAGGCCTGCACCCTGCCAGTCTGTACAGGCTGGAGATCCAGCCAATCACAGCAGAGGGCGAAGGTCCTGCAACCAGCCGCACCTTCCAGACTCCTGGGTACCAGAGCGCCCGCAAGCACAGTAAGAAATGAGAGAAAAGAAAGAAAGAAAGAAAAAAGAACAAAAACTTGAAAACTCTGCTTTCTTGTTCTGTACTTTTATTTAATTAAGTCTAGCAGATAGACTGATAACCAATCACATGTCTCCCCTCATTCAGGATCCAGGCTGAGGAAGCATCACCACAAGCAGCCAATCACAGAGAGGCACTGAGCCCAGACAGCCAATCAGCCTGCATGAACCAAGTCCCCCCAACCTCAGGACGATCGATAATCCCCAGAGCCGTGATCACTAACGACCGAGTGCAGCGTCACCAGCCTCGATTCTCCCACAACAACTGGCAACACGTCCCGACGTCAGTGAAACCACCACCGACACGACTGGCAACCCTTGCTGGCCTCGTGTGTGAAGACCCAACATCACCAACATGGTCTCAGTGACTGACACGAGCAACACAGTCAATGAGTTTTAATAAAACACAGGTCATCCATCCACTGCATCACCCTGAGGGAGAGAGAGAGAGAGAGAGAGAGAGAGAGAGAGAGCACTCGTTTCTGACATGTAGGTGATTATATGCATCATGGCAGCATGTAGATACAATAGCTATAGCATTGTGTTTAGCGTAGGGCTGGGCATACTCAGACCACAACGCACTGCTCCTGAAACCTCTCAGCTGTGTTACATGTTGTGAGCCAGCAGCAAGCGTGAGACCGAAGGTGGGGCAGATATCTCAGACAGACGTCATCAGGCTTTAATGGCCCCATACAGTCCAGCCCAAATATCTCAATATACAATACTGTCGTTGGGGAGGGGGGTATAATATAACTATAGTTGTATTTAATGTGTCAGTTATTTGTCACATGCTGTAATGTACAGTAGGCAATAGGAAAAAAATCCCATATGGTAGCAAATATGACAATATTTGATTTGGCTGTATTGGCTCAAGCCGACACACACACACACACAACAAGTGACAACTTTTCCCTTTTTCTGTGGCGCTGACACACACTCTGGAGAAGTAATGAGGTTTGATACCCAGCCCTGACACCCCCCCCCCCCCCCCGCTGCATGCCAGCACACACCTGTTTGTAGTGTTGTCGGTGTTCTCGGACGGTTCCTTCAGCCTGTTTTCAAACCTGAAACATTTATTCAGATGTAGTGTCTGTGTGGAGAAGACACGTCGCTCCCTGTGCTCTGTAAATGCTGTATATACTGTTTGTCTGTATTTATTAGTTGTGGTGTATTTGTGTCTGGATGAGTGTCGACTGTAAACACAACACATCTGTACCGTATGTGTGCTCAGCCTTTTGTAAACCTCTAGAGACCCTGTACAAAGATGTTTTTTAACTGAAGATAAATTCCATGTCAGTGTGTACAGCCCGCTTGGCACATGTGCCGTTTTTCATTTCGTATTATTTGATCTTTTTTTTTTTTTTAGCTTGCAGTAGTGACCTTTGTGCATGGAGAGGATTTATAATGATGGAAACTCTAATTCTTCCTGTGCAAACAAAGGGTTTGAAGCAACCCCTGGGGATACGGTGCACACACACACACACACACACACACACACACGGCTCAGCAGTGATTGCATCATGCCACATTCCTATGCACATTCACGTCTACACAAAACATTTCCTCTTCCACACACTCGCCCTCACGCTCTGTGTATGCTAATGAGGCTCAGGCGACGAGTATCTCCGTGCTGGAGGTTCAGCTGCACACAGGCGCTCTGCAGGTAGTGTATCTGGATGAGGAATAACTCAGCCTGGTGCATGAAAACATGTTTACCAAGGATTTATAACCATTTCAAGCCCCCCCCAACCAGCCTGAATGTGTTGACCATAGCGGAGCGAGGGACTGAGAGGAGGAGAAACAAGCTTATTACAGTGAAGTAGAGACGAGATGTAAAAGATAACTGACAGAGAATCGGTGTCACAAACTGGAGCCATGGAGCCTGAAAGATGAAGGAGAGTCGAATGACTTGACCTGTGTTTACAAGTCATGTTATTTCCTTTATTATAGAATTATTATTAATAAATTATGATTCAATCATCATGTTTTCCATAATAAAAAAAAGCCACTAACCCAGTGATACTTTTTGATCAACATTATTTTTATGTAACTGTTAACACTGAACCTTTAAACTCACTCAATAATGTTTTATTTCTGTCGTCACCCCGAACCTCTATCTTTGATGATGGATTCTGGGCGTGTTAACTATCTGTAAATACTGTACCTGAGACTGCAGAGGAGCAGTAGGGGTGTTCTCAGCCCTCAGGCGTCGGCAGCCTTCCACGTCCATCGGTACTCACAGTCTATGGTTATCATGGGCTGTCAGAGACACAGCTGGAAGTTAGTTCAAGCCTTTCATTGGATTACTGAAGCTCCCTGTGCAAGCAACAGTGAGGTTACAAACAACCCACAATGCACCAGGAGCCAGTGCTACACTGCATTCCCTGACCTGGACCAGGAGCTGTGAGAGTCTGAACCATACAACAGTTAAATGATGCTGGAGTCAGGTAAGAGAAGCAAACACAAAGAACCAGGACCTGACACAAACAGCGACTCAACAGAGGTTCTGGCAGCTGAGGGCTTTAAGTACACACACCAGTCAGCTAACAAGACACAGGTGACACAGAAAACTGGCGGGGAGAAAAAAAAAACAAGGCAGGAAGGAAAGTGACAGTGGTCACGTGAGGTTAGTAATTTCAAAATAAAACAGGAAATGACAACACAGAGTGCAGACAGGAAGTCACACAGATTATGACATTTCTTTGACCTCAACCGAAGTGCTCTGCTGGCTAAAGCACAGCCTGCACCGTTAAATAACAGAAACGAATTCATTACTGACTTTAAACGGTTAAAATCCACAGCTGCTAAGTGCTGCTTTTATGCACAAGATGATATTTGCTAAGATGCAGATGAATGTGAAGGTGGGAACCACTGCAGGACAGTGAAAAATGACACCATTTAATGATAACGATGCAGTTTATAGAGTGCAACAGGGATGATGTATTTTCATGGGCTAAAGTTAGAAGTTCCCTCCACAAACAGCCAATAGGATTTCTCCGTTGTGTTCTGGTTTACTAGAGAAAATCAGCATCAGTTTCTGATCCTGACAGGTTTTTTTCTGCAGGATAATCTCCACTTTATGATGTTTGAAGCCTAAATACAATCAGCAGCAGTAAAAAGCTCATGTTAGGCTCTGAACCAACGACACCACGGTCACATGACTTCACCGTCACCACCACTAACCTTTGCTCTGAGCTCTTCTACAAAAGCCTTTCCTCTGACTAAGCATCTCTTCTGATTGGCTGACTGTTTTCTGAATGATCCAATAAAAATAAAGCAGATTTCAGGTAGGAGGAGCTTGGGGGGCGTGGCTGAGGGCGGTGACTGCTTTGCTGTGACATCACAAAGATGCAGAAGTCCTGACGGCTGGTTTTAAGGCTCAGTTTCTGAATACAGGCTGTGTGCATTTCTCTGTGGACTGAGGCTTTGATACTTTCACAGTATTAATATAGAACCTAGACCTGCTTTATAATCACAAACACATGGACATCTACCTTTATAACATATGGGACCTTTAAAGAAATCACGACTGGGGTATTTACTGATGTATTTTATGTCATAGAATGAAAATGTGTTGAGCTGGTGATCTTATTAAAGCTTCATCAAAGGGGAACCAAAGTGCTAAACTGCTAACTAGTGTCTGGGTTTCAGGACTCTATAGTGTGTCGCTCCAAACTGACATACTGCTCCTATTATGCACTTGTTGATCATGTGGGAAAAACCAAACACTGCTTTGGAGACAGGATTGTTGGCCTCTGCACTTTTATGACCCATGGTGCACAAAGATGGAACCATTTAATGGAGCCATAAATCTCACAAAGGGAAGGCTGGATGTGGAGTCACAAAGAGTTAAGAGACCTTCCCTTTAAACATCCTTTGCTATAGCAAAAAGTAAAAAAAACCCCACCCCTGCTGATAATTTTCTTACAGTCCCTAATGTGAAGAATCTACAAGTGAAGCTGAGTGAAAGCTTCGGGGTGGTGCAGCTTGGCTTGTTGAGGGCTGAACGCAGCCAGGCAGTGTTTTTAAAATCAATTTAAAAATGCATGTATTTGAATTTATAGGTGAACATGAGACCAGCCTCATAAAACAGTCACCACAGCTGAAATATAAATAATATCACTGTTGCCTCCTCCTAAAGGGGAACAGCACTTCACTGACACAGCTCGCTGTGCGTTGGTCCTGTGATGCTGGAGGGTGTGTCGCGCTGTTTGCAGTAACTTTCCGGGTCACTCGCTGAGAAAATGTGCCTTTCATTTTCTGGGTCCTTAAATGATTGTGCACCAGAGAGGGTGCCGAGCCCATTTCGCTGTTTTGAAATATTGCACAACTCACGCATGGACTGAGCTAAGAGGGTTGAGAAGTACCCCCCCCCCCACCCCCAACACTCAGAGAAGTTGGCCTCGGTCGAGAGGACTCGTTCAGGGAGAAAAAAATTGGACTCTTGATGTGTTAAACATCAAAGGCAGTGTGTTATTTTCTCCTTGAAATGAGCCGTGTGAAACGTGCATTTAAAGGAATGGGAACGAGACGGCGGCCCGCTGTGCGTGGCCGGCATGGGGCCGAGCAGGAAATGTTTTATGTCTATATGTTTGTTAGCGATGCATTCTTTTGATTATGAGTCTGTACTTTAATCTGATCGCGCACACATGCCGGAGAGGCTCGCGCTGCAACCATCCCTCCTTTCATTCAGGCCCTCAGTTAGCATCCGTGGTCACGTCGACAGCCATTATTCATAATAACAGTATCCACAGTGATTCTCCAGCCCTCGTAATGTATGAAAGGAATTAGTTTCAGCTCTCCTAATCATGACTTTATTGATTATGTGACACACAGGCGCTGCCTTGGTGCTAAAGTCCTGGGCTTGTCTTTACTTATTTAGTGGTGGTGTGAGCAGTTCACAAGGACAAACCAGGACAAAGAGATTTGATGATGAATTCTCGGCTCCTAATGAGGGAGAGGACCTTGAAATGGAAATGTAATTTCCAGTTTCATTTGATGGACTGTGCCCTGCGCCGTGACGTCCTCTCCCACTGTTTATCTGTTTGTCTCTGTGCCCACGGCGTCCTCTGTCTGAGTCTTTACGTATGAGCACTGATGATGCTTTTTATCTGTGGGCATCTACGCACGGCCCTGCAATGTGGCATAAATAAAGAAAGCCGACGAGCACTTTATTAGGATCGCCTGTGCACTTGCTTATTCATGCAACTATCCAGTAGGCCAATCACGTAGCAGGAGTGCAGTGCATGAAATCTTGCTGGTACAAGCTGTGTCCCAGATCAGGGCCCACAGAGGTGCAACTTGACTGTCCCATTTCAAAGGCTGTATATGAGTGGAACTATCTATATATACAGATTTATGCATATGGGGATATGAATGTGTTTTTATGTGGTTTTTCTGAAGTGTCCAAAAGCTGCCAAGTCGTGCCGCCCACTTTACCTCTGCTGGTTTGGAGCAAATTATTCTTTTCATCACAATCATAAATGACCAACAACAGATTATTTAGATGTGAAAAGCACTCTGAGATCATGGGCCTCAGGGAGCTGCTATCAGTATGTGGGTGAGGAGGGATGTCTGGCTAAACATCAGCTTGTTTCCATTGTTACTGTGAGCAAACCTCAAATCTCAGGCTTTCCTTCACCTAACCTTGCCTGGAGCCGGGGGCCTGTGGAACCCGCAGCACAGACGCGTCACGCATCCTTCCCTCAGATAGCAGACATAAACACAACACCGTGTACGTAACCCTAACCTCAACCCTACTCATCGTGCAGAAACCTGAGCAGGCGATTGGACACTGATTCTGATTCGGAGCGTGTTAGCATGCAGACGTTCGAGGCCTCACTCAAACACAGAGTCGGTGTTGCTGCAGACTCCTGTGCTAATTTACTCTGATAGATGATGAGTTTTTGTGTTCTTGCTGGGGGCAGCGGCGCAGGCTGAAAACATATTAACACCTTATAAAGTTGTGAAAGCAAGCGTGTTAGGTCATTAACACATCCAGCAGACACAGAGCAGCGTTAGCATTCATTTCAAATCATGTTTGTCACCAACTGATGAATGTCCAATATTCCCTCTGTTTGAAACTACAACTCCTTTTTTAGCTACGTGAACACAAGCTGCAGAGTTGGTAATAAAACTTCATCACTACAAGTGACACTTTCCACATTAGTCAGTGTAAAAATATTTATTAGAACATATTTAAAGTGCCCATATTTTGCACTTCAAAATTTTAAACAGAAGGTTTTGATACCCATAAAAACATATTTGTGATTTTAAGTGACAAAAACCATCAACACAGGCCTTTTGTGTCGGTCTCTGAGCCTCTCCTCTGATTGGCTGATGACGAGTATTATTTGGCTGTTTTTTGACTGACACACGGCCTGGACAGCCACAGGTAAAGGACTGTAGCCAGGTAAATGTAGATGGTAATGGTCAGTCAGCTCTGAAACAAGCCGAATAGACAACAAAATTCGAAAAAAAATAAACTTAATTCACTGGTCTCGAGAATTACTATCCTCGGAAAAGCTGTGCAATGACTGGCTTTCTAACGTCCAATGATTGTGCAGCATTTCCTCATTCTTCTGTCTTGTAGCTTGCTAGCTCAGTGACGCAGTTACTGCTCCATGTTGGCTCATTACTGAAGTTGAAAGCACGGCTGAGGATGGTGACTGCTTTGCTGTGACATCACAAAGTTGCAGAAGTCCTGACGGCTGGTTTTAAGGCTCAGTTTCTGAATACAGGCTGTGTGCATTTCTCTGTGGACTGAGGCTTTGATACTTTCACAGTATTAATATAGAACCTAGACCTGCTTTATGATCAAGAACACATGGACATCTACCTTTAGACTAGGTGGAGCTTGAAGTGCTTTTTTGTGCAGCTGTACAGTTTATAATGTACATTTCTTACACTGGGTGCTCATATACACAGCGAGCAAATCAACAAAGCAGATATCAGAAATAATAAAACGACAACTTGCAGTCATTCCCTCCTGTTACTGTGAAACACACTGTGAGAGATGATGAACTCAGCTGTCAGCAGTGAAAACAGGCTCTGAGATCAGATACAGAAATGACTCATCCTCCTACACCGGCCTGATAATAAGGCAGACTGATATTTAATAGAAACCAGCGGCTCTGGCACCAGCGGCGGCCGAGCTCAAGGTAACACACCCTGAATGAATGTTGACCCCTGTCATTCTGCATTCACCTCCCATCAATACATCACCGCTGTGGAGGACCCACAGAGAGCAGAGCGGCTGCAGAGACACATCTCTCCTGATCATCTGCATGTCCTCCAGGTGACACAGAGCTGGAACAGCGAGGACGAAGAGCTGTGCACGCCTCTGTCCGCTCAGCCTCCGGCAATGCTGTGAGTCCTTGGCCAGCAGAGTGAGCCACAGAGCTGAGAACAACCTTGGACTCATTGATCTGTGCATTTCTCCTCAAATAATGCAGGCCTGTGTTTTTGTGCCCTTTTCATTAGACAGTGGCTATTGATAGATTTTTTTTTTGTTTTTTTTAACTAAATAATACATTTTGTGTCATTTAAATTAATCAAATTATGTATTTATCTCACAGAAGAAGAAAGTTTTACGGCCTTGTTGACTCTCCAGCTCTGAGGAGAGGCTAACTTGAATAAATGTGACAGTTCTTCATCCTCCTCATCAGCTGCTTCCTCCACACTGGCGCTAAGTGCTGAGTGTTAAGCAGATGGACTGTGAAAAATAGCTAAAAGTATGTGTGGAGCACATACAAAGAGTGTGCACACACACAAAGAAACACCACAGTTGCGTGCAGTAATCCCCCCAAGATCCAAACGATGGGGTCTTTGAAGAAGTGCTGTCTGGCAGTTTTTCCTAATGCTGATTTGTGTTCTGCGGCTGTTCCAACACGGTTCCAGCTCCTCTGGGATCCACACAATCACTACCCAGAGCTAAGAAAGGGGGAAGAGGCCTCACAGAGGAGTCTCGCGCTGAAATCGATCCTTCTCAGGCTGATTTCAGCTGCAGCCACTGCCCTTTGAAAATGTTCCAGAGTACGACGGCGTTAGAGGAACAGCAGCAGCACCACTGTTGTTTTTCATGAAACACGCTGAGCAGATGAATCCAGAGGAAAAACCTTCCTTCTCCTCACATGGTCAGGTTTGGGCACAACACTTGTCTTCAGGGAGCCCTACACATTTTGGCACCCAGTTTGTGCTTGTCATATGTGAGCGTGGAATTGACGCCACAGAGTTCTGCTTCTTTTTTTACTAAATGGACTGCACTTATACAGCACTTTTATAGTCTTATCGACCGCTCAGAGTGCTTTACAATAGACCCCACATTCACCCATTCACACACACAGTCACACACCGATGATAAATTGGAGGCAATTTGGGGTTCAGTATCTTTCTCAAATGCCCAAATCCAAAATGCGGACTGTAGGACCAGGGAATCAAACCACCGACCTTCCGATTCATGGACGACCTGCTCCACTACAGCTGCCCTAAATCTCTGGTGCTGTTTGAAGCCTGCACAAGTGACTAAATCACACTCTACATAACATACCATACTCTCACTGTATTAAAAATATATCTCTGCACAGCTGTCATAAATCAAAACAAAGCTGTGTTAAATCCAAGTTGCTGGCTGTGTGTAGTTTCTCTGGTCTGTGATAGAGGAGCAGTCAGTGTTAGCAGCTAGCAGGCTAGCAGCTGTGTGTCCCCTTATAGAATCAAGCAACGATAAAACAACTACAAGTCAAGTCACAGATAAAGATTAAATGCACAAACAAAAAGATTTCCAATACTGACTGCAGACTGCCAGGCTATCCAGGGTGCACTCTGCCACTCCCGCCACTGACCCATTGCATGCTGGGATAGGCTCCCGGCTTCCTCAGCAAAGATAGGTTGGTGCAGAAAATGGGCAGATGGATGATCAGCGTTGCAGCTTTAAAGGTCCATAGATGTCCATGTGTTTGGGATTATAAAGCATGTCTAGGTTCTATATTAATACTGTGACAGTATCAAAGCCTCAGTCCACAGAGAAATGCACACAGCCAGTATTCAGAAACTGAGCCTTAAAACCAGCCGTCAGGACTTCTGGAACTTTGTGATGTCACAACAAAGCAGTCACCGCCCTCAGCCATGCCCCGAGCCCCGCCCACCTGGATCCAACCTTGCTGGATTTGGTTTCTCTGAGTGTTTACCTGAAATCTGCTATATTTTTATTGGATATCTGAAAAAACCAGTCAGGCAATCAGAGGAGAGGCCTCTCTTCTGATTGGTTCTTAAAACCACAGATATATCTTCTGATGGAGATCAACACTTCAAACAAGTAAAAGTTAAAAAGAGTTCAAATATGGCACCACACCACTACATAGCCTAAGTTAGCATTAGCAGCTGTTCACTTAGCAGTCTAGAAGAAATGAAGTGAGTTGTTAATTTTAACTCGTTTCACTTCTTCTTCTACTGAAGTTAGCATGCTAACCAGCTAGCCATGGCCCAGCTCATCACTTTCTGATAGCGGCTCGCTGATCAGCCTCCAGTCTGTCGTGAAGCTGTAGCTGCTAAGAGGACGCGTTAGAACCTGTATAAGACAACATGGCTGTCACCACCACCTGCTCTAAGAAACCACATCCGCTGGCAGAAACCTACAATCGGCCCTTTAAACTCTGAGAGTGGATCATTTTCATCAGTCTCACCTAATCTTTTCATGTAACCTGTTCTGTGCGGCACAGTACGAAGCAGTGTCTGAAATGCTTTGATTCTAATGTGATGAGTAAAATTGGTGAAAATAACTTAATATTTCTCATCATAATGACGAAAACCTTCCTCCTTTGAAAGTAACTCTGCAGATAAAGCCGTGGCCTGGCCATGCTGTCGCGCTGAGCTGAGTCCTGCCTGCTCGCTGACAGAACAAAGACAGTCTGATCAGGAGGGAAGAGACAGCTGCCCTCATTTCCCAGGTTGTCTCTCCCAAAATCCTAACGCTGTGTTCTCCTGTAGGTCTGTGAATTACAAACTGTCCACTTCATTTAACCTTACTCTGCCCTTATTGGTGGGATTAGAGCGCCGGCGCCAGCTCAGAGCACGGCGGCGCAGACTCATCAGCTCTCGTCACGACTAATACAATTTCCATCAAATCTAAAAGGCAAAACATGCCAAGCTGTGTTATTGTTGTCTCTTAGTCACTGATTAAAAGCTCTCTGGCTCCACACATGCTGCTGATGTTGGGAGATTACTGATATCTCTGACACTCTGCTAACACCACACATCAGCTCTGCTTGCAGATGGTGCCTTCATTGACACGTGTCCTCGGAGCCTAATGATCAGCTGCTGATATTATTGATAAAACCTCCTTTCACTTCCAGACGCAGTGCTCAGACTGATGGTCTCAGTTAGACTCATCGGCAGAGACCTGGAAGTGTTTCACAGTGACCCATCAAACGTAATGATGATTTCTCTTCTATCAGCGTCATGCTAGTGGCTCTGTCAGGCTGTGCTCTGAGCAGCCCTGAGCTAAGTGCTAAAGTCAGCATGCTAATGTTGATGTCGTGCTCATCGTTGTACTTTAGCATCTTAGCATGCTAACTGACGCTAACTAGCACTACATGATGAAACATCAGGGGATCACGATCACTGGGAGTCACATCTGTATGAACGGTCATGGAGATCCATCTGGTTCGTGTGGAGATATTTCACTGAATAACAATAAGATATTTAACATACATCTCTTATGAAGAGCTGCACCAGATTCCACAGCAAATCATATAACAGCTGTCTGGAAATTTTATTAGCTACTGTTTTAGGTTGTCTCAACGGCGTTAACTGTTGGGTGGCTACTACTACAACAAGTCAAAATCAGAAATAATATTGTTCAGTCCACCAAACCCCATCCGTCCCATTCAGCCCTTGGGTCCCTGCTCTGCCAATGAAATTCAATGCCAGAAATCTAGGAGTGAAGACCACATCACAAAGGTTGTCCAGTCCTGCCTCCTCCAACTACAAAAAAGTCTCCAGAATCAAACCAAACCTCTCTGGAAAAAGTTCTTCACACATTCATCTTCATCAGGACTGGACTACTCTCTGGTATAAACCAAAAAAGTCAGTCTCAGCAGCTAGGCTTTCTTACTGGTTTTAGCAGATGACATCACATCATCCCAATCCTGGCTTCTCTTCATTGGCTCCCTGTCAATTTAATAATTGATTTGAAGAGTTTACTGAGCTCACAGCCTCAGATCCTTGGGTCGGGCCCTTCTGGCTGTCCCAAAGATGAGACATAAATCTAAAGGTGACTGTGCTTAAAGTCATTTGTCTCCTCATAGAATGTCTTTATAAAAACCAAAGTGCTGGACTGAGTTGATCCTGTTTTGTGTTAATGGTTCATCTTCGTTCATCCAGAGCAACTTCTGGCTTTTATTCCTGTGGTTATTCATGGATGATGGATGACTGCTGACTTTCTTGGGTAACTTCTTGACCTTTCTCAAAGCACCATCATCACCAACACACTGCATTTGAAGACTGCATCACAGCAGAGAGACTAGGCCGTCCCACTCCTTCAAATGCGACTGACAAATGTGTCCTTCTTTTCCTGGGCAACGAAGGATCCAATGAATGGGTTCTTCGCGGCTCAACCTATCCCAAGATTCATTGCCTGCTGGTAATGAAAATAATTTGGCAGCACAAAGCGCCGACAGAGAGCCTGAGGGTCACATTGTTAAACGTAAGTACTACGTTTTATCTCAGTCCAACAGCTAACGCTTCAACTGTTAAAACCTCAGGTTTTTGTCAACAAAAGCTATGTGTTGTCAAGGTTGCTAGGTGACAGGAGCCATGCTTTGTGATGCAATGGCGAGTTTCAGTTCAGTGGTCTACAACAGCTATGAAGGGCCACACTTTCATAGAGCACGTTCTCCGGAGGATGCGGCCCCTGAATTGGGACGCAGCTACGTAGTCACAGCAGCCAAGACTTACGTCTTATTACCTTAAAGTGAAGGTTCACAAACAGTCTTGACACGCTGATGAAGTAAACCTGTGCTACACTCTGCCTCTGCACTCAGGTACAGGCTGTTCGTTCCTGTCGGATGTTTAAACATCTGAGGACGTCTCCATCTTTTGATTTAACACCCTGTCACTTGATAAACAGTCTTGTGTGTAAGTAAACAGCTGTGCACATTAACTTACACACACACAGAAAGCGCACAGTATACAGTAGGGGTGTTTGGGTAGACACCTCATATCATTACATTTTAAAGCGTCACAGATGTATCATAAATTCATTCACAGCCTCCTGCTTTCTGAGGTGTTGAAAGCTTAAGGGCATCCGTTGCAAGAAAGGAAAAAAAAGGTCTTTGTCGTGAGAAGGAATCCATGGTGTCATAATGCTTAGGTGCAACATGAATTATTTACAGTTTGCACGGAGCGAACCGAAGCTGCAACATGGTAACTACAAAGCCATCAATTCACACCCCCACTGCTCGAGTGGAATGATGAAGTTGTTTTTTCCACCATTAGGTGTTAATATGTTCTGATCCTCTCCTCAGGCTGTGCTTTACTCCCTCTCTCTCTCTCTCTCTCTCACACACACATCCACATTTTGGCACTCTCCTTTCTGAGAGCGCAGCTGAATCCGAGTTATTTTTCTGTGAGTGCTAAGCATCTATTTACACGTCTGTGCACACAGGGTGACCAGTTGGCAGGTGATCGCTGAGATCAACAGGTCCTCCTTTCTCTGTCTTCAACAGAACTTCAAGCTAATTCAGAGGAAAAAAATCAGTGAGGTGTCAAATATATTCTACATATAGCCTCAGTGCATGGGCAGTTCCCGGTGGGAGACTCTTGAGGGGCTGGTACGGCAATGCCTTCTTCTCATCTCACTGACAGAATATTGTGAGGTAAAATTCAGTGCCAGCAGGGCTGTAATATAGAGAATAGATGTAAAAATTTAAATGAAAGTAACTCACAGTATGTGTTCAATCTTGGTCTCGTTTATTCAAACTCAGATGGTGTAAAGTCATATAATTTTGGAGGGTTAGTGATTCTCTCTTTTCTTTGTTATTATTGCTGTATCTAAATCACAGTGATGAGGTACTGCTTTGTCAAATAGAGGTTAAAAAACAGTAGATTGTGACGGGTTAATTACTGAGCTCTATCGCGTTCTCTGCTGTACTGTATGTTCTGACCGAAAGTGGCGAGTGACTGCAAATCTGTCATTTTCTATGTGAGGCAGAATCTCTTAGTGGGGAGCAGTGGCCTCCCTGTTGGTGCCATCATCTTGGACAATTAAAGTCCAGGCAATTTTTTGGGGCATTTTTGCACATTTATTTGACAGGACAGTGTAGAGTGACAGGAAATGAGGGGAGAGAGAGGGGATCGCACAGAGTCCGGGCAATTTTATGGTAATGAGCAATGACGTGGTTTGGCGGCGTGCTCCACTCTAGAGGACACTAGAGAACACTAGTGTTTCCATCAAACATTTGTTCCCAAACACTGTGGAGGAGAAGTTGATGTTTGCAGTGGCGTGTTCCCCGTCCTTTACAACGTGACCTTGTTTGTTTACAGGGACTTGAATAAAAGAACGGTGCGTGGACAAAGATATCCGACTCTGTAGGTGTTCGAGGTGAGTTCATGAAGTGTATATTTCATGAAAATGCATTCCAGACAAACTGGCTGGCTGTCTATTTCATCTGCATCAGAGAGCCCACAAACCTCAGCAGCGTTCTCGAATAGGCAGCCAGAGCCATTTTTTTCCTGCTCTTGGCGCTTTCACTCTGAACGTACAGGTAGGAAGTTACTGTATTAATGGTGGCTGGTTGTTTACCTGGGTGGGGCAACAGGAAGTGTTTCTGCTCACACACAAGTCCCTTCATGTAAACATGTTTAATAGGCAGTCGACCTGCACCTTTCTTCATTGTTTTGCTTACTGTCTGTAAGATATCATGTATGACTTTTATGAAGTCCATATGCCAAATTATGGCATGTGTACGGATAGTGTCCTAATGGAACGGAAATGACCTTTAAAACCTCATTATTAGGAAGAAATATTTATCTAATATCCCAAAAAGCCCACTTATCCTTTAAACAAGACTACTGTACTTCAACGAGACTCAGTTGATGAATTTGGAGATAGCTAAACTGAAGAGAGACAGGGTTGCTAAGATAAGAAGAAAAGGAAAATGGAGTAGCAATCATGGTGCATGAGAAGTTGAATTTTATCATTGTAAAAAACTGAAAGAGCACTCAGAGGGCTGAGACCTCCACCAAGGCCAGTGTCAACCAATATACACCAGACTTCATAGAAAAAAACTCAATTTCATAGTAAATTAAACAGATCTGTCTCAAAATCCAATGGATTCGTCATTGTCCCTGGCCCCATCCCTCCACCAAGTTCGGTGCAAATCAGTTCAATACTTTTTGCTTAATGTTGCTGACAAATAAAAATGATTTGGAGGGAAGAATTGTATGTTTGGAAGCCAAATTTAATGGAATAAAAGTTCATTTATATAATATTTATGCTCCAAATATAGAAGATGCAAACTTCTTTCATGAAATAGGGACATACACTTATTGTAGGATTTAAATCTAGTGTTAGATAGAGCTATTTTTTCTAAAACTGTACCAAAAGACAGACTGGCGATTCAACAGCTCATAAACACTCTTGGATTAATTAATATTTGGAGGTTTGCCAACCTGAGAGAGAGAGAGAGAGAGAGAGAGAGAGAGAGAGAGAGAGAGAGAGAGAGAGAGAGAGAGAATACATACTACTCTCATATTCATAGATCTCTCTCCAGGATTGTTAGCAAGGATTTGGACAGTTTATCTGATTGCATAACCTATAGCACTGACAGACCACACCTGGAGCCAGAATGAATCTCTCTCTTTTCAGGACCCAGAATTTTGTACCTTAGTAGAGGAGAAGCTGGTGATTTTTTTTTTCAACTAATTATTGGGTCAGTAGATAAGATTGGGACACTAAGCAAATCATAGAGAGCAAAGGGAGCAAATGCATACAGTAAAGAATCAGATTCTCCAGGGGTCTGTAAGTTTAAGACGTTCTTCTAAAATATTGAATTGCGGGAAATATTGTGGATCAGAAAGTTTATCTTGTCCAATAACAGCAGATGACACCAGAAGAACTATTTTATTAACATAGGCTGGAAAATATTCAAAGAATTTTTACCCTGGCTCCTACGTTTACGAAGAATCACTTTCATTGGAGCAACAACCAGAAACATTTAGCAAATGTCACAACGGATCCATTAACTCGGTGGAAAATACCCAGGTAAATGAAGGAGCTTCCACACAACCAGGCCTACAGGCAGATGGATGTGTGAACAGGTAGATGAGCTAACAAACAACAGGATTCAACACATGAGGAACACAAGGGAACATACACAGACAAACTGACAAGGAACAAGGCACCTGGTGTAACTGCAGGGAGCTGATGAGGGAAATGGGAACAGGTGTGTAGGTGTAGGTAGGTGGGGCAGGTCTGGTGATTGGGAATGATGAACAGGTGCGCAGGTGGGTGTGGGGAGTCAGGTGACTGGGACAGGAGGGACAGTTGACCGCATTTGTGAAGAGGGCATGTCCATTCTACAATAACCTATCCCAAAATTCACTGCGCAGCAGCATTGAAAGCAAACGGCAGCAGAGAGCCTGAGGATCACACTTTTAAATGTAAGTATTGTGTTTCAGCCCAGTTCAGTTGGGCAGCTGACGGTACAACTGTAAAAACCACGGCCCTTAAAACCTCAAGGTTTTATGAAAGAAAGTCTTAGTTGTCAAGGTTGCTAGGTGACAGCAGCCGTACTTTGCCATGCAGCTGTGAGGAGGGGGGCACAGCTGGTGACGCGAAGTGAAAATGCTCCACGCCAGATGGTCTCCTTTCGGTTCTGCCTTCGCGGTTTAGTACGACTGCAAAGGGCCACATCTTCACGGAACGCATCCTCCGAGGGATGCGGCCCCTGAACCAGGACAGAGCTATGTTGACTTTATTAAAACAGAAGTGGAAGCACCACAATATCAGTGTTCATCAGATTCTAGACATGAACACATTCAGGATGCAGATGGGGATCTTGCATTGCTACTGTGTCATTCTCGTGTCTTGAATAAATGAAAAGCTATGATGACATCACTAGTTTCAACATCTGTGATGACGCCGCTCATAAATTTCACTTCACCAGCCTGATGGCCCCCGGCTGCACAGGAAGTGATGTGCTGCAGGATTATTAGTTGGGCTATAGACCTGGTTAGATTGTGAAAATTGATTGCAGACACTGAACATCAGTGTTGGCCGGTGAGTCGAGTCTCTGAATGAAAGATCCCAACCTTTGCACATACTTCCCACAGCCAAATGAAATCAACATGAGGAGCCAGTCGAAGTAGCAGTGCTGAGCGGCCGTCTAATTAGTCTGATTCTGGCTGTCTCCTGTGATCAGTGCAATCAACAAACACACGCAGATACAAAACTTAATTAAATGCAAATAAGCACGATCAGAGGAAACAAACTATTGTGATGATTTACTTTATTTCTAAGTCAAAAGACAGATATTTTCAGTTGTGTCAGATCTTTGCGGTGAAGTTTCTTTGAGAGACAGAATTTGAAGTGTTTCTCTCTGCATGACTGAAAACCCAAAGGGCCGGGAGTTTTGATCAAGCCTGTTTTATTTATTTGTTCTTTTGTTTTTGTGTTACTGCAGAGCCGCTCCGGCTCACGTGCAACCCGCTGTCACATGCACGCTCTGCCCTAATTCTGCTGCCGGAGCAGGGCGAATGCGAGCTCTCCCAAACTGCTGCAGGCTGAGGATGCCTTTCATGGCTCTGACCTAGTGTGTGTGTGTGTGTGTGTGTGTGTGTGTGTGTGTATGTGTGTGTGTGTGTGAGAGAGAGAGAGGGAGGGAGGGAGAGTGGCGAGCTCTCAGTTCACCAGTGGAGAAGCAGAAACCACAGCGTGGCCTCGGCTATCATCCTGAAAATGAGAGCGTCTCATGAAATATACAACGGTTTCCGTTAACGGCAGCGCACGACTCGTACCGCAGTCTCTACTGGAGCTGTCTCAGAATTCCAGTCGGGTTTTATTAAGTGATGAAGCTGTGAGGGAAATCAAAGCCATCAGCCATCTGCTGTGGTTCAGGCACCAGTGAAAAGCAAAAAAACAACGACACATCCCGTTTGCAGTTTGAGGAGACAGGTTCAGTTCTTATCGGGAATGTTTAAGTTCTGTCTGAATAGTTCTGTTTCCTTGTTGTGGTCAGAGTGAGGAGGTCATGACCTTGAAGTGACCTTTTCTATCAGTCACCATCTCGCTTTTTGTAGACCTTCAGTCATCACGTGTCTGTAAGCAGGGATTTCCTCATCCAGCTGTGATGGGCTAACACAAAACAGATGTGCTCGGTGTTATTATCAACCTCCCACTGTAATGTGTGTGGACAGGTTATCTGCACTGCTACTCGCTTCGATATGTGGACCAGTGATAACAGTGAGTGACGGAGGTGTAGGTTCAGATCGGAGCTGGTTTCTACTGTGACAATCCGTCAGATGTCCACCCTGGTTGAAGCGGTGACTCCTGTGGTGACTGGTGCTTCGGTAATTGTAATCTCCCAGCTGGGGTGTCTGTTCACACCGCAGCCAGACACGCTCTCGTTGTCTTAACAGAGGAATCAGCTGTAGCTTCCGACTTCACAGGGGCTCAAAGTTCAGTTCACTCAGATAAAAAAATCAACTAGTTCACGTTCATTTTTTATTTTAATTTTTTTCAATTCTTTTTCAGTTGAACCTCCTCCTGCCATCCATCCTCTCTCTGTCAGGCCTCTCTCTGGAGCTCTAGTAACAACAGGTCGGTCAGCCAATCAGAAGAGAGGATCTGCAGATTTCAGGCAAACAAGTAAACACTGCTTTGTTGTGACATCACAAAGTTCCAGAAGTCCTGACGGCTGGTTTTAAGGCTCAGTTTCTGAATACAGGCTGTGTGCATTTCTCTGTGGACTGAGGCTTTGATACTTTCACAGTATTAATATAGAACCTAGAGCTGCTTTATAATCACAAACACATGGACATCCACCTTTAGACTGTGTGGAGCTTTAAGATTTAGGCTCTTGGTTTACATTAAATACATTAAATAATCATCCACTGCACATAAAGGTGAGTTAATGTCTATCGGTGGATTATCTGATAAAACTGGTGTTATTGATCCCATCACATCGTCTGATGGTTTGTTAAAACATCCCCTGCTGATGGTGCTTGATGATATGATTTATCTGATAGGTCAGTATTTTTCTTTTAGTGTGTGAGACCCTTGATGCAGTTTATAAAACACACAGCAGTCACCTGTCACCCACTCACTGTGAGGTGTCAGCTCAGGTGTTCTCAGGAACTTGGGGCGTCCCAGGACGACTCATAGTGCTGAGATAAGGTCCTTGGAGAATCCAGCCTCTGGAACCTACAAACTCCTCCATTAAAATCACTGACTGCAACACTCAGCTTTATTTGAAGTGCTTCTACACTCACTTTACCTGCACCGGAGTGTCTGGGTTACACCTGGCTCTCTACAGTGAGCTGATTTCTTCAATGTCCTGAACCAGAACCCTGGTCTGGATGATGCCAGGGGATGATCCACTCACCAGAATGACTGAACGCTAACCTCTGTGACGAATACATTTCATTTCCTGTGACTGCTTCACAATAAAAGTCACTATGTTCTGCTGCCAATTGAATGCTTTTAATGTGAAGGAGCAGCAGCAGTAAATGATGGGTTGGTATTATCGGTAACTGAATCCAGTAAACACTGAGATCTAGTTACAAACAGTGGCACTGGATTCACTGCTGCATCATTTCCAGATAAAGAGGTAATTACAGAATCTAAACCCATCCACTGGCCGCTGCTGAAAACAACTCTGACCATCAACAGAATTAAAACTGATTTAAAAACTAAAGCAAGTAAGATTTGAGTTGTAATAAAGCAGAACTGTCCTTTAAAGGAAGACGTCAGGACGCTGGAGTGTTGAAGTGAAACTTTGAACATGAGTCCTCTGCAGCAGAGTCATGAGCTACTGCTGTTTGCCATAACCCTGACGTGACGGCTCTGTCAGTGTGAGCTGTCCTGAATGTGCTGATCAATATGATCAATATTCAGTCACCAACACCCCTCAGTATTCACTGTGCTCAGGGGCTGGTGTTACTGTTCTGTCACGGTTTATATAACATAGACTGTAGCGGAACAACTTACTTAAATTTAGAAAACATATTACTTGCTCCAACACTCAGTGAAATATTCAGCCCTGCATGTTTCAACCAAATGGAAATATCCTCCATGTCTCGTGCTTCGTTTCTACACATTGCCCCCAGATTCCACCTGTGACATCCTCTCATCACGTGTATGTGCTGTGTCAGGGCCGCTCCGCTCCTCCTGACCTGACCGGCTCGATATGCCCTTTGGGATTGCTTTACAACACTGCTCCCTGCTGGTGACACTGCAGCACCCCCACGTTTCACTCCCAGCACCCGTCTGCTCTCCCCACAGCAGCTACTGTGAAAATCATGACATTTCATTTTATTACACCAGTGAGGAGAAACTAGAGACGCAGTGAGAGAGGAAGTGGAGAAAAACAGAGATTAGAGAGTAAAAGACAGAAGTGAGGAACTCCCCTTCAAAACAAAAGTACTGATTCCAAGTACACTGACACTGCAAATGACACAGTGCAATGAGAATCAAAGCAAAAAATCAGTCAATTAAAGACCTCAAAAAATATGTGATTAATTTATTTTACATTTATTCTACAGACTAAATGAGCAAAGTTTGGAGATGATTTTGGCAGATCGTCAAATAAATTATTATTGACAATAATTCACAATAGTAACAAAGGAAAATTAAAAGATTAAATGAAGGACAAACACCTATTATACCTCAATGACAATAAAAAATCTACATATACTGGGAGGTTGAAGGAAAAGTCGATCAGTGTATAAATGTATATATGTTGTGTATGTAACTGTAATGTTATTTTTATATAATTGCATTCCTATGTAATTATAAACTAGGATGTTGAAGAAAATTTATTGTTTAAAGAAATACACAAAAAAAGATATAGATGTTAGCAAAATAGTTTTGTGCACATTAATTATGCAACATAAAGTTTAATATAAAAACATTTAATAAATAATAGTACATATGTATATATGTAATATTTATTCATTTATTTATATAAATATTTCATATTTATATATGAATTATTAAGTAATTAAGTGTGGTGTATCTTCATGTCATATGGGAATTATTGTAACTGATGTTGATCTTTTTTCTGAAACCTCAGCTGCAGTTTGTCCGACCTGGGTCTTAGTAATACAGAGCAGGACGGCAGGGTTTTATTTGGAGGCTCACACAGGAGTGGCTCCCTGTGAAGTCATCCGTCTCGTCATTTATTTTGTGTATAAGATGGTAAAGGTGACGTTACTGTTAAAGTATTGAACCACTGGTGGAAGCTTGAGGGTATTTTTCCCTCCACTTCCTGAAGATAACTCATTTTGCTACTGTGATGGCACCTTTAACCACTTTAAATGTGGCTCACTGATTTTTTCCTGTGTCCTCCGGGTGATTTAACAGAAAAAGTTCCAAAAGTGAAATTCACCTCTTTTTCTGACCTTTCCCCAGAAAGGATGAAGCATCAAGAAGCATTAGAACAAAAAGTCATTTTACCTGTCAACTCAACTTTACTTTGGACCAGTTTCCAGTTGCACAAACTTGCAGCGTCAAGTCAAATCGGATAAAAAATGTTGTTATATAGCTTTTGTCTGGGAGGAAACAAAGCTTTGTTTACCAGTCAAATCTACACTGCAAATGTATTGAAATGAACAAATCTAGATTTCCCATTTCAGACTTAAAGGTCCATCCAGTCTAAAGGTAGATGTCCATGTATTTCTGATTGTGAAGCAGGTCTAGGTTCTATATTAATGATGTCACAACAAAGCAAACAACTCCTGCCAGGCTCATAAATGATAAGACTACTGTGCAGCCTGGACGGGCTGCAGATGAACTTTCCTCCACTGACTTCCACAAGTGTAAAGATAAACTTATCATCAGGTGCTTCAGGTCCAGGTTAAAGTCTCATGTGTGGGTGTGAGTGGAGCTGCTGAGTGTGTGCTGCAGGAGTCACACAGAAACCATCAGAGGTGAAAACTGACTGCTGACACTCTTAGTCATGCAAAAGTGTGTCGGTCAGTTATTGTATCCAAATCTGGAGATGTTTAAATAGTGATGGGCAGTGATATGTTTGTACTGTGATTCAGGAAGTTAATAATTCAACAAGTCATAAACGCTCACTGTGATTAAAGTGGGTCAGTTTTCAAAGACACCAGGGTCCATTTCCCCCAAAAACCTACTAATGGAAAGATTCAGAGACCTGAAAAAACAACCAAACAAAAACTTTTCAGTTTTGTTTTTTCCTGTTCAAACCTGGCACCTACATTACCCACAATGCACCCCATTCGCAAGCAGTTCAGTTCAAACCTAGGTGAGTAATTGCAACCAGATTACATTCAGGATTAACACAACAAGGAAGGTATTAGTTGGTAATTTATAAATATACTGAAAATACTGAATGTCTTGATCAAATGTTGACAGACTTGTTGGTTTTCCAACTAAAGATCTGACCTCACAGTATAATCTCCACCTGTAGCAACTCCAGCTTTATTAAACTGCTTTCTGGTTCTGTTCAGACTCTCACAGCTCTTGGTTCTGGTTCTGGATGGGATCCTGGTCTGGTTTAATACAGACAAAGTTCACAGTGACTTCAGACCCAACCTGTTTACTTACATCTTTCACTAACCTTAACTGAGGTGCTGCTGCTGCTACCACGGATAAACTCACTTTTCAAACTTGTAGTCCTCAAACCCACCAGCGCAGACTCTAGTGACATCATGAGAGCATTTATCAGACATTTGATATGTCTCTCTTTTATTTTTTACACAGAACAAGAGCTGTGGAAAGTGCTGCAACACTCTGTCCTTGCATATGTTTCGTCCTCAGGGTCTGCTGTATGCCAGTGAGGAGAGTCTCCATAAATCACAAATGAGAGGAATCACCTGATGAGAACAGACACCTGCTGTTCTGGTCTCCGTCTGCTGGAAACCAACGCAGGACTCTTCGGAGTCACACTCAGGCCGCTCTCCGTCCAGTGGAAGCTGGAGTCAACAGTATTACATCTCTGGGAGCCACCAGACAAAACTCACTGTTTACCAGTGGTCACGCTCACTGAGCAGAGACCAGGAGAATCAGTGGAGCTCAGTGATCCACGAGGACCTCACTGCTGAGCTGCTGCTCCTCTGCACTTACTGTATTTGCTGGCATTTGGGTGCCTGTTAAGAATGCCACCCCCCCAGGCTCCCTAGGGTGCGTCTGTTTGATGATATACAGAGAGCAACGCAGTGGGAGGAGGCCTCCGGGTGAAAGGGTTGTGTCTCCCGCAGGAGGAGCTGACGGATGCGTGGGCTGCTTCTACAGCTGGGTGCTCGTCCAGCAGGGAGGCGCCCTGAAGTACACCTGAGCACGACTCTGACCTCCAGACGTGCTTCCAGTGGAGGATTTTTACACAGTTATCCACAAGAAAGGAAAATGTTTGGTGTGTCTGAGGGCAACCCTCACCTCCACACCCACATCTGCTACCACTGCTATGCAGATGATGCTCAATTATACACCAAACAACCATATTACACTATGTTTATTTACATGCTGAGTGTCCTGTAGCATTAACTTACGACTTTATTGTTGAACTTTTCATTTCTCTCAGTAGCTCCTGAGATGTGGGAGCAGTGACATCACCACGAAGAAGTGCGACACGTGCGGAGAGTTCAGGAGCCAGACGATTTGACAGGTTGAACAAACCTCTTTGGATGTGACCTCAAAGGCGAAAAGTGAAATTATGACGCAAACTGTCTGTTGTAACCATCCATCACAGTTACAGACACACTTCCTGTTTCTGCTGTCACATTCCAGGTGCTTTCAGTTAACTTCCAAAATAAAATGAGAATCTTTGTTCAAACCTGTCTGATAATTGGACTTTGATATATAGTGATATTATCATGTTTCCTGAGTGCAGTTTACTGGCAGCACTTCATTTACTGTATTTCCTGTCACTTGTTGTTGCTTTCTGAGTCCAACATCATGCCCCATTGCCCGAAGTGCTGTTTTAATTCAAAGTGCTTCACAACAAATGGCTTTCATCGGCAGGCGTCTGATGCCTGAGTCTTCTCTGTCGTCCTTCGGTGTTCAAGCTACGCAACCTGCAGGAGGCCTGTGCTCCAGCCGTGGTGTTAGAGGAGGCTGACAATGACGCAGTCTTTGAAGAGGCCTTGGAAGCAGAAAAAGGCTTTAATGCATCAGATAGTACAGACAAGAGAGCAGTGTTTTGAAGAGCCGTGAGCAGCAGGAGCCGCAGAAACCTGCAGGGATGGGACTCGACTGCTCGTGATGATGTCTGATGGTCGGGTTCGCGGCAGATGGATTGGGGTGTAGTTAAGTGCGGACGGCCTGTTATGTGTGCTGCAAGCCATCAAGTGGTCAGCCTCGCCACAGTGCACTCATTCAAGAGACAGATGCATACACACATCGGCAGCAGCACGTAAGATTATGTGGATACACACATACTGTGCGTCACGTTGTATTGCAAAGATTCTTCCTTGCCCAGTGGGTTGAGCGTCTGCCATTGGAGCAGACATAAGCTGAGGTGTGTTTAACCCAATCAGACAAACTGGGTTCAATCATGTCACAGACATCAGTGTGTCTAAATGTTCTGAATGACCACCTCAAAGGCAGGTAGACAGTCCTGTCAGCCAACATTCCTTCCCTGATGGCATTCATAATGTTGCACCCAGCTGTTCAAACCCCACCCTCTGTCACGTCTCCACATACCTGGCCAGTCGCTGCAAATGCTGGATGCAAACAACAGATGCCAGTGTTTCTCCACACTTTGCTTCCTAAGTTCACCGGAACATCACGCTGGGTTGAGGAATAAAAGGCATGAAGAAGAATGACACAGGGATGTGAATAGCCAGAACACGTGGCATTTGTGTGGACTGAAAAGATGCCGAGTGTGTACGACCCTGACCATGAATTAACAAGATGGTTTGAAGAGCTACACGTTCTTGATGGCTCTGCAGTGCAGAGGAAAATATCATGTTCATGTATGAATACAGTGTTGTCAAGGTGTGCAAAACACAGCACTGGCTACTCTGATTATATATTACTGCAAATGTATGTTCATCATAAGGATAATAGTTTAACAAGATATTTATTCTACACGCTCTTTTGCAGCGACCTGAAGCTGAGACAGAGCTGAGGGGCCCTGACTGGTCTCTTCTGGTTTTCAGTCTAGACCCTGGAACAAGGATCAGCATCACACAGTCTGTGGGCTGCAGGCTCATGTCAGGCTCGAGGGTCCCAATTATAATGAGTGTCCAACCAGTCTGTGATCATTAAAGCTGAACTGGACACTCAGAGTAAAAACCTGGTTGTATTAAGAAGTAGCAGGTTTTACTTCCTGATCTGGTAGAAATTCTGCCAACTGAATGTTGGTTTTGAACCCTCTCCAGTCCCAGAGCTCTCTCCATAGAAGACATACAAGTTTCTCAAGTTTTATTTTGAAACTCAGGACAGGAAGAGACGCTAAATATTCAGGCTTAACGTAGGAAGCTCAAATCCGAAGTATCGCGAGAGTCGTGGCTCACCCAGACGCACTGCTCCGGGAAGTTTGAGCTGTTCGCGTTTGTCATTGGAGGAGAGCTGAGCACACAGTTCACCCGCGGGCAGGTAGAGCACCGCCCACCGGGGCACCGCGGGCAGGTAGAGCGACAGGTGCGTTCGCGTTGGTCAGCGAGAGCTGCGGGTCAGTGGCGTCACTTCCGGGTCCGTGCACGGCGTACACCTGCGCTACTGCCGCGTTCCCCCTGCTCACCTGAGTTATTCAGCTCACTGTGGAGAAACTGCACAGCTGTTCTGTGTGTGTGTGTGTGTGTGTGTGTGTGTGTGTAATATAAAGCAAAGTGTCACCTGTTTTTACTGTTTTTCCATCTTTTGACTCATGAAATGAAATGTAAGTAATGTGACTGTGAAAGACCTGCTTTTTATGTCCTCCTGTTTTATTCAGAGCCACACTGGAGAATAAAAACAGGCCAGCGTGTTGCCAGGAGCGTGAAAACAGAAGAAACCTGAAGGATAAAAATATGACCTATAAAGGCTTCACTTCTTTTACGATAACAGACCCCAGAACTAAACTGTTACAACTTTATGCTGGAAATGGAAACTGTAATCTTAGTGTTAAAAAGAAAAAAGGACGAGCTGCCACATAGGGATGGGAATGGAGAACCGGTTTTTAAATAAACCAAAGCATCAGGATCTAATGCCTCTGAGCTGCTCGGTCGCTCCTGCATGTTTTTCTGACAGGATCTTCCTTGGACGAAGAAAATGCTGCACAAATATTCTCATTTCAC
This sequence comes from Trachinotus anak, assembly GCF_046630095.1. NCBI lineage: Eukaryota > Metazoa > Chordata > Actinopteri > Carangiformes > Carangidae > Trachinotus > Trachinotus anak. The sequence goes on from NW_027273877.1 coordinate 13,575,399, forward strand.
GAGTTTAGATGACGACAGACTGCCGCTGTAACCTGTCCTCAGGCAGATAGTAACACAGCTGTGTCGATGCTGAAAACCTGCGCAGGCCGACTTTTCTTAGATCTGAGGGATTTAACTTGTGATGCATTTGCCATCATGTTGGTACTTCATAGACTTGACAGTTTCTTATGAAGAAGCAACAGGTCCAGTGCGAAGTACTTCGCTCCCTGCTCCACCCTCTACTGCTGTCGAACACTTAGCAATGGCTAGAAATGAATCAACATGTGGTGTGTTGCCTCCTGCAGTGTGTCTGCTCTGACAACATGAAGTCCTCTCTGCTGCTGCTGCTCCTGGGGGTGAGCTGTGTGTCTCAGGAAAGCAGAAAGCCCAATTTTGTCCTGATGATGGTGGACGACCTTGGAATTGGAGACCTGGGCTGCTATGGCAACAAAACACTAAGGTGAGCACATTTAGCTGTTTTCACTTGTGTGTACCTGTAAACATTTACCACACGATCTCAGACAATAACCAAGCAATGTTCTGCTATCGATCCAGAAATCTGGGGACTGTATTGCTATGAGTAATAGAAACTATCAAACTGAATACACCCCCCTTGTGACTGGTGATGAGTTGTGATTTTTTCTTAGGACTCCCAACATTGACCAGCTGGCAGAGGAGGGGGTGAAGCTAACCCATCACATCGCTGCGGCGAGCCTCTGCACCCCCAGCAGGGCGGCATTCCTCACCGGGCGATACCCGATACGATCAGGCCAGTTCACAGACGCCAACACAGAAACCCTCACTGACTGACACGGTGCTTAATGTTGCTCTGCAGGCAACGTCCACGGACAACACTGTCACATTAAACAGATGTTCACTCCTCCCCCTGCAGGAAACCCATTTATCCAGTGACTGAATTATTTAACACAGAGGTTTCGATGAGGTCAGCCAACATGCACTGAGTCCAGATTACTACAGATCCAGGTCTTCGCTCTGGAGTTTGACTTTCATTTAAAATGTGACGGCTCTGAAACATCTAACAGATTCCCCCTCGTGTTGCTGTTTTCCAGGCGTTGCCGGTCACAGCGAACCTGGTGTCTTCATTTTTAACGCAGCCTCTGGAGGCCTCCCCAGCCGAGAGCTCACCTTCGCTAAGGTTGCTGAACAGCAGGGGTACGAGACGGCTCTCATAGGTACTCTGCCATAGTCCCTCACCTCACAGTGATAGGTGATAGGTGTGGTTCTTACTGCTGACGGCAGCTTTAAGGTGGTGGTGTCATTTTGCATTTATACATTAAGGTGGAAAGCTGAAGCAGCATCTTTCCAGGAATTGGATATAAGAACTAGTCCAGGTAAAAGCCGGGTTAGATTTAGGGTCAGGGTTAGAGGTTAGGGGTTGGGGGGGTACGGTTAGGGTTAGGTTGTTACTCTTTAAAATGGAAGCAGTAAAATCTTTGAAACTTAACTTGAACTAAACTTGATGTTCACCACCTCCACATGAACCACTGTTTAACAGGAACCAGACTCTAAAGGATGCTCGAGGTTCCTACTCTTCCTCTCTTCCTACTATTCTAAACATCTTCTTTTTTATTGGCAAGTTCAGTGGTTTGATGTCAGTCTTTTACCCTTCTTATTCCACTTCCTGAATTTTCTTCCATCTTCCTGGAGATCGTGTCAAACACTGTTAGACAGATGTGTCCCACCTCCAGTCTCTGTGATACAGTTCCCACAGAATTCCTAAAATCTGTCCTTGTCTTAGTGTCCCTGCTGTGCTCTGTTATCAACTATATTAAATACCTGTCACCTGTGAGATCGGCTGGAAAAAAAATGTATGATTTAATTAACTTCCACTTAATCAGGATTTTTACTCAACTGATTTAATATTGATTCTTAAGTTCAAGATCGATCGTTGTGTCTTTTCTGCTCTAAAGTTTTTCTCCTTTAATACTTTGATTTCTTTTACTTCTGTCGTGAATGTCCCAGGAAAATGGCACCTGGGACTGAACTGTGAGCGCAGCGACGATCACTGCCACCACCCCAGCGTCCACGGCTTCAGCCATTTTTTCGGGATCCCCCTGACCAACCTGCGGGACTGCCAGCCCGGACACGGCACCGTGTTCCAGATCCACAAATATTTACCGTACAGGACCCTGGCCGTGGTCCTGGTCAATGCAGCCTTATTCCACTACAGTGGCGTCATCACCATCCGCAGGGGGCTGATCCTGGGTCTGCTGTGTCTGCTCCTCCTGGTCTCAGGTCTGATAGCAGGATTCATCACGGTCATCCCATACCTCAACTGTGTCCTCATGAGGGACCACAGGGTTGTGGAGCAGCCGTTCACATCTGAAAACCTGACGCAGAGGATGACTCATGAGGCAGTGGACTTCATAGAGAGGTACATGACCCACGTGGATCAGAAAACCCACTGCCCCCTATGTGTAATGCTGGTCTTTGAAGTGTACTTCCTGGTCCTGCAGGAACTCAGCGAGGCCGTTCCTGCTCTACTTCTCTTTCCTCCAAGTGCACACAGCCATGTTTGCATCGGCAGCGTTCAGAGGAACGAGCCGTCACGGCGTCTACGGAGACGCTGTCCATGAGGTGGACTGGAGTGTGGGTAGGTCAGCAGAGTCTTCTTAATAAGAACTGGTCCACTGTTCTTCTGGCTTTTTGGGATTGTCAGTAAACACCTTTGGTTCCACTACAGTTTTTTTTAATCAATCAACCAGGAGGAAATGGTGCATTTGTTGGGGACTATTTTCAGCAGCGGATTAATCATCATTAATTAACTGCAGATATTTGGTGCTTTGCTTTTTCTGTTAAAATAAACCACTCTGGCTCATTGATGAGTTTTAATAGTTTCCGGACTCTGTGTTGCTTCTGGTCTGCACATGAGATTTGTGGACTGCTAATTGCTAACTGGGTGCTCTCAGAGTCCTTCTCCAGCAGAGGTGATTGACAGGAAAGTCCTGTTGGATGTGCAAGTTGCAAAACTGTGTGTGTTCCCCGGGGTCTCAGACAGTAAAGCAGCAAAAGTGTCTTCTGGAGACTCCTCCCAGCATGCACTGCATGTCAATGTAATGTCAGAAAGACTTCAGACTCTAAAGACTTTAATGTTGGACAGACATTCAACCAAAAAAAAAAAAAAACATTAAATTAAAGAAATCTGCTGTATTTTTATTGGCTCACTCAGAAAACAGTCAGCCTATGAGAGGAGAGGCTCAGATCCTCTCTTCTGATTGGCTGACTGACCTGTTGTTACCAGAGCTCCAGAGAGAAGCCTGAGAGAGGAGATGTTAAACTACACTGAGATGATTTTTGGTTCTTAAAACTACAAATATATCTTCTGATGGAGATCAACACTTCAGATAAACCACAGAAGAAGAGTGAAATGTGGACCTTTAAAAACACAACTTAAAACCAACTAAATATCAGCTCTTGTCAGTATTCACCCACAAACTGACATTGGCGTTAAATGTTGCCCTGACATTGAACCTTGGTCACATTACGTATATTCAACAGGTGAGTACCTGCAGGGGTGGCACACTGGTCTCACCTGCAAGTTGATGGTCACATGATGGAGGCAGCGAGGAACATTTGCGTCTTGGTAGCTAGGCTACACATACTGTGAACTCTGCACCATGTGAGAACCCCAGATCCCCTCTGTTAGCTCTCTGTTGTTCTGCTGTCTCAGTCTTATCTGACTGCAGGAAGTCGGCTCCAACACGGGGGTGTTTTTATCATTTAAATATCAGGCAAGAGCCCTGAGTGTATTTCACCGACAGATTCTTTACCTTCGCACCAGATGTAGGGTCAAGCTACTCCCTCCTTATTAGGAGGTTTTGTTGAAGTCGGCCACTTTCTCTCTGGTCTAATTGCTATTCAGTCTGGAGGACAGCCTCCGCACAACAACACCCCACAATGGACTGAATGTGGGGGGCTGTTTTCCTAATGAACGTGTAATTACCCCAATTATTTTTGCTTGAGGAGTATTGTGTCAGCACAAAGGAGGGGGGCAGTAATTGCCTTGTGTTTTGCTTGCTGAAAGGAAAAGAAGTGTTACTTTTCTTTGTGGCTTCTTTGGCCGAGGAGCTTTAACCTGGAGACGTCATCATACTTAAGAATCATGTATGATAAAATTTCACCGACCACTTGTCCTGCAGTTCAGATATATACATACATATATATATATACACACACACACACACACACACACACACACACATACATACATACATACATATATATATATATATATATATATATATATATATATATATATATATATATATATATATATATATATATATATATATATATATATATATGAATTCAAATGAAATCTATGGATAGGACACACAGTGCAGTGAATTTTACAGATAGAGCCAAAGAACCAGCTACACCTGCTACACCACCAGCTTTCCCTGCAGGACATATACACTGAACATAATATTACATATATTATATTGTACACACAACAGAGTCTGTTTAATTTCAGTTGGAGTCCAGAAATGACAAACATGTACAGACTGCTGTGTACATTGTGTCTGTTCTCAGGTCAGATCATCCAGACTCTGGACAGACTCGGACTGAGAGAGAACACTCTGATTTACCTGACCTCAGACCAGGGGGCTCACCTGGAGGAGATCTCTGCCAGAGGGGAGGTCCACAGGGGATGGAATGGGATATTTAAAGGTACTGATGTTTTTTTTTTTAGATTCCTGTCCGGACACTCACAGTAAGGTTTTCACCGTTCTTCTTCTCTTTCCTCTGAGCAGCAGGGAAATCCACAAACTGGGAGGGAGGGATCCGGATCCCGGGAATCCTCAGCTGGCCCGGAACGATCCCTGGTGGCGTACAGGTGGACGAGCCCACCAGCAACATGGACCTGTTTCCCACGGTGGTGCACCTGAGTGGGGCGTCCGTCCCAGAGGACAGGTGAGGCAGTGAGACGGCCCGCCCTCCACATGCCAGTCAAACTCTGGGTCACAGAGAAAGAGAAGAGTCTGAGGCCTGTTCCCTGATAAAGGGGGGGGGGGGGGGGGGTAATGTAACCCTGAGGCTTTGATCAGGGGGGTTTCACGGTCCTGTGTGTGTCAGAAATGGTTCACTGTTGCTCTCTGTCCTCTGGCCTGCAGGGACATCGACGGCCACGACCTCATGGATCTGCTGCAGAGGAGAGTGGAGAGGTCGAAGCACGACTTCCTGTTCCATTACTGCAACGCCTACCTGAACGCAGTCAGGTGGCACCCCCACAACAGTGAGTCCAGACCGCCGCAGAGTCACTTCATCACTTTATCACATCATCAGCTGATTCTGCTTCCAGCCCTAAATACATCAAACCCCCGGAGAACTTGTGATGTCATATTGATGCTGACAGTTTTACACAGTTAATTAATATCTTTTACATCAGTGTGTAAATACAACAGATTTATGTCTAACAGTGTATAGTTAGATCCAGACGATCTGATGACCTGTTATCTGTGTCACATGATCTGCTTTTCACATGAACCCTGCAGATCATTAAAGTTTCTATATTTCGATAATTAGTTTCAAAGGTTCAGTCGCTGCTAACCAGACCCAGTGGGCTGTTAAACAGCTACCTGCTATCTCTGCTGCTGCTGGTTTCAGATCAGTTCACCTCGCCGACGTCAGCGGTCAGAGGTTACAAGTTGCAGATCACAGCAGCAGTAACTGAATCCTGACTTTATTCTGCAGTGATGCACCTGCTCTGCTGAAAGCGCTGCTCAAACCTCAGATGTCAGATTGTCCTTGAACACACCAGCAGTGACAGTTGGTAGATTATCATCTGCGGCAGCTTTGGGCTCCTGCTTCAGTTTTGAATGGTAGAAATGAAAGCCGCCTCCTCCAGCTGCTGAAGGAGAGTCAGTAAATATCACCTACAGACGCTCGGCCGCCTGAAGCCACAGCTCTGACCCTGTGGTTTGGTTTGAATTTCCTCAGGTAGCTCGGTGTGGAAAGCCTTTTACTTCACCCCAAACTTCCACCCAGAAGGTGAGACGGCCTGTTTCCACACACACATCTGCTTTTGCACGCCGGACTACGTCACCTACCACGATCCCCCGCTGCTCTTCGATCTCTCGAGGGACCCGTCAGAGACCACGCCGCTGACTCCGGACACCGAGCCGGCCTTTCACGCCGTCCTGGCTGCGATGGAGGAGGCTGTGGAGAGGCACCGGAGGTCGCTGCAGCCTGTGGAGAGCCAGATGTCTGCAGGGAATCTGCTGTGGAAGCCGTGGCTGCAGCCCTGCTGCTCCACACTGGGACAGCTCTGCCAGTGTCCACAGGGGCAGCAGGACCAGTAATATCACAGGAAACTCAACACATCTGTGACCTCAGCACTACACGGATGACTCCATGAGACTTTCACACAGTGACCTCAACGCACATCTGTTGTTCAGCAACACAACACACTGCTGCAGCGCACAGGCTGACAAACAGTGTTCAGACATCAGCTTTAATATTTTATGACAGAAATATAACACACACACACACACTCTGAATCAATTGAAACATAACTTTCTTCACAGTAGTTTTACAGTGTGTTTATGCTGCTGCTGCGTGTGTATCTGTGGAGATGAATAAAGATCATCATGTTAGTGTATGAACTGTGTGTGTGTGTTGTGTTTTTATTTTGTGTGTCTGTGTCTGAATGTGTCATTAACAGCAGCAGAGCCTTTTCCTCTGCGGCTGGACTCGGTGGGTCTCTGCTGCTCCATCACCAGGGCTGGTCTCACTGTCCTGGGGCCAGATGCATTAATGATGCGTGCACAGTAAAACCACGTGCACGCCGTCTCCCCGCGTGAATCAGTATTTATGAAGAGACTGAGACTGTGATCGCCTCGTCATTCTTCTGACCGTGGTTCACATGGTTTTTTTTAGAGCAGTGAAAATGAGAAATAAAGAAGAGACACAATTTAACATAAAACTAACCAGACAGCTTCACTGAGCTTCACTCATTATTATCATCATACGTTTTAAACTGTTTGACAACTGATAAACAGAAATAATTCTGCTTGTGTCATCATTGTTAAATATTATATCCTCATGAATCTAGCAGAGTTTTATGCATCTGGTTGTGATGTCGCAGTGACTTACTGTGTTTACATGAACAGTTTTACCCTTATTCTGAAAAGAACAATGTTCCTGTTAAAGAAAAAAAAAACATGGTGAATGAAAATTAATATTCCACTAATGTTCCTGTTTCCATGAAGCAGACTGATGAGCAGAAACCACATCAAATCAAAGTGTGTTGTAAGTGAAAATAGCTGCGTTTCTACCTCAGCTTTGTAAACTGTTGTGTGGTTGGTGTGAGTAGAACGCACACGTGAGTGGAAACACACAGGAGGCTGTGGAAAAGCCCAACACACATTCTGAATGTACTGTGAACATGTCCAGAGACTGCTCCTCAAACCAGAACAGCAGATCCCACAGGTCTGAATGCAGAAATACCAAATATCCAAAGTGAAGATGCAGTTTATACACAGTCCAAATACTGTGGTATTGGTTATAGCAGAATATCAGCTTTCATGTCAAACGTACTGATGGACAATAAACAGTCTGAGCAGCTGGTGAACATGGGGCAGCTTCGATAAAAGAAGTGAAAGAAATGTAGGTTTCACATAAATAGCCACAAAACTTTTTTAACCTGAACCACTGGAGCTCCTTCGTGTCCTGTAACACCCTCATGAGCAGACATCAGACACGTCCCGGCTCTAAAAGCCGCAGAAACGCTCCTCTATGCTTTTGTAACTCGGAGGCTGGAGTGTTGGAGCTCCTTAAGATCAGGCGGCCCCAGCTCCAGCTGATCCTAAATTCTTTCTCTATGATTTGGTTATGATTTATGACTGTTCATGTGACAGTGACTCAGTAGTGGCGACCGTCTCTGCAGCTCAGCTTCTGTCAGCTGACGCCTCCGTGCTTCTGAATGTGCTTATCAGAGCGGTGGCACCGTGCTGTACAGTGAGGTCAGCAGCTGTATAATTACACTAACAAATGGGCTCCATTAGCTGGCCCGTTTCCAGACAGCGGGCCCCTTCAGCATTTCATTAGGAAGGTTTCTAGCAGGAAGAGGGGAATCTCTGGCCCCGGGTGGGAACTGTAATTTCAGGGAAGCCTTAATGGAGCCGCATTAGGAGAAGCAGCAGGTGGGCTTCCAGCAGACCACTGCAGAAACACGTGTGTGCGCGTTCTTCTTGAGAGGTTTCTGTTTGTATGGTGCTTCACACCATCAGCAGCTACATCTGCTGGATGTAGCTGGAGAAAGGCCCATCGGGTGTGTAACATGAATCCCTATCACAGTGAAGTCACCAATATGGTAGAATAAGTCAGTGAAAATTCATCCCCCAAATTATGATGTTAACATTTTTTTTTTTTTTTTTCTTTCACTACCTTATATTTCATATATGTGTGTATAATGTTTGTATAGTGAAAAAGCAATAAAGAGGTTTATGCACCAAAGAAACAAAAAAAACCAAATCTGTTTTCATAATGTAACAAAAGAAGAATTTAATGTCTTAACAGATCTATATCAGTACAGTGATGAGCAGGAAGTGTTATTTCAGCCAGAAGACACTGGACCAGAGGAGAAGAGGACGATGACGACAGATTTGTGTCTTTGTTTAATCTTTTTAATTTAATTCACAAACATCAGTGTTGGTGATAAAACTTTAAAATGACAGAAGTAATAAAAACTCATGCAGGCTCTGGTTCCTCCTGCAGAGCTTCTGAAATCACTCGTTCATCTGCATCATCTGCGTCATGCTCGGAGCTTTTCCGAAGGTTTGCAGGATGGAGGCTCGGCTGGAGGAAGCTCGGGGGGGGGGTGAAACAGGTCCTGGTCTGTGTTGGAAGTGCAGGACCCACCGGCTGTGAAAGTGTCCTGGAGCCTGGTGTGTTTCAGTGAATGAGTCAAAGCCTGTGGAGCGTGAACACAGATGTGCACGTCTCCACGTGTAGCTCCGTTCACCCGATGACGAGAACCTGCTCACGTCACGCTGCACACTGACCCGGCAGCAGCAGAGAAACCTGGCGGGATGGTCCGGCATTTAAAGATGGCGCTCCGCCCTCGTGTCCTGAGGGAGCTCCTGACGTCCATGGCGGCAGCGTGCACTTCCTGTGAAGAGCTGCGACTGCCGGTATTTTTCTCTCCCTGCTTCAAGCCGTGGGAAATTAAACGCCTGCATGTTCATGAGGGCGTTTTGACTCGGGGGTGTGTGTAGTTACAGTGTCACACAGACTCACACAGGAAATCACAACAACAGAGCCACTCTCATGTTTCTGCGGGCGTCAGCTGTCAGCTCATCCAGGCCTCTCTCCTCAGGAACCTCACAGCGTCGCTGTAACCCTCCTCACAGAGAACCTGCATTCTGCTGGCGGACGGAGGGAACAGAGCCTGGTTCAGACGCCTGACGTTCTCCACGGAGAACTGACGGAGCAGAAGAGAACACCACACAAACAGTATTTATTTACTGAAGACTATCAGAGAGTCTTGAACATGAGCCGTGAATCCAGTTTTAATCAGCTTTGATTTACTGGATGTGTGGATTTATGTTTTTGACTTTTCACTCAGAACATCATGATACATATTTTTACTGCTGGAATTGTACTTGATTCTGTTTTATTGTCCAGATGACTCCACTCTTTATTTCTAGGGTGTTTTCTTTTTCTTCTCTCATTGTATTTCTGATTGGCTTGCTTAAACTCTATTGTCTTACATTTATTCTGCTGCTTTTGCGTTCAAAAGAGAGGCTCTGAGCCATGTCTTGTTGTGACATCACAAAGTTGCAGAAGTCCTGACGGCTGGTTTTAAGGCTCAGTTTCTGAATACAGGCTGTGTGCATTTCTCTGTGGACTGAGGCTTTGATACTTTCACAGTATTAATATAGAACCTAGACCTGCTTTATAATCACAAACACATGGACATCTACCTTTAGACTGGATGGAGCTTGAAAGAAAGCTGACAGTTTGCTCTGGACTGACAGAACAGTATCTGTGGCAGCATGAATCTGTCAGAATAAACTACTGTTTTTAATGAACAGTGCCGGTTTGCCTCTGCACATGACAACTAAAACATCAGCAGATGAACCCTTCACTCCATCCTGCAGCATCCTGCTGCTCTCTGCAGCTGTGGAGCTGTGGAAACTGTTAGGTGCTGTTTGGTGTAGCGAGCTATCTGAGGCTCATGCTGACGTTACTGTTGTAGTTTTCATGACTGTTTGTTTTCTCCGGGACGTGAGTCCCACCTGAGCAGGTGTGACAACACACCATCACTCCTGTTAACGAGGCTGCCCATCGATTAGGGGCTGCTGAAAATGTGTTTCACTGATGGGATTTATTGACAGACGACAACATTATCCTTCAAAGTCTGCTGCACAACGTAACAACGTTCAGCCGGAGAGGCCCCTGAATGCCCCCCAGCCTGTGTGGGGCTCATTAACAAGTAACCATTTGTCCAGTGACTTCTTCAGGGCAGTCCCCCACCCAATGACTATGAATGCAGGAGTCAAACTCTGACCCCAAAGTGTTTTCACAATATACGCCCCCCTCCCCCATTCCGGTTTGATGGGATCCAGTTCTTACCATTATGTTCATGTTGGCCAGTCTGAGCTGAGTGCTGAAGCGCCCCCTGTGGACGGGACACACATCCTGCAGTCCAGCGAAGGGGGACACAGTGATGGTTCGTCCCACAGGCAGCACTGGCAGGCTGTCAGTGAACCCCCCATCAATCCACGTCTAGTGACACAAAACCAGAGTCATGTCCTCTGTGAAGACGGCCTATCAGCCCAAACCATATTTTAAATGTCCAAACATGGGACTTTTAATTTGGAGTTTCTATAGCTGCTCTATTAGGTTACAAGTATGGGACTTTTACTTTGAAATGTATCCAGATGGAAACAGTAACAGTTCAAGCTTGTTCTTGCACTCTGAGCTGACTCCCACATACAAACTGTCACTGTCAGGGAGAATGGACCAATGAGAAGGATGAATCTTACCTGTCCCCTGAACTCCACTGGTCTGAGTCCAGCATAGACAGGAACGAAGCTGCTGGCCAGCAGAGCCTGGAGAAGTTACGGGGGGGGTTCATCAGTAAGCACTCAGTGAGGGGCACATATGTGTCTATTTTTACTATTCTTCACTGGAGACAGAGGAGGAGGTGGAGAGGGAGGACGACCAGCAGACAGGGGCAGAGACACTGAGCTGACTCAGGACCTGTGGTTGGCCCCTCCACTGCAGGAAACTCTAACCTTGTGAACAGCTCAAACACAATTTCAGCTTCAAACCCTGAAGTTGCACAACGACAGTGCAAAGCAGGAAACCTGTCGGGACCGTGCCTGAGAGACTGAGCCCCTCCCACTTCAGCCGTCAGCGGAGAGTGATTGCTCATCAGTCATTGGTTGATGACCACGGTGTAGCAAAAAACCAAATCATGTGCAAAGTTGGTAGAACCAGTGCAACCGGTGCAACAGTTACTGTGGAGCCAGTTTTAATTCTGTTATTCACATTAATGTGCAGAGCCACTGCTGTGTCGTTCACAGTGGTGTCTCTCTCCTCTGCCTCCTGTTTCACCCTGTGTGTGTCCTAGCCCCTCCCCTCACCACAGAGGAGACACAGATCGTGTTTCAGGAGTGGGGGTGTGTTTCTGAATCGGGGGGGGTGTACCTGTATGAGCTCCTCCCTGGACGAAAACCTGGACACGATGTGGTTCCTACCACTTTTGGAGTGAGTTATGGAGACGTGGAGGCGGTCGGTGGCCAGGCTGTGGGCGTCAGCCGGCAGAATCTCCTCCACCCCCTCCCTGCAGAGGAACCACACACTGATCATGTCCTCACAAGGCACCAGAAGTACATGTCATTAACACGCCCTCGCTACGACACACTAATGAAGGCTGTGAGAGTGCAGTGGGGACGTGGTTTCATCCACAGCTCTGACATCAGTTTCTCTCTCCCTAAAACTGTTGTGTCGACTCAAACACCTGCAGCACTGTCTCTGTGTAAACCCAAACCTCCGGCTCCCTCCTCTCTCACCACAGCTTCAATTTTCTCTGTGTGTTAAGCAAACACTTAACTACATTCACTTTTACATCTTGACAACCCAGATTGACGTGTGTCAACACTTCAAGAAAAGCCGTCATTTGCCTCCAGGAAAAACACATTTCTGTGCAATGTGTCCAGCGCGAGCGACAGGCATCAAATGATGCACTTTACAAACCTGTTTCCAAAGCAATTTAAAGGTGATTCAAAAGGTTTTTCAGCCTGGTGTATTTCCCATGAATGTGGCTATCATGGCTCCTGATTCAGGGTAAAACAGAAAAGAAAAAGTCAACAGACTGTAGCTGCTACAAACGGTCTTTATGCTAATTAAGGCGTCTACATCCAGGACAGGGTGGGGGCTGATCTAACCCTGCAGCGTGTCTTCTGAACGAACAGAGGGAAACCTCTGAGGACACGGCTCAGTGAAAAGGTGGATGATGCTCCAGGAAGCTGAGTGCAGAGGACGGCTGGACAAAAGCTGAAATTACAGTGGGAGCTGAAAAGGTCACAGTTGTGTTGGATCCTCAACTTCAGGTAAAGAAACTTGTCACCGCAGGTTGACAAGTGTGGAATCATCAGTTCTTCATTTTGCACTGAACAACAGATGAGTTCAAACCGACTCCCCCATCAGCTCGTCAGGCCGGTTAATGAAGCTCAGTGTTTTCAATCTGATGGAGTCACCATGACAACGCAGGTGTGTTTACCTGATTTTAGCACGTTAGCATGACAACATGCTAATTAACATGCAACAGGATATACAGCTGAGGCTGATGGGAATGAGAGTTTTGGAAGTTAAATTTCTGAGGTGGACATGAGTGTGTGTGTTTGATGGTGACACAGCTGGAGATACTGTGGTCCCCACTGTCCCACACTGTCCCTCACTGTCCCACACTGTCCTCACAGTGCTCCACTCTCACTGTCCCACACTGTCCCCACTGTCCCTCACTGTCCTCCGCTCACCAGCTGATACCGAGCTCCTGCTGTGATGCATTTTCATCATCAAGTTGTCACATCACACAAAGATTTTTCATAACACCTCTGATACAAATCTGTTTTGCTTCAGTTGTGGTTTCACACAGATGTTTGCTGAGTTCCACACCAGAGCTGCGGTGATGCCTGCTGAGTGGTTACCGTAGTGTCAGCATGAAGTTGTATCCTGGTGTGACGGCTCCGAACCGCTGTCGCCTCACACCGTCTGCGAACCTGTAGGTGAAGTCTTTGCAGTGCTGGAGGAGGAGGAAACAATCATACTTCCTTCACTTACACAGGGTCTGTTGAAGAGCCACATTCACAACTCACACACTCATTAAACTGCTTCATGTCCCAGTTTTCAGGACGACTGTGAATCTGTTCCAGGACCATAACCCGTACCTGAAGGCAGCTCATGTTAGATCATAGAGTTTCCTGTCCACCAACTAAACTCTTTAAAGATCTGTATCTCAGCATGTCCCCACAACATCCTTCAGCCTGACAGATCATCTTCACAGATCCATTTGCAATTGTATCATTATTTAAAATCCAAATTATTCTCCAGATATTATCTTTGGATGTTAATATATAAACTAAGAGCCAGTGGATGTTAAATATTAGGAGAATGTATATATAATACTGACAGTGAAACTTCTGACTACAACTAACACTTTCTAGTTCTGTACCTCTTTTGCTCTGGAAGCCCCTAAAACCCCCCACAGCTCAACCCCACCCTGCTCTGTTAACCACTGCTCTGTTCTCTCAATCTGAATGAATGAATGAATAAGTGAACACTCTACCTTCAACTTGTCTGGAGCTGTGATCATTACGGCAGCCACCAGGGCCCCGGCTGAGGCCCCCGCACAGGTCCCGAGGGAGCCCAGCAGCTTGTCCCCGTGGCGGAGAAAGGCCCCCACAGCACCCAAATGGTAGATCCCCAGGAAACCACATGCGGCAAAGGACAAATTCAGGACTGTCATCCTCAACACCTGCACAGACACAGAATGACACCAGCCACACACGATTCACATGACTGCTCTTCTGTCGTTGACAAGGTGAAAGGTCAAACATACAAGGCAGGGCTGAGTGATAACTAACCATGTTCTACAACTACAGAGCACACACAAGTCATCAGTAGGAGCACATCAGTTGTGTAGGGAAGTTGATCAAGTTCCCCCTATAAAACTCCACCACTGCTTCATGAAATACTCTCATATGATGTGGTAAGTATTAGCAATTAGACCTGTAGTTGCTTCTCTGACTGTGGAGCTGATGTAATGTGTGTGAGCTGTGTGAGGCCATATTTAAGCCTGTTTATTTCTCCTCAGCGAGACTCTCATTGAAAAGGATTAAAACACTAAAGATATGAAGTGAAACGTAAATGCAGCATACCTCTGTACCACAGCGTTAGCAGAGAGCTAGCATTCACAGCTAGCTAACGTTAGCTTAGCAAGCTCAGGTGAAGCGGAGGAGCAGAGGACGGACCGTGTTAAAGCCCCGACACACTAAACCTTTGGCGGTAATTCATTGTCTTCACCTCCGACTGACACAATTAAATATAAAGCTTTTGTTATAAAACTGCTCCGGAGCACCACTCATGGAGAGCCGGAAGGTAAACAACACCTCTTCCGCTTATGAATTTCAAAATAAAACCGTCAAGCGGAAAAACAAAGCGCACCACGCTTTTCACTGGCAGGATAAATGTTGTGTACTTTTAAACCCGCACGTCAAACAGCAGGTTCGAAATAAATGCATTTAAGTCCCTGATTACTAAGCAAATTTATATTTTATAAGTCACTTGGATAAATTAAGATAAATAAATTAAATAAAAGAGATAGTAAAGGCTCAAGCCTGTATTTCTGGGTTGTTGGGTTAGGGTTTGAGCTTTTGCAGGTTTGAGCAGACTAACAGCAAACTGCATCCCAGCATTCAACTGGTTAGATCAGTTAGTGTTCAGGTTCTGCAGGGCTGCCACTATACAGGGCAGACGATGGTATTCGTGCACTGGAAACCTTTAATGGGATGTTGCAAAAGAGCAGAAAGATACTTGATTGACACCAAACACTCCACAGCCTCACAGAGAGATGTTTCCTGCTCTCCTCCCTACTGATCACTGACTGGCATCTTACCTCCTCCTCCTCCTCACCTAACTGGAACATACCACCTAGTCAGGTAAGTGTGGGGGTGAGCAGCACACATGAACACAAGCATACACAGCTGTAACACTGGATTCTCTGTTACTGCTGACAATAACAGTCTCCTTTAAGCACGCAAATTATTCATAAGTGCACAAAGTTAAACAAATATGATTTCCAACAGAACAGTTTTGCCCGTCTCCACACATCCTCCGAATGCCCAGTCCCTCACTGCTGAGTGGACCTAATGATGCAAACCTGTTTCCGCTTTCCCTGACTGAGCAGCTGTTCTACCCCCAACAACCAGTGGGCTGATCCCTCTGACACATAACAAACCCACTACCACTGTGCTGAATAATCAAAATCCTGAGAAATTAATGGAAACACTTGCCTGAAGCACTGATGATATAACACACAAAACCCTGATAAAATGGGGCAACAGGAGTCAGTGATAACTATCCAAAACTTTGCCTCTCTCCAAGACACCCACATGCTTCACAAGCCAATTATTTTGCTCCAGTTTTTATATCATATCTTATGTTTACAGATAATTAACATCTCTGTCATAGTTTCTCCTGATAAACATTTTTCTAGATTCTAGATTTCACATGGAAACTTCTCTAAGACATATTTTATCAGAGTGCATATTAATCTTCAGTTCACTGACTCCAACTCTCCCCTTGCTGCAGACATCGCCACATCCACATTCCATGCAGTTACTTCTGTTTTCCCGCCAATCCCAGTCACCTGACTCCCCACACGCACCTGTTTTCCACTGTGCATGGCTCACAGTCCAGCTCTGCTACCTTGCTGTTCAGGCACAGCTGCCCAGAATGGGCCTGATTCACTAATGTGTACAGAAATGTTCTCACAAAGCGCACACACAAAAGCACAGTCAGATTCATGACACATGAGGATTGGCTAATTCTGAACGTACTGTGTTAGAGAATCAGACTTGTTCTAAATTGACAGGGAAATGCCTGCTCCACAAAGTGTTTCCTCTGGAGTGACGATGGGAAAAATAAAGATGTGGCTTGAGCTGCATAAGTGGGTGATATTTGCAATTGCCTGTGTTTTTGTAATTAATGAGCACAATGCAATCAGAGTAGCATTTACATTTCATTCAAATGAACACAGCTATGCAGAACTTTAAATTTGAATTACAGGGCCAGATGATGCTGGAGTGGATGATGATGTGCCATCGACCTGTCGCTCCCAGCTGCCAGCCACACAGTCCACCCCCCAAAGCACCCCCCGGGAACCTCGCTGGCCGGTCCACACCCTGACCGATGAGGTCGCCCACAACCAGCTGGCTCTCCTGGGGGGCGTGAAGGACAGAGTGACAGGTATAAAGGACAATTAGGGGAGACTGGGGAACGTTGCAACAAGGGACGGTTGCAACAAGTCATAAATAATACTGTGTAATGTTATTGCAAAAAACAATGCCTATTTTCAGAACACTATGTTTATTGAGACCAAAAGCAAAATTTAATTAGTGAAATTTTATGTATTTTAATATGTTGCAACCATCCCTGATCTGTGTTGCAACCGTCCCCAGGGTTTGAATCAGTTGCACCATCTGAATTCTTTCAATCAAATAAATATTGTGAATGAGATGTCATATGCAATCATCTTTAAATGATATGGGTAATTAGCAGACAGATGTAAGTTTAATATATAGAAGTTTGGTTGGTCTGGTCCACATAGACTCTGAGTAACTGAGAGAAATGCAAAAAGTGTCGCCACCGTCCTCACTCCCCTCATTTAGATGTCCTCATTAATAAATAAGTGCATGTTTTAAAGTGTTTAATGATGACAATTAATCAATTAATTTCATGGTTATTTAATACAGTTGGCCAATGCCATTACAAATGAACAGATTTTAAATATTTTTGGGTTTAAAAGTTTTTTTTATTTTTTTTTATTCAATATTTAATGTACTGGTTGTTTAGTTCAAAGGCATATGCTCACTTTTTCTAAGAGCCACGTCTTCATTTGCAAGTACACATGGTCTGAGACAGGATTACATTTGCTCGCAGAGAACAAACAAATTCAGGTAAGAAATATTGATAAATCCCAGATTTGCGCATAAACCGTTCAGCCCAGTGGGAGTAAATCTGGGGTTAATCACGTTTCTGTGTTTCGATTGTTGTGTTTGATGATGTTACTTATCTTATGATTCTTTGCCGTTTGGATGAGTGCAGTCAGGTTTTACAGTCTCATCACCAAACAGCTTTTATTAGCTCATTCAGCCACTGTAGCGACATGCTGGTGAATTGTTCTGCACAAATGAGGAGTGACTCCTGTCCCCGCCGACGTGTCAGACCCATGAGATCTAATTGCTGTGTCTTCTCGACAACACATTACAACTTGTTCAGCTCCAGCTGCCTGGCAACCACACAGAAACACAGGAGCCCAATTAACTGTCTGATGCAGTGGAAGCTCTTGTTCAAGGTAAGACCCAAGGTTTGTTTGAAACAAAGCACACACCCCACATCCACAGCTGCTCCTAAAGCATGAGGAAGGTCACATCTGTGTAGAATTAGTTACACAAGTGTCTTGTCTGATGAAGGAAAACAGTCCAAAGACCTCGACAGGATAAGATCATCCTGAATACTGCTTCTCCAACCCTAAAAGATGGAGTAAAAACTCCTCTCACAGGATGTCTGATAGTCCTGTCATACAATAACCCAAATAATAAACCAGAGTGCACTTTTATTATTAGCCCTACTTTGTTGTTTTCTTGCCTAAGGCAGTGTCCCTGAAGTGCAATTCTTCTTCTGCTACTTCTTCAGTCAGCATTTATTTCCCATGGACCCCCTGCCATCGGAATCCTCTGCGCCTTGCTTTCCTGGCACGTCAGCACAAATTTCCCGCTCCTTTAGTGTTGCTTATGATTATGTATAGCCTAAAGTGGATTAGGTGGGTTAGTGTGGAGCAGAGGCAGAGCTGAACTCGGTCAGAGGAGGCAGCGTTGTTAGTGAGCTGATGAAGTGATGGAGGGAGGATAAGGCTTTTTGTTTGGTGAAGAACAAACAGAGATGCGCTTGGTTTTAGTTTTGAGATCATGATTACACATTTAGAATGTGAATATGAGCTGTAGATGTAAAAGACTGTGATAGTGTGGATACCTGTCTCCACAATACAATGGAGGAGAATTAAGGAGAAAAAACATGAGGGGAAACGTGCAAAATGCAAGAGCTTGTAGCACAAAAATCTGAACTTGTATGTTTACATTTTCACTCACATTTAAGATTAAGTTGATTTTCTACATGGTGAACCAATCAGAAATGAGAAGCGCTCATTCAAAAACGAGGCCTGATGTCACCTCTGCAGCAGGTCACTATGACCCACAGTTAGGTCTTGTTGCTAGGCGACATCTAGTGGTCGTAGTGATGATGACAGGAGCAAAGGGAAAAGTGCGGTGACGTAGTTTATAGAGCGACAAAGTCCACGTCAGGAGGAGGTTGGGGTGGATGGATGAATATGACACAGGAGAGCGGTGTTCGATTCCCATGTGACAGCAGCAGTTTATGTTGTTTCTATTATCCATGAGTGTTCATTGTCACTATTGTAACTATGACAACAAAGATTGCCTAATGTTGAAGCAGTACTTATTTTAACCCAAATCACCATCTTTTCCAAAAACCTAAACAAGACATGACTGTTTATTACTTTAGTCATGGCAACCAGGGTCCAATATGACCTTGGTTGTCATGGTTACAATAATAAACATGCAGACTGTACCGAGAGTGACATACCTACCTTCATTGCCATGGTTACTATAATAACGGTCATGGCTTGGTTAGGTTTAGGAAAAGATGGTGATTTGGGTTGAAATGAGTACATCCACCCCAACCTCCACCTGATGTGGACTAAATTACATCACCGCACTTTTCCCTTTGCTCCTGTCATCATTACTACAACCACTAGATGTCGCCTGGCAACAAAACCTAACCATGGGTCATAATAACCTGCTGACAGACGACCTGTGGGCTGGTGTGTTACAGGAGGACAGTCTCTTCAGGAGACGCTCCAGTGGGTCGTATCAGAGGGTCGTCTGGGTCGGAGGATTGTTGTGATGTGTCACCGTGTATCAGCATTTTAGCCGGTCGAAGTGAAGCTAACTTCAACCACTTTATACAGCTTGGAAACATTCAACTAAAGTACCTTGAACTCCTGATAAACTATGAGATTTGAGAGAATTTACCACCGTGGCTCTGGATAATCTGTCTCACTGTTCATAGAATCTGTCTGCATTTAAGAGTTCCCACAGAACCCTGTTTGGTAATTGTTACTGTGGTTGAAGCTCGAAAACATCCTGCCTCCATTCATCTTCCTCACACCTCTGTAACGTATTTATGTTAAATAATAAGTTAAAAGAAATTGTTATAATTTTTCCTCTCTCTCTCTCTCTCTCTCTCTCTGAAATATCCATATTGGTATCAGCCTCAGTAATCTAGGATCAGAGGACGTCCCTGGTGTGGTTCCTGACAGTCCACAACTGGTCAGTGCTGTTATTACCGCTCCACTACGAGCAGAGACACAGAGGCAGTGTGGTGTGAGAGCAGATTATTTAACAGTTCATAAAACCGGCCTCATGGAGCCTCCAGCAGCTGCTGACTCGTCTAAAACTCTTCTATTAGTCTGAGTTTGGGAGGAAACTTTTTTAGTGTCTCATGATGTCTAAATAGTTTCCGAGGCTTCTCCACCCTGAACTGTAACAGCGCTGCACAGGAAACAGTGAACACACATTAATGTGTAGGCATGTTCAGCTGACTGTTAGAACCATGTTTCATCACTAATTGTAATGATATTTCTGGTAATTATAGGAAGGTGCTTTAGGAACAGGGCCGTTCTCGCTAATTTCCCCTTCACGACAACTCTATTTTTATATCATTCACACATTCATTCAATTCTATCAAAGCTCAAAGTGATGCGTAATTGAGGGCGTGGCCTCTTTGAGTCTAGCCACTCGCTGTCTGCTTGGCATCACCTCGGCTAATGTGAGTCTCTGGATGGGAGCTCTCGGCCGTGTTTGAAGAGTTGGTGCCTTTTGGAGGATTTTTCATGTAAATGTCAGACAGATAATTTGACTTGTTGGTTAACTGAGCTCCATAGTGTATGTCCTCTCGAAAGCCTTTACAGTGCATACATTTCTGAGAGCCACCAACATCGGTACATCGCTGGGATCTGATTGGTTAGCTTGTAAGGCAAAGAGTTATTGTTATTGATATTGTTGCCTTTTTTTAAAACAAAACTGGAGTGGACGTCAAGCAACAACCCACTGTCACGTCTCCCACGGGTTTGTGAGCTGCTGTTCTGAAGCCTCCAGTTTGTAATTCGTCCGTCGCCATCTTGGTTTTTTGAAACCAGAAGAACCATATTTGGAGGAGAAGGTGGAGCTGAGGAGGAGTGAGGGGTGGAGCTGACCTGCTCTGTCCTCTATCCTGATTGTCAGTGTGTGGTACAGTCTGTCAATCACACGGTAGCCCCTTGTGATTGACAGCCATATAAGCCAATATTATAACAGGAAAGCATTAGATAGATATTGTCTTTCTTTCCTACTGTTTGAATCCCACCCCACTGAAACCTTTGTTTTGTGACAGATGAACCACAATAACATTAACCTGACTCCAACATTGTTCCAGCACCAGCAGAGGTCAAACTCATGATGCTTTAGCACTGAGCTGTGATTTAATTATTCCCCTCGATAAAGGAGATGGTGGTTATTCAGTGGCGAGCCTTTGGCGATGAAGCTTAACCGTGAGAGAGAGAGAGAGAGAGAGAGAGAGCATGTGTGGGACATAGTCTCATCCCAGAGTCCATGAAATTCATGGATAAAAGAAATGAAGAAGTCCAATTTCAGATATCAGAGTCATTATCCAGAGCAAAGTTATAATTAAGAGGCACTTTCAGAAAAATGATGGAGGAACATTATCTGAGTTACACCCACTGTGAGGAGTGGGCTGAGTGTTTCTGTGTTTGTGTGGAAATGGGGTGGGGGTAATTACACTTCTCAGGGCTCGGGCTGATAAAGGCCTGAAGGCGTTTTTTTTTTTTTTTGGGGGGGCAGATTGAAGAGAAAGCAAACCCCCCCCCACCCACCCCCCCCACCCCCCCTTCTACACCCCCACACAAGTGCAGTTGGAAAGACATCACAAGGTCACACAGATAAAGTAAATCTGTTAAAAGATCAAATAGTTCCTGTAGATCGAAAAAAAACTAAATGTGGAGCCGAGGCAATAGAGGGGAAGAATCAAAGTGAAATTGAAAGCGGAGCAGAGAGGCTGAGGGTGTGATGGAGGGATAACATGCGGGTGTAAGGACAGAAAGAAAACTGGATGTGACAGATGAGACGGGAGAGGGGACGGCTCGCTGAAAGGCCATTAGGACAATCACATGAACACTGTGCAAACATGTACCTGTCATTTCACTGCAGAGTGTAAGAACAAGAGGATTACTCACCTCGCTGGGACGTGACTCATCAGAATGTCAGCTCAGTGCTGGAGGAATTTCACTGCAAAGCCCAGATCCTGGGAGACTAATTAAAGATTAGTTACTGACTGACAGAGAAAGTTGCTTTCCTACATTATACACAACAAGACGCCTTGATTGAATTACATCCGAGCACAGATTGAGTTCACGCTGAAGTGACAGCGCAGTTTCAGGCCTGTTCGCGTTCAATCAGAGGAAGAAGCAGCAGCTCGTCATCTCAGGCAATTTCTGAAATCTTACTGCGTCTCCTCAGGAAAACAGAGGACAAACTATTTAAGGAAGGGAAAATTGGATATCCTTCAGGAGGAGGAAGGAGGGAAAACAGTGATTGCAATTCTTGGAGCGGATGCTCAGGCGGGGGGGGGGGGAGGAGAACAGTGTTCCATATCACATTTAGGCCCAGTCGAAACTCAATCGCTTTCTGCAATGGGACAAGTTTACTTCAAAGAAAAGGGCTAAAAGTTTCGGGGCCTTGGTGTAATTGGACAACTTCACATCCAACTACAGGACTGCAGCGGCGTCCTAAACCTTAACCTCCATCTGGACCTGCCATAAATAACCAATACACAGGTTTGTTTGTGAGCCTCAGTGTGAACCAGAGTCCGTCTCCTGATCACCATCAGCTGGTTCTCCGTCAAAGTCTCATTTAGATCAACTCCACCTGGTGAGAGTGATCTGTATCTCCATCCGTTACACGTCCGTTCTAATTATCCCCGATTCTCTCACACAGAGCAGTGGACAAACATGGTCAAGGGAAGTGTTGCAGGGTACAATTAATTATCATTACACTGTTGAGCTCAAATTAAAGTTGGTCTGCACTGATGTGAGGACGCCAGTGCTGAGAGGGTCCTCTGTGAGGTGGATGCATGCAGGCCCAAACCTGTGACTTTACAGATGGTGTTCACACACCTTATACACTGTCCAACGTACCTGCATAGATATTCATGACCTGAGTGACCACGTTTTCCTCCTGATATCAAGATGCTGATCACATATTCACGCTCTAGCTGGACATCGGGTTGAATCACGGCCGTAAAAAAAAAAAAATTGTTTCTGTTAGAGCCCAGACGTGTAGATCTCTTATCACCAGGGATATCGTTTAGCTTCATGCAAATAACAGGCATAGTATGTCCCTTCTTTAACTGATAAAATTACAAACATCAAATAGGATGATCATGAATTCTTTCTACTTGCCAAACCTTGAAACTAGTTACAAGGCTGTGTGTGTGTGTGTGTGTGTGTGTGTGTGTGTGTGTGTGTGTGTTCAGTCTGATTAAATATTTATCTTTGGTTCCAAAAATAAAGCTGAAAATCCATCTCTGAATTGGGAGAAGAAGACAGCGGGGCTTTAGTATGATTATTAGCCCTGAGACACGCTCTCATCTCGCCTTTGCTCCGTGTCCATATGACGTTACACTCCACCACAGCACAGGCTCCAGGATTTCCTTACAAATCCAATCAATAACTAGACTCGAGCTGGATACAGGCTTTTTATGAACCGTGTCTGTTCTTCGCTTCGCACCTGGTCTTACAGAGCTACACCCAGTGTTTGGCATTTTGGTGTGAATCAGTGGAAAATCCACTCTTGTGCTGATATCCACCAATAAATCAGCCCCAGATCTTATTTTCTTGGAGAAATGCATTTAAAAATCTTGATAAAAAAAAAGTGTTATATGTAAGTGTAGCGGGTCCCAGCTAGGCCTCCGCTAACAGATATATAGATAATCCCGACTGGAGCGCTGGAACTGGAAACACAGGACAGAAATGAGAGACACAGGACAGCTACTGCTCATTTTCCAGGTCCATTGGATTATGAGCTTCACTCCCGCGATGCACTGTAAACAGTCCCAGTGACGCCGCCGGTGAGTGCTGCCACCCAGTGTCCATTTCTCGCAACCTCAAGTCATTGTGTGCTTCTCTTTCTTATTCTTACTTAGCAGAATAAAATAATAAAATGAGATAATAGCAGTTATCTCACCAGTCTGTAAAAATGCCACAAATTCAGTATCAAACATCGTTCTCTCCAGCAGGAGAGCTACGCCAATGTTGACTCTTGTTTTCCATCACTTCGTCTTCTTTTCTTCTACTGAAGTTAGCATGCTAACCAGCTAGCCCCGGCCCACCCTGTCTCGTTATAACTACTTTGTGTGTGAAGATGAAGAAGAAGCGTTGATCTGAAGCCGTGCTCGAACCTCTTGATATGTTTAAAGACACTAATAGGTGGACTGGTCTTTTAAGGAGCTTTCTGTGAGTTTAATATTGCTACATAGCTAATGTTAGCATTAACAGTTGTTTACTTACTGGTCTAAAAAATGTTGAGTTCAGCATCAAACTTAATTCTTTTACTCACCAACAGTTGTCTCCAGAGGTAGAAACAAACACCAATGTTAACTCTTGTTTTGCTTCTATTTCTTCTACTGGGGTTAGCATGCTAACCAGCTAGCCCTGGCCCATCGTGTCTTATTAATCCTACTTTGAATGAGACGATGAAAGGTGTATTCTAACCTCTTGATGGCAAATGACCATCAAACCCACCACCTGCTCCCGGTGAGAAACCAAACTCAGCAGCAGAGAAAACTTACATATAGCACCTTTAATATAACAATATTCTGTGCTGTATCCTGTGCAGGTGGATTGCTGATGTGCCCCCAGTTAGTAATGGGAAAATCATTGATTAAGTTGTTAAAGCAGTATTTTAATGAGTCAAGTCAACTTTCTTTACATCCAGTGTGACAATTTGCTTCAGAGGGTTTTACAACATTCAACAGCCTCTGTCCTTAGACCCTCAAATCAGATAAGAAGTGGATGAAGGTTCCTGGTGTTTGGCCAAGATGGCGGTTTAATCTCCAAGAGCCCAAACTTTCCCACCAAGTCCATGTTTAACCCACAAACACCAGCAGTGTGTTGGCAGCACTATAATAACATCATATCAGATCAAGGACCTGACTCAATGCCAGAGCCAGCCGTCTTGCTACACACAGATACACACACACACAGAGAAAGTTCACTAAAATACACAAAATAATTACTGGAATCACCCATGTGCAGCTGAATGTGTTCAGCGGATATAACATGAAGTGATGAATTGAGAGTTTCAAACTGAACTGGTTCTAGTAGCCTGGTTCCAGACCTCCATATCACCGTCATATGGTCTGGTCTCTGGTGAGCTGACTGGAGACTGTTTCCCTGGCTCAACAAAACACTGATGAGCCAATCAGAGCTCTGCAGGTGCACAGTGCATGAGGGTAAATGTTTACACGTGTGGTTTTTTTTATAGTTGCATCCTCTGTATATGTATGTCAAACAAATGCTTGAAGCTATGAGAGAGTGTATTTGGAGCTGCGGTTGATGTATATATATATCTGTAAAATCCCTATGTTTGATTCATCAGTACTGCAGCTTCTGCAGTGACTGAGGATGCTGCTGGTGGGATGGATGCATCATTTGTTACTGGTTGGTTTTTTGGCCAACATGAACAGACAGTGTCCCTCTTGGGGTGAACTGTAATTGTAATTGTAAATGTAAGTAATCGTTCACGATCATGTTCACTGTTTTGTATTCATATATTGTATTTACATGTTGCAGGAGTTGCCTCACACTTTTGCTCCTACTCCCTGAAATCCAGTCATCATTTCAGGGATGAGAGGTTTGTCTCCTGAAAAGAAGACAACTGTGCTGTGGCATTATTTGTTTTCTGCCAGCATGTAGCTCCTGTGTGAGCTGGCTGAATAGTATTTACCAATGAACCAGGGGGGTCAGACATGTTTTTTTCTCCAGTCGGCTGCTGTCAACATTTCTTTGGTGCGTATAATTTTCATTGAGGGTTCCTTTTCTCCTGCATTACCCATAACACACGTAACAACATTTCATGCTCGTATGCTGCAGGGCAGGCAAGTCTCTTAGGAGACAGATGCCATGTCCTGACTAATTTGAACAACATACAAACTGATTATAAACAGGAGGCCGTGAGGCATTCTGTTTTCAATTTCAATGCTCGAGCGCAGCATGAGAGCAAGTAGCGAGTCCCTCAGAGCACAGTGTGTAAGGGCTGATCAATACCAAGAGAGACATCCGCACACTGACATTAGCCATTCCAGTGCTTTGTTTAGGCCCCTGGTCAAAGTGGGATGTTCTCCTGATAATTCCATTGATCACAGTTGGCCTGGAAATGCTGAGCAGGGAAGCCTGTGTAATTAGCTCCAACAGTCATTAGAAGTGGCCTTAAACACAAAGAGCATATTACAGACCTCAGAGCCTGTAGAACTTACTGAAATGTGTACGCTGGGTAGTTCACACATCATTTCCTCACAGCTT
This sequence comes from Trachinotus anak, assembly GCF_046630095.1. Classification (NCBI taxonomy): domain Eukaryota; kingdom Metazoa; phylum Chordata; class Actinopteri; order Carangiformes; family Carangidae; genus Trachinotus; species Trachinotus anak. The sequence goes on from NW_027273877.1 coordinate 13,601,344, forward strand.
CACTGCAATGCTCAGACTGAGATTGGACATGTGTCTCTAATCTGTTCACTGGATTTATTCTGACGAGCTGAATTGGTTGAGATGCAGACAATAAAGTCTGCACACTCTGCTCATTCTTAAAGGAGCACGTTTTGCTATTGGTTGCAGAGCTAGCATTAGCATTAACAGCTGTTTACGTACCAGTGTAGAGGAAACGTTGTGAGCTCGGCATCAAACCTCGTTCCTTCACTCACCAACAGCTGTCTCCAGAGATGGAGACAAACATCTTGTTTTTCTTCTACTTCTATTCTTCTGCTTAAGTTAGCATGCTAACCAGTTAGCCGCAGTCTGGGCTTTAACATCTCGTCACTTTCTGATACCGAGTCAATGTGTCGTCCAGTCTGCCCTCAAAAAGTAGCTGCTCAGAGGACATATTGTAACCTCTTGTATTGCTGAAGACTGGTAACTAAACAGCTGTTAATGCTAACACTGGCTATGTAGCAATAGCATAACAAAGTAGCCCCTTTAATCCAAGATACAGCAGTTCGACTAAATAATCGTAACGGTTATGAGGTGATTAAATAAATGTAAGAATAATAACTGTGGAACTTTACAGGAGGTTTCTGCCTCAAGTGAAAGAGTTAAAGTATTTCAGGGTCTTGTTCACGAGTGATGGTGGGATAGAGCGGTGGGTCAGTGCAGCATCAATAAAACATAACTACGGGTCAGGACGAGAGTGTTAACCTCTAGCCTACCATTAAAGAGGAAGATTGGTGATAAGCAATATTTTTCTTATTGTCAATGAATGAACAGACCAAAACCAACAATGTGTTAGTCTGCCTGACTATTTCCTATCTGTGCCTCTCAGCTCTAAGTCCATTGGTTCCCACTGAACATGTACATCTCTAAAAACAATTCATAAATATATAATATTTTAAAAAAAAACAAAAAACAGGCTCACTAATGTTTTTATGCTGGTCACTGTAGTTCTTCACCTAACGTTACGAAAACAGGTAGAAAAAGCACATTTGTTTGGGACTATTTTCAGCAGCGGATGAATCCACATTTGGCTCTCTAGTGAGGATGTTCTGGCAGCATTGTGGTGTGTGTGGGACTGAGTCTAAATTAACTCCAGTGTGTGTGTGTGTTGGTGATGAAGGAACATGTCACCAGAGCAACAGTGAGACTCACTGATGTGTTTTAATGGTTTTGGAAACGGTGGTTTGGTTCTTCACATGGGATTTACTGACAGAAATGAAAATATGGAATATCATTAAAACTTAAAAAAAAAAAAAAAAAACATGGTGAAAGTGTTAAAGTTGAGAGAGCATCAAGTTCCTTCACTGTGAAAATAGAGGCTGTTACCGCTCTATAAATTATGATCCATTTCAGCAGTTCAGCACAACTCTTTATTTTGTTTTTCAGTTTGATATGGATTCTGGCTGATAATTTGTACTTTCTAAATGCATATTGATTTTAACAAGCTGTTTGTTGCTATGAAACCACAATGTGCGCTGTCTGTGTACATGACTCCACAGGATACAAAGCCATACAGCCTACTGTGATCTGCTTGCAAAAACAAATAGGATAGAAATTATTTATTACATTTAGCATAGTTTCTCATTAGAGATGATAAGAAAACTGCTCTCCCTTTTAAATGAGATGCTTTTTTTCACATTAAAACAAGAAGGTTTTGCATCAACTACTTAAGAAATGTTTTTCGAAGCCACTTTCTGTGCACAGCTACAGCTCCAAGAACATTAAGCAGAATATTACAGTTCATCTCTGACTTATTTCAAATACCCACTAATGCAGCAGGACAGTGTTGTGCAAAGTTAAGTGCAGCCAGCATCAGATAAACCCACAGTAATGCACCTTATCATATAATAGTAATGATAGTGATATTGCATGTTGGCAAAACGTATGAATAATGAACTACAGACGTACTAAGAATCTTCTTAACTGAATGTTTATTTTGAAGTGTTGATATCCATAAGAAGATATATTTGTGGTTTTAAGTACAAGTCTTGAAAAAAACAATTCTGATTTGGCTGACTGTTTTCTGAGAAATCTGGGGCTTTGATACTTTCACAGTATTAATATAGAACCTAGACCTGCTTTATAATCATAAAAACACATGCACAATCTATCTACATACTTTTATGCATGGGATCTTTAAATTTATCACTTAATTACAAAAACAGTGGACAAAACAATCTCAACTTGCTTATTTTTTAGCTTTCAACCATATGACACAGTCTTTATCAGCAGATGTGTTGTTGTCATGGAGCTGTATAATGTTCAGTTTCCCCATTGAGCTCCATTAGGACTTCATGTCTACGCCGGCTTTGCTATTCAGTCTTGACAATCTTAACTTACTTAAACTTACTTATCTTCATCACAGGGTCTTCACTGTCAGATACTGATATGAAAAACAAAATCATTTTCATGTCACATCAGCGGATAAAAAAATGTTTCCAATTACGCAATATCAATAATAATCAGGCCAGGACTCCCTGCCTATATTTAATAATGAATACCTAATTTAATACATTTAATTAACAGGTATATCGGACTCCAACAGAGAGGTGAAGCCAGGGATGGTATGTAGCTCTCTGCACCGACACCCTTTACAATATGAGGTGATTAAATTCAGTGTTTCTCTTTTTAAACTGCACTAACACAGCAGCTCCTGCAGCTGTGATATACGACGGCCCCTGGCAGCCTCCCCAGGCTCTGCTGGCTCTCAGACACCACCCCAGTCTGCCTGTTATTATTTAGTAACTTACAAAAGTTCATATTGAGTTGCTCAAGTTTACCACTTGTATATATTTCACCTACGCTGCAGGATAAGTTGAACAGGGAGTCTGCAGAGCTCATCAGTTTGTTTTGCACTGCCACAGAACAGGGTTTGGTCTGTGACACCTCAAGATAATTGCACAATTTCTAAATTTACAGTAGCCGACGATATAATATTGTCATTACAGCACATCTGCCTTTTGGTGGATTCCCACTGTGGCCTACAGCAGCTTTTACTCTGCAGGACAGTTTTGCATCGGTGGCTCTGCAGGGAAATAAGCAGTGGTTAGACTTTAATAAAGAATAGAATAGGATATTGACCAATTAATGCTTCCTACCAACATATGGGCAAAGGACACACACTGGGATTCTCTCAGTGAAGAGCTTCAGTAAAAAGCAGCCTGAGAGATTTCCATTAGTCTGGGTTACAGTGGAACTGAAGAGTCTAAATGCAGTTTTTTCCTCTGTGAGGTGAAACCCTGAACACTTGTGATCTTTAAGAATTTCTTGACATAAAAGTGTCAAGTCAAGAAAATACCAGCATTCAGTTGAACCTGTTACTGCTTGAAATCCTCAGCGTACACGAAGACGCTTAATCACAACACTTGAAATATAAATGTCAGGCTTGTTATTCTTTTTCACCAGTTCAGGTAACACAGGAGTGGGTCAACCCACTGAACTCCCACGTCATCACAGCTCTTATTTTTGCTCTTTTAAATATTAGCTGGTATCTGGTAAAATCTACTGCTACACAGAAAGTGTGTGTGGTTCTGGTGTCGGTGTAACGGTGATTAGATATCACCAAAACTGTCAAAATGAAGAGGCCGGACACTGTTCTGTTTATCCGTCTACCTATGATCCGCAAATACTCAGGTTTCCCAGACAGCAAAACTAAACTTCTGGCCCACTATACAGCGTGGTTCAATCTGGCCCAGATACGTCCAGATCTGGCCAGATTCTGGGTGTTACCCTCCGTTGTTGCCTGGCTGCCAGAAGATTTTATGTATGAATTGGTCCAGATGTGGAAGTATCATCTGACCACCATGATGTATATGTGCCAGACTTGGGCCAGATGTATCTTCCTATCTGGGCCAGAGGTAGTATACACCTGGACAACTCAGCAGCCTATTAGACAACCATACACACTCACATTCAGAAGTAACTGGAAGTCTCTGGTTCACTAAGTTTGGTTGGTCTGGTCCAAATAGTCTCTGAGTAACAGAGAAATGCAACAAGTGTTGCAATTGTCCCCGGTCTCCCCGAGTTACTGAGCTTCATCTGGTGCAAGCTGCTGCACAGATTGACTGGTGCTAGTAAAATGGAACAGTGGAAATATGATGCTCACTGTCTGCATGCCTCAGACACACAATTATTTCTTATGATTTCAATCTTTCTTCTTTCTTTTCTCTCTCAGGCAGATTGCACGATGCTGCTGCACCCTCAGTAATCAGGGAGGCAATCCAACTATATGTTTGTACCATGTCAAGTACCACTGTACAGGTCTCTTCTTTTCACTCCCGAGGCAAAGCTCCTCCAATGAGAGTATTTTGTGACGTTCAGGAGTCATTGCGGAGTTTTGACATTGCTGTGTCAGAGCGGAGCAGCCTCTCCGTGGCACACTGAGCAGAATGCAGATGCCCTTTCTCTCACTTATTCCTATTCCCCTGTGAGTCCGACCTGAAAAGGTTAGGTCACCATTCTGTAAAAGTCAAACCTCCACTCAGTGTTGTAGTTTTCTGTAAGAAAATGGCATTTGGCTTGACATGACTTTGTTTTACTCTGCCAGTTGATATACTACCATCTCTGCGCAGCACAGACTGTGTGTGTGTGTGTGTGTGTGTGTGTGTCAGGGAGGCTGATGGGAATGTAAAGCTGAGTTTTTCCTCCACTCTCACCTGAAAACCTTGTTGATAACTGCAGAACAATTAGTGACATATTTCCGGGACAGTTTGCTCTGTAATCAGCTGCCACTCATTGTGTTGAATTTATTGGAAGATGTTTCTGTTTGGACGTAAAGTGCAGACACTGTTTCATCAGACAAATATGAAGCAGAGACAACAGTAGCTTCACAAAGCATGATTTTGGCCTTGTAAATGCAATATCTCAAGAATTCCTTCAGGGAATCCTTTCAAATTTAGCACAAATGTCCACTTGAGATATATATATAAATATATATATATATATACTGTGTGTTGACTGTCTTGTGAGAAAGTTAAAATGTTTTATTGAAACACCTGAGTTATAGAAAATAAACTGTTGTCTTAGCAAACCACTAGTCATGAGCCATATTTTCTTGTTTTTTGTTGTCAGCTTCTACTGGTCAGCGTGGGGGGGGGGGGTCACTGATTGTTACCATGGTAACACGGGTCTTTAGGTGTCTAATTTCTTTGTCTTAAAACCAGTCTTTTTTTTCTGAAACGGTCAAAATTAAGACCAGTCTGAAATATCTTTGTGAAACCGGTTCCAGTCAGCTAGCTCGCTAACCTTAGCGCTCCAGAATGTTACCTGCTGATTGGCTGTGACTGTCACTGTGAGGGGGGCGGGGGGGCGTCCACGACATGCTGGTGCCTTGATGTGCAAATCAAGGCATCACTCCACCTGGCAAAGCTAAGTTAGCTCATTGAGCTAAGTCATTAGCTCAGTGTATGATTATTGCAGTCATTGTGAACCATGCAGAGTGACCCTTACCAGGACCCTAAAACTGAAGCAGCGAAATGGAACCCAGCCATCATTTAATTGAATATTTATGCCTGAGCTTTTCAGGTTTAAACTACCTGACTGGTTGACTTGACTCTTTAAGATTAGCTCTTTTAACGGTTACATTTGTATTATTGTCATTTATTCCCAAGTTAAGGGACACTCCATCCTCACTGGCTGATATGAAGGAAAATCAAATTGGAAGTCAACCTGACCTCTTTATCTGGAGATTTTCTTTCAGTGTAGCAGCTGCATGGATGTTGTCTCAACATTCATTCTGACTTGGAAAGCTTTTTAAGCACAGCTGCAGGCCTTTGTATCAATGCCCATTCAGCAGAGAATAGCTGCTACTTCATCCTTCAAGGATGCTCAGACAATAGTCATTATAAATGAGGGAGCGGGGGGAGGAAGGGCTGTTGCTGCTTATTCTGATGTGGGTTTTTTTAACCATTGTTGTGGACATTAGTAACATGCATAGATTTGTCTGTGTGGGGGAGTGTTTGTCTGTGTGTATGTTTGTGTGTGCAGGTTTGCTGTTTCTGTGTGTGTGTGTGTGGGGGGGTGAGATGCATAGTGTGTGTGAGCATGCTGAATTACATCTGATGCGTAGGTGTGTCCTCTGAGACAGCAAGCAGTTTTTTCATGAGGGGGTGGGGGAGCTGGGGGGGGGGGGCTTGGAGGATGGAGACGTGCGGTACTGCCTGCCGTCATGTGGGGGAGCAGTTGCTCTGCAGCTGCTGCATCTGCTGCTCCTGGATCTGCTTGTTATTCAGCTCTCTAACACAATCCAAAGAACCTTGCTCTGAAATAGATGTGCTTTAGTCCCGTCAGCCTCTGTAATACAATCACTTACCTAAGAGATGTTACCGATATCCATCTATGCAGTAGATAGGAGGCAGATCTGGCAGCCGACATAAAATATCCCGTGCCCGTCGTTGCTATAGCAATCATCCACATCTCTAGACGGACCCCTGCATGCTGGCAGAGCACACCTTGTCAAGGTGGATGGATTTGAAAAACCACAAAATACATGCTGTGTGTGTAAAAGGGGCAGTCGCAGCTGGTGGGGGGGGGGGGCTGCTGCTGCATTGTGCTGATGATCCTGTTAAAGAGGTCATCTTTCTTTTTTGTTTTCTGGCTTCTATTTTCAGCCTTTCCCTCCACGCTGAACGGGGTAGTTATCACCCAGGGATTATACAGCAACTTGATCCATTATTCATGACTCAGCAAAAGTAATAACACTTCCTCCTGGGGCGGAGCAACCACTTCCTCCTTTTAGGGTGTTTATATTCCCAGAGGTCTCCATTATGAGTTATGAACCATAATGTAGTGTAAAGTTTAAGGGTCAGGAGCGCTGCACGCTGTGATAACGTGTGCGTTCCAGCTGTGGGCTGCTGTGGCAAGCGGCGTGGTTAGCTGTCCGTTCAGGCGCACACACTCGCCAGTGCCAGAGTGCCTATTTGTTGTGCGCTGTGGTGTGAAACAAGCTTTTACACTTTCAGGTGTGATGCCCTCCTCAGATTTAAATTTCCTCCTGGAATAATGTTGGGGAGTCGGGAGACAGGAGGGAAGTAATGTTTCTCATCAGATTCGACTGATTCATCAGGCTGATGCAGGGCGTGTGTGTGTGTGTGTGTGTGTGTGTGTGTGTCAGAAATAGGAATCTCATGCTCAGTATGTTGTGGGGAAACAGCTGTATAATGCCTTCTGTGGTTCTGGAGCTTTGTCTGTCGATCACAGTGACGTCTGCAGGATAATCTCAGTCTGGGTTTGGAGGAAACAGGAAGCTGTGTTACAAAAAGTGAAAGATGTTAGCGTCTAATAAAGTCATATTATTAGTCATCATGGGAACTGCAAATGTTTTTGGATCTCGCTTTTGAGCAGCTGTCTTAACTGTGCTGCCCTTTAGCCTGAACTGAGGCGTCAGTTTGGACGAAAATGTTATCAGTAGACTTTTACTGGTAGAATTAATAATTCTGGGTTTGAGGGTTCACTTCTCCTTTACAGACCAGATTAACCTGATTGGGGCCAAAAATTTGCTTTTGGGTCTCTGTTGCCCCCAAGGTCCAACAAGGGGACCTTCATTGCCATGGTTACAATAATGGACAAGGCTACAGAAGGACCATGGTCATAGTTAAAAATGCAACACTGACCTCCTCCTTTGCTTCCACCATAATTAATGGGGGGGCGTAAACATGCTGTGGGCATGAGCATTTTCTTTTTTAAATAAAGTTCAATATTGACACAGACACAGGTTTGAGATCTTTGACTAGTCACCAAGCCTCAAAAAGGTGGGTCCTTTGTAACCTGAGCTGTCGCTGTGTTGAGGAGAGGAGAGCGTGTCTAACAGCACAACTTGTTTGGTTGCGACAGTGATGGACAATGAATGGAAACCATAATCCCTCGAGTACTTTGCCTTACTTATTTCTGTGTTTATTTGGTAACCAAAATGAATGGAATCAACATGAAGCTCAGTGGACTGTTGAGTGAGTGACAGTTTCAGGTGAGGCCTGTTAGCACCTGGCGCACCCATAAAGCTTAGCAGCTAAATACTCTGGACCTGAAAATAATTTGACCTGCGCGACTGCTGCTACTAGCATAGAAGATCCAACTGAACCATCAGTGATCCAGTTGCATTGTGGGTGATATACAAGGGAAAAATAAAAAAGAGAATAGCTATGCCGCAATTCAGAAGCCTCTTCCTTTAGGGAACACGGTCTACGAAGGTGTGGCCTCCAAAGACCACGTTGTCCATGAAGGCTGAACCCAAATAAGACAGTCTGGTCGACGGAGGAGTTCTTTTTTATTTTATTTTCCTGTTATTATCTTGTTCTCTTTTTGAAAAGAGATTCATTACTGGAATCTGAAGCTGGGGAAAGGTTGGGCCACGAGGGATCCACCAGGTGGGTCCGTCAGTGCGGGAACGAAGGACACATCTCTGCTGGTTCTGCTGCTGTGATTCTGATTCTTTCTCAATGCTCAGTCCAACATGTCACAGAGAAAACGCCAATCATTTGCTCTAGATCTTGGACGTGTGACGTCTTTCCAATGTTCTCTGACATTTTATAGCCAAAGAAATGAGATGATTAATCAGAAAGATAATAATAAAGAGAATAATCCCACTTTTAAGATACAGGAAGTCAATTGCATATCACACAGTGCGGTTCTCGTCTTCTCCTCTTTGTTAGCCTCTGTGTCGTTGCTTCTGCGGGACAACCAGAGACGCAATTAGAAACATCTGAGATGCTGTGAACGCGAGGAGGGCGATGAGCAGCACTGCAGCTTCCATCAGCAGCTCCCGTCCTCCGGCTCCGGAGCGATGCACTTAAAGGCAGCTCCCAGGTGTCGACGCACACGAGCGCCTGAGAGCAGCAAACAGCTGAGAAACAGCTCGGCAGACAAACAGAGCTCTGAGGACTCACACCTCTGCTGACGTTGTCCAAATCAGGAAGTGGAGATTTGTGCTGCGGGCTGGCGTGAGATGGGGAGGATGTGGAGGTGTCCTACATCTTTCTACCCCCAGCTAAAAGCCAGTCTGGGGGAGTAATGAGCCACATTAACGGCGGCTGCAGATGAAACAGACGGTTTGAGATTCCTATCTCTTTGAGGAGGTCCAGGAGGAGCGTTGAGCTGCTCATCTCAGATGCAAGATAAAGCCCCAGGCTTTCTGATTGGGAGGTGGGAGGTGTGTGTGTTTTTGATTGTGGCGAGGGCAGTGTCTCCTCTAATCTCTAATGAAGTCAGAGCGTCTCTGACCACGAGAGCCTTGAAGCAGCAGCTCAGCAAACTCGTGAAGTAAAGACGGACTTCCCTCACTGTGAGGCACGGCTTCAAATTCTCCCCCTCTTTAATTGATACAGGAAATTTTCAGGTGCCCTGCAATGTCTCTGACCAGTGCAAGATCTTGACCTCACTCTTCAAAGTGCCGGCCAGTGGTTTCACACCGAGACACACAGCAATGCACCGACAGAGGCGGGCAAGGCAGCGGCTGTGTGGATTTAACATAAGCAGGTTTCAAACTTGAGGATGATTCAGCTTTTCTATGGTTATGCTCAGGGACTGACCTCTGCTCCGTCACTCTCACACGTGGCAGCTACCAGACATCTGATATTTCCAACACTTGTTGGAGGCCAAATCTGTCCCAGCTGTGGGTGTCTTACGTTCTTCAGTGGAACTCGAACTCGCTGGTGTGACGTGACTTTGGTTGATCCATTTTCACATTTCTATTCTTCATTTTTGTTTTTTCTCCACTGCTCCACATTCAGCCACTTTGCAGTTAGCTAATGATTAGGTCATAGCCAGTGAGTTTTCACTCACTCACACAACATTATGACATTAGTGTGGGAGATTTAATGGAAAGATCATCATCACCTGATGCATGTTTGCCTTATTAATTTGAAAAAGGTTCTATATTAATACTGTGAAAGTATCAGAGATGGTTTTTGGTTCTTTAAACCACAAATATATCTTTTTATGGACATCAACACTGCCGATAAAACACAGGAAAAGTTTAACCAAAGTGCTTTTCTTGTCTACGCTTAGTCTACACCTAGAGCTTCTGTCTGCAAAAGCAACGTCCTGCACCTTTGACTTCTACCATCCCATCCTCACATGTGGTACAAATGCAACGCTTCCAACAGTAGAAAAACATTGACGGGGAAAATAACAGAAAATCTCTAAGCTTTGGTCAGTCGCCTGAATATACATATTTGCCCATTAACCTTATTCAATTAAATTCACATTGACTTTATACTCTGTACTGCCTGACTGGTCAACAAGGTCACAGTCAGCAGCAGCACATGGTTCAACTGTAATGACGCATTAACCACCGTGGTCACAGTTTTAATCAGCCATGGGTTATGATGATATACAATTATGTATGGACTGGGCCTGTGAACAGATCTGGAGGTTTTGATTGCGGTACCTCATGCTCTCATTAGCAGAGAGAGCTTCACTCCCACACACGATCTGTATGCACACAGTCGCGTTATTGAGTTGGCGAAAAGGTGACACCAGCATGCTAATTACTGAGGGGAATGTGCTCTTTAAACTATTATTGATGTTTTAGTAATCGTTGCTGTGCTTTGATTTTGGGCCTTGTCAAAAAACGCTGCCGAGGAAGTTTTTTCTTCCCTCCTGCCGAACACAGACAAATCCTGCTGAGCGATGATCGAAGGGCTAATTTATGCAAACTACACCAATGGCCTCCCTTAATTACCTCAATCTGAACCGTCAACGAACTTCTACTTGCCATGTTGTCATCTTTTGCTCATTGTTGCACTAACATCCTCGCACACAGAGAGAGAGAGAGAGAGAGAGAGAGAGAGAGACGCAGTTTGGTATTCCAGCAGCAGAAGACAAGTGCAACGCTCATGTTTTCCCCTTCAGGGCTCGCATCCCCAGTGTATCATGCAAATAGCAGACATAAAGAAAAACTGACAGTGAGGAATCACAGGGCGGCGTGAATAGAAGGCCTGCAGGGCTTCTACATATCAATAATGAGGGATGAGCTGCAGCTCTCACATGTTTGGACTCCGTCTCGGGGGATTGGTTCAGAGGGTGGATGCTGGTGCCCCTCAGCAGGCCCCGCACAAAGCCTCAGGTTTCGTGTGGGATGCCGGGGCTTACGATCCACCGTGTCTTTCTCTCTCCTCTTGGCATTTGACAAAAGCTGACGCGCTGTGCAGACTGATAGAACGCGAAAATGTATAGGCCAAGGATTTTCATGGTATGTTCAGGATTATAGAAACGGCCTTTTTCTGCCTGTTTTTGAAGTTGCATCCTTTTCCCAGGCGATACGACTGTTTGTCTGTGTATTTCTGTTGCCTATTAACGGTATATGATGAGAGACACTGAGCTCCGTCTTCTGGATGTTTCACTGCATCTGAGCTGTTTGTGAAATTCACATGCATGACTCAACATGAGCGTTCACACTAATACATGAGTAAGTGACCTTTGGAAAATGTGTTAATACATTAGGTAACAACATTGTGTTGGCGTGGTGTACTGCTCACCATCACCATCATTTGTCAGCTCCTGGAGCCAGAAAATCTTCGTGTTTGGGTGGGAGCTGGTTGAAGTTCGGCTGATATGAGCATCATTCACTGCAGCTCAGTGGCTCCTCACCTGGAATCCCCTGAAAACCTTTGCTTTGCTTTACCATCGTAATGCAACTTCACAAGGACAGTCATAGGACAAAATCCATGGTCCTCCAGCTCTGAAGGTCTCTTGGAAATAACAAGGTTTCCTGAATTTAATAAATAAAATCTTTTACAAAATTAAAGGTCCCATATGTTACACTTTTCCCGTGTTTTATCTGAAGTGTTGATCTCCATCAGAAGATATGTTTGTGGTTTAAGAATCAAAAACCATCTCAGTGTAGTTTTACATCTCCTCTCTCAGGCTTCTCTCTGGAGCTCAAGTAACAACAGTTCGGTGAGCTGAGGGCGGTGACTGCTTTGTTGTGACATCACAAAGTTGCAGAAGTCCTGACAGCTGGTTTTAAGGCTCAGTTTCTGAATACAGGCTGTGTGCATTTCTCTGTGGACTGAGGCTTTGATACTTTCACAGTATTAATATAGAACCTAGACCTGCTTTATGATCACAAACACATGGACATCTACCTTTATACAATCCCTTTATGTATATACACTACATAACAGGAACAGAGAAACAAGTCTCTTTTATGTTTTACAGAGATGAATCATAGCATCACCTTTCATGCGCTACAAGGCTTTGTATTGGACTCACTTGTCCCATCCAGAACACTTGCTGTCTCACCCTTAATGGGAGATTCTGTAACCACTGGCATTTTCCCCCTCCATGCCACTCTACTGACACTGAAAGGCAGACCTGACATGTGACATGCTGTGCTGAAATAGGAAAACAGGGCCTGTTTGTGTAAACATGATGGCATCACTCTCTGGGCTTTGGCAGACAGAATTATTTTTCTGCAGTAAACAAGGTGAAACAGAGCAGGCAGAGTGAACTTGTCACGGGGATCAGATGCTAACGGGCTGGCAGCAGAAAGGCCCGCAGACATGGGGCACAGTCTGTTCAACACACTGCTGACTCCATCACTTCTGTCCCTGCAGAGCACTTGGTTTATCCAACCTATCTGTACCTGTGCATAAGTGGATCTGTTAAGAGTACTGGTCTTTTTGTATGCAAGACTATTAAACTAAAGATCAACCGGAACCACCTACGGGACCCCTAGAAACTCCATCAGAACTTCCAAAAGACCTACAGATTCTCTAAATAATAACAGTACATATGGGTTCCAAATGAAATTAAAAAAGCCGAACCCAAGTCTCTAGAACCTCCTAACAAGCTGAAAACCACCTACAAGACCTCTAGAACATCCTAAATGTCAACTATGACCACCTAAAAGACCCCAAGAATCTCCCCCCCAACCACAAGGACCTTCTAAGGAAACTCTAGAGCCTCCTAAAAGTCATTGACCACAATGACCAATTAATGGCCTCAAGAACCTCTTTAACGGCCATTTAAATGCCCTTGGGAATCTCTTTAACAACCACTCGGACCTCCAGAGGACCACTACAGAACCACCGACAAGACCCATAGAACATCTAGTGTGACCTCAAGGACCGCCTGAAGGACATCTGTAACTTTTTTAATGACCACTAGGACCTGTGAAAAGGTGCCTCCCAAGATCAGCTATAAAACCCCCAGCACATCCTTATTGGCTATAAAGAGCTTCTTCAAAGGAGTCTTAGTAAAGTTTTGTTCCCTCATTTGGTGTAAGGTCTTGACCTTACCCTGTAAAGTGCCTTGAGATAATGTATATTATGATTTGGCGCTATACAAATAAAATTGAATTTAATTGAATTGAATTGGTGTGTTGATGATGGTTTTGAGCAGAGATGAGATCTGGTGATGGTGAAGGCATCAATTTTGAATCTTTTTTTTTTTTTACACTTTAAATAACTGTGAAATCCAGAGATTTTCTCAACCTGTGGAGGAGCATGTTAACCTTCAGCTGAAAGCAACAGCCACAGTAGGCACAGTCGTAATGCAGCATTATTTAGTTTTGGCATTAATAGATACATCAGTCTTTACACAGGATGATTACAACATATGCGAATGTCACAATTAACAGAAGGCGGAAGAACATGGCAGCGAAGCCCCTGACAGCAGTGAGGATAATAAAAACTGGCAGAATACAGTCAACTGTATTCATGGGAAATGAGCAGTATCTGCGGCTGCTTGTGTGCAGTTCAGTGCCTTAGATTATGGTTCATTCACTTTAGTCACCTGCTGTGACTAATGTACTACTATACTATATAATATAATATCTTCACCATGGATATATGACAAAATGGCATACACTTGAAAGTGTGTGTTTGAATGTGAATCTAATATGGACCGAAATAGAAGAGCTAGATAGGGATGGAAAAAATAAAAGTATATAAATAGTAATATAAAAAATAAAATGGTGGACAGAAGATCCAGGGGCAGCTGATAAAATATAAAAAAATAAAAATAAAATAAAGTATGAAATATAAATAAGTATATAATATATAAGTATAAAATAAAGTGATAAATCCTTGAAATAGCATAAAGTCAGGTAAGCTTCCAAACCTGCACCTTGCATCGCAGCACATACAGGGTACAGTACAAAATGTAATTTTCTGACCTCAGTGTCTTCCAGAACTGTGACAGATGATCCTGTGAGTTTCTACAAAAAGGACGATCTTGCTGCAGTTGCATATCGGGGAGCCCTGAAAGTGAAAGTTTCTTTTAAACAAACTTATAAAAACGAGCCTGAAAAAAAAAAAAAAATTAAAAGTTAAATAAAATAATAAACAATTTCATCTCTTTTCACAGATAAAAAAAAAAATCTAAAAATTTATCAGTGAAAAAAAAATAAATAAATAAATAGCCTTATATTTTCCTCATTAAATCAAAAACCTAAATCTGTGGGACATTACAGCTCAATCTTTATTTACTGTTTAAAATTAGCAGGATATAAACATAATTCTTAGACAGCCATGTGATACTGCTCCTCAGTGCTTTGCTGGCACAGTCATAATTCACCTGCCCACTATAGGCCAATGTGTCAATGTGTGAAAACTTACAAACTATGGTCCAATTTTTCTGTTCTTACCTGAACCTGTAATTGCCTTCCTGCTGACAGTTTTTAGAAAACAAAAAACTGGGATTTGGACATGTTTTCCCCTCATTACCTTTTTTTTTTTAAATGGAGAAGTAGAAATCATGCAGGAATATTTTCATGTGGTGTTCCAGCTTTAACATTTAACCAGGAAAGATAATTTAAAGGCTTTAAATGATTTTACCATAGACTGTAGGATTTTACCTAACTGTTGGTTAAGCAAATGTGTAAATATTGTTTTCCAGGGAGCTGTCTTATATTGAATAAAGCACAAGACATTAAACAGACCTCATGTATCCATACATCACAACTAAGCTTTCCAGGTTGTTGCTACTGTATTAAATCACTCAATTCGAGCTCATTTACACAACCAGCCAAAGGTTTAGAATGCCCCCATTTTCCAATCCAGTTCAAGTCCAATGAGTAAAATGGTACAAAAAAAGAAAAAGCTTAGGTCAACAAATAATTGAGAATAATCCTCACCTCAGGTTTGGCCAATATACTTTCACACTGGGGCAGATTCTGGCTATCATCCTCCCGTACTGACTGACGACCAGAAGATTTTCGGCGTATGCAGCAGAATTGGTCCTGATGTGGAAGTAGCATCTTACAATCATGCTGTATATATATATTTTGTACATTATTATATTGTTATTATTTATCGTTCTAAATATTTGTTATTGCTATTTCTTGCAGCTGTCCTCTTCTCTGCACTGCCACTTTGCTGCTGTAACACTGTGAATTTCCCCACTGTGGGACTAATAAAGGTGATCTTATCTTATCTTATCTTATCTTATCTTATCTTGTCTTATATGGGCCAGATTTGGGCCGTGGATCGGGGCAAGCAAGTAGCCCGAGTATGGGTGAGGGAGACGGACTGGTTGGTCAGGGCTTCATCCTACAGCAAGATAATGAGCCACAACATTCGAAGAACAGAACCAGATGGGGGCTATACATGATGAAGACCAGCACAGTCTCCAGACCTGAGACCCATGGAGCTGGTTTGGGAGGAACTAGACAGAAGGTGAAAACATTTTAGATCAAGGTTCTGTAGACGATCGTCACTGCCACTAGATGTTTCACTAGACCACCAGCACCTCAGACTAAAGCAAACACTTCAGCCTTGGACTTATCCACTGGGCCCGGCTGCACGGATGACACTGATGGAGCCGGCAAAGACATTGATGGAGCCAGTAAAAACATTAAAAACTGTTTGGAACGACCAGGATCTGAACTGGTACTCCCCATGTCCAGTCTCTCTGCGTTCTGGTCTCATCTTTTTCTTAATCAGTTTCTCCAGTGGAGGAGAATCTGGAAGGTCACCTGTCATCACCAGGACATCATTATCCCGCTATATCTTTACATAGAGAATAAACACTAGAGTATGATGGTGAGAGATTCCTTTTTCTCAAATAGAGATATAAAGACACAAAAGAACATGTCAGACACAATGAAGACGCTCAGAACATCAGTAGATAATAAAAGAAAAATTGTCTCACTCAGATTCTTCTGTTATATGCCATTAATTCATGACCAGTACATTCAGGGTTTAGTAGTGACGCGATGTCATTTACCTGACTTTTTTCCAACCTGCCTAATCTACCGGTTGTTTTTCAGATTCTGGCACATTAAAGTCAACCTCGACTGCAGTCCCATTGATTGGGGTCATCGCTCCCCGTCTCTAATGGATTTCTGTCTGTATGATTACTGATGCGTCATGAGCAAGCAGGCTGACTCAGAGGAGTTCAGGTTTGATGCCACAGACTCATATATGGACAGTCTAAACACCACTATCACCATCTCACCTGTGGTGGTTGGCAAGTTTTGTTCAGCTCAGTTAAAAGATTCATAGTGACAGTGTCACCACAGTGCAGCTTTCAACCACATCTTATGGTCTTCCCATCTATCCCATTAATCTGTAAAAAGCCTTTAAAAAGCCTCTATCCACTCTTAAGTCACATCTTTAAGATTCACTTTTTACTCCTTGGTGGTTTTTAATGATATATTTGAACCAGATTAAGGATTTTTGTCATCTGACCACTAGATTGAAGTTAAAAAAAAAAAAAAAAGCTGAGGAAAAACTCAACTCCCAACTGCTCTAAGAAGTGTATCAACTGAACTGCATCAGACTACTACTACTTTATCCATCTGTTTGTTCTGGAGAGGAGGAGACCTCCGTGGGTAGCTCGGCTCCTGAACCACTGACACTGAAGGAATGCAGATTGATTGAGAGACCCCTGGTGGCAGAAGTTACACACTGGGCCGTTTAGTTTGTTTGTGAATCTGCTGTTCCTGAGGTCAAACAATCAGCATTCAAACACACAACAGAGAGACTGGATCGGTGCTCATAACGCTGTGATGTTAGAGTAATACAGAAACTCTCTTTGGTCCGGTAGTGAGTTCACTAACTGGTTTTAAATGCTTGTTCATTATGAGTTATTACATCAGTGCTGTTTCACATAATTTATCTTTATACTTTATAATTTATATTCACACATGAACCCATCACAAGATGAGCACGAGCTCAGTGCTGCTTCAGATCACAGCAGTGAGCAGTTATTAGACAGCGTCTCTGATGATGAGGATGAGGATGATGATGTTTTCTGTTTCCTCATGAGACAGCTGGCAGCTCAGGGTTAAATGTTGAAGGCAGAATCTCTGCTGCAAACTCTTATCACGAGCTCTCACTAAATATTTCTGCAGGCTCTCAGAGTGCTCGTCGCTCCTCCATCTCCTCCGTCTCTCGCTGTGCTTTTTATCAGGAATCCACTTTCTTTTATGTAATATATGTAAATTGGAGGCCACGCAGCAGAAATGTGTTTAATTGCTGAATTCATGTAGTGAGTGTCATATCTCTTTGGACCTTGAGTAAAATGTCTGGCGCAAAAGCAAATGTTTCTTTTAAAACAACACCATTGAAGTGGCCAAATTCATTTAGAAATGTTATATTAAAGAGGCTGATTTTTACTGTAAGCCATTGTCTTTCCTAATTCATTAATAAATAGACTTCCAGTGTTTCTGGCAGAGCTTAATGTGGAATATTTTTCCTGCTCTCTGTATCTAAACTCTCCATGAAAATGAGAATTCTGGGAGATATGGAAACCATAATTCAGCTCCAGCTGTTAATTACACTGTGTGTAATGACTTCCTCCGGCCTCTTTCACTTCAGCCCTGCCGTTACCACGGAGCTGCAGAGTCCAACGAGGCTTTGTCCTAGATTCTCCAAATCAAATGCACCAGCAGTGTGAAGACACTGAGAGCACAGGGCGACGCCTCATAACCAGCAGTAGTCGGACCTCTGCACCAGTAATGACTGTTAAATATAAAGACAGGGGAATTTTAACCTGTAACCGGTTCTCAGAGACAACACATTTCATTCTATACCACAATACATGATGGAAAATACTGAAAAATAATATATTATTATATATTATGATATATTTTACACATCAAAAGACTACAACAGAATATCTGATTGTGGCCCAGTTGCATTGTGGGTAATATGTGGGTAATCATTCCGGCCAATCAGTCTCTCCATCACGATGTCAGTATCAAAATCGCCTCTTCATCCCTCATCCTAAACAAGGTCACAAGAAACCTGGGTGCCATGTTTGATGACCACGTTGCATCCGTCTCCAGGTCGACTACATCAGAAAAGTCAGGCCTTACCTGGCTCAGTGTGCCCCCCAGCTCTTCGTCCAGGCCATGGTTATCTCTCACCTCGACGGCTGCAATGGGCCTACCTTTGTGTACAGACCTTAGGCTCCCTGATGGTGGAACCAGCTCCTGAAGTCTCTCAGAGCAGGGGCGTCCCTCCGCTCCTAACGCCTCTAACACCCTAACATGTCTAACTAGCTCTGATTATCACTTCCAGTTCTTTACCTGCTCTCCTTCACTTATTGAATAGATGTATTACTTAGTCCTCACACCAAGGTCTCCTACTGCACTGACGTGTCACTGATGAACCTCACTTGTAAGTGGATTTGGATGAAAGCTTCTGCCAGATGAATAAATGTACATGTACTAAAACTAACAGGAGGTTTAGTTTAGTACAATCTGGGTACTCTTTACTGGGGGACTTCTGAGGCTGAATCACAGCAGCAGAGGCTGATATACTGTTATGTAGTCCCTTTTATGCACAGCAGACATGGAGGGCTTCATCAAAGAAGCTGCTGGTTGCATTATGGGATGTGCAACCCAAAGCATTTTGACCATTCTTCTTTTACTCTCTCTCTCTTGTCTCTGGAGAGTCCCCTGACTTTACTAAAATTCTTCATACAAGTGATTCTGGGGCTGAGACAGTTAAAATGTTTTCAGAAAATAAAACGTTTTATTTCACACAAATCAGAAATAGAATACAAGCAAAAAGCATACAAACATGGTGATCACAATGGGTGAAAACGGGACAGCTCAATCAGCTTCAGAATTGAAGCTTAAAGATGAGATGGTGATTTTCTTGCTTGTTTTACTGTATAGTAAAAACACAAAATGAGTGAGGATGTGCATGTCAGGTCATGGCTGATGTGTGCAATACTGTGCCAACAATGAAAGACCACTTATCCATAGTATACACATCCTTCAGAGTAGAATAGTTTGGTCAGTGTTAAACACTGCAGAGCTGCAGCAGCTCATTTCCAGAGCTACAGCAGAAATTGCTCGGGTACAGACAGGTCATTCCATCTCCAGCACTCCTGCACAAAAGTAGCTCAGTGGAGGGAGAGACATTTTAGCAGAGACCCAGGCCGCTCGAATAAAACGAGAAGCTGGTGTCAAGTTTAAATGGCCCAGTTTAAAGTTAAGGTCGATGCAGCACATTGCAGAATTACCTCCTCTCTGCGCAGATAGCACACGCTGCTATGTCACTTACAAGTTAGTGGGAGAAGAAGCTGCTCAAACATCTCCCCAGTCTGGGTAATACAGGGTCGTGACATTCAGCACTTCCAAGGCCAGGAGCACATGAGAGCCCTTTGACTAAAGTGGGAGACAGATTGAATGCCTGGATGGCCACAAAGAAAAAGAGCCAAGTCAGTCATGAGGACTCCTGGGGGAGAAGATTGTATTGATTTCAGCTTCCCTCCCACATGAGTGGAACAAACCGCAGAGGAACACTGTTGTATGTCAGTGATATGTCTGCGAGCATCAAGGCTTGTAAATATTGTGAGTGGTGGAAGACGAGGTCAGCGATTTAACCTGGGACCTTAAAACTTTTTTATCTGGAATCACCACTGCTCAAGGCTTTTCTACCTGTCACATCTCCATCTAAGAAAAATAACAGTTTTGCAGTAAAATGCTTTAAAACCATCAGTGGATTTGGCAGCTGCTTCCATTCTTCCACCAAAGAAGATTTTAATCGTATAAAAGGTAATGACAGTGCATGCTGGGTTAGGGATTGTTAAGAGACTTTTTTTCTTTGATAATAAATGTCACAAAGGGAATAAATGAAATGTAGGCCTAGAATTGGTCAGATTGAATTTTTTAGACAGTTAATTATTATTATCATCTCTATATTATGGAACTATTATGGAAGTTCCTAAATGCCTGCATCTGTGATGTGTTTCACATGACAGTGCTGTCCACCAGAGAGCAGCACTGAGACGCTAAAAACTAAATTCACAGCTCGGTCACTCGTTTTCATGCAGAGGTCCGAAGGAGCTTATTCTTTTTAAGAGGAAAACACATCAGAGTCAGCCTGTCATGTGAAAACGTTCCCCGTGGGCCAGCCGGCTGCAGGGACGACACTACTGACCGTCTGCAGTTTTAACAGATGAATTGTGATGTACAAAACATTTGGAGGGGTCTTCATGGCGGAATGCTTGCTAGGCGTTGACAGCTGAGCTAATCAGTGTAAGCTAGCTAGCGTTAGCTTCCGGTAAAGGGTAAATGGATTGCACCAATGTAGCGCTTTTCTAGTCTGATCAACCACTTACACTTTCAGACGCCAGGGATCTAACCACCAACGTTCTGATTGATTCTGATTAATGTCCACATTAACTTCTCAGGCAAACTGAGACTTTAGTGATATTCTTGAAAAATATATTAAACATACAGATGAACAGTGTATCAAACACATACCCACCTGTCACTACAAAGTATACACAGCAGCTTTGGTGAACCAGATTTTTTGTGGTAATGGTCCAAAATCTGGATATAAAAGTGAGTGTCACCAACAAAGTCAGCCTTGGCCTGGATGCCAGGGTCCAGTGGTCTGAGTGTGTAGAAGGAAAAATCAACTGCTCTCCCTCTCACATCTTGCTGACTCACTGAAGCCTGTTGCAGAGAGCGAAGCAGGAGCCATTTTTCTGAAAGGCAGCACTTAGTTGTGTTGTCAGAACAAAGGAGACAGTTACAGTGACCTGCAGTCTTTTCAATACCAGACTTAAAAGTGGCTGGAAAGGGTTGGTGGTTTGCTTCATGAAGTGGTCACATGTCAGCGAGCATCCTGCAGTCTACGATGTGTCATCAATGCCAATATGCAGAAATCTCTGTATCACAAATATTCACGAGGTTCTAAGGCAGAATCCAACTCGTCCTGGCAGCCCAACACTGTCCAGAGCCTTCAGTATCTCTGGGCAAATCTCATCCACACCTAGCAGCTTTCTGAAGAGGAGCTACGTGATGACCTCAGTGACAGTGACAGGGATATTAGTGAGGCTTCGCACAAGTCTACTCCATAGAAGATTTGTGGGATGTTCAGTAGCTCATCCAGGTGCTGTTTCCACCACTCAACAGTATCCCCCGTCTGGGTTGACGACCTGAGCCCAGCCCTGCTCTCCCTTCCTGAGGTTGGACAGTTTGCCAGAACTTCCTTGAGGCTCTTTCCCTTAGAGCTAAATGAAGATGTCACTTTGGTCACTGTTGCTATTGAGAAGCCAGCCAGTTGAGCATCTTTGTGACTGAAGCTCCACCCATCCATGCCCCTACAATGAACCGCTTTTCAAAATCACTTAAATCTTTTCTGCTTTATACAAAATCAGAATCAGCTTGAGCACAAAAACAGCTTGGTCAGACTTTTCAGGAATCACGGTTACAGTTAGAAGAGGGAACAGGAAATGAACATCAGCCTCCTGTGTTAAAATCTGACATTTTGTTGACTCATGCATCCACAGCAACCCTCTTCATTTGTTGACTTGGTTCTTTAACACTACTTTATCAATTGTCGGAAAGACGACAATCAAAAACCAACCAAAACATGTTGGTTTTGGGCCTTTGTGAAAACAACCAATGCTGTCATTTCTCTTGTGGAAATGTCTCATAAATATAATAAATGCATTTTACAGTAAATGGGGAAAAGCATTAGCTCAGGCAGAGCATTGAGGTTGTGCTACTATTAGCTAATTAGCTCCAGCTGCTTCATTCATGCTTCACAATCACTGGCTACCAGCTGACTGGGAGCACCGGCCCAGTTTTGCTACTGTTCATTCTCATATGCCTTAAATGAACTTTAAATTCCACGGTTGCCTCCACTTTTCAGGAAACAAATGAAGACAGATTCAATACTGAAAGTGCACTTTGCATGTTGGATTAGGCCTAAATGTAGTCATTAGAATTGTATCAGCATTAGAATCGTCAGGAGGCTTCTGCCTTCATTACAGTCTGTGAAGGCCGATACGTGAGAATGTCGACGTGAGATATTCAAGAGAAAATGCAAAGATCTTGAAGGAAGGAAAACAGCAGTTTGAACGAGTGAATTTATCTTCCTCTGTGAGTTGATCTGTCTTTGTTCTTTAAAGAGCAGGTTTTGCTGAATATGAAACTTGCTCTGTAATAATTCAATATTATTGATAATCATTTCTATCAAGCCTCACACCAGACAGAGTGTTGGTACTGGACGGTTCTGCAGAACCACATTCAGTCAACATTTTGTTAACAGTGTTTTTAAAATGATTTCTTTCTACAGTTGATTTCTCTGCTTCCAACACTGACTGGACTGAATTCATCCATTTCCCTTATAATCATAGTTCCAAATTACAAATCCAAGTCTGAATGTCATGAACCTCTGTACAAA
Source organism: Trachinotus anak (assembly GCF_046630095.1). Classification (NCBI taxonomy): domain Eukaryota; kingdom Metazoa; phylum Chordata; class Actinopteri; order Carangiformes; family Carangidae; genus Trachinotus; species Trachinotus anak. The sequence continues at coordinate 13,623,957 of NW_027273877.1, forward strand.
AGCTCAGATTTCCTTTAGTTGTGTCTCTTCCATTGAAACGTGTTCAGGTGACTGGATCTGATCTACTCATCAAGGGCTCGTTCAGGTAACCACAGTTCACCTGTTATAAATTAGACTGTGCCTCAAGTGTCCGGCACATCATTGCTCACTAAGAGGCATAGTGATGGTGGGAAAATGGCATCAGAAAGTGAAAGTGTTGTCAAGTTGTTGTTGGTGTAAGAAAGAGGGGCTTTGTCAGCGTCAGATCCTGGCTGCACTAAAGGTTGATGAGTGGGCGGTGCATGGAGCCCTAAACCACTTTGTAGAACCTGGATCAGCACAATCAGGCAGAGAGAAAGCAGAAGATCAATAAACAAAGCTTTGTTCACTGAGAGATACAAAAGCAACTTCATCACAGATACAGAACTTGAGAAAGAAAATAAAGTCCTGTCAGAATAAAGCAGAAGGACGAGTAGCAGCTTCTAAACCACCTCTCTGGAGGGGGAAACAAGACCAACGCTCAGGGTGGGCTCAGAAATATCAACATGTCACAGTGAGTGACTGGAAAAAGTCATATTTACTATGAATCCCAGAGTGATATGAAACGTGAACAGTTTTAGGTACTTTTTCAACAGCGGATTAGTACAGAATATTTCAAGAGAGGAAGAAGAGATTACAAACACTAGTGAACTGGTAGCCCAAAAGGTGATTTCCATGGCTTTCAGGAACCTCATACTTCAGACCTCAAACACATTATTAATCATTAAAGGTTCTTCCAGAATTTCCTCCACTGAAGGAACCACATTTTCATCTAAAAAGCCTCTGAAGGAAGAGATGAGACCAGAGCATGGGTCAACGGCATAACTATCGACAGAGCAGCAGCTGCACTGCACTGGGGCCCAGGAGCTGTTATTGTAAATAAATATTATTTGTACCCACCACTTATTTATTTGGTTAATTTCTTCCCAAAAGTCTTCACAAATAAAGGCCTGAGATCCTAATAATTTCACCAAGGAGGAGGCTCCCTGTCATTTCTGACTACTTGCATCAGTGGGTGTGAATTTTTAACAAGAAGGGGGTGTTCTTCAGGTAACGTGTGATTAAGTTAGCAGCATATTGTTTAGCAAAAAAAAGGCAGCGGCCAGGAGAGGAAGGATGAGAGAACAGCATGAGTTTAGTTTGCATAAGAAATTACGCAAGTCTTTTACTCAGCATGCTTGAAGTTCATTCAGTGCTAGCCATGTTGATGTGACGGAGCGGCACAAGATAAATGTTTGCACCAGGGCCAATCACAATGATTTTACGCTACCGGCACAGGTGAAGTTACCATGCTGACTACCAGCTAAAATCCTGGCAAGCTGGTGGACCGTCAAAATATCCATAAACATCCATTTTTTATTTTTTTTTTCCGGGCTCCATCAGTGTCATTCATGAAGCTGGTCCCAGTGGATCAGGCTGAATTTCTTTCCCAGTCTGACAGTGTATCCATTACTGGTCTGTCTTTACTGAGATGGAGCTAAAGGCTCCAGCATGCTGCTACATAATGTTACATGTCTATTTTCATGAGTGATGGTGACAGTAGCATGATAGCATTAGCATGTAGCATAATGGGCTAATGGTTGTGGTTAGATTGTGTGTGTGTGTGTGTGTGTGTCTGTGTGTTTTTTTTTTTTTTTGTGCCCTGGTGTCCACAGAGTAACTTTATCCTGTTGAGCTTCTTGTTGTGGGTTTAGTGGCAGCTTTGACTCCGTAACATCTTAATGAGGGGAAGCCAGACGAAGCGTTTATTTCGGTCTGAGATGTAGTGCAACATCTAGTGGCAGCGAGTATCGCGTACAGAACCTTTAATGTCCTGTAGTGTCACTGGTTATGATTGCGGTGACACTGGTTTCTCGTGGCGTTTCTTTCAGACTGATTTAAATGGACCATTATTTACCTAGAAGACTGTTCTGTAAGCAGTGCTCCCTGCAGACTGCCTCAGGCTGCTGAGTGATGATGGATCGTGCATAAAGGACCATGCAGCTCGTTGTAAATATGATTTATCAGAAGTAAAGGCAGCACAGAAAGCTTGTATTGTGCTGAATTATTCCTGAAGGGATAAGCACTGCAATCACAGTGCTTGTGGTACTTGCTCCAGTGGGCAACGCTCCGAGCACTTCATGCATTCCAATTCCTCCAGAATACATTAATATTGTCCTCTAGTTCTCCCATGGTGACAGTGGAAATTATACATTTTTATGAGGAGATCAGAGGAGAAGCAGAGCATGGAACATGCAGTATTACAGTGTGATGAATTTTCACACCACTCCAGATTAAAAGTTAATGGGAAGAGCTGAAGATGGGATGTGACGAGGCTGCGTTCGCCTGCAGTCCTCTTCACCACTGACTTTACCCTTCAAATCTGTGATTCACAGATTGTGGCTGCTCCCTCCAGTACGTCTTTGATCATCCAGCAGCAAAATCAGACCCTGACAGAGCTAATCAGATGTTTTCCTGGGAACAACTGTCCACATGCAGCCGCTCTAAGAAGTGCTTATGAAATGAATGCTCAGAAACCCCGAATGAGCGATGCTGGCCTCTGCTGACCTCAACTCATTTCTGCCTCTGGTTACATTTAAAGAGAAACCAGCTGAATAGATCTGAGACTGAAGGTTTCTTTTTGTCCTCGAAAACAGTTGCTTCTTGGAGAAGGTTGACTCTCTCAGAAATATTCTCCTCCGTCTAGATGGAGTTTGGTAAGTTGTGATGGTTATGGTTCAGCTGTCGTTATGTGACCAAGGTACTGAAGATGGTAACCTCCATCTGTTCAAAGATAGTTTCTGGAGTCAGGTGTGTGCTGTTGCAGTATTTGAGTATTTGAACATTTTCAGTTTGCCCACTATTACATTACATTTTTGTGTACATGTATGTCTCTGTTAAAGGGCCCATATTCTACACTTTTTCTTTGTTTTATCTGAAGCATTGGTTTCCATAATAAGATGAATTTGTGGCTTTAAGAACCAAAAACCATCTCAGTGTAGTTTTACATCTCCTCTCTTCTCTCTCCAGGCTTCTCTCTCATTGGCTGACTCTTTTCTGCAATAGAAATATAGCAGTAAAGTTATAGTAGACGCTCAGAGAAACCAAATCCTGCAAGGTTGGATGGTGGGTCCAGGTGGGTGGGACTTGGGGCACGGCTGAGGGCGGTGACTGCTTTGTTGTGACATCACAAAGTCCCAGAAGTCCTGACGGCTGGTTTTAAGGCTCAGTTTCTGAATACAGGCTGTGTGCATTTCTCTGTGGACTGAGGCTTTGATACTTTCACAGTATTAATATAGAACCTAGACCTGCTTTATAATCCCAAACACATGGACATCTACCTTTAGACTGTTCGGAGCTTTAATCTGAAATAGCAGCTTGAAGCAATCCATAAAAAAAACTACTCAGATGATCAAAACCTCTCAGAATTCTCAGAAATGTAACGAAGGACATGACCTCAGTGTGCTCAAGATACAGCCCTGTTCAGAATAACACTGAGTGGGACTGTAGTTATTGAGTTCAGAGACAGCAGAGTTCGTTCCGTCACATCATGGGGTATAAACGCCAGGTTCGGATTCATAACCTTTTGCTCTGTGTCTTTTTGGTAATGCTGTTGCTCCCTGCGTTTCAGCTCCATACCCCTTCCACCTGCCACGCTCACCACAGTCTTGTCTTGCCTGCATGGATTTTTTGTTTGCCTCTCACCCTCATCACCATCACCAGCCCTGTTCCCCCACAGTCTACAACATTTATAATAAGACTGTTCATCGTAACTCTGTGTTCTGCTCTGTGGGCTCAGATCCATGCTAAAACCTGACAATAATATTAATATGATAAAACTATCAAACAACATCTTTAGGCTACTAGGTGTGTGTGTATATATATGCTTTGGTATTTTAAAGCCTAACAGTAACCATTAAATTCCAGTCAGGCACTTTGCAGCCTGTGCATACAGCTGATAATTACAACAGCACAGCAGGTGTCCATAGATTTTATGTAGCGATATTAAGCTGCATAAATCAAACAGCTGCCACTTCTTAAAGAATTAACAGCAGAATAAAGCGGCGGAAAAGGTGGAGATGTATGATCAACTCAGACAAAATGCTATGTTGCTTGGCAACACAGTTGTTGATGCTGCACAATGTGTTACAATAAGCTCTCCCTTCACCGCGCCACTCAAAGTTTCAAACACTGAGCTGCAGGCACAGCAGGGATAATCAGAAACACACCTCAGTGTGCAGTGACAGCTGAAGGAGCCACCGTCAGTGTTTCAGCATTTAGCATTTAGCCAGACCCAGCATGCACCTGTTGGTCACGCACCATGGCGTGGTGTGTCTGATTTGGGACCTGACGTGGTCGTCAAAGCTTCTTCTCTGCTGCTGATCTGCCTCCCTCTCATTTGTTCTTACTCTGTCCATCATGAACTTCTCTGCAACTACTCTGGTAGGACTCACAGAGACTCAGATGCAGAGAAACTCAGTGGAGGCAAGGTTGGGTTCAAAAAATCAAAGTCTTGACTGACAGTCCAAAAGGTCGCACACAGGTAGGCAGCCCAGAAAAAGTAAACACAGCAGACAGAGCTGGCAAAAGACCACGAAGCAGGAAGGAAAGTCCAAAAACACAAACACACGAGGGAACCAAGACAATCTGGCATCGAGGCAGGGAGCTGTATATAGACAGGGTCGACTACCAGAATAATCAGGGGCAGGTGAGCGTGGCTGAAGGGCGGGAAACGCACAAGGACAGGAAACTGCAACGTCAAGAAAGATGAGTACTACAAAATAAAAGAGCTGAGATGCACAACACAGGAAAGACCCCTCCAGTCAAGTGACTTTTGTTTTTACTGTTTTACTGTAATGATTTAAATGTAGTGAAGTAAAATGCTTGAGGTAAAAAATACTTAAATATGAGTGCACACACGAACAACTGGTCCAGTAAACGAGAGTAAGTGTGTTCCTCCCTCCTGCACATCAGAGCTCGAAGAAGTGGAAGAATAAAACCTTTGTAATGGCTCTGACACTAACACTGGGCACAGCGCTTTATTTACAGCTGACTGGCTGCAATCAGAAGCCTTCCCAGTGCCTGCGGTGGCTTTTACCTCAGCCACAGGCTGTTAACAGCTCATCAACATGACTGACAGCTGCTGGGGCTGGAGCCTGGCCAACTGAGAGGGAGGAGGGCGGGACGAACACTTATCTGCATCAAGGCCAGAGGTTTGGTTTCTCTTTTTAATAAGCACTAAAGGACGACTGATGACAGAGAGTGATGAACAATCAGCAGTGTATTTCACACTCTGCTGATTGTTCTGTGATGTGTTGGTGAAAAGCAGTGTGAGCACTGTGGTGTCATGAGGAATTACACTAATGAACAGATCCAGATCATTTTCTAAAATGAGACCTGAGATCGCAACTCGTTCATAAAAAGAGAAGATTTAGCAAGTTTTTTTTGTTTTTGTTTTTTTCACTCAGTATTGTCCATCACCTGTGGACCGCTGCTCTCTGAAGATACATTTATGTTTCCATTTCTTGCCTCAGGTGTGAAGTCGAGGCTGCTCTCCTGATCTCACTTCCTGTAAGCTCCACAAACACAGACAGCGCTGAGCTGTTCAGGGTATTTTCCTCTGCTCCCTTTTTTTAAAGGAAAATAAAATCAACTCTAAAAATTAAAATGAGCGTCGGTAAATCTGCAGAGTTTGCTCTAAAGCGCTCATCGCTGGTACATCTGAACCACATGAGATTCATTAGTTATTAGTTTAGTTTTTTTTTTTTTTTTTGATTTATTCATTTGAATTATAATCAAAAACAAGGGGCACCATGATTCCAGGAGGTGAAAAGAAATCTGAAGAATAATAAATATAACCTGTAAGAACATCACTACTTTTACAAACTCCTGAACTAAATTGTTACAGTTTTTTGCTGGAAATGAAAACTATAGTGTTGCTGTCCATATGTAAAAAAATGTACAGCGCACCGAACATCTCAAAGATGACCAAGAGAAATTGGTGGAACTTGAGCTAAATTGTCTGAATACTTATGTCAATGTGATATTTCAGTTTTCGCTTTAGAATACATTTAAAATGTCTAAAATTCAGTTTTCATTTTGTCATCATGGAGCATCGAGTGATGAAGGAAAAATTATTATTCCTAATTTCAGCATAAAACCTCCACTCAACACTGTGCCTGAACGCAGCCTATGAAGACACAGAATTAGTTTTATTAAATTCAGTTCAATTTCAGGTTAAGTCCATAACCTATCACCAGCAGACAAACACATTCACGTTACCTTATGGGTGTGGCTGTAACACATGTGACAGTTTTCACACCACACAATGCTGTGCTGGAGATAAAAGCTTCACTAATAATCTGATATCACATCAGAGCGTAACCCTCACCGCCACAGAGCACTTTGTATTTCAGTGTGCACTGAAGGCAGAGGTAATGCTTTACATTTAATGACCTCAGAGATTCCCTCACCGCCCAGGGTCACATTTACAACAAAGAGTCAAGGACTCATTATATAATCATTTGATATGGTTAACATGAGGCTGTTGCAAAGGAACAGAGAGCTACTGCAGGTTTGCACAGTGTCTTTTGCAGCGAGTTGACTTCATGCACTGAGGAGAGAAGGACGCTCTGCTGGTCCACGCTGCTCCTGCCAGACAGACACACCTGTTTGTGTGTTTTTTATAATAAACAGTGTTGCACTGAAAGGATGTACTCTCAGTAGTGTTACTACATGTAGTCTAGCTGCAGAAACATCCGTGATGTGTGTGTGTGTGCTGGTTGTTAATGAGGGTCACGTCTCACTGCAGCTTGTGTTGTGGGTTTCTGTTGTACGGCTGCAGATCATTCTTGTTCTGAACAGTCACCAGTTGGATGTTTGTCCACACAGGACTTTGGCACTTACACAAATCCATCTGTGACAGATTCCCACTCCACCCTCTGTCAGAAAACATGAACGATCCCTTTCACCACTTAAATGACACACTCTTTGTGCTGAGGCCTAAAAATGACGTGTCCAGAATTAAAGTTCTGACGGACATGACCTGGAGGACAATGGTTCAAGTTATTTTTTGCTTTTGTTATTCTACACATCGCTGAAGGTAAAGATACACATACACATGCAATAAACAGGTACATCAGGCACAGGCCCACACTCAAAAAAGTTTGACCATTGTCTACTTAAAAGAATTAAGGCAACAAAGTGACACTTAATATCATTGAATAGATTTTAATTCCTTCAACTTTGATTAAAAACTATTGATTTAATAGAGTAAATTTAAACAAAACTATTAAATACAAAATAATAAAATTATTGGATGAAATATTTTGGATTTACTAATGATATGGCAAAGGTTGAGTAAATCCAAATCAATTTTACAGGGCAAACTGATTAATATTTACTAGATATCTGAGAAAAAGTAATTTGGATTTACCAAATATCTGTGGAAAAAGTGATTTATATTTACTAATTAATTGAATGGAATTAATTCATATTTACTGATTACCTGGATGAAATTGAATTGGATTCAATAAATGAAATAAGTTGTTCCAACTTACAATTGGTACCACATGACATGAAATCTATTGAATATTATTGATTGTCACTTTGTTGCCATAATTTTTTTATGTTGACTCTACTTAATACCATGCCTTTTTGTTGCAAGAATTTACTGGAGGTCAGTTAACAAATTACTATATGTAGGAAAACAGCAGATAAACATTTATTTGTGTAACTTTGTTTACACATACATTTTCAACATTTTTCAAAAATATTTTTGTGCAAAATGCCAAAATACAAAGAAACAGAGAGAGAGGCTATAAAAACATCAACAATGTGTACAATAGGGATGTGTATGCTGGCAATCTGTTTACCGGTATTATGTATTTTGATCAAGGCAATTAGGAAGTGAAATCACATTCACAAGGAAAGTTGAGAGAGATCTACAAATTCCTCTTAAGTGCAGAATGACCTATGACCTGGCAGTGTTTTTAGACTACAAAAAAAAAAAAATACATTTTTTCTTTTAATATGAAAACTGAAATTGTTAAGGCCAATATGGTTTAAACAGTTAACAGAAACCAAAACATCCCTGTGTTAACATGTACTTCATTGGGTTTGGTGCGTTACTAACTTAAGTGGCATTCAAAGCATTAATTTGTGCAAATTCAAATAACTCTATTAAAGCATACAACATATGTATCCCTGGGGTACACAGCAAAATCACAGCAGCAAGTCCCTTAAATTAGATTTTTTTTCTGAACACACAAGAGTAATTATCTGCAGCACTGAAACTCAGACAATGCCTCTAAGTAAACCATGTGACAGTGACTTAACAATTCTTCAAAAGACAATCTGTGAAACATCAACGACTACATCAGACAAAACAGATGACGTGTATTTCCAAATCTTCTTTCCAGAATGGCAGGAGCTTTGTGGCCTGTAAGCAGTGTGATACAGTATTTCTGGAGAAAAACAAAGGCACTTGCTGTTTGAGGCAGTTAACTTCCTCATTGTCAAATCAGTATAACATGTGCTCACAACTGACAGTGGCACAAAACAGAGGTAAAGACCCAACAGAATATCGTTCATCTTAATGGAGCAGTGAGGTGGTGTTGCAAGAAAAACCAGAAGAATCATGAAAAAAAAAAGGAGTGTCTGGTTTTGCTGTGGACTGTCACTGGCATACATATGACCTAAGCTGGTGTTAGTCCATCAAGGAGCTCTGTGTTTTCAAAACACAACTCTCACTGTCCTGGTAATAATGCAGCATTATCATTTGCATATTACTTCTGGCTTCCAAGCTACAAAAACACTCACTTGTGCCAGTTTTAAGTCCAAAGTATAACATCACCTTCAAATGAGTATGGATAACATATTTATACTTAAGACTTGAACACTTAACTACAGCACAGAATTGCTGAGCACTCTAGTGTCCCTTTAAGGTCACTTTCGTAAGCCAGTAGCTTGCTCTTGAGGCTGTTCACTTTTGGGGAAAGCTTTGAACAATCCAGTTCGAGGAAGAGTTTCTGAAAGGCTTCAAAAGTGTACCTGAGCTCCTTGGGATATGCAAGATTCATGGCATACATCAAACCAATGAGCATGGCACAAGCCCTTGGAAAGTTACCCAGAGTGGTCAGGACCTTTGTTCCGTCTATCACGATTCCGATGTCCTCTGTACCTTCTGACAGATTGGTCTGGATGCTGTAGATTTTCATCTCTTGTACAGCAAGGTCCTGTGCCACACTGCCTTCATCTGCATCCTACCATAACAACAACATTTTGTATTATAGACTGTACAGCTAAAGGAAATGGTCCTAAATAAATAGAGAATGAGAGAGAGAGTGAGAGAGAGAGAGAGAGAGAGAGATGCCTTTCAACTTACATCATACTCTTTAAAGAGCTGGTCGGCAGATTCAACATCAGACACCAGATGACAACGTCTCTGGTTATGTTGATGGTAGGATTGCTAGGAGCCTGAAATAACATAAATTAATATAACACAAGGTCATGGTTTAGTGTTTGATGCTAGGAGGCTTGTGTTATTTTGAAAGAAAGACCACGGTCAATGATCCTTTCCTGTGCTGCGAGAGACCAGTTTAATGAAACACTTCCTGTCTTAACTGAGGTTTTCAGAGGACCAGCTATGACTCCAGAAAGTCACTGGTCTTGGAAAAGGAAAAATAAACTTCCATAAAACCAAAACACTTTGAATGTTATGTTTATCATTGACCATATGGTGAGCTGGTAGGTGAGTTTTGTGACTTTTGGACAGACTAGCTGCTTCCCTGTTTATATGTTTTATGATAAGATATGCTGCTGGGTGTACCTTCAAATTTACAGTAGAGGAAGAGAAACAATATCATTTTAACTCCATCTTAACTCATGAAGAGACTGCCGATGTAGGCTATTTCCCAAAATGTTGACATTAAAGCAGCTAGAAAATAGGGGTGAGTGGCAGCTGTTGTTTAAAGAGACAGATGTTTACATTTATACAGAAAATACACGAATACAGTATATGTGTAAGACACAAAGAGCACATTGTTTATAATCAGTGTATAAAAATTTAAAAATTTAAAAAATATAATATGGCCAAACATACAGTAGGATATCTTTAGTAGGATAGTCTGCAACCTCATTCCCATGGTCCCGCCCTTTGAGTGGAAGAGGTTCAGAAGCCTGGGAGAGTATTCATCCAGCTTGGACATGAACTTTGACTCCAGGTGCACTGCAGTAATTCTGACAAATGATGTAACTTGTGAAAAAGGACTAAAGCCGGCCGCTTTTTACTGTTCCTCGAGTATAAAAATGTTAGCAATCAAGTAGCCTGCAGTACCAGTGACCAGATAACACTCACCTCTCAGAACAACTTTGTTTGCCGCTTATTAGGGTGGGGGAGGGGAGCAGCCTACACTCCGGCGACTTCAATCACAATAGAGATTCAACTTGCCAGTAAAGTTGTTAGGTAACTCATGGCATCCCAAAATAATGTTCAACTGCTTGGTAAAGTAGCTACAAAGTGTTGCTGAAGCCTCTTACCTTGATGACAGTCGACGACGGCTGCAGCAGAGTCAGGCATCAGCGTCCGTGTGGCGCAAATGTCTTGGGCGGGAGTGTATGGCGATTGAAACCAACTAGTTCCCATTGAGTAAAATGTATTAATTATTCGACATTGTTGACTTTACTGATAAAATATAATTAAATTGTACTCATTGATTTTTAGCTGATATTAGTCAAACAAAAATGAGTAAAATGCAATTGATAAATAATTCAAATGTGATAAAATCAACATAATAATATACCAAACTGTATTCAGACATTTTTTTCATGTATAGATTACTAGTATTTATTTTGTACATATTAATTTAGCCCAGTCACACTTTTTACAGTGCAGGGAGCCCTGGTCAATCAAACAACCACAAAGACACAACAACAAAGTGACTACAGTGGTAAAGACACACAACCACTACTACAAAATCCTACAAAACAATCACAAAGGAGATGCAAAATGATTACTAAGAGACACACAACTCCGTCAAGGCAACACAGCCACGAGTCTGGTACTGTTGTAAGGTGTCCTTGAGTGCCATCAAAGGTGCCTAGAAATAAAACGTAGTATTATTATTGTTTTAGATTATTATTATTATTATTCTTACTGCTGCTAAAGCTGTGTCCTCTGGATTCAGTGGATCTCCAATCCCTACTTCAGAGGGAGACAACAACAGGAAAAAGATAAGAAAAGTATGAACTAACTGAAGTGGAGCAAAATAACAGAGTTAATCAATAGCTGATAAAATGAACTGTGTAATGAGTTGGGCAATGGTGGGAGAAAATATGATTTGGCTATTTAGTAAGCTGCTATACTATTAATTTAATTTAATGACTGAAATGTTTGATCTCGACATCAACTCAGTCATGAGCAGGATGTGAAGATCTCGCGTACTCTGATTGGTGGAGATCTTCCTGGTCAGGACGCGCAGCAGTCGGTGTTGGAAACCGAGATCTTCTTCACGATGGATCTGGAATGGTTTCCCTTGACGACACGTAGGTTACTGGTGCCACCAGTTCTCTCAGCTGTTGGCTGCTTGGTAGTCTGCCAGATTTTGCCTCCTGTCCGTTATGAACTCCTCTCTGAGACCGAAAGCAGGCCGGGATGTGCACTACATACACTTGTAGTTCATAAAATGATCTGTTTATGTTAAGTGTCATCTGGATTTTATATGATTTAGATAAGACACTAGAAAAGGGTTCCACCTGATTTCCACAGAAGAAACTGATAAAATCTTATTGGTCTTACAGAGTTCTCATATCTTCACTCAACATAAGAAATATTATCTTCATATGTTTTATATTTCATATTTTACATTTTTCCAGTTTTTAATTTGAAATGTTTACACATACAAGGTTTCTCTGGAGCTCTAGTAACAACAGGTCAGTCAGCCAATCAGAAGAGAGGATCTGAGCATCTCTGTGCATTTCTCTGTGGACTGAGGCTTTGATGCTTTTGCAGTATTAATATAGAACCTAGAACACATGGACCACGCTACCTTTATACAATATGGGGCCTTAATGGGCTCTCTGTAATATATTCAACTGCAAAGACTCCATTTCTACCTGGTATTAACGTGGTCTGGATACATTATCTGGACAATATCATTGTTGATTGGATCTTAATATGCAAATAAGGTTGGAAAGTGGACTTTTGGACCTCACCACACACACACACACACACACACACACACACACACACACACACACACACACACACACACACGCCTTTTTCACCTCCATCATTTTCCATCCTCGTGGCCCGACCCACTTAGCCAATAAAATGATGCACTTGTGACAAGACAATTAATATCACTGATAAAAGATGCAGTGATGAGGATCTGACTTTGTAATTTCTAATTACTGGAGTGTAAATATGTGAAGTAATGTTACAAGACTGAACCATTTCTCTGTGGGATGGCTAATGAGGCAGATGTACATCAGGCTGACTTTGACTGTTAATCACTCTACAGTATCCTGGTAAGCTGTGGGAATCAAAGACAATGACATCAGCCCCTCATCAACATGCCGGCAGATAAACAGTATCCTTTTCTGATCAGTAAACTGGCAGCCAGAGAATAGTCAGCCCAAAATGTTCTCTTTGTCTGGCACTGTGTGAATAGATTGCTTTACATAACACTCTGTTATCACTAAAACGAAATTCGCACGCAGGAAAATGTAATTTGCAAAATATCAACAAGTCTCCTCCAAGGCACAAAAACAAGAGAGCCAAGACTGAGCTCTGCCATCAAGCAACACTTTCTGGAGCTGTTCCACTGCCAGTGAATGAGCTGGCACTCACAGTATCCAAGGTGATTTTCTGGGATGTGTGCACATTTTCTGCTCCACAACTACCGACGACAATGAAATGAAGCTCAATTAGATGTGAGAGCTCAGACAAATACTTACAGTTTACAGAGTGAGCCCAACATTTGTTTCAGTGGAGCAGCCGCAGACAGTGTGTCCTGAGAGTGACACGGATTAAAGGAATAGTTCAACATTTTGGATACCATGCTCATTTCCTTTCTTTCCCACAGTGGTTAGCCTAGCTTAGCATAAAGCCTGAATCTTGTTTGTTTCAATTTCAAATATTTTAAACTTCTCCTCTGGTTTATCTGAAGTGTTGGTCAGTCAGCCAATCAGAAGAGAGTTTTTGAGCCGCTCCTCTGATTGGCTGACTGTTTTCTGAGTGATCCAATCAAAATATAGCAGATTTCAGGTAAACACTCAGAGAAACCAAATCCTGCAAGGTTGGATGGTGGGTCCATGTGGGTGGGGCTTGGAGCGTGGCTGAGGGCGGTGACTGCTTTGTTGTGACATCACAAAGTTCCAGAAGTCCTAACGGCTGGTTTTAAGGCTCAGTTTCTGAATACAGGCTGTGTGCATTTCTCTGTGGACTGAGGCTTTGATACTTTCACAGTATTAATATGGAACCTAGACCTGCTTTATAATCACAAACACATGGACATCTACCTTTAGACTGTGTGGCCCTTTAATTTGAAAATAAGCAGAAATATAAAAGTGAAACTGTGCTGTTTTAGTGTTGGAACAATGTCTTGATAAACAAACACTTCTGTGCATGTCCTCCAGGGACACTAAATTCAAGTTCAAAGTTTCTTTGTCACATAGACATCAAATAGACTCTGTGAATAATGGCAGTGAAATGCTTTCTGCTGTAGCTCAGTCCACTTTATGCAATGATGATAAGACTGAATCAATAAAACTTACATCACAGACAAGATGAATAGTAAAAGCAGAAATCAACAAAATAAAAGCACAAATGAACAAAAGTGGACACGGCTTTTACTATTCAAAGAACTGCAGTAATAACTTGGATCAAAGGTAATAACAGATAATAAGAACAGAAATGTCAAAAGAAAGTGTGGTCACAATCAAGGTGTCTGAATTTGTACAAATGTCATTGAAGAAAAGCCTGCAATTGGGCAGAGGTTGTCCTCATTCAGCACTCATACTACCTGGGGAAAGACACTTTCCCTGATGGAGCGCTGTTAGGAGGCTGTGCCCTGGGTGCTGTCTGTCCTTGGTCGTAGTGATGCTCTTGGCCGGAGTCCTGGATCTCCTGATGTAAATGTCTGTATAGTCAATGAGAGAATTCCTGCTGGTTGTCTCTGCTGACCTCACCACTCTGGACAGGTCGCCAGTCTATCACAGGGCTGACATATAGAGACAAACAACCATTCAAACTCACATTCACACCTGCGGGAAATTTAGAGTCACCAGTTAACCTAATGTGCATGTCTCTGGACTGTGGGAGGAAACTGGAGAACCTGGAAGGAACCCACGCAGACCCAACATGCAAACTCCCCACAGAAAGGCCCCTAGGCCTGGGGTTCAAACCCAGAACCTTATTGCTGTGAACCACTGCACCACCGTGCCACCCTGGGCTTAGAGTCTCAAATCTGAACACAACAATGGGGAAAATTAGACTGACAATTTTCACGTTAGATGAGTCATTTCCTGTCATTTCTGTTGGCTGGTATGAAATGCATGCTGGGACAATGAACTACCAGGTTCAGCCCCTGAAACGTCCACAAAATAATGAGCAGAAAATGATGACCAGGTAGTTCTTGGCTGAATGTGGACTTTGAATTGGTCCGTACTTAATCGATGACACAACAACAGGCAGAGAAATGGTGAAAAACTGTCTGACATTTCTGTCTGTGTTCAAATTTAACATGTGAGATGTAACATATTAATCAGTCAGCTGTTTGTAGATGAATTATCGAACCGATCTGGCTCTTTCCCCCTGCTTCTAGTCTTCATGCTAAGCAAGACTATGTCCTGGCTTAACTATGCAGTGTCCCTTTAAAAAATATAACATCATCTACTGTGATTAAGACCCTCTGATGAAAATCAAGTGTTTCACCTGGTTAATGTCCATATGATGTTTTTTTTATATAATAAAGACACATGATGAGTGAAATAATCATCAACATCATGACTGAGTGTTTCCACCTTGAACTGCAGTGAACCAAGCACAGTCTCATAAAAACAGATGCAGGCAGCCAGGGATTTGAGTCTGTCTGATGTTTCCTCCTCTAACATCTTCATCCTCTCTGCTCTTTCACCTGGACACCTGGAGCCAGCAGGTGGTGGGCGGGGCACAAGGCCTGACCCAGGTGTCTCAGTCAGGAAGTCAGAGTAGATGAGCTTCAGACCAGTTTTTTAATGTGTGAAAACATGTTAAACAACACATTAATCATATCGGAGTTTTTTTTTTTTACAGAGTTTAAACATGTCTGGGAGACCTTTAAAGGGGGCCCTGTGAATTTCTTGCTGTAAACACAATGCATAGCGCTGCCTTCAGGCCTTGTTAGTCACACCCAATTAGGCACACATTATTTCCAGCTTTCCACAGGGTTCAATTTACACAAATGATTATAGTCTGTCCAAACCCCCGAGGCTGTAGTGATTTCCAACCACACTCTGCAACGTTTATGGGGCGCTGCTTATATTTACTCTGAAGGCCGGTGTTTCCTGTGAGTAACGGGGAGGATATGTGGAGGGCGGTGGCGTGTCCCATACAGATATGAATATTTTATTGGTGCTGCTCAGGGGTCACTGCACGTCAGCTGTGACAGCCACATAAATCAAGAGGCGTATCAAAGCAGGAAGATGTTCCTGAGGTGCAGCAGACTGTTGGTGCGGAGGAACTGTGACCCTTTCTGCTGGTGACGCAGACACACAACAGGGCTGCAGATAATGGGCCTCATTTATCAAGATATTTGTGTTTATTTCTGCACAAAATAAAGGCGCTAAAACAGCTAAAACACGACGTATACCCAGCAAGAGATTAGTGAGAGGAGCGTCCAGCGGCCAAATGGTCAACACAAAACCACATAACTACACCGTTGATTGTTATGTTCCTGGCTGAGGGCCCTTTGCTGCATGCCAGTCTTCTCTTTCGGCCCCTTTTTCCTGTCTCTCCCTAAATAAAAGACAAAAAGTCAAAAAATAATCTTTGGAGAGGAAATTGTCTGGTAAAGTGTCGCAACACAAGACTGATGCTTAAAAGCATTTTCATGTAGATTTTCTGAATCTTCACAAACTGTACAAAGATAATTCATTATCTTTAGCTTTAAACTGTCATATGTGACCAAGCGTCAGTTATAAATATCTGCTCCTTGGCTTTATCAGTAATTCTACATGTGGCTCAATCGTTGGTCGTGTGTTCTTGTAAACTGGTTGTTTGATTTTTAATGTTTCTGGGTCTCAGGAAGAGAAGAGAGGGCAGAGGAGATCTTGATCTTAATGAAACAACCTGATTAATTAAAGGTGCTAATAGTTAGTAAATGAAGGTAATAAAACTCTTTTGACAAAAAAGAAGGCCTCAGAAGTAACTTTTACATCTGAAGATATGTTGAATTCAGAAAGTATTCAGACCCCTTCACTTTGTCCTGTTGTAGATTTAATTCTTTAAATGTCTTTATGTTTTGATGGTGAAGATATAATTTTATTTTTTGTGAATTTATTAAAGATCAAAAGCCAAAATCTCTCATCTACAGAAGTATTTAGATCCTTAATTCAGGACTTTGTCGAGCACTTTCAGCTCCTACAAACGTTACACTCCTGGAGCGCCCCGGTGGATCACCTGGTAAAGCACAAATCATTTGGGCTGAGATCTCTCCACAGCGGCCCGGGTTTGAGTCTGACCTATGGCCCTTTGCTGCATGTCATGCCCCCTCTCTCTCCTGTCACTCTCTCACTGTCTGTCTCCCTTCAGGTCATTTTTTTCCTGAAAGATGAACCACTGCCCCAAACTCAGGTCTTGTGGACTCTGGATTTCCTCTCTGTATTTGGATGCATTCATCCTTCCCTCATCTCTGACCATCCCCACGTCCCTGCAGCTTTACCGTGGAGGTCCGCAGAGAGACCCCTGGATGACATGGTTTGTTTTTGTGTTGACAGGCCGTGTGAACTGTTGGACCTTTTTTACACTTTGCTCACAGGTGGACTCCCGTCAAGTTGTCGACATCACATCACATCTCAGGGCAAATTAAAGCAGACTGGAAGCAGCTGACCACAGTTTGGAGGCACAGACAAGGTCTGAAGCTGTTTGGAACTGTGAAATTTCAGCTTTTGAGTTTTAATACGTTTTCAAAAAATGTTTTTACTGTGTCATTATGGGTCATTGTGTGTAGATTAATCAAAAATGTACAATTCATCCATTTAAAATTAAGTCTACAACACAATAATGTGCAAAAGGCAGTGTGGTCTGAATAAATACAGTGGCTTCACACTGTATTTCAAGGTCTTGCTAGGAGACAATGATAAGGTTGTTTTGTGTTGCGTGTTTCTCATAAGTGGGTGTTCGACGGAGCCGCTGTGTGAACACTATACACAGTGTGACCTTCCTGCAGCACCATGAAACACATTCAGAAACTCCAGCTATGTTGCATATTCATCAACATGGGTGATGTAATAGTCATGGGTTAGGTCAGTGAGTGGCACTGATGTCCCATAATGCAACCTACATTGGAGCTGGAGGAGCTTCTCAGGAAATGAAATGCTTTTTTTTTTTTTTTTTTCTTGGCGTCCTTGTAAACACAAGGTTGAAATTATGCGTTGGAGTCTCAAACTACAGCCCCCAGGGGTCACATCCAGCTCAAGAAACAATTTCAGAGCTAAAGCTCCCCCACATCTTTACAATTTATGACACGTCCAACCAGAAAACACATTGTTCTCCATTTGGTTTGGTCCCTGTCTTTTATTCTATAGCTACAGCAGGAAAACATAAAACTCTTTTATTTCATATTAACATCTAAATAAACTGCACTGTTCTTTGACAGTAAACCTTCAGCTCCAGACCACAGGACACATGACACCAAGCTGTCTCTGTCTAAACCTAAAGGCAAGGTTGACCTGCAGGACTGAGAGGCGAACAACTGGTTTTAATGTGACTAAGCTCGTTCTCCAGGAAGAGCAGAGGGAAAGACACTCAAACAGACATTTCAGGAGCTGAAAATGACTCTTTGTTTTCTCTCACCATGTGTCCGAGTGGCCCTAAGAGAAAACACTGGCCCTCCAGTCATTTGAGTTTGAGATCCTTTGGTTTATTGTATGAAATTTCACCCTGTGTCCAACTTGTCTTTGTGTCTGTATGTTCAACTTGAATAAAAACCTTAGCACCAACAGAGAGAGGTCCACAGCAGCAAACACAGTGTTTCAGTGGAGAAGCAGAGCACAGCCTCCACAGTGCCGAGCTGTTAGTGTCAGGATCAGACTTTAATGACCTGAAGACTGAGGTTGATTCAGTAGAACTGAGACTTCAGCTGATTAGAGTCCAGAACAGAGGCTGACCTGATTCTGCATTTCCTGCAGCGAAAATCAAATCCTGATTCTCACCGCCAGAGACCACAAGTAAAACTCAGTAAAGTCAGGAGGGTTGTCTCTCTGTTGACAGAGGAGCGATGCAGTTAAAGGCTCAGTTCAACCAAACCTCGAAAAAAGTTCATGTTACTTTCACCAGGACCAAAGAAAAAAATAATCCAATGTTGTTTTCAGCCCTGGTCAGCTTTGACTTCCTGACAGGAGGAGTTACCAGGAAGATACATGGACCAACAGGGATCTCATTCATTGGACAGTTTTCATGATGTCATCCTGCATCATAAGTACTACATAGGCTTGGGCCACTATTCAATAATATTCAATATATAATCGATTGAATGTCGTTGTGTTTCACACCAAATGCAATATTTTTCATTGTATCTTTCTTTTCCCAGTTGGAAATTTGAACTGGAACACCCCCTGGAGTCGGATTTCAGACTCCCCAGCCCCGTCCTCAAAATCCAAGATGGCTGCTCTGTGCCTCATCACAAGTCAAAGCTGTGTCAATAAACTTTCTGTCTCATTTTGTCTCATTAAATCGGTCGTATCAGAACTGTCCAACGTCCGTCCGTGGACATGTTGCTACGGTGTTTTTATGTGCATCTTTGTTATCAACAAGAAAGCAACGGCAGTAACAACTTGTTGAACTGGAACACATCGCACTGGGGTGTGACATCACAACGCAGCACTACACCTGAAACATACAATAATATAACATACACAACATACAATATTATCATGTATCGCGAATTTGGGCTGGACTGTTTCGAGATATTACATTTTGGATATCGCCCAATCCTAGTGCTACAAGGAGCACTTTACTGAACCCTGTTTATTTATGTTCTCTGGTGTCATAAAGTGCTCCCCAATAAATAACCGATTATGAGGATTAGTAGAAAGACGAGCAGTGGCTCCAGTCTTGATGTGTTGAAGACTGAAGATGCGTTCAGGAACCTAACACAAAGTCAGTGTAGTAAAATGAGGTTGGTGTTGATGACCAAACAGAAGAACACACCTGAGTTTATCTGAATCAAACTAAAGACGTGTGGAAACGTCCCAGCATGGACACTAGCACTGAGTCTCGATGGCAGATGCTGCGGTAACCAAAACCTACTCACTTTAATACTGAGACGCCACAAAATACATGACACACTCACTGCAAACATCACACACACTTGAGAATGTCCTCAGCTTCACTGAAAAAAAACCCAAAAACCTCTTTTCAGGAAAAGAGAGGATTGAAGTGTGAAGACAGACTCGTGGAGACTGGAGGGTGTTTGTTTATTGGTGGTTTCAACGTGAAAACATGGATTTGAGAATTTAAAGCCTGAATATTGCAGCTTTAAAGCCGACACAAATCATGTTGTAGAGATGAATTGAGGCAAAAGCACCAATATACTTTCTTTCAGCTCCTAGCTGCTCGGCAGTGGAACAACAAACCTTTCAACGCTCAGCTTCAAAGCAGCCTCAGTAAACACGCCGAGCCTTCGTGCATCCTGTCCGTCTCTGTTGTCTCTAAATGGATCTGTGCATCCAGACTCGAGGCTGCTGAACCCGCTCTCCTCGGGTTACATTTGTTTGGCACTTGAGCAGAATCACAATATCATTTAGTTGATGCACCAAGTCTCATTATGTACAGTCCAGTGCAAATAACAGAAGAGGAGGGAGAGCTGCTGCTGAGGCTCATACAAAGTTGAAGACAACAAAGATAATGAAGGTGGAAATGATGAGGACTGAAATGATCAAACTGCTGAGAGGTTTCACAGCACACTTAGCATTCTCCAGGCAGAAATGTAGAAATGTTTCAATTAAAACTCCAACAATGAAAAAGCCGCTGCAACAGCTCATTGTACAACGGAAACCAAACCGTATCTCCTTGGAAGAAAATGTGAGGATTGTGACAAATGCAACTTTGTTTGTGATATTTTTACACATGTATTTGCTTTTTCCTCTGACTCAGCACTACCGTCATGGTTTATCCTTGCGACTGCTCGCCCACGCTGCCATGTGACCTCATGGCCCTTCCTCTAGCATCAGCCTCAGGACAAACTTATGGCTTTGGCATGGCCACTACACCCAGCCATTAACATGTGGAGTATAGCTGAAAGCGACTACGAAAGCCATCTGGAAGCCCAGGAAAAAACAAACCTACAGATTCTTTTGTACAATGATGATCTGCTGCAGGAGACAGGCGGGTCAAGGTCCAGAAGCCAGGACACGAGTCTGTGAGGGAACAACCGAGGATCCTAAAGAGTTCTTGGACAACGGTATTCTGGGGAGATTAGGGAAGTGGGAGCAGGCCTGCAGGTGGGTGTGGAGGTCAGGTGATGATGGAAGGCCTGACCACACTGGAGGCTACTGCTGGACATGAGGGAATGACAGGTTCCAAAACGTGAGGAGCTGTTTACAACTGGCCGACAGTGTGAGACGCAAAAAGTTTATCAATGAACCTTCCTAACGTACCTATACGTCTGTTGAGACTTATGTTTATGCTGAATCCTAGATGTTCTGAAGCGACCTTTGTTGCACGGCTTATATCACATCGTGCATTGATATAAACGTAGCAGAGAAAATATTAGAAATACTCTCAGAATAATGCAAGAATGCATCACAAAATGCAGCCAGGGAGGATTCATTTACGGTAATCAGCATGCTCTGAAAAGTGCGACTGAAACACTCTGAGCTGACACTGTTAGTCTGCATTAGTTTTAGCAAGTTGTACCTAACAAATGGCAACGTACTGTAAATGCAGTTGCGTCCCCGCACTCAGTCAGGAACCATTCAAAGCAGAACTTCACCTCCCTGTGTTCAAATCATGTGTCAGCCTCAGCTCGGAAAGTTGAGTGTATAACAGTGGACTCCTGTCACCCTCAACGTCGTGTTCAGTGAAAAAGCTCTGATGAAGCCACTGTACACCACCTGCTCTCAGGCAGACACAGTCACGGTGAACATAGTGGAGCACTGAGGAGACCAAACACCGAGCTAAAAGAGAGTGAACGCTGCACTTCGACTGATCAGGTGGACACACACTCGGCTCGGAGTGAACGACCACGTTGCTCTGAGTCTGCTGGATGTGGTCAGAGTAGCTGTTTGCCAGCCTGCACCATTCAGTACGTGTTTAGTTGAGAGCAGTGGCAAGATGTCGCTCAGCTGAATGTCCTTTACTTGGAGCCAGATTAAAGACCTCAGTTCAATGTGAATAAAGTGCACTGCAGGACGAACTGCACTGGAGCATGTAAACTAGACCACTCTGATGTGCAAAAAACCTAAAAATCTCTTTAGCCTAACTCATGGATTGGGTGAAATCTTTAGACATGTGCACTCATTTACTCATAAAGATCAAAATACTAAACTCCTTCACATAAACTCGCTCTTCTTGTAATCAACCTTGTAATTGAAAATTGAGATGCTAGTAAATGAGTGCCATAATTATCATTATCATCAGTGAGGGGAAGCCTCTTCATAAACACTTCAGTCTCAAGTGCTTACAGCCTCTCTCTGACTAATTTGGTCCATCAGAGTAAAAGCAGGGTGGGAGGGATTTTACTCAGCACTATATTAACCATCATCATTGTCCTGATCCTCATCACTATCATCATATTTCCATTTACACATTTGTTCAGGTTTATCAGTTTATTCAGGTTTACTTCTGCGAATTTTATTATTCCTAATTTCTAATTACAGCCTGATTAGATCAAAACCAAGACTTCAAAAGCAGTCTCAAAAGTTTGTGAAGCCTTCTGCCTTTGAAGCAGATTCCTTTAGGGGAATAAAAAAGGAGGAGGAGGAGGAGGAGGAGGAGGAGGTAAAAAGTGTGTGCAACATACAGATCATGTCGGTACGACAGTCTGCTCTATGCACTGATCCAATTCCTGTGTAAATATAGCTAAAGCTTAGAGGCCATTCATAGTCAGGCATAGCTGTAATCGACTCTGTGGGAACGTCTTTGTCTTAAAAGCTCAGAGCAGATTTCAGAGGTGTTTTTAACTGTGACTCTCCAGTTACAGTTCTGATCTCGGTGTCATGACTGAGATGGTCCCGTGTCTCTGGGACAGATGGAAGTGCCATGAATTGAAAGAAATGAGTCGTGTTGTAGTTCTTGCATCCACAAGTACGCGAGGGTCAATAACTGTGCAATGATATAAGTGTGCAGTTATTAAAATGAAAAACTAAAATATGAAAAGCTCGACTATCTACAGTAAATTTTTATCTGATGGAGTGGTGGACTTTCCCGAATGTCTCAATTCAGGGGCCACATCCTCCAGAGGCTGCTTTTTCAGACTGAGTGCGTCACTGTGGTGCTGTAGACTAGACTAGACTGCTCCTTCAATTATAGCCAAGTACAGCGGCCTTCTTTTCCTGGCCAACAGGTTGATCCTTAGAGGCCCAACCTATCCCAGCCCAACCAAGATTCAGTGTGCGTCATTAATGGAAATAACATGGCAACAAACAATGCTGACAGAGAGCCCCAGGGTTACACTCACTAAGTATTGAGTTTCAGTTCAGTTCAACAGCTAACTAAATTTCTGGCTTGAGCTTAACTTCTCGGTATGATAAGGTACAACCACAACCCAAGCTGTCAAGGTTACCAGGCAACAGGAGTGGCACTTTGTGATGCAACAGCAAAGGTGGGCACAGCTGGTGATGCAAAATAGAAATCCTCTCAGTTCAGCCCTCACGGTCTACGAAAGCTACTGAGGCCACTGAGTTGGGACACAGCAAATATGTCAATACTTGCAATCAAGCCAATCCATAGCACACGTCTAGGGCTCAACATTCCTCTGTCCTCCAGATGGAGGCAGGGGGTTCAGGGTCAGTAGGATACCACACCCAGGGGTTCTTCTTTACCTAGTTCCATGGACAGCAGACTAAGAGGACTCTTAGCGGTGGACCACTTGGCTGAAGAATAAGCTGTAATATGTAGTGCAAATTAGAGGAATCCCTGATCACATTTTGACATCACAACTTTATGTCAAATGGTTGACATGCACAATATCAGAGTCCTGGAACTGGATCACCTAAATAACTGAGATCCATTATTTATATATACATATTGTACACATACTCCAAGTTTGAATGTTTGCAGCAAAAAAGGTCTATTTGGAGACACATATATGGTTACTTGCAGCTTAATATACTTTTAATGCTATGCTATGCAAAATGTTTAAGGTCTCTGAGATACCCCTTTAAAAGCCAATCAGAAAAGCCCTCTTCCCTCAGAAGTCAAACGTTTCCCTTTGTTTCGCAGTGAAATGTCTTTCACTGAGTGCTTAAGGACAGCTGTCTGCACCAGGTACTCTGCTCTACTTTGTTCCCCTGGGTAACCAGTATTGATCTTCGTTGCTGAATTAGCATTTCATATCACCTTTCCTCATTTAAAATGGTGATTGCTGATATCTCACCCAGGACAAATGGTTGGCTGGGGGATTGCAGCTGAGGGCGATACCGATCAGCCGGATAGAGTTAACGAGCTTATCATCACAATGTAAATAGTGGTGTGTGTGCATGTGTGTGTGTGTTGATTGCTTTAGTCCCTGTCCCTCCTGTGTGAAGTGTCACGGTTTGTAATCGAAGGATAAACCAGAGGAGAATTACAAGTAACAGCATCGTATGTGAATGTGACAGTGTCGGCTTTAAATGATGTCATATTGTAAGAAGACCAGATTTTCTAGTGTAGTAATAACACGGAATGTACTTCACATTGATCCCCATAAACCTGAGAGCTTCATAAATGTTCCACCAATAAAGATTTTCAGAGGCTGATACTGACACTTATGTAAAGGAGCTAATATGTTTAGCATATATTCATTTTTCATATAACATCCCACAATTTTTCTTCGTTGGGCTGGACTCTTGTTAAATCCAGTGGACTCATTTTTTTCTCTTTCATTAGGACACTGAAAGGGTTGTGGGAGTTTGTCCATCTAATCTACATGTGCTTGTGAACTTCAACAAGGCCTTTAAGCCAAATGTCAAGCAGAGGGTAGAATGGGTCATCCTCCAAAGAGCCATTTGTAAGTTTTGCCATTGCTACATAGCTAGTGTTAGCATTAACAGCTGTTTACATACCAGTTTAGAAGGAATGCTGTGACCTCACCACCAGCTGTCTCCAGAGGTGGAATGAAAGACTCTATCGCATCTTTTCCTCTAATGAAGTTAGCATGCTAACTCGCTAGCACTGGCCCATTTGTCACTCTCTGACCAGGTATAGCGGCAGAGAAAACGTACAAATAGACCCTTTAATGTTTTTGATGCCTGTCAGATATCTGTCTCATGGAAGAGATACACTTCAGACATGTTGGTCTCTATGGGATGTAAGCTTGATGTTTTTAATTGGGCAGTTAACCTTCATTATGTGGCATATGATATGAAATGTTGTTTTATCGTAATTCACGTGTTTTAGGTTCAACCTGTCAAGCTGAACAGTCTAAACTGGACCTTGGTGTAGTCTGTTTTGAGAAAGGCTGAGGTCTAATGTTTACAGGCTAAACGAGGATGAGGATAAAATTATATATATTAACTTTCTGAGAAATAACAGCCTAGTCTATATAAAACAAAATAGCTGGTGAGTCATTTTCATGTACTGGCTTATAGTGAACTGTATGGTGGAAAACAGCCAGACTCACCCACACATTAAAAACAATAACATTGGACCGGGGGTTTATCATTTTCTAATATGTGTTTCAGAACAATAAACTACACTCCAGCTTTCTCACATTCAGAAAATGATCAGACTCCTCTACTTTTGTCATTTTGCTAAAAATCGTTTAAATTCATTTCGATTCAAGGAAAAAGTGAAACATCACACTGACATAAATCACGTCACTACGACTTGGAATATAGCTCAGCTTCCTCCCATTTGTCTCGATCATCTTAGAGACGTATCTCCACCTTGACTGGAGTCGAGCTGTGGTAAACTCAGCTGGACACACACCTGCTGACGCTGCAGATCAGAGCAGAAACCATGAGGAGGAAGGAAACTGCTGCAGAGCTCAGTGACACAAACACATTGCTGCTGCACTGAAGGTTCCCCGCGGCACAGTGGCCTCCATCATTCTTTAAACAGAAGAAGTTCGGAACAACCAGGACTCCTACATCACCTAAAGGAGCCTGAGACTGTCTGGTCTGATGAAACCAAGACTAAACTGTTTGGTTCTAAGAATCAGGTCTGGAGGAAACCAGGCACCGCTCATCACCTGCCCAACACCATCCCAGTGGTGGAGCATGGTGGAGGCAGAATCGGGATGTGGGAAGCAAAGATATCCTTAATGCAAACCTGGTCTGAAGTGCTCAGGACTGGGCCAAAGGTTCACCTTCCAACAGGACATCGACCCTCAGCACACAGGCAGCACAGGAGAGGCTCAGGGACAACCTGAGAGGATCTGCAGAGGGTGTGAGAAGCTTGTGAGGTCAGACTGAAGAAGGCTGGAGGCTGTAATCACTGCCGGAGGTGCTTCAACCACAAGTCCTGAGGAAAGAAAAAGTCTCACATTGTCATTATGAGGTACTGAGTGTAGATTGATGAGGGAAAATAAATGAAATTAAGTAATTTAATGGATTTTAGTACAGAACTATAACACAACATAACAATAAGATGTTAAATCAAATGCAGCCTTGTGCACATTCTCTAGCATCTTTAGGTCTGTGTTGTTGGGTTGTCCTGTTAAAATATGTTCTAACAAACAACCTCTTTGCTGGCCTCTACAGTAAATTGTCCATAATTTGCACAACATATGCACTCTCCGGCAATGATGTTCTATTTTAAAGTTCCCATATATTACAGCTGTGTTTGAACACTCAGAGAAATCAAATCCTGCGAGGTTGGACATTTATTTTCTCTTCTATTTTCAACTAATTTATCTCTACAGTAATGTATTCCTGAATTTTGAGTGATGTGTGCCCCGTGTCTCTAAAATGAATGAATGAATATGTAATATTATGGTCAAAGCTAAAATGTAAGAGAAATAAAGGGGAGATTCAGAATGAGCTCAACCAGTCAGTGTCTTCATCAGATCTGCAGTGAATTAAGTAAAATGTCTTATCCAATGCATCATAGACTGCATGACAGTTGATGAATTGTAATGAAAAGCCAGAATGATGTTTGTATATGGATCTTAGTGCAATAATTAGGCAGCAAGCATAAAGCACTGAACACAAACATGTCTGAGTCTAATTGTAGCAGCGTCTCCGCAGCAGAGGGAGACGTAAAAACGAACTAACTGTGTTTCTGGCTGTGATTTTACCCCTCCACTATTTATATCTACAGACACGCTGTTTCAGTCAGACAGCAAAGTGTCGCTCTGGGCTAGCTTCACAGCAATCTCCAGC
The DNA here is from genome assembly GCF_046630095.1 of Trachinotus anak. Taxonomy (NCBI): domain Eukaryota; kingdom Metazoa; phylum Chordata; class Actinopteri; order Carangiformes; family Carangidae; genus Trachinotus; species Trachinotus anak. Next base: position 13,650,678 of record NW_027273877.1, read on the forward strand.
TACGTCTTCCTGACTGTCATCTTTTTTGTTGTTGCATTGATTTGTGGGATTGGAAGCATCATCAGGCCACTTGTTTCCTGTGCTGCTTCCTGTGCACTCATGATCCTCCTGGAACAAAATAAAAATACTTCACTTTTTCATCTTGTCAGACTCGTTATACTAACACACATACAATGTATATATATATATATATATATAAAACACTTTTCTTTCGTGCTCCTCCAGAAACACGCAAGGTTCTTGCTCCTGTTTAGAGTTCAGAGTTCTCAATCAGTCTGAGCGAGTCCCTAAACTACACAGTTTGGCACAAAGTACAGCCGGCAGAACACAAAGCCTCCGTTTCACTCTCACCGTCCCCCAATTAGTCCTGAAAGCCAAAGGCTCATTAGATTGTCCAGGTTACAGGGTTCTCTCATTCCCCTGACATCTCTTTCACACTAACAAGACAAACTCTGTTAACATGAAGCCTCCAATTATTCAGAGAAATGTGGCAGGGCCGGTAACAATGCAGTGAACAGCCTTTTTGTCAGTAATTTGCAGTGGCCGTCTCTGTGATGCACTCCGGAGGATGGAAATGTACGGCGCTGAATTCCACCTCCATAAAAACATTTGTTATCCAGCGTGTTGGAGAGGAGGCCTGCACCGAGGACAGGTGAGCGAGGACATTTCAAAAGTTATGAATGTTCATTGAAATGATCTTACAGACGAGGGTCAGTTTACTCGTCAGGGTTCGATCCGCTCAGCCTGTGGAAATAATGGTTTAATGCTCCCCGTTGCTCTGAGGCAGTGACCCTGGTGATGTCATAGTGATGTCATCAGCGTTATCCTGGCTTGGTGTTGTTATAATGATGTGTACTACAGACTAGGAGTCAGAGTATCTCTGTCTTTGCTGCTTCATTTTGTCACCATGCTGTATACAGTGTATGGCACAATCTCTAATAAATGACTAATAAAGGACTGTCTTACTTCATTAATAACTAACAGTTATGTATATATTATATGACGTTGAGGGGAGAGAGAAATGACAACAAAGGTCCCCATCTGACTGTGAATCAAGGATGCTGTGATCACATGATCAGCATCGCCTTCACATGACTTTATGTAAGTACAGTGAATCACTGCAACACGTGATAGTGAAATAACTAATTATGGACATGCATATACAGCACTGTAAGGCCTGGTCCTGTCGGTCTGTCCCCACGGTGATCTATTCTCTATGACTTCACGACTGTCTGTAAAGTGAAAAAGACCAAATCCATATTACATAGTAATAGAGATACACGGGCAAACATGAAGATTCAAATCTGCATAAAGATATTTGACAGGAATAAACGTACAATCTGGCTTTATATATACATATATATACATATATATATATATATATATATATATATATATATATATATATATACTCTGGTATATGTAAACAAAGTAAATTTTAAATATGATTTTATCATCATATTGAAGCTATATAAAATCCTATATAAATTCTTACTATAGTTATGCATTTACACACAGGAACAGGAATAAGACGTGATTGTGGACTTCACTTCCCACAAGCCATTGCGCCGGGACGACTGAAAAGCATCCCTGAGTCTGTTAAGTCTCCATTTCAGACTCAAATATGTCACTTATGTTTTGTATTTACCGACATGGTTCTTTGAAGAGAGGGTAAGAAGCGTGTGCGGGTGGTTACCGGAGCACTGGCCTCACTGGGAGCTTTTAAATCCGCGTCTGTGTTAGTTTGTCTTCGCCCCCTGCCCCTGGAGTCAACGCGGAAGTGAAGCCCGTCCAACATGTCTCCGTCCGGCAGCAGCTGCAGACCTGTGAGCCATGTCATCTTCGACATGGATGGGTTATTATTAGGTCTTCAAACCTACTTTGTGTTTAATTGTCCTGTGATGTTGTGTGTCATTTATCACCTCCGCTAAAACACTGTGGAGATACTCGGTCGTTAACTCTTGTACGGTTGTCATTCCGTACTCCGTAGAGAAAACGCACAAGTTAATGATTTCTTCACACATGGCCAAAATAACGTGTCACACTGAACATTTTTGTGTTGTGTTTTTATAAACTCCTTGTCTGCTGGTAAATTCGGCATTCTTTGAAAATAGAAATATTTGCTATAAACCTAAAAAAATATCAATGTTTGTTCCCCAAATATTCAGGAGAAGCGGCTGCGATGGTGACCCGCTTATAAAAGTTGATGTTTCAGTGACAGTTAGTGAGTCTTCATTAATCAGGCATTTGCCGAATTAAAGCTCTGAGTCTACTGACCGACTTTAACATGGATTACATCACGCTTGACCATTATACACCTCTCCCTAAGCCTGGCCGCTGGAAATGACCTTATGTTTTAATGAAGTCTGGCTGTCATTCAGCTGTTACAGTCTCTGTTCCTTTGCAGGGTAACATAGGTTTGTGTACCAAAGCTTCCATTCATGTTGAAACCTAAATGAAATTTAAGTGGAATCTATTAATTTTCTTGTGTATTTTCTCCTTTCAGACACAGAGCGGCTTTACACTGTGTCCTTCCAGGAGATATGTGACCGCTTTGGAAAGCAGTACACCTGGGACATCAAGTCCTCAGTGATGGGGAAGAAGGCTCTGGACGCTGCCCAGGTGATCCGGGACGCTCTGGAACTTCCCATGACCGCTGAGGAGCTTCTCGCTGAGAGCAGACAAATACAGGAGAGGATTTTTCCCTCCGCCAAACTCATGCCAGGTATTCCTGAACACAGACACATGCAACTGATTTGTTCCCAGCTCGAGAGTGGCCTATCATGAGCTCTTGTGTGGGCTGCTGTCCTCTTTTTTTCTGCATGTGGGAGTGCTGCTCCTTCTGTCTCTGTATGTTGTGCAGCTATGCAACTGTTGTGTGCATACAATAGAAGCATCCACTGGTGTAACACGACGATGGCGATTGAGCAGGTGCAGCAGTTTCTCATCAGCTGATGCCTGGTTTTATCCTGTCATGTCATCATTGACTTACAATGAATTACAAAATTCATTTGTGCCGCTGAACAAAGGCAAGAAGACACTGATTGTCAGGGCCGAGTTAGCAGAATCATTATGCAGCAGTCATTGTTGTGTCTGCTCCTTCCTGAACGCACTGGAAGCTGCTGTTGTGCGTTAGCCGTGTGCATTTGTCAGGCAAACACTAAAAAACACAGTTTCAGTGGGCAGATGTGATAGAGAGCCAAGGCTAACGGCCAGGGAAACACACCCACTCTCCAAGCTTCACTGAGGACTTCATGTGCAATGCATGCTGGTACATTTAGGCTGTTGAGCTGGATCCCTGAGCAGGGGAAGCTCCTCAGCTTAGTACCTGAGACATGAGAACCTGAGACCAGCTCATTTTATTTTTTGTAAATGTTATTTACAGCTGGGAAATACAGACTTAATAAATAATTGAAGGCCATATAATCCCTGTTGGTCATTCTTTGACCTGTGTGATTGTGCAGGAAGGGATTAAATGACATTATTTGTCCAAATTTAAAAAAAAAAAAAAAAAAAAAAAATCATATTAAATTCTAAAGTCTTTTTAGCAGAAAAAAATTCTCCTCCAGCATGAACTACATCCTACTTCAGGGACGCAGCTCATGTTGTCATGTTACTGCTGAGGAGCCGAGCTGATGGTTTTGTCGGAGCTGGAGTTCAGCAGCTCATGTATCAGGTGTGAGCAGGACCTGCTGTACTTTCATCACATTCCCCACAGTAACGCATAGATTCTTACATGTACTTTGTGAAACCAGCAGCAGCCTCCTCCTCCGGTGCAATCGCAGTCTTTGATTAACATGAAAGTGAAATCATTTTTTAATGGTGTCAGTGGAATTTCCTGTTGAATGGTGAAATTGACTCCCACCCCACACTTTGCGTAACCAGGTCGTTTCCAGCAGGAGCTGCAGACAGCTCATGATCATAAAACTTGATTTTCCAGGCTACTAACAGCTCTTAGAATTTCTGCTTTATTTTATAGCGATAGAGATAGACAGAGGAGAGACAGAGAAGGAATGACATGAAGTAAACCTGAACCGCTGTGCATGGTTTCACTCAAATCGTCGCCTCGCCGACCGTTACTGTTGAGACATCACATAAATGTGGGGAGATGAACACCAAGGCTGCAGCTATTGATTCATTTAGAAGTTGAATATTATTCTATAGATTAATCAAGGAATCAGATAGGAACCACTTTTGTCTTAATAAAGAAGAACTAGAATATATATAAAAATATATAGAGTATAGAAAATAGAAAAAATAGAAAGGAACACAGGATTCTTAATATGAAAATCAACATTTTTAAATCTTAAATTGCTACATTTTTACGGAGCACAGCTAAACCCAACTCACTCTTTCTCTCCTGCATCTGTGTGTGTTTTTTAGTGGGTTCACTCGTAACTTTGAGGTAAAAGGGTTTTAGAGGCTGAAATATCTTGGGAGCCGCGCTGTCACTGCCTTCCGCCATGTTTTGACTGACACAGAACACGGGCATGCGTATTAAGCACACTTACAGTCGGGGATCAGTCGGTGGAGTTCCTGCTGGTCTCTGTGTTTAGGCCCTTTTACTGGTCAGGATGTCGGGATCTCTTTACCTGTGACTGATGACGGATCGCTGCATGTGGAGCAGCCTGTGAAAGGCTCTGGATGTGTGGATGTTAACTGGGACACAGCTGTCATGTTTAGTGAAGTGGTGACAGAGCAGCACTGTTTGCTCTGTGCATTCATTGTCCACGCCTCCTCTTCAGCCAGCAGGTGAGTTCCAGGAGTGTGCCGCTGGAGGGTTTTTTATTACAGATTTTATAGACTGTCATCCTTGATGCTGCAGATGAAAAACCTCCCATAACTCCTCTGTGCTCTCCAGTCACCACTGAAATAAGAAATAAGAATAAAGTAATATTCACGAGCTGCACATCAAACAGACCTTTATTGAAAACATTAACCTTGTATAGCTGAGCCTCACTCTGCAACATGTGTCCCACCAGGTGTGGAGAAACTCGTGCACCACCTGCACAAGCACAACGTCCCCATTGCCGTGGCGACCAGCTCGGCCGGGGTGACGTTCCAGTTGAAGACGAGCCAGCACAAAGACTTCTTCGGTCTGTTTGACCACATTGTTCTGGGCGACGACCCCGAGGTGAAGAACAGCAAACCTCAGCCCGACTCCTTCCTGGTCTGTGCCAGCAGATTCAACCCTCCAGCTGCTCCAGAGAAGGTGGGTGCTGCAGGTCACACAGTCACGTTCGAAGTTGAAGAACAGTATATTAACAGCTGGATCGACTGCAGTCGGTGTATAAACGGTGTATAAACACATTCAGAGTCAGTGGCAGGTCCATTTCAGAGTCCAACTATTTCAGTCTCTAACTGCTGAAACTATTGAAAGCTGCTAAAACATGTTAAGTTATACAATGGAAACTCTAAAACCGTCAATCAATAAATGTTGGCTGGCCTGACAGATGCAGCTCTGAAGCAGCTCAACTCGTTACGGAAGCGTAATACATTCATTGAGAAAAAAAGGTTAATAAGATGATTATCTCTGAATTCTGATGATATGATATGATATGATATGATAAAAAACGAATTAAGCCGCATGATCACGTGCTCTGTGTCAGAATGTGACACAACGCACCGGAGATGAGCTGTACACGGCGTGTTGTTGTGGTGACATGAGCAAAGGCTGATGGGAGAGGGCTGAGATTGTCGCACACGTCCTCAGGTCCACTCTCGTGAATGGGATGTCTCTGTAACACCTTGAGGTATTTTCTTCACATTTTGCATAAATGATGAACTCATTAGAATCTGGTTGTCAAAGGTCAAAGGTCACTGTGACCTCACAAAACAGGGGTTTGGGAGGAACTCATGGAATCATACACTATGACACAATTTAATGTACATAAGGATAAAATGAATTGATGCCATTTTATATCCTAAAGGTTAAAGGTCAAATTCACCGTGAGGTCAAATTCATGTTCTGTAAAGCGCCTCAGGTTGTTATTCAACACTCACACACACAAGATTGTGACCATATTTCCTGTAACTTGGCTGGTTGGTGGAGGAAACAACCATGAGGAGGTGACTCTAGTTTTTTAATGGTATTTATGTTTTTTAAATGTCAGACTGGAGTCAGTGTGCCTAATGCACTGAAAAAAAACACACAGTGAGAAGATCTACAAGCTGTCACTCATCTCCACCTGTGGTCCAGCTCACATACAGCTGCAGTCACGTGGCCCCTCACTATCTCTGTCTCTTTATAATCTATGAGGGCTTTATAATTTATTCATATTTAATTTTTAACTGTACACTGTAGAAACCATGCAGGTATCATTGTAATCATTAATGGACTCTGTCCACGGGCTCTTTTTACATTAGCAGCTTCTGTTTTCTATACAAACCCTATGATGTTCGGTCTCGACAGTGTCCAGCTTTTTCCCCCGACGTGCTCACTCTGTATTTAGTTGACAATAGATGAACTTTTTGAACACTGCCAAGCTTGTTAATGTCACGTCTCTCTCACCAAATCAAAATCCAGAAGGGATTCTTTCTTAATTTTTAATATCTTATATGACACGCTCCACTGCAAAGTCTGCACACCCTGAATGACAGGCGTACAGAGAGGGGCCGTAGAGAGACGGACAGGGGGGGAAATCTTTTCACGGTCCATCGACCTGTTGATGTGGTGGGATTTCTCCCAGTGCTCCCACTTTGACAACGGACCTGTTTGTGTTTGTGAGAGAGAGAGAGAGAGAGAGAGAGAGATAGAGAGAGAGAGGGGCAAGCAGGGTCTGAGTGAATCAAAAGTAGAGTGTCAAAGAGCAGCCAAATTATGGCTGGTCACCAATAATAAACTCTAATTATTATTAGTTTAACCTTAACTTAATGAAACTCAACATTTCCTGCTGATATTTCAAATTAAAAGCCTATCAGAAAAGAGGGAGATATGTCCTGGATTAAGACGCTGGAATGCTTTCAAATTGTCTTTCTCCTTATTTATAAAATGGGAAACAAAAATAGTATTTTTTATACTGTAACTGATATATACAATACAATTAATCTAATAAATCAAACATAGGGTTTGGATATTTGCTACTTGGCACTATGCTAACCACCAAATGATGGTGTTTTGCACCTCAGGGCCACCGTAGCTACACCCGTACAATCTAATGCAACTCTTCCAGATATTCTATCTTTACAGAGCTTATAATGACCTTACTGTATGTGTACTATTGTGTTAATTAGTGATGTTGTACTGGACTGCATTATATTGAAATGTTTTGCTAATGTTCTGACCTAGACCCAGCTACTAAACATAGTGATGGACTAAGATTAAAAACGGAAAAGTATTATCTTTGTAAAAGTAGGGTTTATGGATTTATGGATTTATGATTTATTTATATCTGCATTGTTTTTATTAGCTTTTATCATTTATCTACAGTATTTGCTTTGGCGGTTTTGCACTCTCGTGGTAGCCTAGCACCACAGGGTTTTAGCCTGTACTGCCCTGTAGCGGCTCTGAGTCTGTATCTGTGTCAGGTTGTGGGTTGGGAATTGATGTAGATAATTGTTGGGAAACAGATCTGGACTGGACCTGCGTCATACTCTGTTCAGAAGAGTCGTTGCATTTCTGAGCTGGTGATTTTATTAGTTAAAGCTCCATCCAGTCTAAAGGTAGATTTGTGATTATAAAGCAGGTCTAGGTTCTATATTAATACTGTGAAAGTATCAAAGCCTCAGTCCACAGAGAAATGCACACAGCCTGTATTCAGAAACTGAGCCTTAAAACCAGCCGTCAGGACTTCTGGAAATTTGTGATGTCACAACAAAGCAGTCACCGCCCTCAGTCATGCCCCAAGCCCCGCCCACCTGGACCCACCATCCATTGCAGGATTTGGTTTACCTGTGTTAAATCTGCTATATTTTGATTGGATCCCTCACAAAACAGTGAGCCAATCAGAAGAGAGGCTCAGATTCTCTCTTCTGATTGGCTCCAGAGAGAAGCCTGAGAGAGGAGATGTAAAACCAAAAATATGTCTTCTGATGGAGATCAACATGGATATCAACAGGAAGACGAGTGAAATATGGGACTGCTAATGACATTTTTTGTTCCATAGCAGATGGAGAACAGTATGGTCTTATTACGCCTGTGCGTTCCGCATACCAGACAAAAATCAGTTGGTAATATGACCCTCAAGAGCTCAGAGCTTAGCTGTACCTTCAGTGAAAACATAAGTGCTGCTGCAGATAGAGGAGATGTGGGACTATATGTCAACAGTATGTCAAACAACCTGTACAGTATGTCCTGTATCTAATGGTGTTTAGCTGCCTGTGTGTCAGCTAGTGGATTTTCATTTACAGCTAATGTGTTCCATTTGCAGTAATACAGGCAGGGCCTGATGTCAGCCGCTCTCCGCTGACAGACAGACACTTCCGCTGTGGCACTTTGATCAAAAGTGGGGAGCTTTCAGGGTTCATGGGCTGTTTTAGATATATTTTCAGACACTCTGGAAGCCTTTCGCAGTGTTGAGTCAGTCTAAAATAGCTGCCAAATATCTCACTAAAAGACACCAAATAACAGTGTGAGGCCTGACCTACTTTCACGAAAACACTCACACTGTAGATCGCATGTAAAATGGAAGTAACGTTCGTATTTTGCATGACTCTTAATTGTAATCCATTCTGTTGTCTTTTTAGTAATATTCTGAACGTGATGTACACTGTCATTTTTAAATCATAGGCTTTGTCTGATTGATTCAAAAAAATATTAATATAGAGCTGTAGTAAATGAAACCTGTCGACACAGCTGCTGTAATGTTGAAAAAAAAAAAAAATAGCCTGGGTGAATATCATGTATAACAGAGACCATGACAAAAGTACCTATGCAGCTGTGCTGGTAAACTTTCATGGGAGCTGTAGTTTTTTGGGCCAACAAATGAATTGTTTTAGTTTATAAAAGTCACAACAGGTTCAGATTCAAATGCACTGAAGTCTCATTTATCACCTATAGACATGAGACCTCAGCAATATGTTTCACCTCCTTGGAGAGATTGATGAAATTTATGCTCAGTGAGTTTCCACAGAAGCCAGTGGAAGAGCAGATAGCATAGCAGTGACGTAAATACTTCACCTTTTTATAACAGCTGACTGAGAAGAAGGTTATTATTCTTTTAACCTTCTTCTACCCTACACCTACCCGCTGATGGGGATAAGATTAGTCAAAGGCTACTTATAGCTAGGAAACATCAATCACCATGGATACTGATAGATGCCTTGATCATTCAGCTTTTATAACAAATGCTGTCTCCCTGTAAACGCATAATGTCCCCAAGACAATCAACATGCTATAAAACAGATGATATGTTTCTTTTTAACTTTTTAATTCATTGAGGAGTTTTGGACAAAGTTGTGGTGGTTTGAACTTGACTTTTAAAAAATTAATTTTTGCAGTAAATTTGCAAGAGAACACAAAAATAAGTCTCTTTTTTCTCCTTTTCAGAATATTTCCTCTATGCTCATTCTCAGGCTATGTATCAGGCTCGGGACGATATTAAGATTAATAATAATAATTTAATTTTTTTTCATTATTTAAAAAAAATATTTTATAATATAATTTATATAATGAATAATAATATTATAATAATATTATTATACATTATCAAAAAACACCAGAAACATAAAGAATACAGTAACAAAATTATATATTATTAAAAGAAACATCTGAAACATATTAATATAATAAAAGTATATACTACAAATAAACACCTGAAACATAATAGTACAATAATATAATTATAAAAACATCTGAAAAATAAAAAATACAGTAACAAAATTATATATTATTAAAAGTAACACCTGAAACAATGTAGTACAATAATATAATTATAAAAACATCTGACACATAATAATACGATTATGTATTATTTCAAAAACATAAACATAAAATGCAATTCAACTATATAGACCAACTATATTTGGGCTGGACTGTATTGTGATATTACATTTTGGATATCACCCAAGCCTTCTCTGTACACTACATTATTGTTATTATTATTATTTTGTTTGCTTTACATAAAATTATATAAATTCTTGTATTGTGTTTATACAAGTGTTTTTTTTTTTTTCAACAGTACATATTTATTTGACCAAAAAATAAAATGTTTCCTCTCAAAACTAGCTTGGATTTGAAAGTAACTGCGGCCCCTCCTGAACCGTGACACGATGCTGAGATTTCACGGGGTGACCCCTCCCAATCGTGGCAGCAGCTGCCAAACCACGTATACACAGCAGAACACTGGTTGACCATCTAAAAGTGGTGGTGACATACATGAAGAGGAGGTTTATTTCTCTTCTGCGTAAACGCAACGTGAGCCTGGTGTGAATAAAAGGTAAAGAACCATCCCACCCCCACAGAGCAGCCCACCACAAATCCTCACACCGTTTTTCTTCTGTTGAAACAGGAGCCCTCACCCTGCACCTGAGAACATCCTGTCGTTTTCAGGCTGCTTTAGATACATTTGTATGCTGATGAACATATTTCCTAAATTTTTCAACAGGCTGCTCGGTTCTCGGCTGCTATGAGAATTCAGAGCAGACCTTTGCTTGTGAATGCGTTTATTCATTTTGTTCTGTCAATCAAACCAGACCATGGACTTTTCATGTCTTTTTCTAAGCACTGCCTTCAACTAGCACATCCTCTGTATTCAGTTCTGTTCAGGACAGCTGTCCACAAAGACTGAATTGGAAACATGCCCTTGGAACATGAATCCTTTAAAAAAGAGACATAACTGGATTTTTTCAAACATGAAAAATAACTTTTATTAAAGTGTTTCTTATCAACAGCTGCCCACTCGTATTACTCACTGCATTCAACACTGATACAAACAAGTCATCTGAGCTGAAGTTCACAAGACATTCATTTTCCTGTGTGTGCTTATAAGCTCTTGACATTTTGTTGTTCACACATAAAACTGAAGGAACAAATTCTGCCTAAATTGCACACACACACACACACACACAAAACAAGACAAAAAAACCTAATACAATGAATCTGCATCTGAGGTCACCTGTTGCCAAAGTGGAGGGGCTGAAAAACATGTTGCTCGAACTAGCACAGAGCAGCTAACTTTTAGTGGGAGCAGCAAGTGGCGAAAATATATATGGAGCAGCTCGTAACCACGTCCCACTCTCCTCATGTCATTTATTTTGATGGACTCTTAAAAACTCGAGCACATAAGTGGCAGGATACATCCATGTTGTTATTTTAGTCATCAACTGGCCTTAAATGCCATTACAGCTGTTGAAAGCTTAACTGTGTCTCCCACAGTGGAAAAAGGTGGTGAATCTACTCCCCCCACAGACCCCATTTACTACCCACAGACCACCGTTATAAAAAAAAAAAAAAGAGAGAGATATGGCTGTAAATCTGTTGATTGGTCAAACGTGAGTAATTCATACCACGGCCTCTGTCTTGAAGGTGCTGACCATTGTGGCTGCTTCACATTCAGCCTCAAACCATCCCGGTACACCCCAGTACACGGTCTGATGCAGCCAGTAGAATCACGTCATCTCCAAAAGCCGAGATGCAGGCCTGAAGCCATCATACTGGACTCACTCCATTTCTTTGAGACCCAAATGTTACAAACAGAATTGAGGACACAGGCACAGCCCTGGTGGAACCCAACGCACTCAACTAACCTTAACCCTAACCCTGACCAGTCCACACAAACTGTCCCCAGCCTACATACAACACTGATGTGGTGTGTCTGTCAGGACAACCTCACAGTGTCTACAGCCTCCAGAATCTCAGGGGAAATCTCGTCCACCCCTGGTGCCTTCCCACTGTACAGCTTTTTGACTAGGTCACTGACCTCTGCTGGAAAAATGCTCCGTTTTCACCAGGAAGCCTAATTAGGATGGAAGTGATGAGTGAGGATGTACAGAGGTATTGGTTACTGAAAGAAGGGTGCTGCGTAAACAACTAACTGAGGATCCGTTCTGCATGTACAGTACTGCAAGCTAAGTTTGGTTAGGTAATAGTAGAGGTAGTCTAGGGCTGGATAACATTTAATTTATTAACAGCAGTAAAAAAATATGACTATAAGAAATTAGTGTTAAAATAATAAAATTATGACTTAAATTAGGTAATATCCAAGCTTTATTAGTGAATAAATTTTGGTTGTCTGTACTTTAAACACAATTCATTCAGTTTTATGGCAGTTGTAAACTGATCTTTTTTTTTTCCAATGCACAGTAACATTAAATGTTCATGATTCCACAGGGCTGCCATCACTGATGTGATAACCCTTAACCTTAATAAAAACTGATAGGGACCATGCATCACATTTCAACTATAAAACCTTGCATTTGTAAAAAGGCTTCTGGATAATATAAAAACCAAGGTGCAGTCAGAGAGATATCAGTCAAAATGTGTGCGACGACGGCATTTTCCTCACACTGCATTTGGACATTTAGAGCCTATTTTAACGGGGAAATTTAAGGCATCCGATAGATATATTCTCACTAACTCCTCTCCTCTCTTCTCACTTTAAAGGCTTTTTGCTGCAAATAGGTCTGCCTGTGGCACAGCGCACCTGATTTTTTAATCTGGAGCCAGCCACGGTTAGGGCTCGCATTTTTCTTGATGAGATATGAAACTGCGGCTCAGAGGGGGAATCGACAGAGTGTTCAGTGGAATAACGAATGATGATGCGTCACTCCCTGGCTCCCACTCCGTGACAGAGGGGAGGAGGAGGGGTGAGCGGCAGAGACACAAGACAGAGGGAAGAAAGAAGGAGAGCAGACAGAGGCAAAGCTAGAGGGAGGAGGGTGGAGAGGAGGAGGTAAACAGGAGAAGCAGCTGTATGGTAATAACACACATCCAATTGTCAGCTCTTCCTGCCCTAATTCAAATCTAATGGAAAAAAAACCACCAGATTATTTTTAGTCACTAAGATGTGAGAAACAGGCAGAAAGACACATGCATGTCTTCTAGTCACATTTTAAACAACTGTACTGACAAACAGAGAGGACCTGATCACAGTATATCCTGTCTATCATTTCATTTCCTCTATTTCTTCACCTATAGTTTTACTTGTGTTAGCTAGTTAGCTAAGACAGGGTCAATGTGTAATAAACAGTCAGCCAGCAGCATCTGCATGGTCACTGTTGGAGAGATCCTTGTGAGCCAGTTATGACACCAGTATGTTTCCACATACAAGGAATTTGTGCTGGTGGTTGGTGCAAACAGTAACATAAAATAAGAGTAGAATTTACAATTTAAAAATTAAAATAAGATTAAAATGAAATTAAGATAAAAAATATACAACAAAGATGTGGGATATTTTCAATAATGATAAAGACATGGGGAATGTAGTGCAAAAAATATAGACAATGTAAAAAATATATAAATATCTGTATAGATATTTACACTGTGCATGTAACGGGAATGAGCAGTAGTTCTATAGGGGGGCAGGGGGGATCAGGGGGATCGGGGGGATCAGTGACAGTGGAGCTCTCTAGCCTTGTTGATGAGGCTGATAGCAGACGGGAAGAAGCTGTTTTTGTGGCGAGAGGTTTTGGTCCTGAAGGACCGCAGCCTCCTGCCAGAGGGGAGTGACTCAAAGAGTTTGTGTCCAGGGTGGGAGGAGTCAGCTACAATCTTCCCTGCACGCTTCAGGGTCCTTGAGGCGTACAGGTCCTGGAGGGATGGAAGATTGCAGCCAATCACCTTCTCAGCAGAGTGGATGATACGCTGCAGTCTGCTTTTGTCAAATAGCATATGGGGAGTTAACCCTATATGCTATGGGTGCAAGCCCACTTAACTCCCATATGGGGAGTTAAGTGAGCTCCAGAATAATGTTGATACTGAATGATTCTGCAAAACACACTGTCATATTCAATGACAATGTTTTTTTCCTCTTTTTTGTGCCCAATGCCAATTCTGTTTAAATTCTCTCTGCATTTCAACTATGGTGTGGTGAAGGTGAGGGAAGGATCCTCCATCCTCCTCTGGCCCTTTTACTAGTTCCTAATATACAGTGTAATGACCAAGCAAATTCAAAGGCAAATTGATTTTGGTTTTATCCCAAGACTATCCACTTTAAGTTGAAATTTTTAAAAAAAAGAAAAGATTTTCATCTTTCATGTCTCTACACATCCTCTTTTTGTTGAAATTCGTCCTGCAAAAGGACACTAATTGAAGCAGGAATTAGAATAAGTAACTTTTCCGAAGTTGAGTCTCCTAGAAAAAAAAAAGTAAAAACAAAACTCTAAAAATGCATTCTTTTTAATTTCTCCTTTTACTGCTAAACAGTTATGCAAGAACTGAAATCTCTCATTTACACAAGGATTCAGACCCTTTGCATTGTGTTTGCTCTAATTATCCTTTAGATGTCTCTGGAACTTGATTGGAGTCCACCTGTGGCAAATTGAACTGATTGGAGATAGTGTAGAAAGGCACATACCTACAGTATGTATATAAGGTCTCATAGTACACACTGCATGTTAGGACAAAAACCAAGCCATGAAGTCCAAGGAACTCTCTGTAGACTTCCAGGATGAAATCATGGTGAGGCCATCTCTCTTTCTTGATAATGGGATTGGGCTGTGGAGTATACGTGGCTGTCACGCCGCTGCTAGTAGACGTTCCTTCCACGCGCTCACCTTAACATTGCTGCCAGTCTGCCATTTGCGGCCCCAGTCAATCCCATTCAAAACTACACTGAACAGCGACTGAAAAGTATTAAGCGCTCTTACTGCTTCCCCTGGTAATCCATGTAATAATTTCCTGTCTTTCTGCTGTTTGTTTCGTGATATCAGACTGTTCCTGCTGGGTAGCTGACACTAGCTAGTCTGCTGTCTGTAAATTCCACACTGAACAAGTGGAATATGCATACTGCTTTGTCAACTGGCTTCACCAGTTGTAACCAGATTATACCTTGTTAACAAACACACACCACCAGCATGGTCCTTTTTCAGTCAGTCCCTGTCATAGATAAAGCTGTTGTGCTTGCTACATGATAGCCAGAGCCAGCTAGCCACCTGTAGTAAGGAGACACCTTGAGTGACAGCTTCTACCAGTTGTCCCAGGTGCACATACATGGGATCCAAAAGTGTACATCTCAGATCATGGGACTGACCCAAGGCAGCAAGCCGGTGAAGCCAACAACAGTTGACAAAACAGTGTGCATATTCCACTTGTTCAGTGTGGAATTCCATAGTAATAGCTCTGTTTTCATGGTGTGCTCATTTTCTTTGTTAGTATCAACATTTCAAACCAAGTTTCATTGAGACCTGAATGAATTATATAGAAGTGGCATGTAGTAACCTTTATCAGAAAGAAAGATAAGACAAAGGTTAATTACATAAATGAAGGGAGAGGTTTTACAGGTTCTGTATCTATTGTTCAGTATACACAAATGTACACGCATTAATCAGTAAGAAGTTAGTATATATACATACATCCTTCAAAGACAAGTATTAAGGGCTTTTAAAACATCACAGTTGAGATGATGCAATATAGGAGGAGTGAGAAAAGTGTAGTCTCTCCTGTTCAGAATGATTTTATGAAAATGTTCCCTGCAGCAAAGCAAATATATTACAAGATGTGATTTAATGTGATGTTCAGAATGCCAGAGGCAGAGAGGAAAAAGCTTCATGTCCCTCACTGCGAACCCCACAGTTCACTGGCCTCACAGGTGAGTAATGTGGTGTCGAGGCTGCTGTCTGGGCTGACCAAAAGTGAAAGAAAAAGCACTGCTCTCTTTTCCATGGAGAGCAGAGACATTTTTCATAACTCCAAAGTAACACTGTTGATGAGACAGGAGATCTTACCAAAGGTGTGCTCGGCAGCCTGAATAAGATTAATGAAACATGAAAGTGAGCTAGTTCATGCTCACACTGATGGGGAGGGAGCGAGGTAGAGAGAACTAGTTCTTCCCCTGTCATTAATCATACAAGGCATTACACCTGGGGAAGGCTTAATAATCCTGATATTCAAATCAGGTACAATTAAGACATGAACTTTTCTATCTGAATATTAAATTGGCCCATTACAACCCTGACAAAGCTTACCATATTCACCCCTTACCTTCATCAAATACACCCCAGCCCATAGGTTTCAAAATGCATATATGAAATGAGGTTTTTATTTGAAAATGTTAAATATATGGGGGTCATATTGAGGTCACTTTTTAAAATGCTAATTTAATGTTTCTAGAGACCGCACTCAGTACCTACCTTTGCTGTGTATGTTTGTTGTGTCAGGACAATAACCAAGAAACTCTCTGTAGACATTTGTGATAAAACTGTGGCGAGGCTTAGATCAGGGTAAGGGTTTATAATAATGTCTAAAGCTTTGAGTGATTCTACTCAGCCTGCCGCCAGAGTCTGTGATCACCAAAGTGTCCTCCAAATTCCCTCCTACGTGCTCGAGGATTTTGAGATTAAGATTTTTTTTAAATGAAAGATTAGATTAGATCTTTGTTGTCATTGTGCTCAGAACAATGAAAATCTGTTGAGCAGCTCTAATGTATGAGTAAGAGTATGACACTGCATCTACACAAGAGGCACAGTGTAAGCAGCACATTAGAAGACCGGCAGACAGACACACAGTCTCTGTAGTTGCAAATGTAAAGTGAAAGAAAGTATGCCTGAGGTGAAACATAAGTTGTCATTGGTGTGTGTAGACAGCTGATTTGTTTAAAATAGTTTATGGGTTTAATGTGAGATGGAGGACTAAAAAATGTGACTTGAGATGCAATTAGAAACTGAGACAAAGGGTCCTTGACATCTGTCAGCAGATCATTTGGTTTTAGTGGCACCATTGTGGATACCAGTGTCCTTTAGTAGTTGTGGTTCTGGTTGGATGCAGTGAAGCCTACCCACTCAGATACCTACAAAAGCTGGACATGCAGAGCCTTGACAGGATTGTCAATCACCTCTGTTCCATGATTCCATTGATGTGGGGATCAACAGCTGGTCTGCAGGTGCATCTAAAAAAAATCTGGAGAATTTGCGGTGGCCTGAAAGGAAGTTGCCAAAATTCTTGGCCTCAGATGATTTGAGCCCCATTGAAGGAAAGTTCTGATCCTGAACATGGTTCTGTTAACTGTTGGACAACCATCACTGCTTCTTTTAAGTGGAAATAGACAACTTTTCAACCATCTCCCAGCTTTTCCAAGTTGTATTTCCAAGTGGTATTACTTCTGTCACAAAAAGTAATGCCACTTCTGCAATCTGCTCTTTGCATGTCTGTCACAAGGACCGGATTGCCAAATGGCTTCCACTATCTGCTTGGCTACCATCCAAAGCAAGAGACTGTAAGAATGGTAAATGGACTGCTTATATAGCGCTTTTCTAGTCGTATCAACCACTCAAAGTGCTTTGCATTCAGTGCCTCTACCATTCACACACTCACACTGATGGAACAACCATCAGAGGCAATTTGGGGTTCAGTATCTTGCCCAAGGACACTTGGGGATCGAACCACTGACCTTCTGATTAGTGGACAAGCCGCTCTGCCTTCTGAACCACAGTCACCCCTAATCCCAATTTGAACTAAAGACCTTAATCTCAGTGCTATAGCAAGGGCTTGGTTGTATTAAAAAGTTGGCAGGTTTTGTTACTTACTGATCTAGTAGTAGAAATTCTGCCAATGGAATGTCAGTTTTGAGCCCTCTCAAGTCCCGTAGCTCTCTCCATAGTCGTACTGGCCAATGGGATGAATTCTGACAGACTGTTGCATTGGTTGGCCGGTTGGCTGAAGTGAAAATCCATAGGGCCTTGTCAGTTTCTTTTACGGCTCCCTGTGTGTGCTTGATGTTCGGGGTGCACATGAGAGTGAGCTGCATGCAAGTACAGGCCTGAACTTCTGCCCGACGCTGTGCTCCATGGAGTGAACACCCGTCTGAGACTCACTCTTGTTTTATCTCAGTTTCTATCACTATGCTTTTTCATCTTCATTGCCTCCCTGACAACAGGGACAGTCTTTTGCTGGTAGAGTTTCCCAAGTTACTCCTGTTGTCCCTCCGTTTGCCATTTCTGCCACCAGTAGAAAGTCTCTGATAGCTACTGGGAAAAACGAAAGCACTATCCTCTTCCTGTTTTGGTTGCACAATGGCAGACATACTTCCTTTGTGCTGTAAATTAAGCCTTCATTTTCATACCTGGTGGCAAATAGAAGTGCATAGTGAAAGCTAAGCCTAAATGCCGACAGTGTCATTAATCTATGGCCATTACATTGTACAATCAACATTTACTTAATAATGAGAAGTTAAAACAAAAACTTGCCTGTTGCTACTTTCCAGGGAAACGCCTACCAGATAACAGGATTCTTTTCAGATGTACTGTAGGTTTTTTTAGTCAAGTTCATCCTGCACAGATTCTTTATTCTCAGTTCCCAATTTAGGCTCTTGGTTTCCCTAATTCCCATCTCACTTCTTCACTCTTCAGTACTTTAAGACATGAGATAGAAATTCAAGGGTTGGCTGATGAAAGAGGAATTAAGGCAGCATGCTGTATTTGTGAAATATTACATTTTCGCTGAGTCAAAAATTATTATGAAGTGACACTGCATGTGCTCCATTGTTGTTATATTACCTGTCAGTGGGTGACAGGTAATAGAGATAATGCTCAGATAATATAATTTACTGTTGAAATAGAGGCTGTGTTTCTCAGTGCAGCTGTCATGATTTTCTTATTTTAATTCATCCCAGATTATGGAGTGTGGCATGTAAAAATAACATTTTTATTATTACTTATTTTTTTCAATATTCACTGTACTCTTCCAACACAAACTGTCACACAAAGTATAAGCTGTAATATGTAAAAAAAACATTACTTGATTGAAAAGTAGCAAGGAGAACCCTTATACACTTTATATTACCTGTTGCATTCTCAGAAAAACGAAACACTCGTACGCAATCAGACTGGAGCCTAAACATAGTCATTACACACTGAGGTCATATCCAGTTATTTGAGCTATATACATTTTCATATGTGTATTGTTTCATATGTATTATTATTATTTGTCCTGTCACCTGCCCAGCACAGAGTAAGCTGCAGCCCCAAAATAACTTTCAAAAACACACAATCTGCGACCGAAGCATCTCACACAAAGGCTTCGACACTGACAGGAGCACAGCTATGAGACGCGGCAGATCTATGTATTAGGTCTGTGTATGCGCTCTGTAAGTGCATGTGATGACATTGCTCATTGCATGTCCAAACAGAAAGGCAAACTCATCCGGCAGTGTAAAAGGAGTCAATCGCCTTTTTCACCCATGTTTGATATGGGAGACAGTTGCTGGCTGATACCATACAGTACCTAAAGTCAGTTAAATTAACCACAGTAATTAATCATGGTAATCGACCACGGTTATAGTGATGATTCAAATTTTAACGGCCTTACTAACGATCTGGCATTTTTACCGTGATTTAGTGTGAAGCCAGTAACTTTCATTTTTATTTATACTGACTAATATTGACCCTCGTGGAACATTAACATTCATATATTCAAAATTTACTTTTTAGAAAACTGCTGTTAACCAAGTAATACGTGAACATTTATAAACTACCCATATGATAACATATGCTTCTAGATTAGAGTACTATATCAAGATCAATGATATTAAGTATTTTGAGCAAATATGCCCCTACAATATACTTATAATAGAATGTCAACTCTCATCAAAGGAAATTGCACTGCGTATGTGTTACTTTTCCATTGCTCAATAATACAAAACAAGCATTTTTATTGTGATACATCTGAATGCAGATCTGTTATGGCATTTCATTCCAGACGCTAATCAGTGAACTTCAAAGGGGAATGTTAACCATTAAAAGCTAACAAAAACAAAATTATTGCACATCCATTTAACAGAATTATTTCCTAAACAAAGTCATTTCTTACCGTTTTCAGACCACACTATTTGGTGCAGGTGCAGTGCATCAAGGAAAGCTTGCACTGAGATATAAGAGAGTAAGAAAAGGTTCTCACACAGGGTGGGTAGAGTCAGTGAATTCCCTTTTGACCACGGGAACTTTGGATGTGCAGATAATGATGCTGCAACAACACGACAACTATAATTCAGGACCTGCCCCACCTCCATGCTTTTATTGGCTTTCATCCCTCAGACAACCATCACAGAGGATTCACATAATAAAGAATCAACACTCTGACGCAAAATAAGTGAAAAAACACTGCTGCAGTCAGTCCAATCATTCATTTATCATTTTAGCCATTTCTTTTTTTCTCCAGTTTGATGTTTGATTGTGCCACAGGGCCAGGGCCTATCATAGCACAGATGCATCTGTTGTGATGGAGAGGCTTTGAAAATGATGCAAGGTGCCTTAAAAGGTTTTCACAGAATGCTCAAAAACAGTCCCGAGGGGTTTCAAACTGTATTCACTTTATATATTTTTTCTACTCTCTAGAATATTCAAAATGGTTATCTGCTGGAATAAACTCTGACAAAATATTATGGGTTGGTGAACGGTTTAAAGTGCAGTGATGGCCGAGTTGATTTAAAACCACTTAGCCCACACTCTGCAACCATCCACATTCGTCTTATCTAGTGTAGCGTATAACTTGCTCCTCTTGCATCCGAATACACAGCTCCGTCCCTCCTCCCTGTTTGTATTTTCCTGGCCGGATACTTCATCACCACAGACTTCAAATGTGTGGGTTAAGCCTGCTGCAGGGTCCTCCTTAGATCACAGGCATGGCAAAGGGAGGCAGGGTGGCTGTGAGATTTTCAGACACTCATTTTGGCTCAATGGTGATTTTTTTGATTAAGTCCTTGGGCTGTCCATGGGCTTTTCTTTGAGACAATTGCAATCTCTTTACACACAGCACAGCGTTATCTCCTAATGAAAATGTGCTCAGTAATAGCTGCCTCTGTTGTGATTGCATTGTGTCAGTCAGTAAACACGTCAGGCGCCGTTCCTTTCACACCAGTTTGACAAAGAACCTTTTAAGCTGAAAGTCACACCAGTCGACTCCAAACAACACGCAGATTTGACTTCACACAATTCCTTTGATTGATTAACTATGATTGTGAAAAAGTAATGAGCTGTAATCCAACATTTATTTCCATAATTCTGCACTGATATAATTTGACCTGATTCCATGCATCAAGGAAGAGTTTTCATTCATGTTCTCATACAAACACAGCAGAACAGTAATACTATCCTCCTCCACAATATCAAAATACAAACATTAGAACTGGCTGCTCAGTTCAAACACAAATCAAAAAATACATTCATTATCATGACATAAGGATTTTTACATGTCTTCCTTTTGTCTGTTTGGAAAACCAGCAGTTTCACTTAATGCATTATTTAAGGAATATAAAATACTCTCACCCTGTAGCTTCTGACCAGAGTGTCTGTGGTCAGACATGAGTATCAGAAATGCCCGATGCTGCCTAAAATACTGGATCGGGAATCATCTATGCACTGATCCAGATGTGACGTAATGTATTGATGTATTGCCACTGGCAACAATGAAGATGGATTGATTTCTGGTAAGTAACGTAATGTTAGCTGTTGGCTGAGGTCACTAACAGGTGGACCACGGTCTGGGTCCAGACCCAGATGCTGTCGTCTCAGGACTTGGTCCTATAACCTGTTACACCTGACGGATCAGTGTTTGGTATCGCCTGATACACCATTTCACAATGTCACAATGAGCAGTCACAGTGGTCCTGGCAAAAAAAAAAAAAAAGCTTTTAAAAAAAGTTTTGGGACATATGTGTTGGTCGCCCCTTTCACAGAGCTGTGATAACACTCTCTAGAAGTGTTTCTCAGTCGGGCACAGTGACTACCTGGAGTCTTGTGAGGTTTGGTGCTATTATACCATATCATCCCACACGATAGCCAGAGAAGCTGCACAAAAGTACAGAGTGAACTGTTGTTCATCAAGAAATGTGGAACATGTAATTCCTGCCAACTACAAATTGTGGTTTCCAGCACATTTATGTATAAATTACACTGAAAAAAATTTGGAGTGACATTTACTTAAAAAAAGTTAGGCAAGTTTTTCCACACAGAAAGTGCTTGTAATATTTACTCAGGCTATTTCTAAGTAACATTTACTTACTAGAACCACTTATTTTTTATGAAAAATACACAAGTAAATTGCACTGGCAATACTCACCTATAGATTGTAACTTTCACTCAGATTACCATTGCATCTATTTACAAAACCCAAGTAAACGTTGCTGATGCTTCTTTTTGTTTCTTACTCATCTTTTCTTTGTTATATTCTATCTAATTATTAAGTAATATTTATTATGAATGTATTAGTTAATATTAATCAAATTAAGTAAATATCTTTACTATTCTATTAAATAATAATTCAATATTTTCCAAAAACAAATATTTGCAGCTTAAGGGATGTTTGAAAGACACTTTTATTTCACATTCGAAATGGCATAGATATATTTAAAATATCTATAACATTATAACCACAGTGTCTGTGGTCAGACATGAGTATCAGAAATGCCCCTGATGCTGCCTAAAATACTGGATCGGGAATCATCTATGCACTGATCCTGATGTGACGTAATGTATTGATGTATTGCCACTGGCAACAATGAAGATGGATTGATTTCTGGTAAGTAACGTAATGTTAGCTGTTGGCTGAGGTCACTAACCTAATCATTACTAATTTGATCTTACCTTGTGTCATCCGTGGAGTCCAAATTAGCAGTCAGTAGGTCCTAGTCCTATGTTCTGTAAAAAAAAAACAACCAAAAAAACATATCATACATATCATATATTACAAATTATGTGTACATTATTTTGTAATATTACCTGTAGACCAGGTGTCAGGTGTCCAAAGTAGTTGCTATTATGCATACAAAGGCTGATGCTCCTCATGCACTTAAAGACTGTTGTGACTTCCTGTTCAAGTCTAAAAGGAAAACAGAAATATAATGACAAGAAGCAGTGACTCACTTTACATAGTGCTATGGTGACAATATCATCAAACAACAGAAAGTTATACTTTCTATATAATAAGTACATAACTAATAACATAACCTGCTGGTGTACTTGATGTGACATTATTGTTACACTACAGTTTACAAATGGAAAGTTATTGAAAGTAGTTCATAATAAATTTAATAAGAATAAGTGAAAACAGTTCTCCAAATTGATAGTATAGACAGCAGAAATCAACAGATATGCAACATTATGTGTGTTCAGGGTCGAAGTCAGACAGTCGGACACAGCGGTTCTGGCCAGTCGTCCTGCAGTAAGCACCGCTGCAGACGTTGGTTGAACATACATCGCTGTAAATGTGTGCGGGAATTTCCTGCATTATAAGTGTTGGTTTTGCAGGAATCAATTAAATCGTCCGCAATCCCGCGCTGAAATTCAGGCCCTGCATATATATATATGTATTTATATATATTCACATTGATATTTATATTTATTTTATATATATATATTTTTTGAAGACGTTAGTTAAGGCGGGAGGCGTGTGTTGCTTAGGCGGTCGCCAAGTGCTGGACATACCTGGTGCCAGCAAAGTTAGCTAGCTAGCTAGCAGGAAAATACACTATTTGCTAGCACTGCAGCCACCGCTGCTTTCAGTGCGGAGAAACTGACTTAAGTAGGTGAGCCAACAGGAATGTACAAAGTTTGTTTCGCTTAAAACTTACCTTCATGGTTCCATATTCACGTTCTTCCCCGTCTCAGTCAACAAAGTCCGCTAATTTATTTCAAATGTGGACCATGGACGTACAGTACGTCTGACGAAAGCCCGCTCAAATGTGGGGCGGGGCTTTGACGTCATGCTCCGAATGCAGAGAAGGTAGCCAGATTCACTGATGTCACTCAATTACATTTTACTTGGAAATATCAACTAATTAAGCCAATGAACTGGTTTAGTGAATATTACTTTGATCAAATGATTCAATTTACATACAAAACTGAGAACACATAATTACAAACAATCACCAAGTAATGCACTACATGAAAAACTGCTATTTTAAAGTAAAAGCACTGAATTCGAATTTTTTTGTAGAATTTATATAGATAATTGAAATAATAATTACAGGGCCAAAAAATCATTTTTTTCAGTGTAGATGCAGTGTGTTAATCATTGTGCTTTAGGGGTGTTAGCAGGTGTTTGTTTGAACTTTGGACAGAGTAAGGCTAGCTGTGTCCCTTCCAGTCTTTATGCTAAGCTAAGCTAACTGAACACACACAAATAATGCCTTTTTAGTTTAATGATAACAATATAACTTTTTTTTTTGGTGGTGGGGGGGGGTTAACTTGTTGATTCGCCATCTGTCTCTTTACTCTGTCCTCTTTATTCGTCCTGTTATTGTTTTCACCATGGATGTAATCTTTCAGACTGACATAGCAAACAAGTATAGCAACAGAATAAAAGCTCCTATCATTGGCTTATCACAGCAATAGGTCTTAATATGATTTAATATAGTTTTCATAGATCATTTCTCTTTAACATTTAAAAACATTGTTTATATTTTTATTTTAATTGTTTTTAGAATTACATCTTTTGCTGTTTTGCTAATTATTTATCAGCCCACTTTCAATACCGGCCCTGGCCCAAAGGTTGGAACCACTGTTCCTACAAATCAATACAGAACTGAAGTGAAGCCCATATCCAACTGACCTTATACTTCCTGTTTGTGTTACCCAAAGAATTATAGGAATTAGTAAAACACCGTGCATCCTTCATATCATTGTGTTCGGTCTAGAGATATGAATGTTCTCGCTTTTTAGTAGCTGTCTGTGAGTGTTTGTGCTCATTATAGTGATGCTGCTACCGGTGCGATGATTGGTTGCCATGGTTCTGTGTGTATCTAAATTCTTTGTCACAATGATTTATGCATCAGGGAAAGGTAAGAACAGTCCCTTTGCCTTTTGCTGTATCTTTCTACTTTCCCTTGCTCATAGAGGTCAGCGGCTGCTTGATTGGTCAGTGTGGTTCCATAACAGACATTTACAGCATTTTCTTCAGCGTCTGTGATTGTGATCTATCATCCCTCCATTTTGTTGCTTACACAGCCAGTCATTACAGCTCGACCTTGGGGAGGCAAAGGCCTCAGGGTTGACCTTGAACCATTTAGTCTGTGTGTGTAACCTTTGAGAACTGATGCACGCAAACACACACAAGTGTGTCTTTGTGTCCTGCATTGTGAGGGTCAGTCCATCATCAACCCTGGCTTTATTTCTGCTCTCCACAACAGAGATGATGAAATGTTACACATCCCTCGCTCGAGCCGCCGCGGGCTCCGGGATCATTTGGAAGATGCGGTGGGCAATCTGTCACTGTCGCTTATTCACCCGCCGCTGCACGCAGGACACAGACACATGCCTGATGCACACACGCGTTCCAGTTCCCTTAGTGTCACATGTTACCGGAGTGTGTTCATATGTGTGTTTGACACCTACGCGGGCGCGTCAGCTTGTTAAGGTTTCCCATCATGTATCACTCATGCATCAGCCGCTGTAATAACAGCCATGTTTTATTACTGCTGTTGTCTTATATCTTCCTTTCATGGCTCTGTTGGGAGCCAAAGCGGCAACATCTCTGAGTAAAGCACATGATCCTTTTACACACAGTGAGCGAGTCAATCATAAGAGACTCAGAGGTGATGTATTGTACTCTGTGAAATGTGTCTTTCACTCTGTGTGTGATATATTTTGTGTAGATTACACAGATACCTGAGCTGTGAAATGTACTGTATAGGTGTAGCATGAGAAAGTTTTATTAGCAAAATATTTTGTTAGTTTTAAAGCTCCACCCAGTCTAAAGGTAGATGTCCATGTGTTTGTGATTATAAAGCAGGTCTAGGTTCTATATTAATACTGTGAAAGTATCAAAGCCTCAGTCCACAGAGAAATGCACACAGCCTGTATTCAGAAACTGAGCCTTAAAACCAGCCGTCAGGACTTCTGGAACTTTGTGATGTCACAACAAAGCAGTCACTGCCCTCAGCCACGCCCCAAGCCCCGCCCACCTGGATCCACCATCCAACCTTGCAGGATTTGGTTTCTCTGAGTGTTTACCTGAAATCTGCTATATTTTGATTGGATCACTCAGAAAACAGTCAGCCAATCAGAAGAGAGCCTCAGATCCTCTCTTCTGATTGGCTGACTGACCTGTTGTAACTGCACCTCCAGAGAGAGGCCTGAGAGAGGAGATGTAAAACTACACTGGTGGTTTTTGGTTCTTAAAACAATATATCTTCTGATGGAGAGCTTCAGATAAAACACTGGAGCCTTTAATGCTGTAGAAGACTGGATGAAATGTGTGGCTGATGTTAGCCTGAGCCTGTACATACAAGAGGGGCATTTGATCTAATTTGATCTGCTGTCATTGCAATAGAGATTTCCAATTAAGCCTAATTACATTAACAAGTTTACAGAAGAATCTGTGAAGACCACAGCTTCCTTGTGCCTAATGCAACGTGGCTCCACGTGGTGAGGAGCTGCCTGAACAAGCGAGGAACTTCATAAAGACGGAGAGGGTTCAAGAGCATCTACTGAACAGAAGCAGAAACAATGCGGCAGCAGTGGCTCAGACATGTTAGAAATGTCAAACAACCTTTTGCATTTAGAAAGAGACGGTAGGAACTTCTGAGTCAGCACAAGGATTATCTGTGGAAACGGGTGTTTCAGTGACTGATCAGACAGTGACATGAAGTCCAAGAAGAAAACCAGCGCTCACAAACCCGCAGATGAAACCTTGACAAAGAGCATGGAAAGAAGCCTGATGAATGTTGGTCACGTCTGGGGCTGCCACAGTGACTGCAGAGTGCCGAGTGTGAAGCATGAAGGTGGGAGTGAGCAGATGTGGAGCTGCGTGAGAGCAAAAGGTGGAGGAGGATGACATTTATAGATGACAGTGTGAATGCAGGTTCGGACCCAGACACTGAATGAAAAGAGTCTGAAGACGCTTTGCACGTGACAGTGATCCCAAACACACTGAAGAAATCACACGAGGGTTCGGAAAGAAGAAAACAGTGAAAACTATGATCAAGTCTGTACCTGGACTTCAATCCAATAGAAATAAAGGAAGGCAGAGAAACCAAACCCAGATCTGTGTCAGACTGTTATCATCCAGGTCCAGGAGGATCAAAACTACTGGTGGACATACAGAGTATTAAAAATAAAAGAATGGAATCTCACTAATGAAGGTGAACTGACTTTAGTTGCAGTTGCTGTTGAAATATGAACCTTTGGCTCAAAACAAAGTTGTCAGTGCACCTTCCTGTCTCTGACTGTTTTCATCTCTACTTACTTAGCAGTGGCTCCCAACCTGTGGGCCTGGACCCACTGGTGGGCCACGAAGGTATTGCAAGTCGGCCGGCAAATCATTTAGAAAAGGTATGCTACAATTTTGGTGAAAAGATGTAATTAAAAAAAAGTGATTTTAAATGTTTTGAAACAAAATGATCTTATATAAATATTAAAATGTTTAAAAAGCTAATTTCATTAAAAACGATTTTCTCATATCATGGCCTATAACTGTGATATCCCAGTGATAGGTACTTTTATGTTGCTGCTGGACCACATCATAAACTTGTTTGCTATCTCAGTCAGATTGTTCGCTAAAAGATTACATCCATGTCCAAAACTGGAGAATCAAAGTGGATAGCTGGTTAGCAATAGGGAGAATTAAAAGAGTCAAAGGACAGATGGTGAATCGACGAGTGATCTCAAACAAAAAAAGAATAATGTACCCTCGTGACTTTAAAATGGAAAGCGCTCTGAGAATTAAGCAGCATTTGGCCTCTGTGTTGTTACAGGGTCAGATGTGGGCCGCCAGTGTCTTTGAGATTTTCAACATGAGTTGGAAAAGGTTGCAAACCGATGCAAAAGGGGCAAATTTAGAGAGAATGAAGGTCATGTAGAACAAAGCCCCCTTTTGGTCTTGCAGTGTACGTCCTCCACGCGACCAGAGTTTAAGATTTTTTTTAACCTGTGCTTTTACCCTTTTTATTGCTTTTACTGCTAGTGTCTCTGATTTCTTATAAATATTTAGTGCAGAGCTCAGACGCTGAAACAGTGTTAATGGTGAATGTGGAAGCAGCGTGGCACATATTTGAAAGAGCACACACATGCACACACACCTGTCATAAAGAAGCGAAAGAATAATAATACAGTATGTCGGAACAGTGGTAAATCTACAGTCTGATGGGGCCCCAGGCAAAACATTGCCAGGGGGGCCCCTCCAATCAGCGTTCATCACCATTATGTAATAATGTTTGTCTTCTTTAACTCTGAGATTGTGCAAACAGATGAGGTGAGGCATAGAAATATACATACGGTAAAGAGTAAAAGAGTGTGTTGACAGCTGTTTATACAGAACCATAGCAGCTCCTTATCGTAACTTTGATGCCTCTCCTTCCCCTGTTGAAGCCTGTGTAGAGCTACTGCAAGGTTGTGGGAGGTCGATGCCAACTCGCTCATGTTCTGACATCTCTGGAGATTCGGCGCTGCACACAAATCCCGTGTTTGGCGTCTTCACATCTTAGCAGCTGTGCTGTTTTTGTTGTTGGCTTCTTTTAAGCCATGATGTTAAATATTTAGCACAGTAGACCCACACTAAAGCACCTCGGATTCAGTGGAGTGGATTTGGCCTCTTCACCGCATTACCATATATCACACAGGGCATGTGAGCGGGAAAAAAGAACTGAACAATCACAGCAGGTAAACTTCTCATTAAGAAATAGGTTAAGAGAAATGTTGAACATGCATCCATCCTGAAGCTATTCCTGGGTAAAATGACATGACGACACATTGTATCACATGTAGCTAATTAACATTAACTCCTTAATGGCTGAGAAGACAAGAGAAAGGATGTACACTTAAGGTCAAAATTATTAGCCCCCTTTATGAAATCAGACAAAACCCTTAACCTTTCCATGCAAATGACTACTTAAAGTGTTTATAGTTTAATTGCTTCCAAAAGAACTGAAAAAATCTCTACTAAGCTTGATTAAGATATTTTACTGATGTGCTGAATTGAAACAAGAAAAAACAAGTATGACAAGGCCAAAATTATTAGCCCTCTGACAATTAATAGTCAATAGTATAACCTTTTTGACTAACAACTGACATGTTACCTTTTATGGTAGTTCTTAACTAGGTTGGCACATGTCTTGTGAGGGATCTTTGAAATTGTTCCAGTTCATCCAAATTGCGTGGATTTTGAGCATGGGCATGAACCTTGAGCTCCCACCACAGGTTCTCAATAGGATTGAGATCTGGGCTGGTATGATTCGGGTCATTGTCTTGCTGGAAGACCCAGCGGTGACCTAAAGCAAGAGAGGCAGCAGATTTCTTTACATTATTTTTCAAAATGTCAACTTAATCTTCTTTTTCATGATCCCATGCACCCGAACAAGGTTCCCTGCACCTGAGGCAGCTAAACAACCCTACAGCATTATGCTCCCACCTCCATATTTTACTGTGGGAACTGTTTTTTTACGGTTGAAGGCCAAACAAATGCAGCATTCATGTGCCCAAACAGCTCAAGTTTAGTCTCATAAGACAAAAGGACAGACTTCCAAAACTCATCCCTGTGTTTCAAATGTTCATGGGCAAACTTCAATCTGGCTTTGATGTGCCTCTGTGTGAGCAATGGAGTTTTTCTGGGTTATTTACCTGGAAGCCCACTACGATGAAGAGCCCTCACAACAGTGAAACATCAAGTCCAAAAGAGGCCAATCCAGCAACTATCATCTTAGCTGAGATCCAGGGATTCTTGTTGACATCTCTTACTATTTTCCTCTCCAAAGTTTTGGAGATCTTACACTTCCAACCATACCCAGGTTTGTTTTTAACAGAGTTTGTCTCCTTGTGCTTTGCAATGATGCAACGCACAGCTGTTCTAGACACTGCAAAAGGCTTGGAGATGGCAGAGGCCCTTCCCCCTTCAGATGAGCATCCACTATGTTCTTTCTGAGTTCCAGACTGATTTCTTAACTTTTTGGCGTGATGAAATTATTTCTTACTTCTTAACAGGAGTAGTCCCTCTCAATCAAGTGTTTTAAGTGCTACTAGCCCTGTTCACTGGAGTCCCTTAAGTAGAGTTCAGTGCTTATTGATTGCTCAGGTGTTGTTTGAAAGCTGATTGATTGCTCAGGTGATTTGAAAGTAAAAAATCACATGGGGGCTAAAATGACCCCCTTAATTTTCACTACATTTGATATAGAGCAAACCTGAAGATTTTACATTCCCAAATGTACCAAATAGAGGCCTTAACATTGATGAATGTTTGACTATGCACGGTTTAATGAATGATGCAAACATTGGGCAGAATTTTAGGGAAATGTTCCATAGTTCACTGGGGGCTAATGATTTTGACCTTAACTGTGGCACACACATGCACACATGTAGCTGATTGTTAGTTTCAATTATTTGAATCCCCCAGTTAAACTTCCGCTTATCATCACAATAATTTAAGTTCCTTAACTTCATAGTTTTTTTTACCTTAGACTTACTGGGCATTTTTGGGGGGTGGGTACAGGCATCAAAGGGCCAGATTCAAACCTGACCTGCCACAACAAATGCTCAGCTTCGATATACGGTATGTGCTTCACCAGGTGAGCTACCGGTGCGCTCCATCATTTTCATAGTTCAGAATCGGAGCTGTGTTTCACTCCACACAAAATCGGACTGTATATTTTATTAATCAAATTCAGCCATGTTATCTGCAGGCTGCAGGTCCACTCACAGTCTTCTCCATTGGGTGTTTAAAGGTGAAAACATGGTAGCTGCATCAAACAGTCCACTGCGTCTTGAACTGAATCCCAGTTCATTTCACATGGGTAACAGATTCTCAGAGCTGGAGAAACAACAACTCCATGGATAGTTTCTTTTTTTCATGGCATCATCTGTGTAAAATTACCACTGAGCATGCGTTAGTAAGACATCATTGGTTTTACTGTACAGCTAATAATTCTGAAATGGTTTCTCTGGTGGACACTCAGTCAGACTGTCAGACACGCTGTCGTCACCTCAGTGTCAGATGCTTGCAAAGTTACTGAGCTGAACAAGCCACGAGTCAAACAGGGCAGAGCTGTGTGTTGATGGTGTAATTTAAAGGAAAAGCTTCTGTTCTCTGTTCTCCACCCTAAACCCTTCCTGGTAGAAGAGTGTTTACACCAGCAAAGATCGTTATTAGACCAGTATCAGAGGGAGATTGCGACTCTTCTGCAGCTACTGTTTGCAGCTACATGGATGCTTTGGATAATGGGTTAACATGGTGTATAAATAAAGCTGACCGGAGTTGAGGGTGAAGTCAGGTGTAGAGGGGTAAGTTCAGGTTTACAAAAGTAAGCTCAAGGCCAGAATTTTAAGTGTAAGATACAAGTTGAGGAAATGTAAGTTGGCTGTATTTCTTCCTCTACTGTTAGAACAACAGGAAGTTATATGTGCATCCAGTGGAAGCCAGTTTAGACTGAGAGAAAACGACAATGTTGTAATATCACTGATGTCTCATGTCTAAGAGATGGGTCTGTTAAAATCTCAGTTGCAATCTGAATTGCCACCTTGTCTGATGTTATTAAAGTCTGTTTGTGTGAGACCTGTCAACAAAATAATTTACAGGTACATGTTGTGTATTAATTTTAATACAGGTTATTACAAATAGCCATCTGTAATGGTCACATATAATGGTGGCTCTTCTGTTTTTTTGTTGGTTTTTTTTGAGATGCAACACGGATCTTATTTGCTTTTCATTGGCTGGTTTAAAGTGTGGTCGAGCAGATTATTGACGTGCAAACAGCTGAATAAAGGCTTTTCTACATGTGCTTATGTTTAACCGTGGGAATGTAGATCAGGCTTTTGCACATGAGGCCAGTTGCGATCTGCAAAACGCAACCAAATGTCGACATATCAGATGTCTATCGCTGTTTTCTCATATACAGAGTCGCCTTTTCACACATGCAGCACACAACAGAAGACTGTCTGTACTCACCTTTTGGAAATACTTGGTCTGGTATATGCGAGGAGTAGGCTAGGTCTGATATTTGATAAAATAGAATATCATGATATTAGTATTTATGATAGCATCTACTGCCCTGTTGCAGAGTCTAACCCTCACTTCACTGCGTTGCTTACTGTACATTGTACCTTGGCATGTGACAAATGAAATGTTGAACTGCTGTTGAGAGGCAACGCTGCTTTTATTTTGGAGGAGCTGGCCTGACAGAGGTGGTCCATTGGCTTAATGTGGTGGCAGGTAGCATGAAACGAATCCACAACATATAAAAGACTCAGTGGAAGGTGGAAGGAAGGCAGCACCTCTGTGACCCGCTGTGACCTGAGGGAGTCTGGATTCTTAAGTACACACTTGTTATCAGCAGCTCCAAGCTAAGCTAAGCTAAATGAGGCTAGCACAACACCAAGCTGGAAGGTGACAAGGACTGTGACAGTCGGTTTCTTGCATGCAAATTTACATCATATTGAAATATGTCATGTGAGTTCGAAACAGGTTTGCATGTTGCTGCAAAGGGAGAAGGAACTAAAGGAAGTGAACAGCATATCAACCTCTCACTCCTTTATTTATATATATTAATCCATATGTTATGTGTACCTGAACCCGCAATAATATCAAATTTCGCAATATTTGATAAGATAGAACATTGTGATATTTGGCTGAACTGCGTTGAGATGTTAAATTTTGGATATCATCCAAGCATAGTGAGGGGTGGTGCCTGGGCAGAGCATGAAGGAGGCAGGATAGAAATGTCACCAACACGCCCATTCACTCCATTCACACATGGGCTCAGTCAGACATTACCCAGACTTTACACCAGGGAGCTGACAGGTCAAAGACTGTTTAGTGTCCTCAGGGAAATGTCTGGATAAGTCCAGGGTTTCAGAGCATGTACATTTCCATTGGACTGCCAGCAGAGGTTCAACTAGAACTATATGGCTGTGATTGTCTACTTTCATTAGAGTGTTGACTCATCTCTATACATCAAACATCAGTGCGGTAAATGTAGATAACAGAGCAGGCAACCCCACGGGGTAAAATCACGTCTGATCTTTGCCCATAAAGAAATTATCCTTGTGATTACGAGTGCCTGTGAACCCATCTGAAGCATAGCAGGGCACCGCTCAGTCAGGCTCCTCTCATGGGCAGCCACTCATTGTAGAGGCGTCCTTATTGAACTGCTGTCCACAGCCAGCAGCGCTGTTTGCAGCCAAACAAGGCCTGGCTTCTCTCCAAATCACAGCACGCAGGCATCGGCTGCTGTCACCTCGCCACCGCACGCTGCTCTAAGGGGGCTGACTGTGTCTGTGTTAGTGGGCCAGTTGTTTTTGAGGTGTGTGCGCGTGCGTGTGTGTGTATCTGTGCACAGCAAACACACACAGTTTACAGCTCTGGCCTCACCCCACATCCCCTTTGTCTTGTCTCATTCGACGGCACTGATTCGGGTACACAGTGAATCCAGATTCTGCTGGCTGTGATGAATCTTGCATGAGTTTGGGTGCAGGCCTGAGGACAGGTTGTAAATCTTCCATGGCACCCTTTGAAGCGGGGGACTAGCAGGTGCTGCGTCTCCTTGCAGTTTGAGCCAGAGGGAAGTGAAGTCAGGAGACCAGCCGTCGTCGCTGGGAACCAACGTTGAAGGCTTCATACTGTATGTGTGACAGTTTGAAGAAGTGACACATCCCTTTCTTCTTTATTTCAAACAAGGCTGCTTATTACTTCAATCCAAGCAAAACCTTGCTAAATTAAAGAGTGGTATTTAAACTGAAATTATATTGCATGTTATGTTTTCCTGCAGGTCTACTCTGAGTCACATCATGTGCTCTCCTCACAAAAGAAAACTCTGGATCAGAATCAGAGAATGTGTGTTTATGATGGTCTGGTTTTTCCTTTGAATAGGGAAAATTAAATAATGTCAATGGTAGTCATACAGTCTATCGTTGGTTTCTTCAAATTGCTTTTTTTCTTGACTTTGGATAAGCCCTTCACGTTGACAGTGTCTGAATTTCACTGACTGGTTGTGTCTTTTTTGGCAGTGTCTTAAGTCCTTGTGTAAAGCCTGAGGAGGCTTTGCAGTCCAGCGCCACAGGAGATAACAGATCTGAAGTTCTTAAAATAAAAATGCACAACCTCCCCATCTGTCAGTGAAGCCTATCTGGACAAAGCTCTGTTGTCACAGAGGTGAAGGAGAGCAACTGCAGCCGTCTTGCTCCCGCAAGGTTTTAATGTCATGTGACATGGTGACATTTTGCAGCGCTGGTGAAAATCTGGCCAAATAACCAGCATGCATCGTGTTAAAGGTCCCATATTTTTACACTTCTAGTGTTATCTGAAGTGTTGATCTCCATCAGAAGATATATCTGTGATTTTAAGAACCAAAAACCATCTCAGTGTAGTTTGACATCTCCTCTCTGGAGCTTGAGTAACAGCAGATCAGTGAGCCAATCTGAAGAGAGGATCTGACTCTCTCTTCTGATTGGCTCACTGACTGTTCTCTGAGTGACCCAATAAAAATAAAGCAGATTTCAGGTAAACCAAATCCTTTAAGGTTTGATGGTGGGTTGGCTGAAGGCGGTGACTGCTTTGTTGTGACATCACAAAGTTCCTGAAGTCCTGACAGTGACTTCATTAGATGTGTGTCATTGTTCACTCAGTTAGTATTTTGTTGTATTATTGTCAACAGTAAGAAATGTGTAGTGTAATGCCTCTGAGTATATTTTCCCCATCAGACTCCAGTTCTGCTTTCACCACTAGAGCATCATTGTGTTATATAAATGGTAAATAGTGCACTCACTAAGCACTTTACAATGGAAACCACTGACACACACATAGCACTTTTCTACCACACACACACACTAATGATACATCAGGGGCAATCTGGGCTTCAGTATCTTGCCCAAGGACACTTTGAAACAACATGGACTGGAGGAGCTGGGAATCGAACCACTGACCTTCCAATAAGTTAACAACCTGCTCTTTCTCCTGAGAGAGACCCTGCGCTGCTGGTGTTGTTGTGTCTGTCTTTGTTGGTAGAGTGTAGTGATAAATGTTGGAGCATAAAGTTGTTGCCTTTGTTTATGTATCTGATTCTTTGTTGGTTCTGCTGCTTAAGTGCAGGTTCATTAGTTTGTTATAGAAACTGAACTGATCGCCAAGAGAAACAGTTTTATTCGTGCTGTTATTTTGACTCTGAGATTATCACTGGTTGAATAATTAAAGTGGTTCTGCATGATAATTTTGATGAACTCCATATTTCCTAAAATTGAGCTAATTTTCCCTACAGCAGCTTTAAAAACTGCCTCAGCAGTGCTAATGTTTGACCTTCAGTCAACAATGAAAGTGATTTTTTCCCCCTTTTTTCCTGTTTACATCAGTGCGTGCCGTTTCACTGATGTGCTATGAATGTGGGTTATGAGGGTTTCTGTTGGTGTCAGGTGGTTAAACTCTGTTCTCCCTCTTAAATGTTGGTAAAGTGAGTTTCAGTGGCTTTACCTTATTACATTTTTATGAGGCTTTGTTGCTTCGTGGCTGCCTGTTTAACAAGCAGAACACTTCCTCTTAGTGTGACAGCCACTGTTGGGAAATGCTTTTTGGCCATAGTCAGCAGTCCTACGATACTGATGCTGCTGTGTCTCTCAGTTGAGGCAGAAATGTGGGCACTGGTATGTTTCTACAAGTCACATCTCAGTCATCAATACAAAATTCAAATGTAATGTACATATTTAGCATTAAAACGTCATCTGTAAGCCAGGTAACAAATCTGGTTACAATCTAGCTTGCTTTTTACCATGACACATGCAATACAACGGTCCACATGGCCAACTCACCTGGAACACCTACAGTATCAGACACGTTTGTCCATGCATCGTATTTTTAATCTTAAGTCCATATAAGCAAACACAGACATGTTGTAAGGCACAGGGGGAAATCCACCACTGCAATTATCAACTTGCCCATTGTGCTTGGGAACAAATGTTTGATGGGAGCAAAAGTTTCCATGGTTGTGTTCTCTCGTGTCCTCTAGAGCTGAGCACTTCTATATTCTCATTGGTTGCTGAAAACCATGTCATTATCATAAAGTCGTGGGTGTCAGTTTTTCTGATGTTGTCCAAGACACTCTGCCAACGGGCAGATCATCACTGCTCACCACCAAGAGACACTGGCTCACATAGAAAATGAATGACTTCCAGTCACACTTAAATGCCTTTGAAGGGAGCCTGTCTGAAAGTATGCACTGTATTGACAACTATACAAGTCTTTGAATCTACATTACAAAGACTAGCGAGAGACTTGTTGTAGTTGGAGAGAGATTGAGCGGGCATTGGGATGGAGCCAGGAGGAGGCTGTGATGGCAGGCTTCTTGCTTCCACTTCAGGGGTCTCAATTCAGAACAGGTATAAAGGTATTTTTGCCTTTAGATGTGGTCGGACCTAACATTGTCTGGCCTTGTTCAGGAGAAGCATAGCCTTTAAATTTTCGGCATCTTTCTTCATCTTCACTGGAAGCATCAGAATCAGACAGATGCTACAACAGCTTGTTACTTCTTCTGTGACGGCAGGTGTTAAAGTTGCTTGAACAACCTTGTTCCTATTGCTGCTGCTATTTCAGCAGAAGTGCTGCCATTATCACAGGAGGGAAAACCTGGTAATGTCCTTTACCACTGCAGAAGCTTAAAACATGATGTAATGCACGGTGGTACTAATTTCAAGTTCCAGGTACTTCCAAGGGTTTCGGCAGTGCTGTTGATCTTGATTGGTTAAGGAGTTTTGAAAGTGCATCACAACAACAAACACAACGTCTGGCATCTGCCACAAGTCGAGATACAACAGACAACCGAACAGTAATGGTGACAAATTCAAAAGATGAAACAAGACTGTAGAAAAATAAAGGATTACAATACGCACAGTTGAGTAAACTACGCCGTGGTTCGCAGAATTTGCTCAGATGACTAACACTAAAATTCTGAATCCAAGTGAACATAAAAATTATTTCACATCAGTGGTTTATTTATTCTTTCTTATTTATACCCCTGATTGGCTTCCACCAGCTCCAGCAGTGCCATCACATTGATCAGAAGTTTCTAGAGGATTCTGGAAAGTCCCAGGTTACGGGTTGTTGAGTCCCTGCAGAAGAAAAGAGCATTAAGGGCGTACTTCAACAGAATGCTTATTGATGAAGTTACTCTTGCAAGGACTAGTTAAGAAAATAGCCAGCAAACTTTCTGAATGTTTATAAAATAAAAGGTAGTCTGAAGTTTGGGACATTCCAGCAATGTCAGAATTTGTTGTTACCATCGTCAGCAGGTCTGCTTAGCCTCACTGAAAAGTTTTATTTGTACAGTTTGCATTCTGCAGCTTTCTACATGCAGCCTTCCTGTCTAGATGAACAGTTCTGAAATAGTCCAAATGATGCCCCTATCATATCAAATATCTATGACTTGTCTAGATTACTTTGTAACATGAAAGGGGTCATTGTACTGTTAAGCTTGTGATTGTTGTGATGGAAGATAAAATGACTGCATCTGTGGTAACTTCCCCGATTTTGTAAAATCCAGTCTCATAGTGCTGTAAACTGTTGTGGCATCTGATAAACCTTTAAAATCATGAATCTATCAATCAAAACAGCTTTTCTAGATCATCGCCTCAGCAACAACATGCCCACACCACAACACCCTGGCCTTTTTACTACTCTGGGTTCTGGCTCTAGTTCTGCAGAATTCTGTGTTTCTTGGAGAGAGAGATGCATTTCCCATCATCTGGCTACATGGTGTCTCAGTTATTGGGTTGCAGTCCTTGCAGGGTATATGTATCTCAGTTCATGTATTGGAGCAGACACTTAGTGTCGTCAATTCGGCTATAAATAATATTTTTTTTCTTATTCCTGTAACTTCCATTTGTAATCCACCTGAGCTATAAATCCACTGTGAGCTGCAACGCATCGGTGCCTGTTTTCATCAATTTCAATACAGCATATTGGAAGCAGATTAAAGGGTCATTTCGCTAGCTCATTGGGTAATTACCAGTTTTAATTGCTCCCAGTCAAGGGAATTAGCAAGGGCCCTCCGTTGTGCACTCTCAGTGTTTCTGCCGTCATTGTTCAACATCCTCCAGTTTCAGGCTTAGTGACATCACAGAAGTCAATTAGGGTTTAAAGAGACTCGAGGAGGCCTCTTTGTTCTACCTGAGTATTAGAGTTGAGACGAACAAAGGTCCTTAAGGCTTTCTCTGAGACTTAGCTTTTGGTTGCTTCTGTAGAGCCTTAGACTCATTGTATGGCTGTTTCCTTTCTTCACATTCAAGTGCTGTTTTCAACCACAAAGTGAAAACTGTGTTTTTACCCAATAATGAATTCACTATCCAATGTTGGCAACGACAAAAGAATCAAAGAGGCATTTCAAATTCAAGTTAAGAGCACTTTGTGGCATACTTGAAGTTAAAACAGTGGTTCTAGGGCTCACTGTGAAACACGTTCACCAATTTCAGAACTTTGGCAACCAAAGACAACAGTGTGTCTACACACCAACCAATCAAAATACAGCATGAAAAGACAAAGAACACTAATATGACATTGTATGCACCCATAGCTGTATACATGTAGATACCACATTTAAGTGAATACATCTATTGTAAGCACCTTTTTAAAATTACTTTGGAATGAGCACAATGTTATTACGAAAGGTATGACATCACAAGTGTTCTCCTATAGATCTCTATGACATCACTAGAATGCCAATATGACATCACAAGTGTTCTCCTATAGATCTCTATGACATAACTAGAATGCCAATGTAGTTTGCCATGACCAAAAAAGCTCTCACTGATGTTCTGACATTTTAATTCAGTCCTACTGCAGTACTCAGTGACATCACTACTCATGTAACTTACTGTGCCATCAGCATGTCTACTGCTGCTCACAGCGGCCTCATCAGTGTTCTACTGTAGCAGGGACTGAATCACAGAGTTATGACTTCACAAGTGTTCCACTGTAGCCTGTCTCACAAAGGCATTAGTACAGTTCTCCAATAACTCTCAATTACATCATTGTAGTTCTACTGAATGTTCTGAAGGTTCTATTCTCAGTGGCATTGCTAGAGTTCTACCATAGCTCTCGGTGATATCAACAGTGTTCTATTGTAGCTCACAGTGACATCAGCAGAGTTCTACTGTGCCTCACAGTTACATCACTTGAGTTCTACTGCTGGTCTCAGCGACATCACACGGATTCTACTACAGATCTCAGAAAAATCACTAGAGTTCTGCTGTAGGTCACAGTAAAATCACCCCATTTCTAGTTGACAAAGACCACCTAAGTTTTACTGTATCTCTCACTGACATAAACAGTGTTCTATTGTAGCTCTCACTAACACCAGTAGAGTTCTACTGTACCTCGAAATGACATTACCAGAGCTTGATTGACTCTATTGTAGCTCAAAATTACATCACTATTGTTCCAATGTAGCTCATTGTTATATCAGCTGGATTCTACTGTAGCTGTCACTTATATCACCAATAAATAAATTTCAGATTTCCACTGTGGCTCTCAGTGACATCTCAAGTGTCCCACTGTATCTCACAATGACATCACAAGACTTCTAGTAAAGTCCTCAATGATCTTTCTAAAGTTGTACTGTAGGTCACACTGAAATCACCACATCACCATTTAAACTCTCCTGTAGCTCTGAAGTAACATCACCAGTGTTTTGCTGTGACCTACACTGACATAACTAGACTTGCACTGTGCATCCAGTATTACTAGAGTTCTTCTTCAGCTCACAAAGTCTTTGCCAGTGTTCTTATGTGTCTCACAATGATCTCAGTAGAGTTCTTTGGTGGCTCTCATTTACAGTATTAGACTTCTATTGACATCACTTCACTTCTACTTCAGGGGTTTCCAACCTTTTTTCATTTGAGAGCTACTTTGAAGAAAGTGAGAGTGGCTGAGAGCTGCATGTCTTATATTACTTATATTTATTCACAGAACCTATTGAAACACTCACTCACTGAATTAAACTATTTTTTGAACATACATGTATCAAATGCTCATTTTGGGAAACATCTTAAATTCATATCAGAGTCACAGAAAACTTTAGAAAACTCTCCGCGTGTGTGTAATTGCATCCACTCTCTCGTACAGTTAGTGAGATGACAGGCACTGCATGTATCCACTCAGTTTCTCTTTTGTTGTCACTTAAATGTTCATCTGTCAGTCTTGCTCTGAATTTAGATTTGATGACATATCAGAAAAAGCTGCTTCACAAAGGTATGTAAAGCCAAATGAAGCAGATACGTTCAGGGCAGCTTGGTGAATGTTCTTATAGTCCTCTGGGTCTTCCGGGTCTAGCTGGACATAATTTTGGAGATTTATGATCTCCACCTCCACAGGATTGACACTGAACAGTTCAACCATCCACTCTTAAATCTCACCTGTCCATCTCTACCAAGGGGTTGGCAGTGAATGCAACACAGGATTCAAGTGAACCTGTCCTCAAACTTCTGCCCAGGTCACAATACGTATGGCTGTCTAACATCTTTATAACTAAGAGGAACAGCTGCAGGCTTTTAGTTTAATTTAGTGACAGTTTTGCTTTAAAAGCCTTCACAGCACTGATCATATCACATATAGTTTTGTCTTTGCCTTTCAACTGTAGGTTCAAGTGACTCAGTTTCTCTGTCACATCTGTCAGGAAGGCATGATGAAACAACCACCCATCGTCTGACAATAGGGTAGTATCCTTTTCCCTTGACTCCTTGAAAGCCTTGATTTCCCATAGCAAGAGAAAAAAAGAGCTTAAGTATATTTCCCCTGCTCAGCCATCTGACACCTGTGTGGAGGAGGAGATCACCGTAGTCAACAGACCGTTCCTCAAGAAAAATTTTTTAAGCCTATTTGTTTCGTGCATATAGCCTGCAGATGAATTATAGTCCAGGAATGTAGGAAAGTCCAGGTCTGCCTTGCAATTTGCAGTAAATCCCATGTGGTGGCCTGTCATAGCTGGGGATCTGTCTGTTGTTATGGACACAAGCTTTTCAGTTGGTATGTTTTTTTTTCATCAAAATGTTGTAATTCCTTTGGTTGGGTTCCCAGTTCCAA
Organism: Trachinotus anak; assembly: GCF_046630095.1. Taxonomy (NCBI): domain Eukaryota; kingdom Metazoa; phylum Chordata; class Actinopteri; order Carangiformes; family Carangidae; genus Trachinotus; species Trachinotus anak. The sequence continues at coordinate 13,691,746 of NW_027273877.1, forward strand.
CTGCCTCATTGCATCTACAGAAAGCACAGAGCCTGTTTTAGTACTGACCTGTAGATCAGCAATAGCAGACCTGTCCAAGTGAAATTGAAATTAACATTGACTAATGTTTGTATGAATCTGTGACTTGTAAATCTTATTCCAGTGGACATTCCCAGTGAATTCAGCTTTGAATGTTATACATCTCTACATTTCATTTTTTAATCTAACATATGGTCATGATTTCAGAAATGTTCTTGGGTGTTAAAATCAAAAAGCATATAAACGTGAGTTTTCCCCTGCTGTTACTGTGGTAATGACTGGGCAAAACAAAATGAAAGACATTGGTTCTGCAGTTGTTATACTTTCAACTGTAACACCAGCCTTGAAGCATGAAGCACAGTCATTTTACTGCATCTAATCTGTACATGTGGCTTTACTTTATTTGAGATTGATTTTTTACACCTACACAGTTACCTGAGCAACTGCTTCTTCGTCCAGCTCTGAGTCTTGTTGAATAGTTGGTATGGACTGTTCCTCCTAACCCTCAGAGCACCGAGCCCCCACGCCTTCCCTCTTCCTGTCTGCACTCTCCTGAATGTGATTATTGGATACTGAAAACTGATTAACCTCCTGGTGAAGGTTCAGCCATATTAATTTACCGCAGCTGCTGGAATGTCCTTGTTGAACATGTGCACAGATAAGTATTTCAAATGCCAATTAGCCTCATGTTTTTCATATATTCACTTGACTGGTCACAATGACAGAGTTCTGCCTCACAAATGACATCTCTTTCCAAAGACTTTAATAGAGAGGATTCACTGCAGCAGCAGCTTGTTTGTAAAGAAAAACTCTTTTCTTTGACTTCTAACAGGATACTGTTATTTCCATGTGGTTAAATCCACAAAATCTCATATTTTTCTAAAGAAATGATGACACTAATTAGTCAGACTTTATTTTTTTTTTAGTTATTCTGTAATCAGATATTTACCAATTTGAAATGATTCATTTGGACTTTATTCAAAATGTATGTACAGTTTTATGCTGTTTATTTTAAGACAGGCTCAAAACACACAATTTTCTTTTTTCTTATGTTTGCTTTTTTTGATACACAGTAGGTACCAAAAATGCCCTAACTGTAACTTGAGGATGGGTTACAACCAAACATTTTATGAAAATTAATACATTTCATGTTAGAATAGCATAGCCTACGGAAACCAAGAATGGCTGCACGCATTTATTTATTTTTTAATACCGTTATCTCAACATCACAATTAATTAGTTCATAATTTTAAAATAACAAAGCTCCTTCTCTGGAAACAGGTCCATTTATCTCATCATCTTGAGCTTGATCTCAAATTTTCAAATGTGCAATGGGCTCATCGTTGCCCCCTTGTGGCCGTTTAGCGTTAAAAGGCCAACTACAGCTGTGGTTCTCACCAACCGTCAAGAACTGTGCGTGTTTGCTGCTCTCTGGCCTCCAGGGGCAGTAATGAGCCCATTACTGTTTGGCACACTGGAGTGAGGTGAAGAAGATGCCATACTCACAAATGTACTTGGACAAGAAACACAAAGGTGAAATTTATGCTTTAGCATAAGTGTTTTTCGGTTTTACAAGGAAAAATAGTTAAGTCATGAAGACTAACTGATTTGTTTGGCAAATGTACATCCGGTTATCTGGGTACCCAATACGGAGCAGTGCATGGCTGCTTCTCTACGCTTTTCTTTGGAACCATCAGGGACTCACACTGTCGATGAGAGCGTCTGGGGCTGGTACTGGCTTATATTGTGGTGGTGGATTCGTGTCCTCTTTGCTTGTTTTACCTCAGGAACACATGAAACCTCTGAAACACCTCTAGAATTATCTTTGAACCCAACAGCAACACAGTCTTATCATCTCTCTGACGGTGTCAACAAAAACTCAACATTATTAAAATATTTACCTGTATGATCTTCCATAATTCAAGTGTGGCTTTTATTGCATCCAGCTTCTTGATATGCAGAACACTTCCGATGAGTTTGGGAGTGAAAGAACGTGTCTCACACAGTGACTGAAAATATAAACAAAGGCAATGAAGTGGGGCTACAGGGGGCAGCGTTCTTCAGATTGTAGATTAAATGGATATTTCACCTGGCAGAGGTAAACAGCACTCCTCTGAGGAATGTCAAGTTCATCACAATGAAAATGGAGATGGTGCTCCTGTTTCCCATTTTCCCCTGTTTGTTTTTGGTCTCAGCTCTGCGGCGTCTGCAGGGGTGAAATCCTGTAGACCTAATAGGCTTATAGGATAATATCACTTTGTTTTCCTCTCTGTTGTCCTTGCTCAGTGCTTGGTGTTTGAAGACGCTCCCAACGGCGTGAAGGCAGCACTGGCCGCAGGGATGCAGGTGGTGATGATTCCTGATGACAACCTAGACCCCAGCCTTACCCAGGAGGCCACACTGCGACTCAGGAGCATGGAGGAGTTTGGCCCACAGCTCTTTGGCCTGCCGGCGTACGACTGAGCCAGAAACCAAACCTAAAACCACACCATGTAACTCAGTCTTGGTGTCTCCATTCTCAGTCTTCACAGGAAACAGTGATGATTGTTTTCCTGCATGCTTTGTAAAGGAATACTGATGGTTTCTTTTGTTTCTTTTCCCAATTAATGACTCTCAATTGTTTCCTGATATATGAGATCAGCCTTGTGCCACCAACCTACTACAGCGGTAGTGAACAGAAATTCATTTGCACTGCTTAAAACATTAAAAACTTTTTCAACAACAAAGTCATACCTCATAGTGAGGGTTGGTGTTCCTGAGTTCCGTACATAGATAGTTGATGGTGAGATCTGTACAATATCAGGGACACTGTATTTAAAGTTGAACTTTTTGGATGTAATTATTAATGCTGTGAGCAGCACAAAATAAATTTCATTCACCTTCATTGTATTAGGCTGGAAACAGAAAAATCTAAACTGTATGTTCAGCAAGTGCCATTTGTAGATCATTTATTTAATTATTGTCTTTTTCATTGTCTCAAGCCTCAAATCATTTACTGTAGCTGCTCAGTAGCTCCAGTGTCATTGGCTGTCCTGCACTGTCAATCATAAATGTGCATTTTCAAATGAAGCACACGTCCATGCTGTGGCTTTGTATTGTTCATAATGTTTCCATCTACAATAGGATGCTTGAGTTTTGATTAAAATGTAGAGGTCTTACATTTTTCAGTATGCTCATTTTTTCATTGCAGATTGAAAAACATTAAGACATCCAGGTTAACAATGAACTGAATTTGATGAAAAGTTTTTTAGTGTCAAGAGCATTTGAGAGTCTCTTTATATGTGTAGTTCGGACCTGGTTCATTCTGCAATATAGTCATTTGAAAACAGATATACAGAAGATACAAAGTATGTAATGATGAATACACTAGAGTTTTGCTACCTCCACCCAACCTGAGCTTTGTGCAACAAAATGGCCCAACCCCAGACCAGAAGCGTTCTTGGGCTCATCTAGGATTTTCAGCCATTTTGTGCGTAAAGCTGCAAGCGTGGGTTGGGTTAAGGTAAGTGCTTCCCAAGAAACATGAGCCCAGTCGGCGAGATGGTGGTGCTGTAAGTAAGCCCCAAAAATCCACAACCCTCACTACATAAGTTCACCTGACTCAACCTTTGGTACACAAATCCAGCTCAGTGCTCTACGAAGAAAGCCTCCTGGACCATAAAAGTCTGGAAGACGGATTTTGAAATATTTAAAAAGTGAAGAAATTTAAATTTCTGACATCTCCTCCTAAACTGGTGGTCTGATAGGTACCAAGGTTCTTGTAGATCATCATTAGATCAAACTAATGAAAACTTGTATAAAACTTTATTATATCTTTGCGAGTTTCCAAGGTAGTGACCAATAACAAGGGGCGGAGCTGAGCAGGAACTGGGCCACAACTCAATTTAACCATTCATCATAAATCCTGGTAGATGTTTTCAGTCTGTGTTTCAGAATAGGTCTACTCTAGCATTTTGATATATCAAATAAATATCAAAAACATGTACCAAAATCGAAAGTGCCATATTGATAGGTGAAATTGGGCGTGGCCTATAATATATTTGTTCCTAACTCTAACCGAGGACTTTGAGGGCACAATTATTGAAATGCTGCAGGCTTTGTGATGGTGAAACAAGCGTGTGTTGGTCTCACTCCTTCTCCACTCTGAATTAAACCAGTCCGTGTGACTTTGCTTGGCTTCGTTAAGCCTGGAACCCACTCGTTGCTGCTCACGGCTTTAATTTTGATCAGTTGAGCTGCTTCCTTCTGTTGAGTGCCAAAGGGCTTGAACCCAGAACGGCCACTTCAGCCATATTAATGAAATGTTTTTATTCTCTCTCTGGCTGTAACAACAGTCCACAGCCAGCGCGTGTAATGTTGCAAGTAGATAACACTGCCCAGTGAGATCAGTGATGGATGAAATATAGCTTCAGGTCATTGGGTAGAGTTCAGAGCTTAAAGAGGCAGATATTGGCCACGTTTGGGCCCAAATCTTAGGAACTCTAAATCAAACTCAAAATTTAGAGCAGCTTTATTCCCCTTTGACCAGCAAAGCACCAAACCAGGTTCACACCAGGGGAAGAAACTAGGAATCAAATTCCTGCCCTTGAAATAGAGGTTCTGATTTTGCTTAAACAAACATTTTGAGGGGTTTTGTTTTTGGTAGCCTGGTGCCAGAATTAAATGCTGCATGTCATACCGCGGTAGCCATTTTTGGCTGGTCATTTGGACGCCAATCAGAAGACTCTTTGTGGTCAAAGCAGGCAGCTCGTGAACACACACACTGGATCGGTTTGTGTTGCCAAAGACACTACTCCTCTCCTCAGTGTAATCCAGTAAAGAGGCTGCGAGTTGTCCTCACTCTTTCATCTCTGCTCATGTCTGCCGCTGCACTTACTACAATTCACATGCACCCTACCGTCTTGCCGAGCAGGCTTTAACAAAGGGCCCCAGTGGAGGAGCCTGGTGCCGCAGCTCCCTCAGGCTGCTGAAATAGGATTTCACTGCACTCCCATCCACTTCCCCTCCGTGCTTTCCTGGCCCTTCATCCTCAAGGAGGGGGTAATCTCCTCAGCTGCTTTTTTTCTTTCCCTGCTCACACACTCATCGCTCTGTAGTTTTACACATCATTCACCTTGTTCTGGCCTGAAGTGTGGTTCATTTCTCTGTGTGTGTTTCAGTTAATGCGCTTAAAACAAATGTCTGAATTTGAATTTAGATTAAAATTGAAGTCGAATGAAAATAAAACCAGATCCGACACCAAAAATGACTTTCAGATTGAATCAGGCTACAGGTTATTTTCAGACATATGGCATATTTATTTCAGGCCCTTCAGATGTACAGAAAAAGCAACTCATGAATGTACAGCAGATGTGCTGCTTCATTTTTAATTTATTCAAGCAGTCCATATAAGTCATATTTCTTTAGTAAACGTGTCTCGTTCACTTCACTGACTGTATAGTCAGATGAGGACCAATTACACACAGTCACTGCAGGGTTTACGAAAATGCAATTTTAGGGAAGGAGTAATTGCATATAATGTCTTTGAAAAGACTTGAGAGGATGTGAATTCGCCCTGGGTGACATGAGCGAGAGCTGAAAGTGTTTCAATTGGAGTGAAAAATTTTAGCTTATCCCACGTCTTTAGAAATCTAAACAAGGTTCCTATTGGTCCTTAAAAGGCATTGAATACATTATCCAAGAATAAGGCAAAAACCATTGCAATTCAACATATCAAAATAATTAGTAACAACTTTTTAAAAAATGATTTACTGAGTGCCTCGTGCATTAATGTCACACAGATTGTTACAGCAGAACCAACAGCTCTCATATTTTGTTTGCAGCCAGGATTCTCAGAGCAGATGCATGGCTGAAACCGCTACCAAGCACTGTACAAGATCTGTGGGAACTTGGCATGTCGGGAATCAAGGCAGCGGAAGCCCATATGCAGAGTGAGAAACAGAAAACTGCCAAGTCAACCCGCCCACAGACGCCAATTCTGTTCTACCCATGTCTCCACCCACATCCCTGATACCAGCACCAGATCTCCAGACAGCATTCAGGTGCTCGCCGGCAGTGAAAGTAGAGGTACTCTGGTGATTGAACACAGTAAACCACCCTGTGCAGACTATCTTGATTGTATATCACATCAGTAAACCAATGTCATAACCAGTGGTACCAGGTCAGAAGTCATGGTGAAGTCAACAAAATCAGGCTGAGAAAGCGCTCTGCCTCTGAAAGGCTCCTGGCGGGATATGAAACCAGACACAACGTCATAGACCTGTCTGCAGTGGAATCCAAAGTTAGTCTTAAATTTTCTGAAAGGCATTAAAAAAGTCTTAAAAAGTCTGAGATCTAACTTTGCCCTCAGCTGTAGGAACCCTGCAACATCCAACATCCAAAAACAAGAGGGAAAAGGGAGGAGGAAGACAACCTCCTGCAACATAGCCTGTTCCTGCTGAGTTCAGGTCTTTACAGTCTGTTTGTGGTGAATAAAGGTCCTGCAGAACAGTCCAGGCATATGAGGACATTTCTTTTAGCAATTTAACCTTTAAACTTTAATCTTGAGTTGTCACACTTATTTCCAGACACTGCAAAAGGCCTGAAGTGCCTTTAATGTGGGCCGGCGTCTGCTGCCTTCCGACACGTAGACTGTGTCTGTGTTTGACTGAGAGTATTTGAACGTCTACAACAGTGTCGCTGACGCCTTTCTGCATGTACTTCTCTTTGAAATTGAAATCTAGCTTTCCTCTCATTTGTACAAGCTCTGACCCATTTCATGATAATGGCTGTTGACTGGCTTATTGTACCTTTAGGCCTTTTGGCCAGGTGACTGTACAGTGGGTCATCCATCCACATGCCCCCGCAGCTCAGTGTGTCGCTGAACGTACCTGTTATAAAATCCATAAGAGCGCTGGAGGCGACACCCTATATACTGTTTTTCTACAAAAATAAATAAATAAATTTGCATTCTTTTTCATCTCTGCCAGTCACCCTTCTCTTTTATCCTCGCCGCAAACCTTTTCAACTTTAATTCTGCCTGTGAGTGAAGAGGGCAGGAGAGAGGAGGAAAGCGGCAGCAGAGATAGCTCCTTGACATGTTTCCCAGGCCCCTGTCCTCGTCTGTGTTCACCACTGATAGGCAGGAGTAGCTGTGGGACACATTCATCTTCAATGTCAGGTTTTATATCCGGATTTTATCAGCCCTCAGACAAGCAGCTCCTCTTCAGGCAAAGTTAAAAAACACTGGACGCCAGGGAAAGACGTTGTGTGGATGACCTCATTTTAAACATTAACGCTTTTTATTTCATTTATTTTTTTTATGTGGTATGGGGGGAATGTGGAAAGAGCAGGATGGGGAAGCTCATCAGATAATGCAGACAGGCCTCCTGTACATTTCCTTCAATCTCGTCCCAGACATACAGCATCAAAAGATATGACTGAATGTCATATCTTTGAGGAGATGGGGAAGCAGTGTTTGTATTTTCCTTCTGGGGATTTAAAAAGAAAAAGTCCTCACCTTACTGAAGGAAATGAGGGATTAAGTAAACAGGAGCTTCTGTATTATTGTCAGGAAATCCACTGAAGCAACAGTGATTCAAGTATTTTAATTGATTTGTCTGACAGAAATGGTTATAATCCAAAAGTTTGCATCTAAATACTCAGTAGTTCTGCGTATGCCAACTTCTTTGTGTTAATAGTCTTAAGAAAATCCTCCTTTTCTTTCAGAGACTTGGCCAAAACAAATAACTCTGTTATATACAAGGTGGGAGAACTTTAGATAGATTTCTCTATTCTCGCCACTAAGCAAAAGCATATCTCCAGTCTGCATATCTCTACGGCGCAGGCCACGGCTGAATTGCCAAGAAGGGTAGAGCACAGAAGAATGCCAAGACCTGATGGAAGTAGTTCTGCTGGATGCCATTTTGTATTCCGCTGCCAAAGTGTGCAACCTCGACTTGAACCAAAAGGGATTTTATGGAGATGAAGATATCGAAGGCCTCTGACCGCGAGAAGCACTTTGTCTGTTATGAGATAGGATGCAGACACTGTGCTTTCTGCACTTGCTCTGAGACCCGATGCTTCCTCAGTGATGCAAATAGAGCTCATGTTTTATTCAGCTTCGAGTGATGAGAGAATAAATTTGATTACAGAGGCAGGTGATGGTGGGGACAATGTTGGGAGGCAGATTTGTGAACATAAAGAGTTTAATGTACAATTACGGCCACACAATATCAGATTAACATGCTTTGCAATAAAGCTTTGTGGAATTAAACAGTAACTTCTTTGTTTGGGGTTTGGTTGTCATAGAATGAGGTTTATCTTTCTTTTATATTTGCACCAGACACAGTGCATTATGTGTCCTAAACTCTTCACCACCTGTGAAGCACATGGGGTAGAAAACTGATTCTTTTCACCAGTCACTGGGAGAGGACGTGTTGAAGAGGGACCAGAGACACCCACCTCTGGGAAAAGTGGTCTAGAGGGCTGAGGAGTCAAGGGTTTCACAGTAGCCACGGGCAGTTGTAGGATTAAGAAAAACCCATTAACCCGCAGCAATGCACTGCATTAAACAACTCCAAGGAACCCTAATCCTCTACCCTAACTCAGGACCAAATTATATTCATTCTAATTAGGTCAGTCAGGCTGAGGAAAGAAATGTGCTTCTGAGGTAAATGGAGAGTGCTTTTGTTGCCACTCGCCAAGTCTTTCTGTGGCCCCTTCAACATTTAATCAATGGATCATTTCATACAAACATTCATGGTTCCCACAAGATGGATCCTCATCTCTTTGGTAATCACCTACATTTTTTCCTTTAAGGTCACCATGAAATTCATGTTTGTGATTTTTAGGAAATGTGAAAAGATTAGCAGCTACTAGACAGATTGCTGTGATTCGCATCAGCCTCAGCTGTACTTTGGGTTTGGTGCTAAATGCTAGAGTGCTAACACACTGGAAGAAGATGGTGAGGATAGTAAACATTACACCTGCTAAACACCAGCATGTGAACATTGTCATCGTGTTCTTGTTGTCTCCACATCCTTGTGTCTTGGAAATGAGACAGAAATGAGTGACTCCTGGACTCGCTGGCCCCAGAAGCCTCCTGACAACAGCTCCACACTTCCCTTGCTTGGTCCCTTTGTAACCACAGAACTTTAGCTGCTGACCGTCAGATCAATACACGAGTCACACCTCTGGCCCAGGCTTGGAGCTAAATTGAAGGCATGGATCTGTTCTACACCCGCTCCCTCAGAACCCTGGGTTCTCATCTGGGGTAACAAGAAACAAGTAGGAACTCTTCCTGTACTCCAGCACTGGGGCCTATGCAGTTGAGCAACAAGTTCTATGTGCTAGGGGAGGTGGAGTGTAAACTGTCAACTGTCTGTCTTGAGCCCACAGCTAGCCCAGTGCCATTGCCTGTGAGGTTGAATGGTTCTGGTCCTGGTCCAGGTCCTGGTCCAGGTCCAGGTCCAGGTCCAGGTCCAGGGAGTGGAGTGGGAAAGCAAATGGAACTTTTAAATATCACTGGAACTTTCTAAATTAGTGACCTTATTGTAGAGCGGTTTTCAGTTTAACTGAAACCTGTCGGATCTGCTGTTCTTGTTGAAAATTGAAAATTATAATTTCTCCTACGAAATTAGACATAAGAGAGGCGGTCTATTTGTTTTGAGTATCATAATGTCAGGTACCAATTTTTGCATTACTGTCTATAAACCACTGTAACATCGCCTAAATTTCTTGTTCGATTTCTATGAGCTCTTATCAGTCATCCAATTATGACAATCATTGTTTTTTGACTTTAATTTACACACTAACAATATCTGGCCTTCAGCAATATTTGAACTTCATTCAACATGTTTATGAGCCACCTCGTAGCTGTGGTCATACCTTAGACCTTCTCATTACGTTTCATCAGTTGATGTGCTTCTGTCTGAGCTCTACTTCACTGAATTCACTGTCCCTCCTCATATGCTGCGTTGTAGGTTGAGACACACTGTAAAAAGATGATATCCTACAATGAAGTCCTACCAGAATCCGATGCAGAAACACTGAGCAGTCTTATTTCTCTGAAATTATCAATAAAAAATAAGGGGTAAGTATGTTTTTCCAGTATCTGTACTTTACTTGAGTTTTATTTTTATTGGAAACTTTTGACTTTTACTCCACGACACTTAAAAGACAAATATTGTACTTCTGACTCCACTACATTTCTATGAAGTACTGGTTACTTTGAAGCAGAGCTTTTAGTCAGTGGAATGAATTTTATTTTATTTTGAAAAATGTGATAGACCATACACTGTGGTCATCACAGGAGAAAAAAACAATCACAGCCAACTCCTACACTCTCAGTCATGTTTGAACAGCTCAGTTTGAACCTGGCAGTGTCCTAACGATGCTACGTTAGATAAAGACGAGGCAGAAGATTCTTCTTTAAACGATTCCTTTTGTTTTAAATGTCTGCTGTGTTTACCACGACCAAACTTCATCACAGTCTCCAAAAAAAAAAAAAAAAGAAAGAAATACAAAAACGTCAACAGATCCTTATTTCTAGTCTTTGTATCATATGCTACATCTTTTTATTCTCCAGGTTTACAGTCAGTCAGTCAGCAGGTTGTCTCAGAGTCATCAGGTTCTGTAAACGTGGAGCAATAGAACAATGTGTCAGTGTGTTGACATAAAAAAATGTACTTTTGAATACTTAATTACTTTTAAAAGCAAGTACTCCAGTACTTTATCTCAAGTAAAAAATTGACTGAACAACTTTCTCTTGTATTGGAGTAATATTTGACCAGGAGGATCTGCACTGCGACTCAAGCACTGGAGCTGTGGACTTTGTTCACCTCTGCCCAGAACACCCGAGTGTTCTCTCTGTGCTTGTCCTGTTAGATCTCAGTGCTGCATTTGATGCTGCAGATGATAAAGTTCTGGTGGACAGACTGGGTCAGTCTCTCTCTGGTACCGTACTTAAATGGTTCAGGTCTTACTGAACTGGTTGACAGTTCTATGTGGCCGTTGATGACCACCCCTTAGATAGAATAGACCTGACACGTGGTGTCCCACTGGGTTCCATCCTAGGCCCGATTCCTTTCAGTCCAAATACGTTAGTACTCAGCAAAAGAAAATCTGCAGTAAAAATGGTTCATTTTGATTCTGTAAAACTCTCAAAGAAATTGTTTCTCATCTCACATCCTCCATGTGCTGTCTTGATCTGCTGCCCTTAGATTTCTTTATGAAGGTTTTTAGTTGACTGGCAGCAGACATGTTGCAGATAGTCAATGGTTCACTGCTTTCAGATATTTTCCCCAAAGCTCTGAAAACCTCAGTCATCAAAACCACTTTTGAAAAAAAAAAAACTAATCTGGATCCACCAGTACTGAATAATTAAAGGCCTACATCAAACTTGACATTTACTAGTGAAATTATAGAGGAAGCTGTATTTAGACATCTCACCAACTTTCAGACAGAAAATCGTTTTTGTGACATTTGTCAGTCTGGATTCAGATCCCACCACAGTAGTCTCATCAAGGTTTTGAATGACAGCTCTGGTAGTCTCTGTTCTTGTGCTGTTAGATGTCGATTCTTGGGCCTCCATTATTCAATGCTTACATTCATCCATTGGCCAATATCATTAAAAGTTGTTTGGTTTCGAATCACATGTCTTCAGATATCACCAAACAGCTTTAGCTTGTTTGATTCCCTGGTAAATTTTGTAGCTGGATGCTCCAAAATTTTCTCCCTTTAAACGAGAACAAAACTGAAGTTATTGTCTTTGATGCTAAGGAAGAAAGACTCAAAGTCAGTGCTCAGCACTGGTCTGTCATTGAAGAGTAAAAATCAAGCCAGAGACCTTGATGTTGTCCTAGACTCAGACCTGAGGTTCACCAAGGATGGGAAACTTGATGTCATAACCGATCTAGAGAAACTTGTACTTGCATGTATTCCTTGCAGGCCGGATTACTGCAATGGGCTGTTTACAGGCCCAAGACAGCAACTGGACAGCTTCAGCTGATCCAGAAGCTGCTGCCGGGTTTTAACAAGAAGCAAAAAAAAAACTCCACACGTAACTCCAGTTCTCAGATCACTTCATTGTTTCATTGTACCAGTCCCTGAAAGAATTACCTTTCCAATCTGACTACTGATCCATAAATCGTTGCATGGCATAGGTCCAGAATACTTCCGTATGAACCTCGTAGACCTCCCAGGTTGGCTGCTTCAGGATTACTGGCTGATCCCAGGGTTAAAACCAAACATGACAAAGCTGCCTTCAGCTACTGTGCTGCCAAAATCTGGGACAAAATGCGACTAGAGAGAGACTGAGACTAGAAACAGCACCTTTGAATCGAAACACAGGACTTGCATTTAACACTTAACACTAAACCTTTTATTTTTTTCTAGTTTGTTTGTTTTGATCTTTGATCATTTTAATTCTGCTTGCTTGGTTTTGTCTGTACTCTGTAACGCACTTTGAGTTGCCACTGGTATGAGATGTGCTATACAATTAGATTTGGGTCTGAACATAATCCAGCCAGCAATTACTACAAAACGCATTTGCTGTTTCAGTTAAGTTGTATAAAAATGTAAGAGACAGGCCACCCAGGAGCCCAGTTTTATTTATTTCTTTTACTAAAATTACCCCATCAAACATTAATAATATTGTATGCTTTTAATTTGAGTCTGCACTGGTCTGTTGAATTATTTATGGTAGGAATTGATTCCTGACTTAATTTTTAATCACATCTATATCACAGTCACATCTATCTATTCCACCTTGCTTTCCACTTGTTTGACACAGCCAGTGTTAATCTGACGAGGGAATAGTCATTTTGGTATGCCTCAGCAGACGTTCTGCCTCAGCTGCGATATCACACTTTGGCACATCATCGCTGTTCTTTCAAAGATTCTTCGCAGTGGAGGGTTCGACAAGAGTCAATAGTGATCTAATGCAGAGAGGAAAATGGAAAGTAAAAGGGAGCCCATGAATACTTTACACAGGCTTTCCAGTGAAGAAGAACAGTGACAAACGAGCTAACAGAGCATCAGCATCTCATTTCCACGGTCCTAACACTCTCCTCAGTCTTCTCTCTGTTTCTTTTTTATCTCCCGCTGTTCATCTTCTCCTCTTCTGAGGCATACAGTACACTGTGGCTTACAGCTTCCACTGAAGCCAGTAGAATGTGTGCAAACAAGTGTCCCACAAAATGCTTCTTCCATCCCCAAGCGTCAGCAGAGCACCATGAGGACAACAGCTGCAGCCCTCTGCTTTACAGAGACGCCTCCCTGTTACAGCTGCAATAAAAGGGAATGAAATATAAATGTGTACAGATGAGAAAATACCACAGTTTCAAGAAAAGTAAATGATGCGGTAAAGGTCGTGTGGGTTCAATAAAAAGTGCCTCAGGCGTCATGGTGAACACATCAGGAGAGCTAGTCACCCTTGATTTCCTGAATTATATATGTGGGCGTCAGTGTGAGCTGATAGGAGCAACATTTAAATCTTACAGTAGAATCTGCAACACACCAAAATACACAAAATGTCTCACTGTGCCTCAGCCCAGTTTTCATCTCCTCACATCTTTGTGGGTTAAAGCTGCTCTTTTATATCTGTTACTGTCTGTATTTGGATTATCTGCTGGAAATGATCTGAACTGACACCTTTTCTGGGTTAAGTTATTTGCTGATGTTATTCATGCTCCTGATCGAAGTATAATTTAGCTGCTCACAATTTTACAAGGTAACCATGCACCTAAATGAGCATAAATTAGCATATTTATTGTGTTATTTGTATTTGAACACCAAATCCAAACATGTAGGTCTAAACTGAGTCCAAATAAAAGCCCGACAGCTGTTAATAGTCTAAGTGGAAATGAATAATGGAAATAGAACTGGGGGTATCACTGTGTTTAAAAACTGCAGTTTGTAACTGGAGTAGGACCAGATGACAATAAAGTTGGTCTGAAGTGTCAATGAAGAACAGTGGCTGTAACAGCTCTTCAGGTCAGGTTTTAAAAAAAGAGTCCGGAGGAAGTTCAGTTATAACAAATCTGAGAAGCTCCACTGGTCATTTTGCATGCACTTTGAAGACGGTCCCTAAGCATCTAAACCGAAGGACTCTCAAACTGCCAGGCTTCAATCTCAGATCATAAAAAGCTTTATTCTGCACTGGACTGATGAAAACTAATGACACTGTTCAAAGGCTGATGGGGATTCATCTTGCCCTGATTTATAATTATACGTTTTCATGTTAAACTAAATGTGTTAACAAAGCTGTGCCAAAGTCAGGATGAATTAGTTACTAGTAGTTCCTATATCTTCCATGACAATCCATCAAATTTATAAGATATTTCACAGTAAACCACAAATAGTTTATGGTCGCTAAAGTCAAAACTCCCCTTAGGGACATTCCTTCTTGTCATGTTTTTGTATAGCCATATTAGTACATGGCTCTCCCTTATCGCACTACACTCACCACAACAACTCCTGAACTCTCTCATGAAAGTCTAATAGTTCTGTTTACGTCCTGCATGGCTGAACTCTGGAATAACAGGACACTGGGTAGAAGGTGAAATAGCACAATCATACACTCCGATTAATGTGAATAGAGAGAATAATAATAATAAAAAAAAAAATGGTTCTATAAGGTTATGTCTTAGTTACAACATGTTTACTGATTATAAACCACCACAGGACCACCAGAGTCAGTAGGATTCACCCCCTGGGAACCATCAAATAGAATCTATGCAAAAGGAAGTGGAACCTCACGTGGTTTCAGTTGTTGCAATCCATCCACCTCCAGGTTGGACGTATTGTTCACTCTGAAGCTTTTCTGCTCAGCACGGTTGTAAAGAGTGGTTGTCTGAGCGACCGTAGCCTTTCTGTCAGCTTTAACCTGTCTGTTCATTCTCCTCTGACCTCTCTCAGCAACAAGGTGTTTCCCAGGAGATCATCAGTGTCACCACCAACAACCATGTCACGGCTTCGCAGCAAGGGCTGTAAAAGTCACAGTTAGCTGAAGCTTCTCACCTGGATCTGCAGGACTTTATGCATTGCACTGCTGCCACGTGATTGCCTGATCATTGCATGAATAAACAGGTCTGCAGGTGTTCCTAATAAAGTGCTCGGTGCATTTCAGTTTGGACATGCTCATGCTGTTGGCTGGAAAACACCCTCATATTTACAGAGGGATTAATATCAAAGCATTTAACACATGACTAATTCTCTTACCTAATTAGCAGCAGACCCTCAGTTTATAAGCCCTTGCTGTAAAGCAGCCGTTAATGACCCATGCTCCAGTCACCCCTTAGGATCCTAATAGACAATGAGGGATGCCCTTGTCCCTCCATTTAAATGGCTGTACCACTCTGCTGAGTGGCCAGGAAAGGAGCCTCAGAGCTCTGCCAGTTGGTCTCAGAGCCCAGCTCTGATAAGGCACTGAGCGGCAGGTCGGCGCTGTGGGGGGCCGGCCGGGTCGATGGAAGTGTTTCTCTTTCAGGCCGTCACCTGCCAAGACGTCAATAGCACTCAAGCCATGGAAACACGTGGCATTAAACAACTCCTGCTGTTTGTGCTATAAGGTCCCTTTGGAGTGACTTTCGAGCTGTAGTGGCAGTTTAATTTTCTCCATATTTCACACAGACTTTTATTGGACAGCAGAAGAGAGAGGGGAGCAAAAGATGACAACGGGAGAACTAAAGAGTTGTGTCTCTAGAGGAAGTC
This sequence comes from Trachinotus anak, assembly GCF_046630095.1. NCBI lineage: Eukaryota > Metazoa > Chordata > Actinopteri > Carangiformes > Carangidae > Trachinotus > Trachinotus anak. The sequence continues at coordinate 13,707,457 of NW_027273877.1, forward strand.
AGCTCTTCAATTTACAGTTCCTTCCAGCTGTCCACATACAGTGCATGAAGGGACTGTTGGACTGCTGGGATGCAGACCTGCTGTCAGGCTGCTGGCCCAAGGGATGGTTGAGACTTGAGGAGGGGTCATCACTTTCAAACCCATACCTGCATGCATGCCCTATACTATATCAGACTCTGTTTAATGAAATTAATGACATCCCTTCTTAGTTATTGTGCAAGCAGCTTATTATGCCCTATAGCTATGTTTTGTTTTCAGGTGACCTCTAGAGGTCTAGTGGTTTCAAACCGTTTCAGCTATGTATTTGTGTGCAAATAATCTTTACTCAAGGACCTCCGACGAGCTTTTCAGAGATTTAATCTGCATCTAAAGATTTAATCTTCCATCAGTGAATGGAAAGTGGTGGATTGGAACGGTTGAGCTACATTTACTGATATAAACAAGTGAGATTCTGTTGAAAGAGGAAAAAACAGACTTTGTGTTGATGATTTCTCAAGTGGTTACAAATAACTGCTGAAAAATACATGTGACGATGCTGTGGTTACGGCTTGATACAAGCTTATGGCAACCATGACAGACATCCTTTGACACTGAAGCCATTAACTGAACATAAGTTATGTTTGTGACTATCAGCAGTTTTAGGGATGGATTGTACTGCAGGAGGTTGCAGCGCCAGACGCTTTGAGGGACTGTTGTCCATGATAGTTTTGCAGCAATGCTGGAGATCTATGGACAGGAATAGAATAGTAAATCAGGTGCTGGCTACACCACACGCTGGTTAGAAGTGGTAGACATCCATTATATATATATACGCCCTGACTTATTTTCTCTGAATAAGAATACTAAGGGTTTGAATGAGAGTTAGAATAGACTCTATGGTGCAGTGCCTATGTCCTGAGGAGGCACATTCATTTTTGAGACACTCCAACCAATATATTGATTCCATGGATCACAGACCATAGATTATTTATAACATGCTTCAAGGAATCGATGAGCCCCTTCATCGGCTTCTTCAGAACCAGCACAGGAGCATCAACAGGCTTTTGCTATAGTGAAACCAGCCTTCTGCAGTGGTCCACCGTGTTATTTCGTTACCGGAGGGTCAAGTGTGAGCAGGAGGGGTTTCTAGCCAAACGTAGCATGTGGGGGTGTGTGGTCGGTAGCGATGGAGAATCGCTGGAGAGGTGGACCGAGCACGGAGAGGTCCATGGAGACGGCGGGGTGCATCTGCTGCTAATGAACCTGTGTATGCATACTGTATGTATGTCAGCAGGTGCAGAACCAACCGAGTCTCAGCGTGAGAGCCACAGACACCAGCTGCTGGCAGCAGGAGGTTCTGGCCTAAAAACACTGTTCATTTAGAGACAAACGAATGATCCCCAGAGGAGGAGGAGAGAGTTTCAGCACTGACAGCTCACACTTTAAATTATACAAGCATTTGATTTGCTTTGTGACAAATAAAACAAAGACAGAAATGGAAGCACATCTCCAGGGTCCCTCCTACAATAAAAGCCTGAGCAGTGTTTAAGACTTTATGTTGGACGGCAGAACTTTTCGCTCTCCATTTCCCAGCTGGCTGGAAAATACTGGGTGGCAGAAAAGAGTAAAAACTCTTTCTTCTATCAGCATACACTCTCCACTCTTCTTTTTGGAGCGCCACTTTAGGCTATGGGGACATTCATGATTGTAATGTAAATATCATCTATATCATCTAATAGATCTGTCCATGAAGAAAATGTTGTTTGTTTAAGACAATATGAGTAGAATTAGAAAATCTGAGCACCCCAGTGCGGGGGCCTCATATGCAGAGAAATATGTGTGCGCCATCTTTCACGTTCATGGCCGGATGTGTGTGTGTGTGTGTGTGTGTGAGTGAAATGAGTGAAATGAATGTGAGAATTTGCCGTCCTGTTAATATTAAACATTTTCATTCCAACAATGTGCAAATAACAAATGATGCACAAATCTGACTGAAGAATACTGTGGCGAGGTGGCCTGGATCTCGCTTCCTGGTACACAATTGATTTCAATTTATTTCAATCAGTTCAATTCATTTAAATCGATTAATATAAAATCTTCATAAAACCTTATCCCAACAAGACAAGTGGTTTAAAATGCCATAACATCATCAGAAACTAACTGTGGGAAGATAACAGTACAAAGAGAGATTACCACCCTCTGCTGTGCGTCCTTTTTCTTTTGTGGGAGGGAAAGTGCCACTTTAACTTTAAATTGTGATGTTTTAAATAAGAACATTAAGTTTCATGGATCTGGGACACACAATGTGCTCCTCTGAAGGGAAAAAGATGTTCACTAAATTGCATTAACTTACTGCAGTGAGTTCTTTTTGCCTCCTGCTGGATCAACACACGGAGAGTCACTGGTGTTTGCAGAGGTAAACATTTTGTGCAGCTGTTTGACGAAGCGGTGATGGGGACGTGTTGGTGGGACGCTACGCTGCTAAACAAGCGAAGAGAGGCAGAGAAAGTCAGTCACTTTCTGTGCTTTTTGAAAATTTGTAAAAGCTCTTGTGTCACTGTTGACCCTGGTGTATTGTGTTTTTATGCCTCCAGCTCTGGCTGTCGCCCAGCGCTGATTGTTTTCTGGTCATCCATCCATCCGTCTGTATGTCTGTCCCCTTCTCGTGGAGACAATATCTTGACAACTCCTCAAGGGAATCCCTTCAGATATTACACAAATGTCCACTCGGACTCAAGGAAAAACTGATTCGAATTTGATGGTCAAAGGTCAAAGGTCACGGTCAGTGTGACCTCACAAGACACTTTTTTGCCATTACTTCACACAGCCAGTATACACAAATGGTTATTATTCTATATGACTCTGGATAAACAGGCCTGATTGGCGGAGGCGGTGGAGCGGCGGAGGAGCGGCGGTGGAGCAGTGTGAACAGTGTGTGTTTACTGATGGTCGGAGGAGGCATGACTCAGCGCACGATGCTCATGACAAATTCACTGAGGACAGAGGAGACAGTGTGCGGGTGAAATGAGAGCTGTGTTTGCATCAGTGCTGCAGCACCACTTTAATTATGAATTACTAAGATAATGAATTACTCATGTCTCCTGGTGCTTTGGAGCTAATGCATTGATTATAGGCTGGGGAACGGAGGAGGAAACTGAGACAAGAGATGTCACATTTATAGATTTATAGATTGAACCTTAACTGCATGCTTATTATTGTTACCATGACGACAAAGGTCCAGTACGCCTGCTGCTGACAAGCAACCTTTATGGTCAATTAGGTTGGAGGACTTGTCCATTTTTGTGGTGAGTGTGACAGTGTCCGTCAGCACCAAACTCAAATTAAGCTACCTCAGTCTTCATTTTTACTATAGTTTGTTGTTTATTCTCAAAAAAATAGAGGATTCAAATATAAAGCGCATCGATGGTTTGGGGAGAAATAAATTCTATATTCTGGTATGAGAAAAAGTTAGTGAGAACTTTCTAATCTTTGAGGACAAGGACCCAGTGACAGCACAAAAGGAAACCTGGAGCTGGTGGGAGGGAAGGTGGGAGGCAGCAAACACACACACACACACACACACACACACACAGTCACACTCACTGTGACTTCTGTGTGTTTGCATTCCAGTTGTGAATCGCTCAAACTAGAATAATCTTCTAATCAGTACATCTGAAGAGTGTAGGACGAAGCGCAGCAGTTTGGAGATTGAAAAACTTTTGTAACTGCAGGAGGTTACAGAGACGGGAAGTAGTGTCACCTGTGTGAAGTAGAAGTGTAGGTATAATGAAGACACTGTGTATCCAAGGTCCCATATGTTACACTTTTCCTGTGTCTATCTGAAGTGTTGATCTCCATCAGAAGATATATTTGTATTTCAGAACCAAAACTATCAGTGTAGTTTTACATCTCCTCTCTCAGGCTTCTCTCTGGAGCTCTAGTAACAACGGGTCAGTCAGCCAATCAGAAGAGCGTTTTTGAGCCTGTCCTCTGATTGGCTGACTGTTTTCCAAATGATCACATAAAAGTGTAGCAGATCTCAGGTAAACACTCAGAGAAACCAAATCCTGCAAGGTTGGATGGTGGGTCCAGGTGGGCGGGGACTGGGGCGTGACTGAGGGCGGTGACTGCTTTGTTGTGACATCACAAAGTTCCAGAAGTCCTGACAGCTGGTTTTAAGGCTCAGTTTCTGAATACAGGCTGTGTGCATTTCTCTGTGGACTGAGGCTTTGATACTTTCACAGTATTAATATAGAACCTAGACCTGCTTTATAATCACAAACACATGGACATCTACCTTTAGACTGGGTGGGACCTTTAAATCTCCATAAATAGATTTTTTTTAATCAAATGACTACATGTAATGTGAAAGTGTTACTTGCAGTGACAAACCCAAAAAAAAAAATTACCTAATTCTGGCAGATCATGCAAAGATAACAGTAGTTGAGAGGAGGACAGGATAGAGAGGATAAAAATGTTTTAAGCCTTTCTCTATGAGTTCGTGAACAATTGCCACTTCACTTAGAATGGTACAAAAAATATATAAAATATTATACTGTTATAAGATCAGTGTATAAGTAGTATCATAAGTATCAATCTAATGTGACAAACTATATTTTGCCCTCTATGATTTTCTACTGCTTGTCCCTAAGTGAGATGCTTTGGTTGGTTAATGAGTTTTTCAAAAACGTATTCAGTGGTCCAGTGGGCGCAGACGCATGAGTGGGCATACCTATAAGTGGGTGTAACTGTAATTATGGCAGATCCTTTTGTCTTTTCCCTCCGATCTGAACCTGGTTTCCAGCAGCAGCTGTTTCACAGCGAAAGCCACTGAACACTTCCTGCTCAGCACCAAACAGGAGCCTTAACTTTGCAATTACGGTGAAATTCAGGGGTCATACTATACTATGACCCAAAGGAGCTATTTGTAAGTTTTGCTATTACTACATAGCCAATGTTAGCATTAATAGCTATTTAGTTACTGGTCTAGCAAACTTCATCCCTTTACACCAATTTAAACTCTTGTCTCTGTCACATCTTTTCTTCTACTGAAGTTAGCATGCTAACCAATCAATAACCTCCAATCTGCCCTGACGTAGCTCTGCTCTGAGGATGTATCATAATCTCTTGTCATGTAAAGACAACAATGGCCATCACCACCACCGGCTCCCAGCAAGTAGCCACGTTCAGCAGCAGAGATAACTTACAAACAGCCCCTTTAATGTGTGCAGATAATCCATTCAAAACCCACAACGTTTTATAATCCATGAATGTATTAATTAATTCCCAAATTTATTGTGAATATTAATTATCTTTTAAGTTAGAAATTAAAGGCTGCCTGTAAAGGTACAAATTAATCTTATTATGTAAATTTAAACCCAAAACTGGAGATTGTGTGAGTTTGCACATCCAATCGGAGCTGGTCCATGCGCAGGATGAACAGTCCATAAACATGAAAACTGTGCTAATGCAATGTTTCTTCAGACTTGCCTGATGGAGAGTGAAGCCTGTTTGCAATCTGCTCATAATAGGTGAAGTCTTTGCTTCTTTACTCTCCTGAACAAATGAAAGGATCTTTATTAAATCTTCTCTTTGTGTAATCTGTTATTAAAATGTCTCATAATAATTACAACTTAATGAGCCCACATCTACAGAGCCCAAAATAAATCAAGTAGCTGACATTTTTGACATCATTGTATTTGCAATAATAAAAAACACATTGTCTTCTTCCCTGTAATAGTTGCTATCATAACGCGACAGCTGCTACTGAAAAGACCGAAACATTTGCCTTCATATTATTTATAGGTTCAGGTACATGTCGGTCATGGTTATTAAATTAAATTCACATTTATTAATTGAATTTTAAATGGATCTAAATCAGGAATAGAGATCAACCTCAGGCTGCTGTTATAGCTGGGGTTATTCAGTATCTTCTGGCATACATGGTCAGATATTGTGGACTGAGGCCGTAGTGGAACGACAGCCAATTACAAATCCCCTGTGTGCGCCCTGAGGTATAGTACATCGTATCCTTAGAAAATGGAATTATTACAGGATCAAATTAAAGCCAAGGCCCCAGCAGACTGATGTTTCTCTGGGTTTTTTGCCATTTTGCCGGCTCTAGCCACGAATCCACCGCCCCACCCAGAGACCCTCCTACCACATCAGATACCAGATCCTCTGGGAGCTGGAGCAGAATGGAGGTCTTCTGCCCGCCCACTTCCCTTTAGACCGAGCAGGGGCAGTTATAGGACAGGCCACTTCCAGACTGGATTTTAATGAGACATCAGAAGAATTAGGTCTGGTTAAAAAAAAAAAAAAAAAAAAAAGCGTATCCCCTAATTTCCCCCTCATTAATTAGACAGGATCTGTGCTCATCAAAGGGATCCTGCACTGAAGCCTCTTGCTGAGGAAGTTGGCCGGAGAAGAGAGGAGCTGCTTCTAGCCTCAGGACATTATTGACCTATGAGAGAAATGGGTTGGCCCCAGTGCATATTCTGACCAGAGAAATGGTGCAATAAGGTTTAATGGTTCCTAAGAAATATTGGTAATATACCAATACTGATGTATTCTGATCTATTCAGTGAGGGAGCTGCTTATTTCACTGTTCGCTAGCTCGTTTTAAAGAGTTTCTTTACCTGTATCAGTCTGTCATACAGACAGATTCTACTGATCAGTATTTAATCATGTTATAAAGCTGCAAACACGGATTTTCGCCCCCAGGTTTGCAGTGAGACAGTTTGATTGATTGCATATTTGTGTGGCAATGAAGACTTAAAAGACAAAAAAAGCTGAAGTAATGTGGCTTCTGCAGTTTGACCTCGTCTTGAAGCTCTGTCGGGGACCAGTGTTAAAATATAGTCCTAAATAATTGAGCATTTACTGTGGCTTCACAAACTATTCAGACCCCTTCACTTTCTGCACCTCCGCTGTGTAGATTTCATTTTAAAAGGATAAAATTGACATCTATGCTCATTAAGCTGTACGCAAAGTGAAAACTGTTTCCAAAAGTATTCAGACTCTTTGCATCTCAGAAGCTCCCCATCAACCAGGTCTTTATGGAAGAGAGACTGAACAGAGACACTGTGAGTAGGAGACGTGTGACAGCCTGCTGGAGTTTGACTAACAGCGTTTAAAGACTTAAAGCAGGAGGAACAGGACTCTGGACTGATGAGACTGAAACTGAACCCTATTGACAGAAATTTCAAAGACTATATTTGGTGATACCAGGTCCTGCTCATCACCTGGATAACAACATCCCTATGGTGAAACATGGTGGGGCACTGTCATGCTATGGAGGGGGGACTTCTCAGCAACAGGGACAGGGAGACAGGTCAGAACTGAGGGAAGGATGAAGACCTGATCCAGAGTCCACAGACTGGGGCCACGGTTCACATTTGAACATGACAGTGACCTAAAGCAAGCAGCAGAGACACCGGGGACAAGTCTCTGTCCTTGAGTGTCCCTGCCAAAGTCCATAGACTATCTGTGGACAGACCTGAAGAAGACAGTTCACAGACGCCCCCCGTCCAGTCTGATGGAGGTTCTGTCAGGAGGACTGAGATAAACTGTCCAAATCCAGGTGCTCAGAGTTTGTAGAGACTCACCCAAGAAGACCCACAGCTGACCTGAAGAGCAGATAGATGGACAATCCATCCGGAGCCCACGGCTCACTTTTGCCCTATGGTTCTGTATCGAGTTAACTTGACCCTGCCTGCAACTTCTGATCTCAGACAGGTTGTATTGAGCCTTTGAACAAACAACCACCAATTTCGAAACTGTTAGGATGCTGTCGGCTCAGTAGCAAAATGTATGGCGCCCTGCAGGCACAGAAGTATAAGTCAGCTCTGTTGAATTTTGTATCTACTGTTCATGGGTAACCGTCTTAATTCAGACCAATCAGACTGTTGCAGTAGGAAAATACCATGTATCTGCGGAGGTAGCTGTTGTGATAATTGGCCTTTTAGAATCAGTTGGCCCTTCAGTGGAGAGCTATCGATTTCATAATCACTGCTGTACTTCTGTCTCTGACCTCTACTGTACATGGGGAAGACCGACTTGCCCTGTTTCCAAAAGCATAATTAGAATGGATCTAATATCTTTTTTATATGCGCCCACAGCTCAGCTGTAGCATGCTGCAGCCTCCCCCCGCCTGCCAGACCTTTATTTACCCGAGTAGGCCTGCTGCATTTTGATAAGAACCTCTGTCTGGAAGAATTAATGTAATGCCTACCCAAGGAGAGGGGTTTCAATTAGGGCACAGGACAAATTTGAATGGGATGAATTCAAGCAAAATGCGCCGGCACCTCATCCCCTACATGAGGAGAATACAGAATTCTCCACATTTCTGAAGCCTGCTGCTCGTTTCTGCCTCACTGATTAGCCGTGTTCACACTCGCTCTCTCAGCGTCATCTCCTTGCAGGGCATCGGGCCTCTTTTAGCTTGATGGACTGTCAGTGTGAACTGACTCGCTGCTCATTTGTGCACATTACCCAGTCATTCTTTCTGTGAGAAGCTCAAAGTGTTGCTGAATGCAGAGAAGTCCACAGAGCCAAACACACTCGAGGAGTTATTTCTTTCATTTCTTAGAGACGTTGAACTTTGGGCTTCTGAGGTGGAGGAGAGGAGGTTTGTGTTGCTGATGGATGCTATTCTTTCCTTCCTTTTCCTCACCTTACTTCCTTTTCTCCCATGTCACGCCTCCCCCTGTCCTGTCCTCCTCCATATACATCTCCACTCTTCTCTCTCTGCTTTCCCCCTCCTCATCTCCTTTCCATCCTCCCTCTCTTCTCCTCCTCTTCCCTTCTCAGCTTTCCTTTCCCATCTCCTTTTCCCTCTTCTCCTTACCTCTACATCCTTACCTTCTTCTCCCCCTTCATTTCATCTCCTTTCTCCACGTCTTTGCTGCTGACACCTGGATGAATCCATGTAAATCCCCTGACACTGTCAGAGTTTTTGTTTCTCTTCAGTCCACACTTGTTGACTTAAAGGATTAGCACAGCCAAAGAACTGTAAGCCAGAGGTGGATGTTCCCTTGTACACACTGAACATACAGACGAGACTAAAGGATGGAGACTCAGTGGGAGTGTCAGAAAAAGAACGAGGGAGCAGGAATTCTGTTTCTGTTTCCCTGTTTCTGTTTCAGTGTACAACTTCAGAGTACGAGCTGGAAACTGTTATTGAGTCACAATATTGATCAAGACGCTTATCAGCCCACTGCAGACACATTACCACCTCTTTATGCTTTGGGTTAGAAGTAGGTGGGAATACAACCCCCCCCCCCCCCCCCCCCCTTTTTTTTTTATCAGTATGTTCCAGTAAACTTGATTTGTGTGAGATTAGCTGGACTGCCAGTTAATTGGACTTACACCTGAAGGTTGAATAACCGATGCCTCTTGTGCATCAAACACCCTGTAAATACACAGTTCAAGCTCATTATCTGCTGTTTAGCCTCTGAACCTTCTCTTGCCGTGCAGTGGTGACAGAACCTCACCAACATTCTGGGAGTGTGAAATTAAATATACTTGGGAAGTTGATATGAACACAAAAAAACTGCCAATATTATAGTTTTATAACACCTAAAACTAACCTGTTGTGTCTGTTATGTCGGACACAACAGTCATTCTTGTATCATCTACAGTGACTTTCCTTTATAACTGACTTTTTAATTGTAATAAACCTAATTCATTTTAAACTTACATACTGATCACAGTGATTGTTTTTTTCAATTGGCAGTTCAAGATTTTGCATTCAAATCAATTTTTAATAGTAATAAAGATTAAAATTTGATTCTTGGCTTCAGTCAGTCAGTTTACTTGAAATGAACATGAAGCTGGGAAACAAGTGGATCACCAAAACGCACACAACTTTGGTTTTAACTCCATGAAAGATGGAGGAGGCTGAGGGCTTGAGCTGTTCCTGATGTGCATACCCACCATACTGCACTGCACATGGCTGGCTTAACCTACATCCTAACAGCCTTATAAATAAACATAGCTTTATATAATGGAGCAGCGGCCTATTCTTGACTGGTATCTCAGTGAGGAAGTAGGTGCAACAGACACAGCAAGGATGCTGCTTTAAATCCACAGTCAAATATTCTGTTTTAATGCATCATCATCATCATCATCAAACAAACATGAATCATATAAATCTTTACCCCAGAAATCATCACATGTGGCCCATTCTGCTCAGACTCTCCATTCACACTGAACGCTCCTCACTGCCGTTGCTTATGTTTAATTGAGAGGTAGATTAAAGTTTAAAGTCTACATTTGGTTCATTGTTACATTGTTTTTCCTTCAGCGCAGGGACTCGTCAGACAGTTTAGAGCTGGCAAAGCAGAGTGTGCAGACCTTGAGAGGGCAGGGGGGTGAATCTGTGGCTCTGACTGTGCAGATCTGCAGAACGCTGTCAGAGAGCGACACTGTGACACCAGCGGGACTCAACTCACAGTCCCTCTTGAGTCGCTTATGCAACTTTTGGATCTTTCTGCCGTTTATATCACCATCTGCTCTGGATCAGGAAGTTTCGGTCCTCTAACTTCCTGCTATGATTTTGCTGATTTTGCTCGAGGCGGCGTCTCCTTTAGCCAACATTTTGAATATTTTACAGTGTGTACAGTGAATCCCCACCAAGCCTGCTGGCTGAGGATTTGTCACTTCATACTGAATCATGTGAGTTCATGTAACTTTTCAGCTGTTGGCAGGATAACTGGATTTCTAGGTGACAGCACAGGTGCCAAGTAATTTTTTTTCTGGCTGGCATGAATCTGTAATGAAGTTTACACACAAAATAGGAACAGAAAAAGAAACCAAGTCAAATTAACCTGTTTAATCCCATCTGTCACAATGGGACCATGAAAAATATTTTCAGTTATAAGGCTTTGTTACTGAATGTTCCAGCAGGGTCTTAATTAAATACATGCAGTGTCATGTGCTTGTCACATGACCAGGGCTGTTTACTTCCTGGTTGCACCATGAGAGGAGGAGCAAATCTCCCAAACAAAAGGTTAATGAAGTTTGTTCATATACAAAACAGGACAAAGGTTGTGTTAACTGATCTCAGTACAGCAGAAGCTGAGTAAAGGACAGGTTGTCTAACACTCTTTTAGTGTCGCACCACTAATACTTTATGAGCTTCAGTGTTGTTAACACCATTATCCCCAAACTTTAGTTTTGTTTCCTGCTCCCTTCTTCCTGCTTGTTCTTTCCTTCTCCATCGTCTTACGTTACACTGTCCCTACATTTAGGTAGCCCAGGGTGCCAGTTTCAGCACAGATCCTCAGGAGTAATGTGAGTAGAGGTCATCACCTGATTGGTTAGCAGCACTTTTATTGAAGAAAGTAGTCGTGGACTGTTTGTTAGGTGCTGGCCTGCTGTCTCAGTGCACTCCATCTATTGTGACATTTAGTTTGAGTTGCCTAATACCTAATATCATAACGAAATCTTTATCTTTTGCACATTTCTCCTCTTCTTCTTTCCTCGTTTCCTTAACTGGGCACCTGATGGTTTAGACCTTTTCATATCCATTTGTGTTAATGTGGCACTTGAGAATCAACATCCCTCACCTGTCCCCCAACACTGTTAACCAAGAGTCAAGACTAAACCAACTCACCAGACTAATTTATCATTCTTAACGATTTCACACAACCAAGAAAAAAGATGAGTCTGAGAGACTCCGGGCCTGTATTCACATGAATGAATTGTGGTTTATTTGGTAGCTTTTCGTGATGGGACTGATTTGCATTAATACCGTACAGAGATAGAAGTGTGCTATTTGAGAGATTCCCTGCTCCGGTAAGGAGACCTGTGGTCAAACTACCCCCCGCCCCCTCCCCATCGCCACCAACCTCTGAGGGTGAGGGGAGACCTTCTCAGCAGCAGAAGTCTGCACAAACTAGAAAGTTTGCGCATAGTCCCACCCACATGGTGACCTGATATGGTTGCCCCCCAACAAGACACCACCCTTGGCAGCTGCCCATGTTGCCCATATCTAAATCCATCACTGAATCAGAGAAACCAAATCCTGCAAGCTTGCATGGTGGGTCCAGGTGGACGGGGCTTAGGGCGTGGCTGAGGGCGATGACTGCTTTGTTGTGACATCACAAAGTTCCAGAAGTCCTGACGGCTGGTTTTAAGGCTCAGTTTCTGAATACAGGCTGTGCGCATTTCTCTGTGGACTGAGGCTTTGATACTTTCACGGTATTAATATAGAACCTCGACCTGCTTTATAATCACAAACACATGGACATCTACCTTTAGACTGGATGGAGCTTTAATATTAAATTGACAAGGTCAAGATTCCTTCAGTTTCAGGCTCCTCCTGTTCCTCCTCAGATTCTGTGAAGCAGGGCCTAATCGCTCCAATTAAACACATCGCCGTGCGATAGCATTTAAGATAATTCTTAAATTATTTATTCAGGCTCTCTCTGCCCAACGTGACGGAGCCATTAGAGAGGGTTCCTCTTACTGCATCAATTAACCCTACATGGTTTCAGCATTAGCTTTCTGAGACTTGCACTCGTCATAAAACATAGAAACCTGCAGCTGATTGCTTCAGTGAACAAATGAAGAAGTGAAGGCTTTCTTTGGCACAGATCTCACACTGTGTTTGCTGCAGGACTACTTCCTCTCTCTTAACAGCTCCCTCTTTTATAGAAATCTCGACACAGCACACTATGCTTCATTCAAGCACCACAAAGAATGGAGGTTCACATTAAAGAAATACCAAGTTGATACAGTAGAAAATATAAAAGATGCATGTGCTGCCAAAGAAGCGGTGCACTGCGCCGGATGTATCAGTGAGGAAATCGGAGCAATTCTCTGCAATAATCATTAAACATAACACAACTTGTAATATTCTGAGATTCCTCTCCACTTTGCAGTAAAGTAATTGGCTCCCTGCTGCGGCGCTGACTATCACACAGTCTGCATGAGAAGATGTGTCAGAGTCTCAGAGATGACACACACTGGTTAAAGAGTGGGTTTGAATCCATTGGGTAAACAGATGATCATTTGGGCCGCTTATTATTAATCAAAGGTACTAAAATTAAATAAATGCTAAAATTAAATTGCAATATTTAATACTTGAGTGCAATGATGGGTTAAGGAATCCGACTATTATGCATGGACCCCTGAGTGGGCCCCTGAGCTGACATCACAAGATGATACAGACAAATATAATACCAGGAAAATGTAAATATTCTCTGAGCTGCTCCAAAAGAATTTATTTTAAATCAAGTCAGTTTTATTTTTATAACACATCATCAGCACAAACCCTTCATGGATTGATACAGTCACAGCTGCAGCACCTCCCCCGGAGAAGGGAACCGGGCCCCTTCCTGGAGCCAGAGGGGAGCTCACCGGGGAGCAACTGGTGGCCTGATCATGACACATGGGGTCTGGCCGGGCTCAGCCTGGACCCACCTGTGGGGAGGGACTCTGGGGTAGGGTGCAGTCACAGACTGTAAATAAAGATGGACGTAGCATCTGTGACGTCACCCACAGGTTTCTGCTAGAGTGAGCTGCTCTACCGTCGCCATCTTGTCAGTGGCTGACTCCGCCCCTACCTCCTGCTTAATCCAAAACTGGGCAAAGAGGTGGGGCGTGTGTGGAGCCTAGACTTTGCCGGTTTGTGGGATATGCTCACCCACCTGTCACTCAAAGAGCCCATGCCTTCAATTCTCCATAACCACAGTCCTTAATAAAACATAAACAGGTGAGTTGTATAAAATTCAGCCGTACAGGTGTCATGAAGGAGGAAATGATCTCTAGAGAGCAGAACAGTTTCTGTACCAGGCTGTAAACATGTTTCTTACTGCTGTAAAGTTGGACATTTGAACATGGGAGTCTATGGGGACTGACTCACTGCTGGAGCCAGACTCTAGTGGTCGTTAGAGGAACTGCTTTTTTCTTTTTTTTAGCATTTAATGTCTTGGCTTCATTTTCCAGCTCTGGAGGTTGCAGCTTTGGTGCGATGCCGGCGGTGTGGGGGGCAAAGACGGGGACGTAGACGGGCTGACTCTCAGTGTTGCAAACTAGGGAAGCGAGAGATTATCAGACGTATTGGTTCAGTGAAAGCAGACTGTTGGACTGTTGAAGTGAAAAGGGAGCTAAGTGGGAAGCCAAAACTCCATCTTTGTTCTGACCCTCACCTATGCTCATGAGCTCTGGGTAGTGCCAGAAAGAATGAGATCGTGGATACAAGTGGCTGCTAGCGGTTTCCTCCAAAGAGTGTCTGGGCCCAGTCTTAGAGATAAGGTGAGGATCTCTGACATCCGCTGCTCCTTCACATCAGAAGGAGCCAGATGAGGTGGTTTGGGCTTCTGGTTTGGATGCCTCCTGGACCTCCTCCTTTGGAGGTTGCAGGAGCTGGAAAACGTTGCTGAAGAGAGGAACGCCTGGAACACCCTGCTTAGCCTGCTGCCCCCACGACCCGACCCCAGATAAGCAGAAGAAAATAGATAGACGGAAAGTTAGTGAGGAAAATCATCAACATTTTCCAATATGAGGAAAGGCTTGAAATGTCTGTAGTTACTAATCACGCGTGGATCTAGATACGTATTCTTCACTAATGACAGTGTTGTGCAAATTTCTAGCTTCACAAAGCTTCAGTTCACAAAGACTAAAATGAACTAGTTCACATTCATTTCTTCAGTTTTTTTTTTTTAATTCTCCCATCCATCCTCAGCCCCCACTTTACAATATAATGAGTTGCTGTACACTACTAGTCGTCACCTTTAAAAGACAGGACAAACCGACGTGAGTGTATGTTGTATGTGTTTATCCTGTGAGTTTGACTCAGGTGTCTCATGGTCTGACCCTCTCTTTATGATTTCTTGTGATCATCAATCACTCACAGATACTGAATGTGTCGTTTTATATTTGTTGCTGAAGTTTTGACTTGTTTTTCAGACTCAGTTTTTTTCTGTTGAAATCTGGACTGATTTGTTGATAAGTCCTTCAAATGTTCACAGAAAACCAGGAGCTGTGCTGTAGAAGAGCACTATAAACCAGAGAAGTCCTCAGAAGCCATTGTAAAACGCAGTCCTTCTACTTCTGATGTTTTTTTGGCGGTTGGCTAACAGCTCTTTGGTGCATTACCACCGCCTTCTGGTGCGTGAGCGTCGTAGCCTGTGGCCAGGGTGAAGGACGCTCATGTCCGGTAGTTATAAATGGACATGTTCAGTTCAGCGTTCACCAAATGCTGAGTGCTGTTCATTGAACACGCTGATTTTGGGTGTGGTAGAGCACTCATGCACAACTCTGACTAATGGCCTGATAACAGCACAGTTGAAGGAGGCAGTCCCAGCAAGCAACGAGGCGTTAACAGTATTCAATTGGCAAAACAAGGAAGAGCAGAGGCCCAGTATTGTTTCTGAGAGATGAAAACCTTAAAATATTTATGAGGTTTAAAAGTTTGTTGATGTTTGTTTTGATTGTTTCTAATTAATGGAGAAATATATGATCACCTGGCTGATTTCATTCCTCGGGTTTATTTTGAACTCTCACCCCAAACTTTGTGTATCACTGTTTTCCGGGGTTGGGGTTTTCTTTTGATGGTGTAACAAGATCAATGGTCTAAGACAAAAATGACCCACCATTACTTCCCACAAAGACGCAATGGGTCGAGTGGACTTGAAGTACTCACAGGGAGGAGGACGGTAGACTGCAGGGGGGAGTGGATACAGACTGAAGAACAGTGCTTGCAGCTGTGGTGGAGAGCGTCTATCCTCCACCCGTCTTGTTAGCCTGCAGTGAGGGAAATAACAGTCGACAGGTGACGTTTCAATCAACTCAATAGAATACAGTCCAATTACTGATGAGGTCATTAGCAATAAATGTCTTTTGGGCTTAAGATCTGACAGAGGGCAGGAGGTGAACAGGCGACAACAAAGGTTTAATATGTTGAAGACAACTGGCTGGTGTCTCTGTTCCAGGTTTGTTACCGGACTTGTTCATTACTACTGTCATTAACTTTATGTCGGCAGCTCTGAGTCCTTTTCACAATCACTGATTGTGAAAAGGGCTCACGATCAGTGATCGGGGCACAGGCTGACCTGTCCTGTGTGTGCTGTGAGTAGAGGGGTGGGGTGGGGGGGTACAGGATGTGTGTCTGTGAGCTCTGTCCTTGTCCAGACATCCTTGTTTGTGTGTGGCATCCCAAGGGCATGGCGTAGGTTGGCGCCGAGCAGTCTGGATCCCGTGATGTTTGGATGAGCCCCGTCCGGTTTAAAGCTGTCTTTACTGTTCCAGAAGATATTGAAATTGTCAATAAACTTTATCCCATGGGTGAGCTGCACCGATGGCAGCCACGTATTCAGGCCAAGGAGTCTGTCACAGGATTCATTTCCTTCCCTCAAAGCTGGAATGGGTCCAGAAACATGTGCACACTGCAAGTGACATCCACTAAGTTTTTCCAGTAGTAGTAAAAAATAAGTTTGCTCAGAACCAATTTTCCCTCAAAGACTGTCAAAGAATGAGGAGAGGATAACTGGTAGCATCTCTGGCCCTGTTCAGGCCTGGTGTTAACACCTGATCACAGGTGTCCAGCTCTAGGTTCAGGTGTGAACACACCCAGGATGCATTCAGGACTCATTTGAGATCTCTCTCAGACCACAGTCGGAGATGGTCCCGGCCACATATGGACACATTCTTTTAGCTTTGTGTGTTTATTTGCACATGTACGTGGGGCCAACTGGGATGTTATCTGAATGAAAATCTAAATTTGAACATGAGTTAATATTGTTAGGTTCATTAAAAACTAAATTAGCAAGTAATTTAATATATGGACAAATTATAACCTTAATATTATAACAGTTTATAACGTATTATAACCTATTGCCAAGCTTCTGCCATGTGCTGGATCATATTGTTCATATGTGTCCACCCCCTGCATCAGGCAGATTAGTGTTCTTTTTAGCATGATCGCATGAGATTGATGATGATTGATGTTGATATTGTTCATGGTTCCTGAAAAATACATGAATTTAAAACACACTCACACACATAATGCACACGCTTCCACGTGTGTGCTGAGAGTGTCTCTGTCACATTCAAGCACACAGGCACCGTCCTTTCCCTGACTCAGTGTTTTAATGACTGCATCATTTGTATCTGCTCCACAAATCCTTCATTGCCTGTCACACTGACGCCACTCTTAACCTCACAGAACGTCACGCCATGCCCTCAGCCCATCCGTAATAAAGAGGATGAAGTTGTCTGCTGTTGCAGGTAAAAAATGAGCTGCTCTGCTGGTGTGCATGCAGGAGATAGTGTTGCAGTCGGTGCTTAGGCAGTGTGGAGTGTTTCAGTGTGAAGTGGGATTGAATTAGACAGGCTTCACTGCAGAGAGAACTGAATTTCAAGAGGCTTTATGCATGTAGAACAATGCTGCAGCAACCTCAAATGGAGCAGAGGGTTGAAAACATATTCAGACGAGGAGAATCTAGGCTGCCTAATGAATCATAATTAAAAAAGTACCTCAGTTGAGCACTGCTGTAATTGGATAGCACGTGTGAAGCTGCAGAGTACAGAATACAGGGCTGTCTTCCAAGCTCAACCAGCCACTGGCTTCTGTGTAAATCGCTGGGCTGAAAGTATTTTATGCCACAGCTGGTGGAGCATGGAGCGCTGGCCAAATGAATTTACTCTGAGAACGCAGACAGGCATGAGATCAATAGTAATTAGATTCCTAATGTGTTTCACTTTGCACAAGTTTGTTTACATGGCACAAGTTTGGTTGTAAACTTCCCAAGGTGAAAATATCCATCGGAGGGGAGACGATAAACCTCAAGGGACATTCTGGTTTAATATGTCTGATGAAGTCAGGACATGTCTGTCAGTGTCTGTCCAGAGACAGCAGAGGCTGGAGTTTGTCTTCATTTCCCCCCTGGAACTGTTCTGACTCCTCATCTCATTTGCTTGTTATTCGTTTACAAAGATTTGCAAACGTGCCATGGCACACCGCACACGATTACCGCCCCGCTAAGAGTCGCTTGACAAGTGGCCCGGCCCCTCACCTCCGCATGCCGCGCACCAGATAAGTGAAATGAGAGCTTTCGCTAAAAGGCGTGCAGATTCAACTGGTTCCAGGTAGAATCCTCTTTTCACTGAGGTTGGCAACAAAGACAGGAGCAGTTATAATAGAAAAACCATTCACAAGAAAACAGACCATGACAGCCGCAGAAAACTGTCATGACTATGCAGCATATAGATTTTATATTTTACACCGCCTTCATGTTCACACAGTTCTGTTCTGATTGCTCAACTGGTGTTTCGTTGTTGAACATATGAACTTGAACAAAAAGAGACTGTCCTGTAACAAACGAGCCCACAGGTCGTCTGTCAGCAGGTTATTATGACCTATAGTTAGGTTTTGTTGCTAGGCGACATCTAGTGGTCGTAGTAATGATGACAGGAGCAAAAGGAAAAGTGCGGTGACGCAGTTTATAGAGCGGTGTTCGATTCCCATGTTTGTGTTGTTTCTATTATCAATGACCGTTCGTTGTTATTATTGTAATCAGAGACCTCATAATGTTCAGTTTTTATGAGTGGTCTTTCAGAGAGCTGTTGACTCTTGGCAGTGCCTGACTCTGCCTAACTTTTTTTTTTGCTGTAAACGTGTTTATTTCTGCTGTAAAGTTGGACATTTGAACATGGGAGTCTGTGGGGACTGACTCACTGCTGGAGCCAGACTCTAGTGGTCATTAGAGGAACTGCAGCTTTTGGCTGTGGAATCTTGGCTTCACTTTTCAGCCCTGGAGGTTGCTGCTTTGGTTGCTGCTTTGGTTGCTGGGTGACTCTCGGTGTTGCAGGCTGAGAGACTGTATGACGGATCAATTTGGAAGTTGATGCTTGGTTGTAATGCTGTAATGCCAAAGGAAAGGGCTGTTTGATGGCAAGATTTTTTCTGCTGATCTCATCCACTGCAGTATATCACTCAGCCTCCCTCTTGTGTCAACAGGTACCTTACACCTTCCAGCGTCGAATAACCCAAATTATCACTTTCAGCCCTGGTGCACGACCCTCGGTCAGTGAATGTAACATTTAGAACATGTATGTAGAGTCTGAGCTGAGCACAGAGCTCCACCCTCCAGTGCAGTGAAACTAAAACACTCTAAAACGTACAAATAGACACACAAACAAAAATCTTTACCACAGTAACGAGAGTAACTGAGTTTTTCTGTTCAGCTTTGAAGAACTTTGACCGATTGCAGACAGGGACCAATGAGAGCTTGGGAACTGATAATAGAGGGTTTAGAGTTTTAGCTGTGTGCTAACAGCCCCTTTTGAATAACCAGGGCTCAATTCTCAAAGGAATCTCAAGGCTAAGAAGATTATAAAATCCTGTTCTGCCAAATGAGAATCGAAACAAAACCATGATCAGCCTGAGGAAGATCTTTTTTTTTTTTTTATGTGATGCCCTGGACCAGGTCATTGTAATGTATCACCATGAGTTGCCTTGGTTGCAGTGTATTTTTACATCATATAACTGCTTTTTCTTTCTGAAAAGCTGAACCAACACCGTGGTTTTATGTGACATTACAACATCGTCACATTTCAAAGTCTTGTATTGGCAAGAATTTCGGTTTCATTGGTGGGAACATGTGCACAGAGTTTTGTTCGCAGCATTGTGCGCCTCTAATGTGGACCATCATCATCCCCAGTGTGATGTGTCAGGAGGTCCCGTGGCTCTCAGCGGGGACGCTCCCCATCATGTAAGTGCCACAATTCAGGTCAATTTCTCCTCATTGTCATCTTCACGACTGGTGTTAAATCAATTTCAGGGTCACATTTATCCCGAGGTAATCGCGCGCTGCTAATTGGCCCTGCAGCTGATTGCTGTCAGTCGCTGAGGGAGGAAGAGGAGATCAACGAGACCAGCTGCAGCACCATCGCCACTACTGGGCTCCTGTGGTGGGATGTCAGCCGCTTTTCCGAAAAACGACTTCATCTCGGTCAGAGAGGCGTGGAATCGCTTTCATGCCAAATCCGAGGAGTCCACGTTGATTGTGACCCCCCCCCCCCCCCCCCCCCCCCCCCCCCGGCAGGAAGCGCTGGTCTCTTGAACCGTGCTCGTGGTTGCTGATGAGCTCACAGCAGGGGCTGGATACTGCAGGAAGCTGCGTGTCTCTGATGTACTGAGGCCTGAGGACGGTGACTGCCATGGACACTGAACAGTTTCAAGTTCCACGCTTCATCCTGTGAGGCTGTGCAACCCCATGGGGATGAATCTAATCATAGTATTCTGAAAATATGCATTCTTTTACAATAATATTACAGTTTTATTTATTTTCTAATAATATTCAATTTTTATATATTTATTAAAGAACATAAATCGAGTTAATGAGTTTTGTTTTGTGTGTGAACATATAACCTATCTATAGGGACATTATTTTGAACTAACACCGTTGTGTTGTCTGTTTTTGATGTGGCTGTTAAGATTGAGGATGGTTACAATAACTTGTTGAAACTGTCCCCACTAACGAAGTACATTTTGACTAATTCAGGAGAAAATACAGCTCATTTCAAACCACCAAAACAAGTGTATTTCAATAAATGCAGCAGCAGATGTTGAATGTGTCTTCCAGGTGTGGGGAGGGTCTAACTCTGCATGTGTGGCATGGGTGTCATCGCTTTAGCATGCTGCTGATCGGAGGAATAAGACATGTCGCAACCAGCCCCTGTTGCAACCGTCCCCATGCTCCCTTAAACTGTCACACAGCTCTTCAAGTACCTGTCAGATAGGTTGCTCCAGCGTCTTGGAGAACCTGCCACGGTTCTTCTGTTGATTTAGCCTGCAATTTATTTCTCAAATGCAAAATGTCTGTAACTGCTGTGATAAATTGCCGTCTCAGTTGGTGAAACTTTCAGCCGCACTGCAAGGCGGCACTGTTCTGCTGTCAGCTCTCACTCCCACATTTGTTCCAGTGGTTCGTTTTCACGAGCTGAAAACACAACAGAAGTGAAAACGTCAAAGCTCAAGCAAATAGAGTGAACTGTGTTCGTGTTTGTTAAGCACAACAAAGGGGAGCTCGAATCAGAGAGGGAGGCCAACCACACTGAAACAGCCAGTGAAAATGAATGAAGTTCAGTGACAGTGTGCACACCTTCATCTGCAATTTTTTGAATTCATTTTTACGTCTCACAGATGTTGCACCGGCAGCCATGTCAACACACTGTTTCCTTCATGTTCACCTTTCTATGCATTTGAGCTGACGTGGCTGACAGATGTTTGTGGCCTTCCACCGTGGGTAATTGTTGCCTCGTAAACCTACAGTTCTTTATTTTTGTGCTCCGGTGGCATTTCAACAAGCTGTAAGCATATAATCACCTCATAGAGTTTATGTGGTAGTTGTTGTTCATAATCAAGAATCTTTCCATCAACCAAACCATCACGTAGTTACCATGTACAGAAGAAGTGTAGATACCGTGTGGAAATAAACTAAACGTAGCCATAGGCTCTGCCTGCTTATGCAAATACAGTCTGGATATTTACATTGAACTCCTTCAGTGAAAGTATTATGAAAAACACTATGGGAACAGGAAGGCCACGTACTATAATGATGCCAGATCACTGTACTGGATGTCACTCATTTTGACAACCAGTGGCGTACAGTTCACATCAGCTTTATGTGAATGTGCAGGTGTCATGGCAACATACAGTACAGTACGTTGTGTATTGATTCTGTATTTGACCGCTCAGCTGATCTCAGACATGTTGACTGCTGACGCTGTACAACCCCATGTCTTAATTAGCGTGTGAAGCCCTCACCAGCTGACAGAGACTTTTGTTGGAGGGAAGTTAAATCAAATGAGCTGATTAGAAAAAGAATGATTTTAGACTGAAACTCTGGTACATGCATGAGTGTGTCATCTTAATAAGCACAGCTGGGTGATCTTTAACAAAGCGAAATGAAGCATGAAGCTTTAACTCCTTCCGCTAACTTCAGTGAGCGTGCTCAGCTCTGCTCAGCCTTTGCATTAACGTCATCTTGCAACACGACCACACGGTGATTATTGGTTGAAGCACAGCTCATTTTGGTGCTATACAGCTTAACTCTTTATCAATAGCCCGCTGCTGCTGAGGGATCAGCTCCAAACAGATGATATAGTCATTTATATCATCTTGTGTGTGGCCTGTCAGAGCCCAGTTAAACGATGGATGATATTAGCCCGAGGCCGGTTCAATACCTAATTTAACCTCCCTCTCTACTGTCTTAAATGATGGATCAATCAAACATTGACTCGATTTACATTTCAAGAGCAAGAGACACAGTCACACTGCACACCAACATGGCTTCATACAATCTGTGCTCATATACAGATTTTTTTCTGTCATAAAAATGACATTTTTCTTTTTTTAAGCCTGAGCAGCAACATGATGATGATTCTACTATTTCTGGAGCCTTGTTGTGCACTGATAAAAAATGTCCTGTGTGATTACTTAAAAACAACAAAACAAAACTATATATATATATATATATATATATATATATATATATATATATATATATATATGTATATGTATATTATGTAGATCAAGCAAAACTATTCTTTGTATAAACTACTTTTTTTTGTTTTTTATAACATTTAATTTTAACATTTCTCGGGTCACTTTTGGATTATATGATCTAGTTAATTTTAAGTTTCAAATGTCACTTTTTAAATAAATCGTTGTTTATTTTTTCAATGTCCATCTTGGTTACTCTAACTGAGGTCTATATTTTTTTTTTTTTAAATGTGGTATTGTTTTAAACTTACATTTACTCATATTTTCTAGTTAGCAGATGGATATTACTGAAAATACCAGAATCAGGTTCATTGACAAGTAGGTTTTCATATGAAGAATTTGCTTTGCTGCATAACAATAGACACTTTAGGTAGAAAAATATATAAAGAAAAATATATGAAGAAAGATGAAGCAAAACCAAGTACTGCACATCAGGTAACTTAAATATAAACTGATTTTTTCCAATAAAATATTTAAAATCAAGATCTCATAAATTTGCTTAGCAAAATTCAAAGACAGATGCCTGTTAGATCATATTTTATATATATCTTATACTATATAGATATTTAATAAGTTTTTTAACTACAAATTGCAGCTTAAAGTGGTTTTGCCTTTTTATTTTATCACCATGTCTTGTACTTTTCTGTAGTTCCAGGAATAATTTTAGTGGAATATAAAAATGTACTTACATAATTTTTAAAAGACATATTTTATCTTGAAATATTCTCTATTTCCCTGCTGTCACCGATACTCACTACACTACAACAAATGTTGTTTTACACAACTTAAGAGTAATGACTATTTCTACCAGAGAGAAATCAGTAGAAATCAATGGCTTTTTGAAAGGTTATGGAAAAATACATTTCACACAAATATGGCATTGTGGTATGTTCCTTTTAAAAAAGTGCTTTTGTCTAAACCACAGATGAGACTTTATGCAAATTCTGTTTTTTTTTTTTTTGTGTGTGACAGTGTAATCCAGCCCACCCACTTCTCGGTGACTCAGCTGGCTTTAATAAAGCGTATTTACTGTTGCAGTTTAGTTGGAGAGAAATGTGATTCTTAGGAGACAGGGTTGATACAGCAGTTGAATAAAAAAGGGAGCGAAGGATTGATTTTCTCACAGCCTTGAGGTGTTTATATCTAACAGTACTTACTCTTTTCAATTGCATATAAGCCATGATTGACTATAGCTGCCTCTCATTCCATGTCCTTGTGTAGTCAACAGCACAACATTAGATTGATAGCATGTTGGCTCGTCAGAACAAAAACCTGCTGTAATAGGACCTTGAAAGTGGGTGAAGTAAAAGTTTAGTGAGATACAAACCTGATGAACAGAAAAGATCAAAGCAGAGGAGACTGAATGTGAAAACTTATTAAATCTGACTACATAACCTTGGATTTATTTTAATGTTTGATGGAACAGGAAACAATATCAAGAAGTTTATTCCGCAATATTGCCTCATTTATCGATGCTTTCAGGGTAATTTCTTGCTGTATATCAGGTGCAACTTCTCTCTGAGACTTTATATTTCTGTGTTTATGGAGCTAGACTCTCCATTTTCTCTCATCACCTGTAATGCAAAGGAGGACGCCCATATCAGAGGGAATTTTCACACTAATATCTGAACGCAGAGACACAAATCAATTGCAGGGGGCAAATAGCTTTTTGATTAAGATTCCCTGGCTGCCTAATGAAGAAGGCTCTCTGTGTATATCCCTCCTCCTCCTCTGTAGCCTTATTGGAGGGGAAGTTAGAATCTATTAATATGGAGAGCTCTCGTCTGGAGATGTGGCACAGTTAGTGGGAAACATGTAGACCTTTGGACGTGAGGGATGAAAAGAGGGAGGCATTACAGATGGATGGAAGGCAGTGGGCGTATTGATCGCACCCCAAAACTCATCAAGCCATTCCAAGAAAATGTCCAATGGATCTGACAGCCAGTCCACTCAGCCCTCATGGGTGGCTAATGACAAATCTACAGCTATATGTCATATAACCATAGGGCAGGCTGTGGCATTTATCAGCAACTCCTGTTGCAAACTCTTCTTTTTTTACACCCACTCTGAGAGCATTCAAATGTAGTCCTGGTGAGGCCGTGATGCCAACAGAAAGATGGAGGTCAGGGAAGCTGCAAACAAACAAACGTGAGTGTAGACAGGAAAATCTTAAAGGTCACGTATAGTCTAAAGGTAGATGTCCATGTGTTTGTGATTATAAAGCAGGTCTAGGTTCTATATTATTACCGTGAAAGTATCAAAGCCTCAGTCCACAGAGAAATGCACACAGCCTGTATTCAGACACTGAGCCTTAAAACCAGCCGTCTGGACTTCTGGAACTTTGTGATGTCACACAAAAACTGTCACTGCCCTCGTCTGCTTCATTCAAGTACCAGGCGGTAGTCTCAATTATCCTGTGGATATTACTCCTGACTCACTGCTGCAGTTTAGTTTAGTTACACCACTTTTAGTGCCAATCAGTGGTAATAATTATTTGGCATTTTGACTTAAATACTTGAGAATGAGAGACAGAAAGAGACCAGCAATATGACACCTTCCGTTATGGTCTCTATGTCTAGGCCATGTTGTAGCCATTAAAAATATAAATGTATTTTTTCAACAATTTTACCAGCTGCATGTGGAGACAGTGGCATTTCAAATGCATTTTCTGTCAAAAATGAATCAGAAATGAATTAAAAATGAAGAGAAATCCATCGTTCATATATCCCGCAAACTCTGCATAAACAGACAGAGCTGCAGTAGCAGCGACGGCAGCCGCGACGCACACGCAAACGCATCCAGTGTGTCTCTGAGAACACAGAACCAAACAGAGAACCAGAGCCAGCAGCTTCAGAAACTCCCTCCACCACATTTTTTTAAACATCGGGACAATTTCTGTAATTTCCCATGACCAATGTGTGTTTGTGCCAGTGATTGCATCACTATTAATACCTTCCAGAAGAGTCTGAAAACGGCCTCTGCTTTCTCATTATCAAAACGATTATCATGGTTCTTCGCTGTCTATGTTGGTCGGCTTTTCACCCCACCTTCGAGTGTCCCTTTGAGTGATTCTTCTTGTTGTTGCCCCTGTCTTGATAAAATGACATTAAAGCTCATTTTCCATAAATAATTTCATCCTAACAGAGACTCCTGGTCACCAAAGCTGAGCCAACCTTGGTTGAGAGGAGTGTCCTGATGAAGAATGCTTGGTTTCAAGTAGGAAAGCCATTTGTATCTATTTGATCAAGTAGGACTCATCTGGGTCATATCACATTAAGGCACTTGAGTTCACTGAAAAAACTCTATAAGTAAATGTGATTTTTGAAGTAGCACTCTGGTTTTGTTTATCATGGACTTTTATCCTGCATTGAATCTGTGCTGAAATTAAATTGAGTCATTGCTGGGCTGAATTGGAAAAACCACTACCACAGAATATCACATGAATACATTTGAACATAAAGTTGATAAAGCTTTTCTGGGATGTTGCAGTTAATAAGAGATGTGTCTATAATATAATATATATCTGAAGATGTGGTAGCTCTTAGTGATTTTTATAGACTTTCTGACTTAATGATGTCCTCTTCAATCATAAACTAGAGAAATGCACTAATTGTTTTCCAGAGGACCAGTGGAACCTCTTGAACGACCCCTGCATGTCCCTGGACCCCACTTTGAACACCCCACTGGTGTATCCATCATCCTCTCCATGTGTCCGGCAGTGACTCTGCTCTCTGTTTGCCCTCTCTGGTTTCATAAGAGGCTTTCTGTGTCAGTGAATTTTCTGCACCCATGCCTCCCATCCACACACTAACCCCAGGGGCGCAGCCTTGTTTTATGCATGTCCTCTCCCCGTCGCGAGGCCCATAAATGGTCTCTCAGAGGGGAGAAGTGGGCCACTTCTGCTGCATGCCACTCACATGGGAAGTGCAGGGCAGCTGAATGCCACTGATGGTTCTGCCCGGAGTCCTGTTTACTGTGTCTGATTAACCCCCCCTCCCCACTCCCGTCCCCTTCCCTCATGCCTGCTCCCTTCCTTAATATACTCTCACAAGCTGTACACTCTCTGACTCCAGGAAACTGGCTGTAAATCATTGATTGTATGGGTCATGGACTGAGCAACTGCTTGATTTTTTTATTTTATTTTAGGCAAATATCATCAATGAA
This sequence comes from Trachinotus anak, assembly GCF_046630095.1. Taxonomy (NCBI): domain Eukaryota; kingdom Metazoa; phylum Chordata; class Actinopteri; order Carangiformes; family Carangidae; genus Trachinotus; species Trachinotus anak. The sequence continues at coordinate 13,734,116 of NW_027273877.1, forward strand.
TCCATGACTCAGACTCAGCCCGTGGAAACGAGGGTAGAGGAGGTTGGCCGGGAGATACAGCTTTGCTTGACATCCAGGCAGACGTTCATGGGATAAAGGGCAAATCATAAGTGTTGTTTTCTTGTACAGATTAAATCCATTCTTGACTTGTCCAGACTGAATCAGGTTCCTGAGTATTTTATATGACCCTGTTCACCTGTGTTTTCTTATAAAGGACCCTAACCCCCTCCCCTGTAAGTAGTTTGTAATGTGAAAGCAAACGAAACGACCACAAGATTTTTTAATAGATGTGATTTTAGCCTAATTTCAAAAACTAAATTACATTAAATCTACACGTTTCCTGATCAGTTTGTTGTGCTGTGTTTCTGTCCTACTTCATACACTGTGGCAGTCCATTAAAAAGTGCGAGACACAGTAATATCTTCATAGACACCTGAACTGTCCAGTCAGTGAGTTACCTGTCAGTCTGTAGAATCCATTCCAAGTGTTTTAAAGATGTTTCAGTCTGGATCAAAGTGGAGGACAGACCAACAGATCTCTATTAAGATCTAACTACTGTCAATACTATTCACATCACTGACTGTAGGTTTGCAGGTCTGTAATCAGAACAAACTAAACAGGTCATAAAGCTTTCAAATAGCTACAAGCTAACAGTAATTCCACATTCTTTCCCACAAACTCCCAGGAATCCTGTTCTAACAAATACAAGCACATTTTCAAAGACCCCTCTGATGAAAATCAAGTGTTTAACAAGAGTTTGCATTAGCACAACCAATAACACTGTGTCAGCCACTGCCAGTTACAAGCTAACAAACTAAATAAACAAATAACAGATGCTAACTACGCTAACCGTTCTGATCCATCTGCTAGTGTCTGATTCTGGTCTCAACAGACTCCTCATCTGAGCCTGGGTCTGACTGAGGCTCAAACATGTAAACACTTTTTTTTTTCATACTTTTTATGTGGGAAAACCACCAATCCATCTATTAATTATAGCATAGCATAGCATTTTATAGTTTAAAACATGTCTGGTGGACCTTTAAATTTAGATCATGCCAGTGCCAGTCTAAGTTTTAACTCCTCCTAAGTTTTAACTGCAAAACGTTTTTTAATGTGTTTATTTTAGTGTGGTAGGAGGCCCTGGGTTTCCATTCATTTCTTTATGAAAATCTGTCTCTGAGTTATGTAATCCATCACAGTGAACGTTAACATTAGTTTTGTCATAATTACATTTTAGTGTGCGGTAATTCACTGCGCTTAGACTGCACCACCACACAATAATACTGTTGCCTTGACAAAAAACGAATGCAGGGTGTTTGCTGTGATTTATTACTCAACGCGACAGTCTCAAGGCTGCTAACTGATTATGATAATTACAACTGAAATGAATGGGAACTGATGAGACTGCAGCATGGCTGGCAATTCTTAGCTGTAATGTAAAGTATATGTCATTTGCAGTAAACTAGTTAAAAGAAAAAACACTGGTTTGATCTTTAATGACCTCATAACTTTAGCAGCCGCTGTAAATCACCTGTCAACAGCAGCTGGCACTAAAAGAAGTGCATCAGTTCTTTGCTAATTGTTGTTGATAAATTGTTGTGTGGATCCACAGAACAGATTGATAGAAATAAATGACCTTGATTCTTTATTCTCTCAAAGATGATGAGCCGGGCGCTGTCTGACAAATATGATCAAAATCTTATTGTAGATGTGAGAATATTTATGTGTGTGAAACGTCCATTTGTCTTTGTTTTCTCCTTAAATCTGCCCGTGTGGCTCTAATTATAATTTTTCAACCCTCTGTGATCTCGTCAGCGGATGATAACAAAACTCAGCTCCTGTGGCTGGAAATCCCCGTTTTAAATCTAACGAACCGTGGTGGTTGCACAAGCGTGATCTCGTCCCACACAATGCACTGACACTGATTGGCAGGTGGGGGCCATTTTGCATTTAATCAAGAACTAATCAAAACTCTTGCATAGCTGCTGAGTGATCACATAACAGTGCTGTAAACTCTGCAGTATGCTAATCGCCAGCTTTTATGTGTACATCAGTAATTATTGTTCAGAGGTAAGCCTACTTTGATACACACACACACACACACACACACACACACACACAGTCCTCCCTTTGCTCTCAGACAGCCTCAGTTCCTCCTGTCATGGATTCCACAAGTTGTTGCAAACTTTCCTTTTATTCCAGCAGAAATAAACATGTTTACAGCCTGGTGCAAAAAACTGTTTTGGTCTCTAGAGCTAATTTCCTCCTTCATGACAACTGTACGGGGGGGGGGTTATATAACTCACCTGTTTACATTTTATTAAGGCTCAGGGTTCTGCATAATTGAGGGTGTAGCTGTTGTGAGTGACTGATGGGTGCCGTCACAGTCTGCTAGCTGTCTGCCCTGCATCACCTCGGCTAATTCGACTCACTGAACGTGACCTCTCTGTGTCAGTGGTGCTGGGGGGTGGTGGTCTTTGAGGTGAGTGACAGCCAGGGCTGGATTGATCATGTTTTCGGGCTGTCTGTCCGTTCCTTGTGAATGCGATAACGCTATTAGTTACACCTTGTGGGATCGTCATCAAATTTGGGTCCACTTGGTCTCAACGAAGAACTGATTAGAATTTGGTGGTCAAAGGTCAAAGTTCAAGGTCATTGTCACCTCACAAAACATATTTTTTGGCCATAACTCAAATTTATACACTCATTACACAGTTTAACTCAAATGTCTGAAAGGGTAAAATTAAGTGTGGATGACGTCACAGAGGCTACATCCACCTTCATTTTCCATCTGGTCTGTTTGCTTTCACAGGGAGTCCGACAGCTGAATATTCCTCTTGTGAATTTGCAACGCAGTGAGGACGATGCGTTCACAGTGTATTCTCAGCAGAGATGAACGCTGTCAAGAGGAAGCAACTCTGAACACCATCGTTTTATAGATGATACCCTGACGTACTGTTCCTGTAAAGGTATCTGCGCCACAGAAAGCTGACAGAAACACTAAAGTAAAGAGTCGTTGCCATGGAAACGACAACATCATCATCCAGCTGCACTCATGTAAACTGGCAGACCACATTCCTTTGCAAGTAGTCAAACTTTCATTTCGTCTCGTCATGAATCTTGGGTGTGTCACTCCCTCATTATTACACTTTAGAATTTCTGTGACTCCACACTGATGAGCTACACAGCCGCACACGCAGCACGGTTCGACGCACTGTGTGTTGTGACACATTCCTCCCATAACTGCGCCACAGTGTCAGTTCAGACCAGATGCATCTGGTCGTAAATATATCCCAGCCCTCGATATGCACTGTTGTTGCAGGATAATTGATATTATTTGCTTCATCTGTGAGTCGTAATAATCTTTTGGCTCAACCCGACTGTTCTTGAGGTCAGAACTAAAAGGCACAGGGAGGCAGCCTTCATTAATTACACCCAAAAACATTGGAACAGTCGACCTGGGGGTTTAAAGGACAGTAAATCGGTCAACACTAAACAAAATCTTAAAACACTTTTTTTTTTTTTTTAACTGCTGCTTTAACCTGAGGTGTTTATACCTAATGGTGGTTACATCTGTCTTTTTAATTTAATTTTAATTTTTAATTTCCTATTTTACTGCATTCGTCCTTGTTTTATTATTTCATTGTGAATTCTACAATTCTTTGGTTTTATGTTCATTAATTGTGCTATAAAAATGCATTTTCTTATTTTTAGTGAACAGTAAGTTTGGGGGATTCACTATACACACTGTTACATATGCTTCTCTATTAGACTGAGGTGCAGGAATGGACAATAAAAGGAAGAAGTGACTGCATACTTAGCATATATTGGTGAATATGAGATAAAGACATGTTGGCAGTCACTGATTGATCGTTCTCTAGTGTTCAGGATAATGAAACCTTTGAATGGTTTGTGAGTTAATGCAGGACTGTAATGCAGGCGATCCCTGGACACTCTGCGAAACAGTCTTCGACGGACAAATTAGCTGCAGATTGCTCTGTGCAAACAGAAAGAAAAGATCAGAAACAACAGTGTCTCTCTGTGGAAATTCCAGGCCTACCATAATGTACCTTCATTTGTATGCATTAACATCACAGGGTTATGCTATGAATGTGCTCGGCATCACAAGGAGGACCACCTTATGTTACCAGACTGAAACCTCTCATTTATGTAAATATACACGTGTGCTGTTTTTTTCCTGAGGAAATGTGAATCGTTACATTCAGAAAACTTTGAAACATCTGGAAAGCTTCTTCAAATATCTTGGAGCAACATGCACAATATTCAGCATGCTTAAGTTTTAATGCTGATTAGATGCACACCCAGTAAACTGTATGAAGTTCTACTGAATCTGGCATTGGAATCATTAAAGGTCCCATATGGTAGATGTATATAATATAGTGTAGAAGGTAGATGTCCATGTGTTTGTGATTATAAAGCAGGTCTAGGTTCTATATTAATAGTGTGAAAGTATCAAAGCCTCAGTCCACAGAGAAATGCACACAGCCTGTATTCAGAAACTGAGCCTTAAAACCAGCCGTCAGGACTTCTGGAACTTTGTGATGTCACAACAAAGCAGTCACCGCCCTCAGCCACGCCCCCCAAGCGCCGCCCACTTGGACCCACCATCCAACCTTACAGGATTTGGTTTCTCTGAGTGTCGTACCTGAACTCTGCTATATTCTTATTGGATCACCCAGAAAACAGTCAGCCAATCAGAAGAGAGGCTCTGAACCCCTCCCCCACCCTCTGTCCCTTGGCTCCAGGCCAGACCTTTGTCTCTGGACACAAATGCACAATTTCATAGAGATACATTATTTACTTCCTATTTCAGTCATTGATGAATGTACAGAAATGCAATCAGTTTATCAGATTCTCCTAAAATATACAGACAAAGTGATTATAATCCTGGTGTTAGTAAATGTCAGCTATCAAAGTTGTGTTTAGGTGAAAGAAACTCTTAACAAGTGAAAATGCTTGGAGGTAGAACGAGTACAGTCTCCTTTTAAGTTGCGCCTCTATTGCTTTGGTTCTCCCATATTCTCAGTAGGTTCGCAACCACTCACAGACCTGCCTGCTGAACTTAAGTGGACTAATAACCCTCCACGCAGCAGACCAGGCAGCAGCTAGCTGCGGGAGTTAAGAGTCCTTCAAAAGAAATTAATTTATGTTGGCCAAAAAGATGCTGCTTAAAAAAACATGGTGGAGGCAAAACATCTCTGTGGGCCTGAGTGAATACTAAACAGTCCATCTCCAGCCTGTGTTTCCTTTGTGTGGAAGGAGATGGGGTCAGCGCAGACTACTTTGAACCAATTCACAGTCTGGCTTCAACATTCAGGTAAATCCCACTGAGGCTCAGATCAAAGTGTCAGATGACAGTGCTGTCTTTAGGCTGTGCTGCAGCAGCCAAATGTTCCACTTGTTCCTGAGTGCACATGTTTGGATCTGGGATGTCTTGTGCCCCTTAAATGCATATTATTGGCTGCATGGCTTCTAATTTGTTTTGGCCCATTATCTGGACATCACAGCTTAATTGTCTCATTATTCAAACATAACAAATGAGGTTCAAATTTAGTCTTTTTAGGTTTTTTTTTTTCTTTTTTCTCCAGGATTTAATGATAATGTTATCTGCATATATCAGATATATTTTCCTCACAATCAAGACTTCAGTGTTGCCATTATCAGGATGCATTAATTCATGGTCTACCCTTTCAGACTCCAGAGACAGAGATGCGAAGGTATAATCTCATTTTAGCCTTGGTTATAGCAGGAAGCCTGCAATGCAAAGTTCAGAGATGCTGTCCAGACCCTATCCAGTTGCCTTATGGGAAAAGCTAGGATCTAGTGTTTTTGAACCTTGACCCACTCTAGGGACTAAAGGTCCAGATATCTCAACCTCTGCTGCACTGATTCTGGCTGATCTGTTTTTCTATTAGTCCTCCAATTTTGTGCAATATTAGTTAGGAGTACCTGTGTGAAAATGCAAACCAGCAGACAAAAAACAAGAGGAACACACAATGACAAATAAATCCACCACAAGCTGACATCCCACTCATGCAGTTTGGTACAATCAGCTACTCATAAATTATATTGGAAGATGCGATGTTGATGATCAGCGCACTTTTAAAAGTTATGACTGCACAATTCTGAAATTATTCTCAATTTGTAATGACAGCATTCTGGTAAATAAATACCAGGCTGTTTGTTGGTTTTTTTTATCTATTTACAGTACAGTCACAAATGTTTTTATCTTGTTTTTTCTTTTATGCTGTAGTGCATTTGCAGTGCTTCTCTGAGCCACTATACAGCACAGATCTTCATTGCTACTTAATGTATGTATGTAATGTATGGAACATTCTGTATCTCCGTCTTTATTTTGGACTAATAGAGTTTCCAAACAGCTGTTGTACCTGACATCAGAATACACAGGTAATTTGGACAAACAGGCTGTAGCCACCATGTGTTACCTCAGGGGACCCTGATGCTCTGCCGCAGCCACACTCTTGTGATATGAACTGTAATTTTGGGGGTAGTGTTATATAAATTCAAGGCTGGTGCAGCAAGTGAAGCTTCACCCACACTAATGGCATAAAAGAGAAAAACTCAACAGGATGAAAGGCAGAGTGAGAGAGAGAGAGAGAGATGGGACGCGGAGCAGCTCTCCATCTCTCTGTGTGCTCTGCAACATGCTGAGTGTGTGTGTGTGTGTGTGTGTGAGAGAGAGAAACGGTGTGTTTGTTCCTCAGAAAGGAGGCCATCCAACACTGACTGCTTAACTGAAACCACACCAATGTTTTACACATTTTTCCAGTAAAATGTTATGTTAGCACTGGAACGCAGGCGCTTTATCACAAGTGCTCCTCGAAGCCTCTGAGTGGGCAGGCTGGGGCTTGATTGACAGCTGAGCCAGAGGGGACACTGAGTCACAATGGAAACAAACTCATGCTGCTACCTGTAGCTCACAAGCTAAGCTAACACTGTCCTTACAAGCTACACACATAACACACCATTTAGGATCTAATGACCAATGCTGACAATTGCATGTATGTTTTTTAAGTTACAGCTGACTAGCTAATAAGCTAATTAGCCTGCAAGCAGCACAGCTCCAGGTGGAACAAACAAAGACACTAGTAATAATGGTGTGTTTGTGGATCAGGCTTCAGCCTTCAGTCAGAAAGCTCTTGTGGGCTGTTTTTGTGTCACGCTCAGGCTGCTGCTGCAGTTAGCAGCTGTCAGCGTTAGCTGGTTTATGCAGATGCAGGTCAGTGATTTGATTGAAATGACTTGCATGAAAAAAGACTTTGTGTCCACACAGAGAAATAATAGCATTCTCACTGCATTATGCACAGACACAGTCTGGATCCAAACCTCTGAATCAATGGGTGCATCTCTGATATATGGAACTTAACACTTCATTGCCATCCTCCACCTGTCCACCAACCCCCCCCCCCCCCGCACCTGATCTCTGAACCACCTACACATCTACAGCAAGCTGCTGTAGACAGTCGATTTGCAGGATTTCTGTTTCTTCACTCGTCATTCAGATTAAGCTCTGCATCAGGACCACAAGCAGACATCAGGAGGACAGACACATCATTCACTGATGGTTCTGGACTAAACTAGACGACCCCGAGACTTTCCCGATTACAGAGGCAACTCATTGGACTGAAATAACTGAAGGTGTAGCGATTAAATACTGAAAAATAACAACAACCATTACTGTTTATAAATTACGGAGCCATTACCCTTAAGACTAATGCAACACAAAGAGAAGCAGTAAAGACAGAGATACTCAGCAGGTAGCTGTTGTTGTCTCTGTTGTGTATCTGCTTGATTGGTCTGTATTTGTGTGTGTGTGTGTGTGTGTGTGTGTGTGTGTGTGTGTTGCGGCTCTGTGGTGGAGGTAAGCAGTGCAGAGCTGTAAACTGTGTGTCGCCCCCCCTCCTCTCCTGCAGGCCCCCTTCCTGCTTTTTTAAAAAAATGCCTGAAAAGCTCTCCAAACAGTTCAACGGGGGCGGAAAACAGCATTTGCATGGAGAGGCAGTGAAAATGAATTCAAGGCCAACTGTAAAATCAGAAGGAGTTTCCATCACTCATGCTAATGAGAAGGCACTCGGAGAGCAAACCTCCGTATAAGCTGAACTATTCCTGAACTGGAGTTCCACCCAGCAGCATCATTTCTCCCTCTTAGATTTAACTTCATTCGCTGTCCTGACCCTGAAGATACACCCGGAGGATCTGACCTCTCTGAGAGCCTCATCGTTAAGACTAAAACTAGATACTTTTGGTGGAGATGCAGATTACAACCACCTGAAGCCATTTCCAAGTTCTGCCTGCAAAATTTTGACAGAGCAGAAAACATACAAGTCTAGATGTAGAACATTTGCAAGCGGAACAGTTTACGTGCTATGTCCTCTCAGGAATCATTGATTCTCAAGACTGTCCTCCCAAAAAGAATGACATCAGTCGCCCCAAAATCAACATCTGTTTACGCTCAAGTGACACTGCCTCCAGGTGGTGCTAAGTGCCTATTTTTGGAATTGCCGGGAGTTAGGGGCGGAGTCAGGCTCTGCCAAGATGGTGACGGCGGAGCAGCTCACTCTGAGCTCTTCATAGACCTGGGAGGGATGTCACAGAGGCTACGTCCACCTTTATTTACAGTCTGTTCCTAACCTTAATGAAATAGTCATTTTAACCAAACCTGAACCATAGTGTTGTCACGTCACAAAACATATTTATTTTTCAACAGTGATTTATCACAGATAAATGATGGTCCTGGATGTTGACCAACAACATATTTAATTGATTATTTTGGATGATTTGTTGGAATCAGCACAAAAAAAAACAAACAAATGGAGGGCTCCCATGTCGAACCCGTCCCATAGCGCCACACGCCTCCACCTCTGTTCCTGTCAGGAGCCATAATTCACACGGTCATTAGGGAAATGCAGACATGGGTCACGTCCAGACAAACAACCAGCGGCGTCGTTTATCTTGTGAGGGCAGCGCCGCTGTTCTGCATCTGCATTCATGAGTCAGGAGATGGAAAAGAGAAAAAAATAATGCGCGTGTAGGAGATGAAAAGAAGCAATTCACAGTCTAATGGATCAAAACAGCAGCGACACTCTTTAATACCTTTTCTATTTTTATTCTATTATTGTTATTATTTACTGCGTCTGTATTTTACATCAGTTGCTTTTGTCTTTTATCCTGAAGTGCGTCACGAGGTCTGCCCAGAAAATGATTTCTTGTTCTTAATTTGCTGCTTTCATCCCAGACTGCTGTGAAGTCTCCAAGTATCCTCCTTGAAGCTTGACGTGAGACGCCGGCGCTCTGACACATTGCCACATGTGCTGTTGCTGGTTTGCTTTTGTTAACATTGTTAACCAGGGTAAACGGATACAAATAAACCCCCAGCAGATATGTGAACACCTCTCCTCTGTACCTGCTGTTCGATGTTACCTTCATCAGTTCTGTTCTCAGCTTTGGAAATGAAAAGTGAATTAATCAATTTTTTGTCTGATATCCTTTGTGTTCTAATGTAGTCAATTTTCTTTTGGGCTGTATGACAGGGGTGGGGAGGAAGGCCGAACCTTATCTTTCACTTAATAAAAGCAAAGCTCTGTCCAGCAGTATTAATATTTGATTTGGATCCTTCCACTGATTTAGGAAAAAAGAAACCTCCAGTACCCTCCTCATCTCAGAAGCCTCCTCTGTGCATTAGAAGTGAAATAATCAGTTGCCAAATTAAGCCAAACTTAACCAAATGATGACTATTCCCCTGACTGCTAAATAGATGGTTATTACAGCTAATGGTTAGCATACATCCAATACTGTCTTTGAGTATTGTAGTTTTTATTTCAGTCATATCACAGTATATATGATATGTGATCATGAGACTGGAGCTTGTGGTTCCCTCACCTTCTGTTTTTCAGTGACAAGAATAAACTCAACTTTTAACATCATATGGACAAGAAGTCCTTAAAGTGCTCGGAGAGTTTCAATCTACCGATGAAGACACGATCAAAAGCTCCGGAACAGCTTTAAAATGGACCTTGAGGTGAGTGTGTTTTGTCAAAAATGAACTTGAAGTTTCAGAATAATCAGCTCTCTGACTGAAAAGATTTAGGATCTTAATGGACCTCAGCTGTCAAAAACTATAAAGCCAGATCTAAGGAGGTGGACAACAGTGCTTTTATTGTTGTGGGCGAGAACAGAAGTAATTTAGAGGTCGTCTTTCCTCATGTCTGCAATCCCTCTCAACTTTCCACAGGAGTGGTTTAAAGAAACAAATTAATTATTTACTCTTGTTTTTGTGGAAAAACAGAACCTAGAATAAGTCTGAGAATCTTACCACTCCCCAGAAAAACAGGCGGCTTAGGTCTACCTGTATATTCCTATTATCTCTCCTGTAATACAGATATGCAGATACGTATCATCATGGGGGTACTCAAAATATTGTGGTGGGTAGTCAGAGATGGTTAGAACCAAAAATTATGGCTGTAAGTCATAAGTATATTTCTCTACCCTCTCTCTGGTACTATCCTAAATGTAACAGAAATATTGATAATCCACTGAGCCTCTATTCATGTGAGATAGCTAAAGAACGTCACGGATGTTTTAGTATTTCTGGTGTATCCCTCCCCTTGTGCCCAATTTGGATGAACCCCTTCTTTTACTGCTGGAGAGAAACCTGTTGTCAACAAAATAATATCATCACGCTGAGCCAATTATTATTATTATTAATGGACTACAATGAACTGAAAAGGCAGTACAAATGAAATAATGAGTTAAATTTCTTTCAGTGTATACAGCTTAAGATCATATTCAAGAACTACATGAATATGGGTGTTATGCTAAATCATAAAGGGTTGCTCTAGATTGTGTTTATTATTATGTATTTAGTTATTATCCCACACCACTGATGATTGTTATATAATCCTCTGTGTGTCTTATGTTTATGATTGTTATACAATCATCTACTTCAAATTAAAAGCACTCTAGAGTTTCAGTGGACAGAAAGCCTTTATTTCTTAACAGGCTTTTTCTAATTTCCTGTTGCTGGTGTTATGTGTTACATGTTATTCAGATCTGCTAGTTTCTTTAGCAGTTAGCGATGACTTCTCTCTCTCTCTCTCTCCCTCCCTCTCTGCTGCTCTCTCTCCTCTGTGTGTCTTGTGTTTATTCCTCTGCCTGCTTTACTAATAATGATACATGTGATGAGAGTGGTTTATTTGCCATAACGGGGGCAACAGCCAGGTGTTGAACACCTTGTGGGTGTTATTGCTGCTGTAACACACACACACACACACACACACACACTTTGACTTTCAGCCTCAAATAAACTGGAAGCACCGAAATTTAACTGACAGCTCAGGTGGAATAAATAGAAACAAAGGAGTATTGTGATGACTGCTGAAGGAATCAGACACCTGTGACACAGGCAGGTTCCAGCCAATCAGCAGTCACACAGGGTTACACGTCTGCCAAACAAATAATCCATTACGTCTCTGCCAAACAAATAATCCATCTTAATCCAACATGGCAGCTGTGTGACTGTGGCCTCCCACCCTGCCACTTACTGTCCAACAGACAGAGCTTAAATGCAACTTATAATCAACATTTGACACGCAGTCGTCTGTTTCCTCACTTGGTAACTCACACAGCCTGCAGACATGCACGATTACACAAACTAATGCCCACAGCTTATGATTTTATGTGATTAAACAAAGTTCCTAAAACCAGGCGGGGAGAGCTGCAGCACCTGCCAGCGCCTAATGGGCTCTCTGTGACGGCAGCCAGTGAGCAGAGTGCTGTGAGGCAGGGCCCACTTTTTACAGGTCAAGGTCATGGACTCATTTTGGTCTCGACAGCCCAGCTTTGCATTCTGGGGGCTGTTTCAGTTCTCTTACCTTGGGTGTTTGTTTAACTGCTGGTCTGTAGTTCAGCAGGTAGTGAACGACGCAGGGAGTAGTGAAAATCCCCCCCAACACGCCGGACAGTCAAGCCACATCTCATCATGTGGGAGGTTTGTTTGCTTCACTGTTTTGTTAGATTCCTTATCATAATTCCAATTTAGATGTTGATCTCATTGGTATGTCACATAATGCAAGTTATATAACATATAACTAACTATACTTGTAACACACTACAATGTAAAAGTAAGCAAATATAAGGACAATTTTGGGATAACTGGGCTCCGGCCCAATATTCAATAACATTGAGTATAACAGTATTTCCCACCATGTGCATGTTTGTCTGCCCTGCTGCAAAGTCTGACCTTCATTTCACTTTTTTGCTTCCTGTACATTGTACCTGGCCATGTGACAAGTAAAACTTCTAACTGCTGTTTTGTGTCAGCGTCACTTATATCTCAAAGATGAAAAATACAATAATGCATAAACATAAAACATAAGATACAGTAATAGATATTATTAAAAAAAACACCTGAAAAATAAAATAATAACAATAATATGATTATTTAGTATAAAAAGCACCAGAAACATGAAATACAATATAATAATATATAATAAAACTTGCATGAAACTTACAGTACGTAAGTATGTATAAAATAAAATAATTACATTATATGTTATGATATATTACATGTATAAAATGATATATTGCAATATTTAGGCTGGACACTAAGATAAGTTAATATAGCACAGTTTATGCATTCACTGTTGAAGTCAGAGAGAAGAACCACCATCATTACAACTATACTATACAGAACTATAGAGAATTTTACATTTCAGCTTTGAAGTACATGTACATAAAAATTGTAAAATTATTAGAATTTTCAGCTGTGTATGTACCTATGAATCGATGAATGGTATAGAGTTACCTATATACTGTAAATTTACAGAAATTTCTGTTGTAGGTTTCAGATGTCTGTAATAGATTGTTTTCATACAGCGTATTCTTTATTGACAACCATGAAAAGCAGCAGGCTAAGAAACTACACTAAGTGCCGTGTTCTCCCTGTGTATCGATCCACTTCACTCTGTTTTCAGGACCATGGACAGCACCACGTCAACACACACATCTTCTTCACGTACAGCAGAAGAGTGTTCTGGAAGTCAGGACGTGAGGTGTTCCACCTCCACCCACCACAGAACAGTCACTGTCCACACTGACTAACACCAGTGACCCTCAGGGCATCGAAGGGAAAACTTTATAGAGAAACCATGGGGCCGACCTCTGCACAGCCAGTCTTCAGCACTTTACCATTTAACCTACTCTCACAATTTCATCACACACACAAGCCAATTTTAAATGCTGCAGCGATCGACACGTGCACGAACACACACAACAGAACACATAAGCACAACTGTCAGCTTTCTCTCCCCACACAGAAAGAGAGAGAGAGAAAAAAGAAAGGGGAGGGGGGAGGCTGACACACACACACACAGAGCTCAGCTGACACAGATAACACACACAATGCAAACACAATTAACAACTAATTTAAAGATATTAATGAGGACTTTCCACTTCCCCTCTTGTCTGGATGACCAGTGAGTAGTCGACTCTCACTCAGTGCTTTTATTGGAACCCATCCAAAAGGACCTCCAGGCAAGGGGACACTGCCCCTCCCCTTTCTTTGTGCAGGTTTAGGTAAGAGAAACCCCTTCTCTCCCTGTAGGCAAATCACCCCTGGGAATTCCCTCCCTAAGCTTCACACAGTGCGCACATAAAACCTACAGCCATGCATTTCAGAATTTTAAGGAACAGTGACTTTCATGTACTTCAAATCCGATAATATTTCCATTTTATCCTCCAATCATATTAAAGGTTCAAAGATTGCTTGATCAGAGACTGTAAGAAAATTCAGCAAGATAAGCAAATTTCAGTGGGACCTCCAAAATATATCATGGAATTGCCTGTAAACACTCTGAGCAGTGATGGGTTGATTAATCCATCCATTTTCCAACTGCTTAATCCCGGGTTGGGTCATGGTGGCAGCAGGTCAAGTTAGGTAATCCAGATGTCCCTCTCTTGGGGACGTCTTCCAGCTCCTACTGGGGGATCCTGAGGCGTTCCCAGGCCAGATAAAGATCTGGCCCTACCCTGGTTTCTGCTACCAGTTGGATGAGCCTGACGAGACAAAAACCTTACATCAAGAAGTCAGAGGTGAAAGTCTCAAAGGAGGAACATAAAGTCTTACATTTCATTGTTTTTTCGAAAGAGACAAAGGACAAGAACATGACTGACAACTGGCCTAAAGTCAACCTGATATTAACCAATTTGCAAGAAGTCACAAGATGTTCACGAGCTGTCCACGCTCTAGCATAAACTATCCGGATAACTGTGGATCAAATTCCAAGAAAAGAGGCTTTCCATATTCCTCAGCAACCTGGATCCCAACAGGCACATAGTAGTAGTAGTAGGGTGATTGCCCCTTGTGATTATTTTGATCTAAAAAAACAAGACTAGCTAAAAACCTAGCATAAAAAACCTAGCATATACCTTTGTTACACAGTTACTCACTGATTCATTGGGTCAGTCAGTCAGTCAGTCAGTCAGTGAGGGATAGACATTCACGTTTTCCAAAAAGAGAACGATGAGCCATTTTGAATGTCTCTGGGAAAAAGGATGGAGCCATAAGATCCATCAGCCGTCAAAGAGCTGTAAGTGGGTTCAGTTCAGTTTGTGAGCACTGACAGTAACACTGTCTGTCCAAACAGATGGCATGAAATCACGTTTGAGTTGGAAAGTTTAGCTACCTGGAACTTCAGCTTTACCTGTCAGGTTTGAAGAGTCAGGCGAGGCATGACTCTTCCCCCCCCCCCCCCCCCCCCCCCCCCCCCCCACCCCCCACCCCCCCCCCCCCCCCCGCCCCTTGACAGTAGTCTCAATGGACCATGATGCAATGCAGCCAAAAGATGGTTACACTTCAGGTTAGGGGCACACACACCTCTCAGCAGAGGTGTGTGTGCATCACAACTTCAGACTCTTCATGTGCCATCTTTGCATCTCTGAGTTTTGAAAGTTGAAACATGCTTAGGTCTGTTATAACATGGGAAAGTAGAATTAGACACGATCCTGAGGTCGACTGTACTTCACCATCAGCTTTATGCACTGGGTTTGTTTTCTATGGCCAAACGTACAGACTGCAGTCAGGCTGAATTGCTCGTAAATTGGTTGTTTTTCTATTCTAAGACTATATACTTAGATATTTATGACATTGGTAGCCATAGTAACAACATCAATTTTCTCACAACCTCTCCCAGTCAATACACCTGTTAAGTCTCTCCATCAAATGTTGAGATTAAAGCCAATTGAGTGTTTTTGGACAGGCTGTCAGGTTAATCTGATGCAATGCCACAGAAAAGAAAAGCAAAAAAAAAAAAAAAAAAAAGAATGACAACAAGATTTATATGATGAGGCAGAAAAGCCAGTGAGAACGTTATTGCTACAGGACAGCTTTGTGACAGCTGAATCCTACTCAAATACACTAATTACACTTCAAATGATGACATACTTTGATTAAAATACACAACAAACACCAGCTGCAGTGCTGAAAATCATGCCTCGCCTCAGACTTTATGATATCCTGTACATATTGTGATCCATGACACCCCATCTGTCTGTCTGCCTGTTCGTTATGGCAGCTGCCATTTACAATTTGGATCAAAAGCCCAGTTGGTCAACGGATTGCCTGGAAATTTGTGCGGCCCTAAGGTCGGGGACAAACTGTGGGCGACATCAATCCAAATTCATGAGAGTCAAGGGTGACGTGGGACAGCTGCGAGGTGCACTTCTCTGGTTGAGAAGCCAGGATCACCAGCAGGTCAAGGAGAGGGAAGGGTAGAAATATCAATGCAGAACACACAGTGGAAAATACCTACAGCAACTCAGAATAAAAGAAGAGGAGACAGGAGAAAGGAAGATGAAGAATACGAACAAGGGTTAAAGATAATGAAAAGGCAGCCTTTATTCAACATTTCACAAATTACAGAAATAAATAAAAAAAATCACAATATACTCAATAAACAGCAAGATATACAACTTAAATTCTCAAAAAGCAAGTGAAATAATTCTGTTGACCATGTGATTCACACACACACACACACACAAAAAAAAACCCAATTTGCCACTCTCCAGTAATTTTTCTTGCCTTTCTACAAAACACACTCTTCCAAGGCCGCGGCTGTCGGCGCTGCCTAAATTGCCATGAGCTAAATTGGTAAATGGACTGCATTTTTATAGCGCTTCTTTGGTCTGCTGGCCACTCTAAGCACTTTACCGTGTACCGTGTTACATTCACCTATTCACACACAGATGGTGTGTGTGAATAGGTCAGTGTCTTGCTCAAGGGGACTTTGACACGGGAGCCGAGGATGAAACCAGGAACTGTCGGATCACGAGACATATGCTCCCTGAAAAGAGTTGTGTAAACCCTGTTGGATTTTATCCAGTGGATACAAATAAAAAAATCAATAAATAGATAAATTAAAAAATTACACAAAAAAAACTCATTCTTAACTTCAAGGAAGAATCCTAGCAGACTAAATGTGCACACTACACAGCAAATTCTCAGAGTCACCTTTACGATAGCACTTCATTTATGACTGTAATTTCTCTGTTATTTTGCTAGATGCTTCCGCTGAAAGAACTATGTCATTTGAAATATTCTGGGTTACACTAACAATTAACTGAAAGTGATTCATTCGGAGTGCACCATTTGAACAAACTAATTAGCATCAAACTACATCGTCTTTTCAAGAAACATTCCAGCAGATTTAATATTAATATTAAATGTTAAGATAATGTTAAATCTAAATATTATATTTAAATCCAAGTATTAAATCTAAATTTAAATGTTAATTCTAAAAGTTATTCTAAATTTTAAATACTTTTTTTTTTTTTTTTAAATCTGAATCACTTTCTCTTGGCTTGTCCACCACTATGAGTAAGAGTGAAGCAGCCAAGTGCGAGGGAGACATCCCATAGAAAGAACAATTACTCATGTTACTCTGAAAACAGGGGTTACACAAGTAAACTCCAGATTTGTAGGTTTACACTGATGTGTGCTTTTAAAGGCCTCATATTCCTGTGGCAGCTGACCTTTCAATGTGACTTTTTTTTGGTTAAAAGTGCAGATTTATTAATATTTATCTACGTTAGATTTAATATTTAGATTTTAATTCAACATTGCATTTTAAAGACAAGTGACTACAACAAAGTTAACAAATATTGCTTTAAATCTGGTAAAATGTGACTTTAAAAAATAAACACCACCACTTTTTTTTTTTTTTTTTTACATTACTTTGAACTAAATGTGGAGAAATGCTGCTGTTAATTTCAGTATGTGTCCTTTTACAATCTGCACTTGGAAGCCTCATTCTCACTTGGACAATCAAGGAGAAATTATGATTTAGATTTGAATTTGACATTAGATTTAGATTTAACATTTACATTTAGATTTAACATTAATATTACATTGAACGTTATCATTATCATTTTGTCTCCAGCATGAACTATTACTGCCTGTGTTTATCTCATTTGAGGAGGTCTTCATTTGAAAATGGCTTATGATAGAAACTTTATTAGTTAATCAGTTTTTGTGCATGGAAATAAAGTTAAGTCAACTCACTGTCCTAAGAACCCTCCCTGTCTACAGATCAGATCTGCTTCTGTTTCAATTTGCTGACGATTCAAATTGTTGCTCATCTGCTCTGTTGATAAATTCAGTAGAATTCATACTTCAGATGTATTCAAGTGTATTTCCACAGCACTAACTCCATACTCAGTGTTTAGCTACTGTCAGTGACTCAGTACTTCCAGCCCAGATGTTTCATATTAAGCCTTCCAGTGGCACAAAGGGCATAATCCCTTCCTTTTCTGTTAGGCTCTTATGATGAAACAACTGTGGGAACGGTTGAGTTTAATAGATAGTGGCTTACCAGCCAAAGAAAAAAAAAAAAAAAGAAATTGTACGTAGTGAAAACTGTTGAGGAATCTCTTCTGAGGCGAGACGCCTTCTTCATCTGTTTTGGTTGAAAAGACAACAAGAGACTATTAATATTTAACAGTGAAATCAGAATTCAGAGCAGCGTTATTACTCCACCATTCAGTATTTACAGACTGTGATTTTAGTCTCAGTATCTTTTAAAGTGGTGTGTGAACTTTTTACCCAGTATCTGTAAATATTGTGTGGGAGTCTCTTTGCAAAGGGAAATAAAGTGATTATTATGCTTCTAGATTATAGATGCTGTTTAGCATTGGTTCTCACACATACATCCCTTCCATGACTGGAATGACATCATACAGCAGCAGCTCAGCGGCTGGAGTTAGGGTTGTCCATTATTATAGTGTTATAGTGACAATAAAAGCTCATCATCATCATCATCATCATCATCATCATCATCATAATTGCATCTGTGGAAGTGTTGGGGCACTGAACCCCATTTTCTCCCAATGGGCAACTGCATGTCTTTGTTAGTTTGTGTCCTAATTGGTTAAATGAGAGGGACATAGTTAAGTGCGTTGGATAAAGGGTTTATATAAATGCAGTCCTTTTACCATTGTGCAGCTGTGGTGTCTGCGTCTCGACCCTCTTGTCTTAATATATGGTTGACACACCGTCATTTAAATACCCATTCTTGCTTCACAGTTCTATTCGAAGTGATATTCACTGGCCTCATGTCGTCAGACCAGAACAGACACATCCAAACTCAGACTGGCTCCACAGGCCTCCACATTCCCACTGATCAGTCCCCAGCTTGATGGGGTTAAGGAGAATAACGCTCAGTGCAACCTGGGGAAAATTTGGGACTGATGCTAGTTTATGATTATGAAGGAGGGAAGTGCTGGCAGTCATGGAATCCTTTCTCCTCGCTCATCCACCACTGAGGGTCAGAGTGAGGCTGCCAAGCGTGAGGGCGACGTCTCCAGTGCTCTGAGAGCTGGGGTTACACAAATAACCTTAAGGTTTGTAGGTTTACACTGATGTGTGCCTTTAAAGGCCTCGTATTCCTGTTGAAGCCTCTGAAACTGTGTAATGGTTTAAAATAGTCAGAATAAGGTGGAGGAAGCAGTGTCTCCCTGGGTCCAGTCCTGGGTTTACATGAAGAAGGAAGGTGGGTCTAAGAGGAGACCAAGTTCCTCTGTGACACTGTGATCCTGATTTGATGATTTCTTTCTAGATTTACAATGTAAAGTAATGGGACAAATTAACAATCATAAATCAAACTTTCACTTTTTAATACTTGGTTGCAAATCCTTTGCAGTCAATTACAGCCTGAAGTCTGGAACGCGTAGACATCACCAGATGCTGGGTTTCATCCCTGGTGATGCTCTTCCAGGCCTCTACTGCAACTGTCTTCAGTTCCTGCTTGTTCTTGGGGCATTTTCCCTTCAGTTTTGTCTTCAGCAAGTGAAATGCATGCTCAATCAGATTCAGGTCAGGTGATTGACTTGGCCATTGCATAACATTCCACTTCTTTGCCTTAAAAAACTCTTTGGTTGCTTTCGCAGTATGCTTCGGGTCACTGTCCATCTGCACTGTGAAGCGCCGTCCAATGAGTTCTGAAGCATTTGGCTGAAAATGAGCAGATAATATTGCCCGAAACACTTCGGAATTCATCCTGCTGCTTTTGTCAGCAGTCACATCATCAAGGGAACCAGTTCCATTGGCAGCTATACATGCCCACGCCATGAGAATACCACCACCATGCTTCACTGATGAAGTGGTATGTTTTGGATCATGAGCAGTTCCTTTCCTTCTCCATACTCTTCTCTTCCCATCACTCTGGTACGAGTTGATCTTTGTCTCATCTGTCCATAGGATGTTGTTCCAGAACTGTAAAGGCTTTTTTAGATGTTGTTTGGCAAACTCTAATCTGGCCTTCCTGTTTTTGAGGCTCACCAGTGGTTTACATCTTGTGGTTGAACCCTCTGTATTCACTCTGGTGAAGTCTTCTCTTGATTGTTGACTTTGACACACATACACCAACCTCCTGGAGAGTGTTCTTGATCTGGCCAACTGTTGTGAAGGGAATTCTTCGGTCATCCACCACAGTTGTTTTCCGTGGTCTTCCGGGTCTTTTGGTGTTGCTGAGCTCACCGGTGCGTTCTTTCGTTTTAAGAATGTTCCAAACAGTTGATTTGGCCACACCTAATGTTTTTGCGATCTCTGTGATGGGTTTGTTTTGATTTTTCAGCCTAATGATGACTTGCTTCACTGATAGTGACAGCTCTTTGGATCTCATATTGAGAGTTGACAGCAACAGATTCCAAATGCAAATAGCACACTTGAAATGAACTCTAGACCTTTTATCTGCTCCTTGTAAATGGGATAATGAGGGAATAACACACACCTGGCCATGGAGCAGCTGAGCAGCCAATTGTCCCATTACTTTTGGTCCCTTAAAAGGTGGGAGGCACATATACAAACGGTTGTAATTCCTACACCATTCAGCTGATTTGGATGTAAATACCTTCAAATTAAAGCTGAAAGTCTGCAGTTAAAGCACATCTTGTTTGTTTCATTTCAAATCCATTTTGGTGGTGTTTAGAGCCAAAAAGATGAGAACTGTGTCGATGTCCCAATATTTATGGACCTGACTGTAGCTCATAGATATAAACACCCTTAAGTCTTCTCCTTAAGGTTTCCTTAAAATGTTTACTTAAGTTTTTAAGGTTTTCCTCTTATTTTGATTTTATACTATATTATTGATCTTGTCACTTAGCGACCAAAGTAAGGAAAAAAAAACTTAAGTTACCTCTGATTGTATCTTAACTCAACATGGCTGAGTTTGAACACATCCTAAGAACTGGAGGAGCCTGATGGACGCCCTAAACGACGAGGATTTGATTTTGCTCAATAGATTTGATCGACCGTCAGTTTATGATTTGTCTGATCACGTTACTTTCCACAGCTATTGGTGAAGTATTTCATGTCCATCAATCAACTGTGTGTCATTCACTGAGTGTCAAAGGCTCTTACCTGAACACTGTGTTTTCTATAGGCCAAACCTTGTGACATGATAACAGGTGAGATAATAACTGGTTGCTAATTCCAGCAAACTGTAGACTTTTACCACTGTAAAATCTCTTTCATTGCTGTAAATGCCTTATTATTAAAAAAAATAATAATAATAATAATAGTAATTCTTAACCATGTACAAGAATCAACAGATTAAATTTCGTGACTATTTCACAAACTGCAGTGAGACTGTTGCATCATGATGACATCATCTGGGTTATCTTCTGAGACTTAACGAAACTCCTCCAGAGCCACAGAAATCATTTCACAGCAGAGGAGGACTGACTGTGATGAGTAAACTGATCTTTATGTGTAAACTCAATAACATCCGTGTGGGTGGACAAGGCCTTTATGTGTGAAAGAGTATTTTGTGGTTGAGTCAGACTGGACTAGATTTGTTTGTCTGGAACAGGAAGAGAAACTTTGACAGGCGAAATCACAGGGCTCTCCCCTGCCCAGCGGTGGGACTGACGGCTCATTGAGGAAACATTTTCAGTTTTTAACTGCGCAGTGAAATCACACAAGCAGCAGTGAGCGTAGACAGTAAGGTGGTAAATGGAACACAGGTTGACTCCTGCAGCACAATGTTTAAAACACTATCTGTTTCCTGTTCCCACTGCTTCTGGCCACACCATGTGAGTCAATTTCACCTGGCAAATTTCAGTCTGAGTGCAGCTGCCAGGCAGAATTTGTGATTTATTACAGGCTCTACAGTGAACAAGCTCTCATAGTCAAATGAAAAAAAGTAATGTTGTTGGTCAATGCTTTCCAAAATGACACATTTTATTCAATACAAAAACTATTTGCTTTAGATTCTTCCTCATTTGCCACCATTGTGGTTAAGTTTAAAGGTCCCATTTTTTACACTTTAATCTGTGGTTTATCTGAATGTTGATCTCCATCAGAAGATATATCTGTGGTTTTAAGAACCAAAAACCATCTCAGTGTAGTTTCACATCTCCTCTCTCAGGCTTCTCTCTGGAGCTCTAGTAACAACAGGTCAGTCAGCCAATCAGAAGAGAGTTTTTGAGCCGCCCCTCCAATTGGCTGACTGTTTTCTGACTGATCCAATAAAAATTTAGCAGATTTCAGGTAAACACTCAGAGAAACCAAATCCTGCATGGTTGGACGGTGGGTCCAGGTGGGCGGGGCTTGGGGCATGGCTGAGGGCGGTGACTGCTTTGTTGTGACATCACAAAGTTGCAGAAGTCCTGACAGCTGGTTTTAAGGCTCAGTGTCTGAATACAGGCTGTGTGCATTTCTCTGTGGACTGAGGCTTTGATACTTTCACAGTATTAATATAGAACCTAGACCTGCTTTATAATCCCAAACACATGGACATCTACCTTTAGACTGGATGGAGCTTTAAAAACCTTTAGACTGGATGGAGCTTTAAGTACTTAAAATATCTGCAATGCTTAATAGAATTCCCAATCCTGTCACCACACAAGAATATTGATACTCAATAAACCTGGACAATGCTCAGTAACAATGTTTTATTACATCTGCACATGGCAACTACGAACAAAAATTAATGCAGATCCATGAAGTGATGCAAACTCTAGTCTGCACAAAACCTCGATGCACTACACATCAGCCCCCCCACGCTAACCTTCACACCCTTACTTCCCCCCTCTTCATTAAGGGGTCGACCGCTTCCTTCACTGTGGAATCATCAAATATGAATGCAACTCTGAGGATACTGTGCTCGACCAAGACCAAGCCCTCCCCAGAGGTTTTTGCAGTGCTATTACATCAGAGTACTTCACTACTCACACAACCATATACACACAGGCCATTTTAGCTGTTTTACCAAAGGTCAGGACAGTATCCAAAATGTTTAAAACCACAAGTGCCTGGTTAGATACTTGTAGAGTTGAGCAATGAGAAATGTTTTTTTTTTTGTAATATGGGTGAGCTGACCCAGAGTCTCTGAGTCCCTGAGGCTGAGTAGACCTGTCCTCAGACCAGGAGAGTAAAGTTGCACCTTTGCAGAGTGTCCTGGAAGCCTGAAGCAAATACACAGAGAGTCTTTGCCTGTTTACAAAGCCTGAAGTCTCAGCAGCACCGAGTAGCAGAGGACGAGTGGCATTGATCATTCTGGTTCTTTTGTGGGAACAGCCTAAATATTACTGATTGCTGCTCCTTTAAAGCGCACTGTGAGAAAAGGATGGAAGGGAAACTATCTGCTTCATCTCTATTACATCAAGACAGAGACTACTCTATGTCAAAAATCCAATAGAGGCAGACAAACTACACTTGTTGCTAAGTATTCGCTGAAGAGACCTCATCCTCGTCTTCACATGTCAACACCAGAGAGCTGGCTGCTCCTGAAGAATCCCATCGTCATGCCTCAGCGGCCTCTTTACTGCCTTTATGTATCTGTTTGCTACCCCGAGGCGACAGGAGTCGTCTGCGCTTAAACACAGAGGAAGAGAGGAGTTCTCGCCGCCTCAGATCTCACCCCTCTCCCCCCGTCTCTGTCTGTCTCTGCATGTGGTTACTGCCACTGTTTGTCTAAATCATCAGAGGCGAGCTTGTCCTCTGTGAAGTATGAAACGCCACGCTTCGCGCCCTCATCTCGCGGTGCGGCTGTAAGTCTGCAGGTCTGACAGTGTCTTCATTCTGCAAGAGACCACAGGGCCGCACACCCTGTTCGTCCATACACACTCCATCCTCTGCTGGATTTACACTGGGCTTCATGGCTACTGCGTCTCTACACTGCATTGATGTGATGTAGCTGCAGACACTGACGCTTGACCGTTAAATGCTTGTATTCATATTTTCCCATAAAGACAATGTATAATGTTGCCAGATTATTTTGATAGTATGATTTTTTTAATCCCACATTTAGCGAAAATGTCCAAAACACTTCCATATAGCACCTGATAAATAAATAACAGCGCTGTCCAAACGAATACTCTGTATGAACTGAGCAAAAAGAGTAATTGGTTGTGACACATTCATATACAGCAGATAGCATTGTGGGTAAAGAATAGCGGCGAACAGACAAACGTTCAAAAGAAAGTCAAAGTGGCGGAAAGATACGGCTCATAACTTCCGGTAAGGACTTTCACAATTAAACTGATGCAGACACAGAATGCAGATCATGATTCTACCCTCAATGATTCTAAATAGATTGTCATATGATCTTTTTGCCAGCTCCAAGTTTGTAGTTCTATTGTGTGAAAATATGCTTTTTTGCTGTACTGTTGTAGGCGATCAAGATTTTTAAACATGTGCTGAATCCTGATTTTCTAACCACAACGTCGTCTGACACTTCAGTTTAAGACAAAGCTTCTCAGTTCAACTCAATTCAATTTTATTTGTATGGCGCCAAATCATAATATACATTATCTCAAGGCACTTTACAGGGTCAGATTGAGACCTTAAAGACACAATATCTTTCTTATTTTGTCTCTCACAAAGGCCACACCCTTTGTCTGGGTATGTGATACTCCGCCTCTCTGACACTCACTGCAGAGAGCAGGCACAGAGAGAGGGCTGCCGCTCGCCCCTGGGGCAGTTTGTCTGAAAAGTTGCTTGTTGCAAGGTGCTTTTGAAAGGGGGTTAAAGGGGTCTGAAAAGTCAGTAAAGCAACAAATATGCTAAGTTAGCAGCACTCCTTGTACATGCCAATTTATTTAGACAGAGCAACAGCCAATGGTGTAACTAACCATGTTCATAGGTCTGCCCCCTGCCAAAAATGTTTAATCTCCGGTCGATTAATTACATTACATACAAGACAATTATTTTCTGAAATTTTATGTTTGAATATGCAAATGAGACAGCATCTAATTAAACTTGCTCTAATTTGCATACACTTCCAGAATAGAAATCTGTAAAGCCAGGTGCAAAATTCTTCTTTCATTTAGAATTAGAATAGAAATAGAACATTTCATTAAAAAAAAACCTTTTGAATATAGAATAGTAAAATGATATAGAATAAAACTTTAAAGTTTAGTGGATGTAAGTGATTTCTGGCTCGGAGCAGGAGAACAAAACTCATTTTGAGAAAACTGCCTTTAAAGATACAGATTGTAAAACTTCATGCATTTTTTATTTGAAACCACTATTTACAGACACAATAACTGATCCAAAGGAAATAACCATGTTTGGATCTGATAACACTGTGCAGCAGAGAGAGAGCTTTACAATGATACCTGTGATGACATGGGCGCAGACAATGATCGTGATGCTGCATCACAATGCCAACTTTTTAGTGGATTTAGGACAAATCAGACAGAGAAAGTCAAAATGTCATAAGATACCAAACACCAAATGTGTATTTTGGACATTTTCTTTCCACTAGTCTGAAAGAAGACTAGCCCAAAATGTTTCTGCCCACTGTTTCTAAGGATTCTACCTTATTGAGTTGAATTATTACTGTGTTGTATTACATTTCAGAATCACAGTACGTCCACCGAAGGTCCCAGATTGTATAAAGGTAGATGTCCATGCGTTTGTGATTATAAAGCAGGTCTAGGTTCTATATTAATACTGTGAAAGTATCAAAGCCTCAGTCCACAGAGAAATGCACACAGCCTGTATTCAGAAACTGAGCCTTAAAACCAGCCGTCAGGACTTCTGCAACTTTGTGATGTCACAACAAAGCAGTCACTGCCCTCAGCAGTGTCCTAAGTCCCGCCCACTTGGACCCAATATCCAACCTTGCAGGATTTGGTTTCTGTTTCTGAGTGTTTACCTGAAATCTGCTTTTTACTGGATCAGTCAGAAAACAGTCAGGGAATTAGAGGAGAGGCTCAGATCCTCTCCTCTGATTGGCTGATTGACCTGTTGTTACTAGAGCTCCAGAGAGAACCTGAGAGAGGAGATGAAAAACTACACTGAGATGGTTTTTGGTTCTTAAAACCACAGATATATCTTCTGATGGAGATCAACACTTCAGATAAACCACAGAAGAAGAGTAAATGGGACCTTTAACTTCCACATTGGCCGTAGTTTGGAAGATGAAATCATGCGGTGTGCATGCTAATACAGAGGGAGAGAGGTCATGAGTGTCATATTCAGAGGTCCACTGCCACAGGTTACAGGTGGATCCTGCGTAACGCTTGATTTGGCTCCACCCCCGGCAGCAGTGACGTCCCCCTCATCAGTCTCATGAAAGTCACCCAGTCATTCTGGGCTGAGCCACTGACTGAGGCTGATATATACTTCAGAGGCGTGGAGGATACCCCCGACCGCTGAGGGTTTATGATGTGGGGAGAGGGAATAAATGATGACGGCATCAAAGAGAGGCCTGCCTTCTGTGCAGCTCACAGCCGGCTCCGGCTCAGACTCCACTGCTCAGTCCTGCTTGTTTTCACTGACACGACGATGAGAAACACTGATTTTATTCATGCTGATTAGCTCGACCTTGATATCAGAGGGAATCCTGCTGAAACTCTAAAGGGTTTAGCATCCATTTCCTTTTATGATAATCTAAATTTAAATACGGACTGTTGAAGGGGAAAGATTGTAAATGTTTGTCCTTGCTTTCTTGGAATCAAATAAGTGCGAGCTGCATGCTAAGGCCCATGACTTTAAATGTAAAATTGCAGTAGAAAAGCAAGTTATGAAAGGGGTTAGAAGAGATGAAGAAGACTTCAAGCACAGGTTTCCAGCCTTTTCCCATGCGTGGCCCACTTGAAAATCTCAAAAAAATCTGAAACTGTTGGAAGCCGACATCAGACCTCATAACTATATGGAGGCCAAATAATTTCTTCTCAGAGCTCTCTTCATTTGAATGATAATGTGTCTCTGGACTCTTTCCTTTTCAGTCTTCCTGTTAGTATCCAGCTATCCGGTTTGATGCTCCAGGTTTTGCCATGGATGTAATCTTTTAGCAACCAAGTACAACATAAAAGTTCCCATCACAGGCTTGTCACATTGACAGGCCCTGGGATAAGTGAAAGAAATGAGTCTTTCAACTTTTTAAATTTATTTAAATATCATCTTAAAAACATTCTTTAGATACAGTATACATTATTCAATTTAGTTTTTTTTACCAAAATTGCACTGCTTTGCCGATGATTTGTCGGCCCACTTGCAATATTTTCACGGCCCACCAGTGGGCCCCCAGCCCACAGGTTGGGGACCACTGAGTATAGAAAACATTCCATTAATGATAGTAAAAATAAATAAAATAAATATATTTTATATTAATATATATTTATATTATATTTGATATAATAAATAACAGCAAATTAATTGTCCTGGAGCCTCAAATCAATTTTAGATGCTTCCGTGAAAATGTGTGTCCTGGTTGCTACTGAACCTGTTCAGTTCTCACCTGAAAACAACACCTGTATTTACTCTTTCCTGGAAAGGGACCTCTTGTGGCTGTGCAAGCACACTCTTCAGCACCACAACAGGTGCTGTTGTTCATTGTTTTCTGACCTGCCGTCACTGTGGTGAAGGTGTGGTTAGACTTTGGCACAAAAATCACTTGGTTAGGGCGATTGAAATATCGTGGCTGTGTCACCCTGTAATCATGTTACTTGATTTTGAAATGATGATGTGCTTCGTGGCTCCACTACAAGAACATGACACGATACTTTTGTCTGGACTTTGAGAGACTGCAGCTGTGAGAGAGGATTAGACATCGTAGATTTACATTTGTTCTGTTGCATATTTGCAATTTGTGTCAAAAGGAGTTTTTACACACAAACACACATTCGTACACATATAAATGTTTCCAGTCTCTTTCACTTCTTTCTCTTTCAGTGTGTGTCTGGCACATACAGGGTTTAAAACATGAAATATGCTCTTACTCTGTGAAGTAACAATGCATCATGGGGGGGGGGCAATTTCACAATTTCCACTGATGAGTAAGCTCTAAAGAAAGGAAAAAAAGGTTGATTTTACAGTTATCCACATTAATGAGTTGCTGTCAAGCAAATACAAGGATTAAAAACTAATTATAACAAAATGAATTCGTGGGGACTGATGGGTAATTGGGGTAACTGGGGTCCCACATCTTGTCCTGGAGCCAATACTGTGTCCTGAGCGGACCCCATGTCCCAGGCACAGGAAGCAGAACTGTGACAGGAGCTGGAAAAAAAAGAAGTTCCCTTTACATTTTTGTAAAGTTCAGTAGTAGGCCATTGCTCCGAGGGGCCCTTGGGAGGCCCCGGGACCCCGGTTTGTAAAGCAGCCGGTGCCATGTTCCCTGCTTCCATGCCACAGCTGCCACAACACAGCGGCTGCTTAAGGGTGATGGAGAGAATGCGGCAATCCATTGGCTGCAGGCTTAGTAAATTTCAGTCGGTGTAGTCCAATGGCAAGCGAGAGAGAGAGAGAGAGAGAGAGAGGGAGAGAGAGACCTGGTTTCTCTATCACTAATCTTGTCCTCGCAACACACTCTCTCCATGAGAGCAATTAGATTCAGAACCGTTTCTAGTGCCTCTGCAATGACTCATTGAAACATCTTCTGTGCTGATAAAGCCGCATCTCTATTCTCCCCCACCACACACACACACACACACACACACACACACACACACTCTCACACACACGCACGCACACACTTCCCCACACACACGCGTATAGGACGTACAGTTGGGGCTGCCTTCAGTGGGCTACGCCGGGACTGCGCCTCTGACTTCGGATTTGCGGAGCGGCGCGCTGGACGCGGACTTTGTTCTGGTTTTGCTGTGTGCTGTGGATTTCGCCTGAAGTCGGGACTTACATCAAGAGTCACACGGTGGAGATACAGGCTGAGGTAAGTGCGCTGCCGCCGGGATGGGATGCGGAGCCTTCCAGCTTTTCCTCCAGCTCGGGGAGGGGGGGGACGGGACAAACGTAGCCTATGTGAAAGCAATGTAGGCTGAATTTCTGTGCGTTTTCAGGGCGCTGACCCTCATCCTCTTCCTCCTCATCCTCCTCTGACGGCTTGCCCGGACGCGCTCCAGCCTTGCAGAGGAGCACAATCCACAGGGAATCCATCATCAGACAGTCACTCTTAACCCTCAGCCGGATCGGTGTCGTTTTCACAACCAGAACTTGTTAGAAAAATGTGAGTAAACAGGCGCAGTGAGGAGTTTCTGTCACCCAGAAAAACCCGCAGCAGCAGCTCAGCCTCAGCCTTGCGCACTTTCATCTGACTCCGGTGGAGCGTTTTTTTTTTTGTTTTTTTTAATTTTATTTTTTATGTAGTTGATTTGTAAATGTTTGAGTGATGAAACGACAGCCAGCCAGTGGAGATGCTGAGCACAGGCGGTGAAATCCCACGGCTGTTAAGTGTGTGTGGACACGCAGGCTGGCGGCGGCGCTCCGACCGAACTCGGTGCCAAAAGCAACAGCTCGGTGAACTTTAATGCGACAGTTGTGATCTGACAGCACAAAGCGCTTCTCCCTCAAGATAGCGGAGCGTTTAAACCCATTTCACACCTGCGTCCCCCCCACCACCACCACCACTCCCCCCACTCTCCCCCTGCGACTCTCCCGTGTCTGAGGTGCAACAGACAGGGGCATCTTCCAGCAGCTGCTGCTCTCTGCGCGCCTCTCCATCCAGGCAGCCACAAGATGGTGGTGTGGATATCTGGATGTGGATTTTTTTTTTTTTTTTTTGAGGGAAAGGGAAGAAAGGGGGGATGGGGGTGGGGTTGGGGAGGGGGGTGTTGAGTGGGGTTTGTGCCCTGCAAGAATTTTTTTTACAGCTACACCGCTGCTAATGCTGTGATTTTAAGCTTGTATCCACACTGGGTGGCATTTCAGGCAGCCTCTGCAACAGGGGTTCACTGCAGCTCCACACAGGCTGCTGCTTTAACATGAGATGACCTTGTGTGTGTGTGTTTGTGTGTGTGTGTGTGTTGTCGTCACAGATCTGCTCCAAGATGATGTCCAGAGTGGCTTTTTTAGGTTCTTGAACTCGGTGCCGAAGATGCCCACGAGGACACGGATCATAAAATCTCTAACTGGAAAATACAGGAGATGTAAATGTTGATGCATGTGTGGGTGGGTGTTTGTGTGCAGGGAGAAGGTGCTGGTGCATTTCAAACCTGCTCAGGTCTGCACTGGCTTTGTAGTAACTGATAAATTAATCTCCAAGGAGAAGCTGAAGATCCTCCTCCAGCTCCGACTCACCGCCTTCCCTCGCCATCTTTATCAGAAAAGAGGAGAGGGAAAATGGCCATGCAGGTGTAAACTCACAGGAGATTATGTTGATTCTGGCTGTGCTGTTGTTTCACAGTGATTGAGAGAACTGGACATGACCAACTTCCACCAAAGTGCATGTTATTGCACCACAATCATCCTCTTATAATCATAGTTCTCTCCCGGGAGCTTGTGATTGTTCAATTTAGACAAACCACACAGTTCATCCAGGATGAAAGTCGTGTCGTTCAAAATGAAAGTCAAACATTTACAACATGCAGTCGACGTCGCCCCATAATCCACACATCGTGCATGTTCCAAATGTCAGCCCAGATTCCTGGAAACACGGCAGAGAACTAAAGCAGGAAATTGGTTTTTAGTCTTTTGTCTGAGGATAATTTATTGGTGAGCATGTGTGCCTTTCAAATACACACCCACCGTTTTGGGTTTTGCCTTCATGGATGTTAACACAGACCACAGTTTTCCCTGCTGCCTTTTTAAGAGGACACAACAGGAAGTTATTTAGTGTAGAAATGACAGAATGTTGCAGCTTTTTTATGCATCACAAGTACAATCCTTTCACTCCTTGTGCGTAACTTCCATTGAGGGCCTCTCATCATATGATACAGTGCATCAGCATATTCACCTGACAGGTCAGTGACGACGTGCGGATGCTGAGCCGGCAGCTGTTTGCTGATCTGCCTAAACCTCGAGCACACAAACACACGACTAACAGGTAGAAACAGCAGGAGCTGTGTAACGTGTTGTTTTTTTGCCAGGTGGCACTGATACATATTATTTTGTGTAATAAAGCTGTGAAGGAGGGATTATTGCACAGTAAGATGTCCTGTTGTGAGTCAGTCCCACACACACTCATTACTCCATCATTCCTTTGTTGCGTGTACAGCAGGTTTGCTGCAGTAACCTGCACCGGCTAAGAAAATGGCAGTGACAGGAATCTGTGAACTTTATGTTCAGTCTTTACTCTGCTGCGTTTTCAGGGTCTCAGACGCACTTTTCCCCTTGGAATTGTGTTAATCTTATAAATATATAAATGAGTTGCATGTGAAGGGCAATGGTGGCTTGAGCCTTCACCCCAGGCCTTCATTTGTTTGACTTGTGTAGACTATGCGAGTGTCAGTGACGTGCACAGACTCTTAAAGAGCAGGGGTAAAGATAAATCAGGGTCAGCTAAATAGTCTGGAGTAAATCTGCCTGGTGTTTGGCTCATGGATATTCTTCTTTCATGTTGGGGCACAAACTGGTTTTGCAAACATGTTTGTGTAAACTTATCCCTGAGCCTGTGTTTATCACCCCTGTGGTTAGTTTTGTTTCGCCCTCGTACAAAACCAGAGGAACAAAACCTCAGTATCGGTTGCTGACCTCTACATGTATTTTCAGTTTTCCAGTATCTGGTGTTGCTCACTTTTCAGGCCACAGAGTGAAAGACACACAAACACAGTGTGCCAGTGGAAATGCTTCAGTATCCTCACAAAATAAACACGGCTACATAAAGCTGATAAATCCTGACTTTACTTTAATTATGGTGTTTATGCTACATGTTGGATCATGACATGAGCAAAAATCCAAAAAAATAACCTGGCAACAAAAGGAGCATTTAAGACAAAATGCCAAACAATTGTTATAGGCTCCAAAAGGTGTGTACTGCAACTGCAGCAGTGAGTCTCTGCACAGGCAGCAGGCACCAGGAGTAATATCCACAGGCCCTCTGAGTCTACTGTGGTGCATAACTGATTCTCACAAGCCCCAGCTCTCTGACATTCAGAGTATGGGCTGCAGTTTGGCATGGATGAGAAGTGCAAAGGGCGGCGAGTCCAGTCAAGTCTAGAATGTGGGTTTTGTACTGATTTGTAGTCCTGACAACCAGACCTCAAATCTGAACAACCACACAGGTCGTTTTTTCCAACCCTCTGATACGACCCATAGCAGTGTCTCCTGAAATAGTGCCCCTTCAACAGCAGGCCCTGGTTGTCATGGTCTCAAGACATGGTGTCAAGATGGTGATTTGGGTTAAAATAAGTAGACAATCTTTGTTGTCATGGTTACAATAATAACAGTGAACGGTCATGGATAATAGAAACAACATAAACTGCTACTGTCACATGGGAATCGAACACCACTCTCCTGTGTCATATTCATCCATCCACCCCAACCTCCTCCTGACGTGGACTTTGTCGCTCTATAAACTACGTCACCGCACTTTTCCCTTTGCTCCTGTCATCATCACTACGACCACTAGATGTCGCCTAGCAACAAGACCTAACTGTGGGTCATAGTGACCTGCTGCACAGATTCGGAGGGGAAACATGATCCAGGCCCAGTCACTACCTGCTCTGCTTAAAGCAAGCTGAATGTTATCACGCGGTACTCAGGTGGAGCCATAACGCTGTTCAAGGTTGTAATGTTTACATTTATATTACTGATAGTTTGTTGGCATATAAAAGCTGAGCAGGCAGAAGGTGAAAGCTTTTGTAAGTGTGGAACATGCAGCTACTTCCTGGAGACAACACTGTATGTTTCAGTGGAAACTCAATTCCTATTCAACTCAAGAGAAAAAACCTGTAGTAAACAACGAGTTCATTCATTTTCATCCAGCGCTGGGTGGGACCAGAGGTTGTATACCGAGACATCCACACAGTATCCTGCCTCACAAGTATGAAGCCTTGTTTATGTTGAGCACATCTCCTCTGAGCCTCTCTTCTGATTGGCTGACTGTTTTCTGAGTGATCCAAGATCCAAGTGGTGACTGGTTTGCTGTGACATCACAAAGTTCCAGAAGTCCCGACGGCTGGTTTTAAGGCTCAGTCTCTGAATACAGGCTGTGTGCATTTCTCTGTGGACTGAGGCTTTGATACTTTCACAGTATTAATATAGAACCTAGACCTGCTTTATATTCACAAACACATGGACATCTACCTTTAGACTGTGTGGAGCTTTAAGATTCTTTTTGTTAAGAGCAACAGAAAACAACTCTGTGCGTCAGTTTCACAAGTGAATCCAAAGATGGAAACTGTGTGTTTCCAGGCTGTTGCTCCATCACACATATGTTCTGTTGTGTCTTTTTTAAATATAGATTTACAAAATAGGTCTCTTCATGATGTGGCTTATCAGTTTATGCAGGTTGTTTTAAGTGAGCTTAAAGGAATAAGAGCTGTTAAATCAATATGTTTCTTAGATTGACAGGAAAAACATTATTCGCTCTCGTAGAAAATGAATCTCAGTCTCATTACGAGTTTAGAAATGTGTTCAAATAGCTGCTGAAAGTGATTCGTCATTGCTGAGAACAGGGAGGTTTAAGCACGCAGGCTGGTTTTATCATTATCCTGCCAAAGGACATTTCACAAAGGAGAGCCACTGCACCACTTGCGAGGCTGCTCAGCAGTTATTGCTGTGGAATCCAGAGCTGGCCGGCTGGAGGTCCAGTGTGTGGAGCTTGCATGTTTTCCCTGTGTCTGCTTCTGTTTCCCCTGAGTGTCCAAACACATACTGTATGCTGGAGACTCCTCAGGTGTAATCGTGAGTGTGACTTGCAGCCTTGTAAAGGACGATAGAGTTAGTTTCAGTGTGTTACAGGAACTGTCAGATGTACGCGGATCAGAATCAGATCAGAATTTTGGGAATGTCTGCAGATCGGCTGCATTGACTTTTATGTATTTTTTTAATTCAGCCATTGAGCCTGAAGAGGAGTAGATGACTGCAATCTGAGGTGTGTTGTTTTTCTGAGAAGTATTTCAAGCTCGGTGACAGAGGACGCTCCTCCATGGCTTTTCAGACATCCATGCTTTATGTAGGAGTGACTCTGCCTGTGCCCACTTAGTGTTAGCCTGCTGTATACTCCACAACTCTGACAGATTCATTTGTGGCTCTCAGAGTAATTTGCAGTAGGCTCAGTAAATCCAGCTCCATCATGGTCTGAAACAATGCAAAACAAACACAACACAGTATACAGTATACTGTGTGGGTATATTTGTAGCTAATTATGAGCTGCAGTGGTTCAAAGTGTCCGTGACATTTTATAGTCAAGAGGACAGGGTGCCTCTGACAGGATCATTTCATAATGATTGAAATGCAAATGACAGTGAGCACCTTCATTGGTATTCATAAGACTTATCTCCTATAATCATTAAGAGTGAGAACAATGTTCGCAACCTCCCCGTGTGTGCTCCCACCAAGGAGAGCCACGGAGCACGCTCTGCATGCAGCGCGGGGCCGCCTGAAGGACGGTTTATCATAAAGCACCGCGTTATTAAAGACACTGTACACTGTGTCAATTTATCACAGGAACGTTTACAAGCGTATAACCTCAGTGAACAATGAGCAACAATTTCATCGCTGCGTCCACCGCTTTTACTGTCTGGACTATTTCTGTGAGGCAGCTGCATTCTCCATATCATAGTGCATTTTTATCATTATATGAACACACTTGTAGGCAAAGAGCCAGATGATGAACAGGCTGTGGGTGCACAATGGCTTGCTCCATGTAACATATCTCCCGTTGCTAGGATGCCTACGAGTATGTGTAGTGATTTTACAGTGATGTCCGTACAGTCAGTGGCTGAGGCTACAAAATGTCCCAGCATGATATCGTGGTCTTCATGACCTACAGTAAGTCAAGCTGATCAATAAATCAGCAGACACATGTTTCTTTCTTGTGTTTTCACACTTATTCATTGTTAATATGCAAATGTGTTGAATGTGATCAGTGCATAGAGAAGAGCTGTGTCGTAAATATGAACATTTATTATGTTCTATTCTTGGGTTAGTGTGTTCAATAATTATAACCCTGAGTGGAGACACTGGGTCTTGGGGTTGTCTGAATTCTACTCTTAAAGACCAATTAGTGTTTTCTGATATTTTTCTTACTGGCAACAAAATAAAAATGTGTTACATTTAGTTTCTTTTTTTTTTAGAGAAAGGCTGGATAATTTAAAACAGCTGCTCACCGTAGTGTTAGAGCATTTGTTGGGGACTATTTTCAGCGGCGGATGAATCCACATTTGGTGCCGTAATGGATATCTGAGGGCAGCAGGGCAGTATTTGTGTGTGTGTGGCTGAGTTGAACTAAACTGCAGCGTGTGTGTTCACGGAACATGTCAGCCAGTGCAACAGTGTGTGTCACTGTAGTGTTTTAATAGTTTTACACAAACACAGTCCCTGTTAGCAGGGTACATGCTGTGTTGGTTGACCTCTGCACATGGGATTTGTTGAATATAAGAAAAATATAGATTATCACTTGATTTATTATTTAAATCCTCCCATTATTTAATTCGTGGTAAGGAGGCTGGGTTACCAGTGGGTCAAAGTGAGCAGCTACCCCAGACCCCCAGGGGACCTAAGGGCTCCAAGTCGACCATTAAATTAGTTTGTTGTAATTAAATTCATTGCAAATGTGTTTGTGAATCCTGTATGCATCACTACATCACATTATGAACCATAAAGCACAATCTAAAACCTTTAATCCCTTTGTTAGGTGTTATATGTTTGATTAGATTATGGTGATTTATGCAATTACGAAAGGGCCTTAAGAACAGTAACTTTTAATTCATAAGCATCATATCAGTTTCAGTTCATAAGTGATTATCACAGGTCTGGTTCTTTATCTTCAGCTCTGGTTCTTAAGCTTCTGTCATAAAGTCTTATTGTGGGAGCGTCTTTGTCACCTTTGACACCTTTCCACCATCTTTGTAACATTTCAAAAAAATTGATCTTGGACACTATAATCCATGCTTCCATCACTTCTTGATTAGAGCACTGCCACTCAACTTCACTGAGGGGCTTTGGGACTGGAATATTTCCATTCTCATAACTGATGGAGAATCCCCACACTGTTTCGTCACCTAGACACTGATTCGAGTGACTTTACAATGTCAGCAGTGGATTCCTGCTCATGGAAAAATTCAGCGGTGATAGTGACTGTTACTTCACAGTCAGTTTAATCAATACATGAACAACTCTGTCCCAGAGCTAGTGACACTTTGTGGAGCCGCTCCATTAACAGTGTCTCAGACCGTGACTTGGTGGACTCACAGCATGTTTGCTTGACTTTCTCCAACCCAGCACATACACACACACACACACGTATTTATTGTATCTCTTGTGAAATGTCCTCTGGGCACTGACACAACACACAACACTCACTGCCAGCACATGATGGTGTTAGAGAATCTAGTCTTTATTTGGCTCTGGTTTACGTCATCGGTTGAAATTTGTTCATGAAAACAGATCAAGTCAAGTTCATTTGGAAAGAGTTAATAATAAAAATCTGTCACAAAATGCCTGTATGATGCCAGTGTGCCCATTTAAAGTTAGACTTGGACTAAAACCAGTCCTACATCAGAGTGGCACTTAGAGTTATTTATGAAGCTTCCTGTACTTTTAGCAAGGAGTGAGAGTGATGGCACTTAATCTGATGTCACTTTCCTTTTAGTTGTGGTTTGTATTTGACAATGAAAAATAGGGGAGACTGGGGACGGTTGCAACACTTGTTGCATTTCTCTGTTGCTTAGAGACTATTTGGACCAGACCAACCAAACTTCTATCTATTAAACATACATCTGGCTGCTAATCCCCCTTACCATTTAAAGATGGTTACATATGACATATCATTCATGACATTTATTTGAATGAAAGGATTCAGATGTTGCAGCTGACACCAACCCTGGAGCTGGTTGCAACATGAATCAGGAATAGTTGCAACATGTTAAAAATACATGAAATTTCTCTCATTAACTTTGCTTTTTTATCTCAATAAGCTTAGTACTCTTAAGATATGCATTGTTGTACAATAAGATTATAGTATTATTTATTTATAGTAATATTTATCAAAGAACTTTTGAGTAAACAGAACATGTAAATATAAGACCATGAGAGGCTAACAAAATAATTCCCCAAATAACTTGTTTGTATTTTATTATATGCTAAAATGAGCAAATATTGCTGCTATGGAACAAAATTTGCTGAATATTTTGCCTATTTTGAACTAAAAATGTTGAAACATTTTGTTGCGTTGTCGATTCTGATTTGGCTGCTTAGCTTGGTAACTTGTTGCAACTGTCCCCACCCTCAGCCATGACAGAACATCATGTGCTCGACACACTGACCTTGACACACACTAACCGTGTCACTTAGAAGTCAACAAAACAATGATTCAAACTAAGTACATTTTGTTAAATTCATACAGAAGGACAGCACAGTTTGACAAGGAATAAGATTTGCTGCAATTATCCCCGGTTGCAACTTTGCCCTGTCTCCGATACAAAATACAGAAAATAGCACCACTTTCTTGTGTGTAGGTTTTATGTATATAAGCAAATCATATGAGTGAAGTTGTCTTAGTAAAATATACAAAAACATGATGCCACAATTAATAAACAGCTTTTGTCTCATAATTATATTTCCCTATAATCCTTTTGCATAACTGAACAACAAAAATAAATACATGTATATCCAATTTCAAATACTAGGTAATTTGATTCAGTTGTGTGCTGACTAGCCTAGTCAGCCCTGTCCAGTCATATCACATTACAGCCTATAATAGTGACACGTTTTGCATATATTGTGAAACATTTTACACACATCACTGACGCTGCAAACCATCTGTGGGCTGTGGAGCACATCTCCAAGGTGAACATAGAATTTTGTCTTTTCCGCTGTCCAACTGAGTATATGAAAACTACGGTTTACAAGATTGATTTATTACTGCAGAATCTGTCGGTTGTGTCAGACCTAAATCATCACTGCTTCAAAACCATATGTTCCCTGATGCTGCGAGGTTGCGAGGATCTTGGCCTCTGTGGAGAGAGTGCATGCTCTCTTTTGGCTCCTGGCGTAACCTCAGTCCAGACTGTATGTTTTTTGTCATGGTCATCAATAAACAGCTCTCCTCCCATATGTGAGGTTCACCCCTCTGGAGCTCTTCCAAATTCTTTTCTTACAGTTCTTTACTTCTAGTCCCTGAAAGTCAGAAAAAAAAGCATCACTCTGAGAATCCTGGCCAGTTAGGCCTGATCTGAGATGTTTGATTAATAAGGGTCCTGCATTTGTTTCTGGAAATATTTATTTGCAGAGTTAAGAGATGTGTGAAAGTGTAAACCGAGCGCAGCAAACATCAGCTGAAGTATAGATTTTAATATGAAGAGACGCACCAACACTGAAACCCTGTATCATCACAGTGAAAGTTGAGCCATCTGTAGC
This sequence comes from Trachinotus anak, assembly GCF_046630095.1. Classification (NCBI taxonomy): domain Eukaryota; kingdom Metazoa; phylum Chordata; class Actinopteri; order Carangiformes; family Carangidae; genus Trachinotus; species Trachinotus anak. The sequence continues at coordinate 13,772,415 of NW_027273877.1, forward strand.
CGATCACAGATCAAATTTTAAAAGTATGTTTTATCCATTCTTAACTATCTTAACTTTCAGCTTTGAGTGTATTCTGGGTATTCTCTTTTCTAACTGAGGCTGCTGAGCTTCTTTTGCTCCAGCAGAAGGGTTTTGAAAGACAGTTACAAGGATAATTCCCCAGGACATTCAGAGATGAGAGGAACAGTAGCATGGATGTAAGAGGATATTTTCCTCTCAAAAATATTTTGAAGGGATTCTTTACTGCAGTTTTGAAAACTGCCTTCTCTTCTCGTCGCCAGTTTGACAATATTGCTAGCAAAACAGAAATTTTGAGATGTTTTTGCCTCACTTTCTGCTGGTTGTCAGCAGCATTGATTGTTACCATGGAAACAATTAAATGAGCCTGAGGGTAGGATGGCAAACTTGAACTGAAGACATTAATCTTCAAAAACACCTCACAGATATATTGTTTCACTTTTTAAAGAGGCTCAGTAATTTCCCAAAACACCTGGTCACTGCAGTTCTTGTGTGTTAGTCACGTTCTTCGACAGCAAACTGGGAAAAGCCTCTCTGTCACGAGCTAGCTTCGTGTATGGGGGGACTGTCATGTCCAAACAAGAAAGGGAGGAACAAAAACTGGTAACACAAAATGGGATAGATGTGGATATACAGTCTTCGACAACTTTGGACCTAACTGTGTAACAGAAAGTAATTCCTAAAACACCTGCTTACTCACTTACTTAATTATTTTTTCAAATGTTACTTAAACAGGAAGACATAGAGCATTTGTTGGGGACTATTTTCAGTGGTGGATGAATACACATTTTTGTCTAGTGAGTTTTTGGGGCAGCAGGTTGGTGTGTGTGTGTGTGTGTGTGTGTGTGTGTGTGACTGAGTCAAAATACACTACATGGTAAGGAAGGCAATACTTCAATACTTGCTAGTTGGTTCTGCATGTAGAAATACAAATATTTTCGATTTGTCCAACTGTTGTCCAACAGCTTAAAGGTTCTGTTTTTCGCCAAAACTGTGTGTATTGTTGAGGCCAAACAAATGTGTGTGTGCATTTCCTTTGTCATGAAACATTTGCAGAGATGAGTAATTTGAAACCTGCAATTTTTAGCTCTTCTGTCTTCTTTTTCTTGGCCTTTTGCTGGCACATTGCTATCTGTTTTTGGCTTCCTGGGGCCACCATAAGTGGAACAGCGTGGAACCATTAACAGAAATTATTCTCCTGTGTACATTTTCATGTGCATCCCTGTGCACAATAACTTATATCATACATTGAGCCTTGCACACAGCCTCACCACCTTGTGACGATCTTGTTCCTTCCACATACCAACACATGAAAAAAGCTTTTTCTGGGTGATGGTGAACTCAGCTCTGGTATGTTGCCACATGACACTGTGTTTAGGTGGATTTCCAGCAGCGTCTGTGCAGCCATTTTCCTGTCTCTCAGCTGATGTGTTCCCAGGCAGACAGGCCTACATGACAGATCCTTGCAGCTGCACTCGTCAGCAGCAGCTTAAATCCTCTCTGTTCTGTTTCACTAATCCTTGTTCGAAAACTGTTTAGTTTTAAAATTGCGCTTGCAAAGATTGGCATGTACTTTGACTCTATTAGCTGGATTCAACTCATTTATTCATGTAGCTTTTTCATTTATATTTGATATCAGAAAGGAGTCAGTGCTGGTCAGCATGAGATTTAATAATTGATTTGGCCTGACTTTGAGTGGCATACTGTGTTTTTTTTTGAATGAGAGGATAATTAATCAACACTCTTGGATTGGAGCAGTCAGGCGTGAGATTTTCTTCAACCCAACCACTTAAAATATGAAAAATATATATTTAAGAAATGTCTTAAGACCTGGGGGCAGGGAATGGGGTGAGAGCTCCAACAGGAAATTGAATTAATGGGTTGCATGCCATCTGGTTTTGACACAAATGTCCATGAGACGCCTCCAGGCCCGCAGAGCAGATTTCTAATTCAAAGGCCTTTCCAAAACTCCCTCACAGAGGAGCCTGAGAATAAACTGTCACCAAATTATTTCAACCAGTCTCCGCACCTCAGCAGGCCTCCACTCATTTTTGAATCTTTTTTTTTTCCCAAAACAAAAATGAAATTCTGAGTTTTAATTGTTTGTCTTAACAGGTTAATGTTGACAGGACTAAGACTCTGCAGCCATGCTATCGGCTCTGTGAGGCTGTTCCTGGGCACAGTGGTACAACACTGTGACATGTTTAGCAGGTTGTTTACCATGATTCAGTGGCGTCCAAAAAAATGCTTGAAGAAAATGACAGAAACTACAGATACAGTGGCTGGGCAGTAAATTACATGATGGATGCAAACAGGCAATATCAGGTCCTTTATGGAACAGAGATGTCACTTCCACTTTGCTATCGTTGGTATCGCGCTGCTTGCCTTGCTTGCCCGGGTGCCATTCCATTGCCATGCCTTTTAGGTTAGCATGTGAGCATGCTAATATTTGCTAATTAGAAGTAAACACCAATTTACAGCCAAGGCTGATGAGGACATCATTAGTTTTGCAGGTCCGTTCATAAAGCAAAGTACTGGAGAAATTAACATCATGACACAAAAAAATCAAAAATTAATTATGTGGGGAACATTAATGTAGCAGGATTGTCACCTAAAAACAAAACAACCAAAACAATGATTAAATTAATTTGCTCTAATTAATCTGGATGTACCCTACATAGACTAATTATGAACTCCAATGCAAGATTAACATTGTTAGAATTATTTGTTGTTACTCAGCTGTGTTGAGTGATGAACTAAAAGGTTAGCTGTAAGCCTTGAAGTCTTACCTTTACCCATGATTTTTCTATTCATTCTATTCATTCACTAGTGAGTAAACTCTTGAATTGAGATAATTTTAATACATCACAGACATGACTGAGTATTTAAGTTAGACCTGCACCACATCTCATGGCAGATTTACCATCAGACCATCAGATTCATACAGTTTGAACTGGAACAAAAATCATTTGTTTGCTGATGGCTCGAGTACAAAACCAAGGTAATCACCAAAGTCTGCTGGATTCATCCTTTACGGACCATGAAGGTTCCAGATTTCCTGGCAGTTCATCCAAAAGTTATTGAGACGTTTCACAACTCATGGTAGCATTAAGTGAAAAGTGAGGGTATTCCCAAGGTTTAGAAAATGTATCCTCTTGGGACCATGAATTTGTAAATGAAATGTCTTGGCAAGCCACCTGATATTTATCAAAATATTTTAGGCTGAATCAAAATGGTGGATCAGCATAACACTGTATGTGGCTAAATCTACTGTGGCACTGTGTAGAAAGATGGATCAACTCTGTTTGCTTTTCTTTCTTCTTTCAGGGTTTCCCATCAAGCTGGAGCCCAGGTAACCTAAGACCGTCCTAGGCTCTCTCCTGTCCTGTACAAGGGAGTCGTACAGCTGCAGTCAGTCTCCATTTGCCGGCTCTCAGGATGGGGAGCTTCAAGAAAGCTACTTTGTTTGGCCGGGGCTTCTTCTCTAAGCTCGCAGCCTGAGGAGGAGCAGGAAGCATTTTGGTGGAGGGGCAGGGGGTACGCTGAGGACCCGAGGTTGGTACCTTAACCACAACCTGCCAGACTTAGGCTCAGCACAGCAGGAGCATGTCAGCGCCCGGAGGCCCCTCATGGATGTGTCGCTCCGCAGCCAAGGCCAACCTTCTGCTGTGGATAGGGCTGACGTCCATCTTCATGGCCACTGTTCATGCCCAGCAGCACCCAGTGGTCACTACCAATTATGGAAAATTGCGGGGAGTGAAGGTTACATTACCCAATGAGATCCTGGGACCAGTGGAGCAGTATTTGGGGATCCCATATGCATTGGCACCGACGGGGGAGCGGAGGTTCCAGCCTCCGGAACCACCCATGTCCTGGCCGGGCATCAGGAATGCTACTCAGTTTGCTCCGGTTTGTCCTCAGTTCTTAGAGGACCGCTTTTTACTCAATGACATGCTCCCCGTGTGGTTCACCGCCAACTTGGATACACTGGTAACCTATGTGCAGGAACAGAGCGAGGACTGCCTTTACCTGAACATCTACGTCCCTACGGAGGACGGTAGGTCAATAGACTTGTCTTCTATCTGTCTTGTCCCTCTTCCTGTGTGTCTTTGTGTCGTTCCCTCCTGTATGTCACACTTGCTTGCGCAGATCTACCCTGAACTTAGATAATAGTATATTGGTAAAAGTGACAGCATCATTTTTTTACTCAGAAGAAATGGTTCATCACTTGTTAATCCAAATCAATATCACTGCTTGAAGAAAGACTCTCTGAGTCTTGTTATGGAACCCACTGGTGCTTCAACAAAATCATGGTGTGTCCCTTTAATATCATCATCGTTTGAAGGTGAAGTAATTCTGACACAGCTTGTCACATCCTCTACACAAGACTGGTCTGCCCCTGCGTTACTGTGTGGCAGTTACTGGTAATTTGGTTAATTGTTAAAATGTGTTTGGGAATATACACCACTTAAAGTTAATGAAAACCGAAATGATGAGGACTATTTTAGGCACATTTTCATTCCTTATAAACAGCTGTCCGGAAGTGGCATTGGTTATATGGTGTTCAGCCACCATGATGCCCCAGCTCCAGCTGTTTTATCCAATCTCGAAGCAACATCTTCTGCCCTGTGCCAGGATCTAGTGTTATGGCTTTATCATTCCATTTTATATTATGTTATATTATTTCATTCTTAAATAAAAGCCAGTAGGCTTGGTCCCATATTCATTTTCATCATATATAGTAGAACTTCTTTTATTTCAGTTGTGTAGTTTTGCACAGTCTGGCCTGCTGCTGAGTTCAATCCTCACTTCACTGCTTTGTTTACTGTGCATCGCAACTCGGCATGTGACAAATACAACTTAAAAACTTGAAATGTAACATGCAATAACAAAAACCAAAAAATAAAGAAAAACCTGCAATTAAAAAAACCCCACAATATTTATATCCCGATATTTCATCTGGACTGTATGGCCATATTAAAAATCAGGATTTCATCCAAGCCTGAAAGCCAGTTATAACAGCTGCCATAGTCAACACAATCAAGGCCAAGGCGGATCACTAATAGAGGCAAATCGCTCATACAGTAATAATAATAATGTTCATTCCTACAGCTCTAACAGAAGCAGCAGAGTTGTGACTACAATGTCAGTGCTGTGTTAGTGAAGAGAAACATGGTGACTATAATAATAATAATAATAACAATAATAATTAAAATGATAATAAAAATAATACTCTTTCTTTGTATCGCAGCTTTCATTCAAGAAATGCAGCTTCACAACAAATTACAACACCACATGAAAAAGACAAAAAATAAACATGATATTAAAATCATTAATGTAAAATTAGATAATATTAAAATAAAATAACCTGAATTGTAATAAAATAGAATACATACAATACATAAAATCAAGTAAGACGGTTTTCCCTTAAGACAAAAAAAATGTTTCCTTCTATTCAGTTGACAGCCCTACAGAACCTCTTTTCCCAATGGCCACAAATGCACCGCAGGTTTTGATTATGCTGGGCTCAGCTTCTTTCACCTGCCCCAGAACATTTTTCCCTGCAGGTGCAATCTCACTGTGGGTTTTATCTGCACCGGGCACAACCCGAGGTTACCCCCGGACAGTGTGTGGGGGGGTGGTGGGCCACACACAAAACTATGACCAAGAATTCAGTTTCCTGAAAAGATGCATATGAAGACAAAATTCTTCAACCATGTTTCATGTCTGTGTTTGTGACTGTGGCTGTCAGGGGACGTTTTACACCTCTAATCTAGACGTGGGAATGTTGTGACAGAGGTTTGTGCTGCTGTTCAGTCTGTTTTGTGGAGTTTCACACGGCACCATCAGGCTTGCGGCAAACACTGTCACTGCTGCTCCGAGGAAGCTCATCAGCTCAGGATGGTAAATGTTGATTTAAGCATAAAGTCTTTATTTCAACCATGAACTAGACGAGTTCATTATTTTAAATTGTGTAATCCATTTTCTGGTGCAGGTTGCATTGTTTTAGTTAATTATATAATTAGGATTTATTGTTATGTGATGCTGGGAGGTGTTATATGGTGTAGTGTTATATGGTGTAGTCTAATATAATTCAATATAATATTACAGCCCCCAGAAACTCAGAATGGACATGGATGAAGTGTTAGCATTATGAGCAAACAACAAACAGCAAATTAAACCGGGAGCAGATCAGGAAGCTGGAGGCTTCCTGCTAAAATATGGCACAATGTACTTAAAAAGTTGGGAAAATTAGATATGTAGGTCTGTCTCATGTATAGAGCAGTTTTAAATACAGACCCGGTTCTCTCTTCTAACAAGCCCTGGGCTGCTGCTTTGAGAATTTGCAGTATTTCGTTGTAAACATTGGATCATTCTTGGCCTTCTGCTACACCCAAAAGGAGTAATTTCATTCTTATTCATTTGATTAGCAAATTACAGTATTTATAATGACACTATTTCAAATTATATAATGATAGGAAAAAAAATTGAAATTATAATGTATATTATTTTTAGCTGTTCACTGTCATAGTTAAAGCTAATATTTTTATTATTCTGTTGAAGTAGACAATTTTTGCTCTGCAACAACATACAAATTTTTTTGGGGGGGAGTTAATGGTTGCTCCCCGTCTGTCCATTAACGAGTCAGAATGCTGTTATATTTCCATCTGTGTATGTAGAGAAGTTGTCTTCAATCAAACACGTACCAGCGTGAGGCTGAGGGAAGGAACATTTCCTCCAAGAGCTTTTGTTCCTTTTAAAAATGAAAAAAAAAACTATTAAGAATAAATTTGAAAATCACATTAAAATGACAGAGCTCTTTTCATTACTTAGCTTTTATCCGACAAAGAAACATTATTCTCAAATGCAAAAGTATATGCGAGCTGTACAAAGCATTTTTTTTTCACAGGGAACAATGCATCATAACCTCTCATGGTGAACATGATGGTGAAATCAAACTCGTTGCCTTGTAATTGCATGGGAGCTCTTCATAAATCCCTTGATTTTGCCAGCAGTCTAATCTGTGAACAATAGTTTGGCCAAAAGAGAGGAGCTGCAGAGGCTCTTGTCAAAGCGCTGAGAGCTCTGCCGCTCCACGCCGCTTTGTGCTGCAGCTGAGAAGAGTGCTGTTCACCAAGAGTGATGCAAAATTAAAATCAAAAGAAGCTCACAGTGGAAGGTTCTGTATTGCTCTCGGGTTGAAGGCTCATCTGTAATGGCTTGTTTTCTGCACTCCCTCGTTTGAGTGAGCACTTGTGACTTGGAGTGGGTGAGACACTTCAGCAGCCGAGCACTTTACCCGTCCAGGTCCTGCAGCAGCCGGGTACAGGACTCGGAGCGCGTCCTGTAAAAAGCAGCGTGTGTGCCGAACATAACCCTGGGGTGGCTGGAGGTCAGGCTGTTTTAGGAGGCAGTGTGGGACAGTGTGGGACAGTGAAGCACGTTAATGTGTGTGTCTGGCTGAGATCTTTGACAGCTCCGTGCTAAATTTAGTTTGAGCTCTTGAGTACATGTTAGATTAAAAAGTGCAGGAGAAGGATAATCTCACAATCCTGCGTCGGTGCACAGTCAGGGGCTTTTCTCAAATGATTCAGTATCTCCACAAAAAAAACACAAAAAGTTATTGTACTCCACTGGGGACAATAAATCACCACACAGCAATCCTGTGTACGCAACAACAATTTGTTTTTGTGCATTTTTTTCTACATTGACCAACAGTATTAGTAGCCTGGAGTAGGGTTTTTCCAGGGGCCTGGGTCATTCTGGTTTAGCCGAGCTGCACTGTGATGACATACCTTTCCATTACGGCCTCACAGCAGAACAGGGCTGCTGTGGTCCTGCAGGGCCCAGCCCCAGCCGACCCGTCATCCTCCCCTAGAGAGCAGCTCTGCTTATAAAAGTCTCTGTATGTTTATCTCTCTGTAGCTCTAGTGGTTTGGAGTTCTCACATTTCAGCCTTAATTTTTACTAAATCAGAACTTGTAAAAAAAAGTATATCACTAAAAGTTCACTTTCAACCACATCTTACAGTCTTCATCATCAGAAGTTTGCTCACTTAAAAGTTAGCCCATTAAAATGGAGTAAACTCAGTTGAGCAAATTCTGCCCACTGATGAAAACCTCTGTAATAGCAGATTCAAAACATAAAAGGTGTCTGAGAATTAAATGGGCTGCAAACACAAAATCCTTTTCTTTTTAATAGGGCAACCGAATGTGCAATGTCCCAATGTAATTTCACTTTCTGTTGCAGGGAGCATCTTTGAAAAGCCATGAATTCTCTAGTAGTGGCTTTATTTACCTCAGTGACAGAGAGGCCAGGCCTTTATTGGAACAGGTCTATATTAGAGGCAAAAACGTAATTTCTCATTTATTTTTAATTATTTCCTTGTACCCTAATGCCAGCTCAACATGCTAGAACTCACTTTTAATTTGAAAAATCAACTAAAAGTCCCGAGTTTCAGTGACGTTTTTGAGTTTGTGTGCTCTCAGCAGACTCGACTCTGTACTGAAGCTGAAGTTGTGGTATTTCTTGTATTGGTTGGTAGAAATCAGGTGCACATGTCTTTATGTTGGACTTCAGTAGCTAAAGTATCAGTAAAATGTCTCACTGCCTTTTTTATCCTGTTATGGAGGATGAACTCTTGAAACTATCTGGGTAACTCAACCCTGCAGTGCATTGTTTTGGAATGGGCTCATGGGCTACCACATGACTGCTAAAATACAACATCCTGTATCCAGCGTGGCAACTCTTTATCGATTTATTGAGAAGTCAACTGACAGAAAATTCACTGGCAATTTATTTTGACAATCAATTATCTTTGGAATTTTTCAAGCAATTGAGTTTTTTTGTTTGGGTTTTGGACTTGAATTAAACAACCAGTCTGGATTCACCACCTTGGGCTCAGGGTAATTATAACAGATAATTTTCTTCAGATCATTTTCTTAGACAAAGAAATTCACTGATTAATTTAGAAAATAACTACAAACCAAATATAAATATATTTTAAAGACATTTCCACAATATGGCGGCTTATAGCAGATGCATACAATATAACTCACAATTCCCTTATTCAAATCCAGCCAAGGACCTTTTCCCATATGCAAATATAATATATGTACATGCATAAAATTTCTATAAATCATGCTCGCAACATGTATGTATATATATATATATATATATATATATAAACTTCATAACTTCATATAGCCAGAGGATGAACATATGTGATAATAATATATGCCCTGATAGGTGACATATATGGTAACATCATTCCTGATATAGGGACATGTATATTACATATCTGTATGAGCTGTGTCAGTAAATAATAATGGTGGTGCTCAGGAAAACAGGAAATTTGAGGCTGAGGGCGGTGACTGCTTTGTTGTGACATCACAAAGTTCCAGAAGTCCTGACGGCTGGTTTTAAGGCTCAGTTTCTGAATACAGGCTGTGTGCATTTCTCTGTGGACTGAGGCTTTGATACTTTCACAGTATTAATATAGAACCTAGACCTGCTTTATAATCACAGACACATGGACATCTATCTTTGTGCTCTTTGGGACCTTTAAATGACTTAAATTATCATTTGATTATCAAAATAGTCACTTATTAGTATTGTGTGAATCAGCTAATGGGCGGACTATGTGTTGCTCTGCACCAAAACCATCTGACTGTCCATTTGTAATGGACTGGTGTAATCCCCGCTGACATTTGCCCATTGAAATATTTAATGTATTGTCGTTTGTTACATGGGAACATCAGTGTGTCCTAAATACCAACTTTCCTGCATCTTCCAAAATAGACTGCTGTTCCACATGACCACTATGACTTCATCCATTTATCCAACAGGCTTTTGAAAGGTTTTCATGAGACCAGCCATTGTGAAACATGATGCACTACATTAGTCCAGGCAGCGCTATGTCTCCAAGCTATTTTAATGGATTTTTGAAAGCAATGGGAGCCTGTGTGTGTTTGGAGGTGAGGTAAACCTGTAGGAAAACACACCGCAGTGGCTTCAGACTGCACATTAAAACCACCCAAGGTGGAGTTACGAGGTTTCAAGCTACACAAAAGAAAATGTGAGGCTTGCTCAACATCCTTTGCTTGTTAAATGGACCAAACAGTACTCTGTAGATGTAGATAATGTACTGCAGTCATCCCATTATTTCCTGTTATTGCAAATAGAGAAACAAAAGCGATGGATAAAAGAGTCATAATAATATGTCTCCTCAGTCTGAGCTCGGTGGGGAGTGATGTGTCTGTCCCAGTTAGAGCTCCCCTCGCTGCCCATCATCTTTATATCCCCTAGGTTGGCCTTTTCAGAAATCTGGTTTTACGTCAAAACATCCTGCCAGCCGAGGATCAGGGACAGATTTATAGTTTTACTGCACCTCAAGTGGGTTGACGGATTAAGCGACGCCTATTCTTTGTCATCTGATTTGAAGTTGAAAGAAGAAATCCACTACGGCCCACTCTGAGCACGCTCAGATGACTGTATTGTCATAGCCTTTTACACTTCCTGCTCAGTCCACTGGCCGAGGAGGGAAGGTGCTGGCTGTGCAGCTGAAATGCCCGAGAGCTCTTTTCATTTGTGCGCATAAAGAGGGAAAGAAGAAGATATGGATGAAGTGTGGAAGTAGAGAATGAGAGGCTAGTTTGGAGTGTGTGTGTGTGTGTGTGTGTGTGTGTGTGTGTGTAAGCTGGCTTTATCAGGCTCTGCAGTAACAGCAGACTGACTGGGGAGGTGGCATGCAGCTGTATAGTGAATTAATCAGAGTGAAGATGTTTCCTCCGGGGGGCTTTCTCAGAGAGGGAGACAATACCACGGCCTCCTCGCCTCCATTTTTTAATTGTCGGCATCTCCTGCATTAGTTCTGTTTTACGTTTCAACGCTCGGCTCAAATGTAAGGCCCAGCGCTCCCTTCCTGTGCCCTTCCACAGGCACTACCAGCAGCTTAATGTTTCAGCGGCAGCCATGATTTATTCCAAGCTTCCGAAGCAAGAGACATTTCTTCAGCTTTTTGTGCAGCGGTGGAGCAAGCTGTTCCTTAAATTAAAATACTCTTTGCAGCACTTTACAGGGCGAAGATAAAATGAGGTAAACCGAGGGAAACATAGAGAGAAAATAGCTCTAAGACTCTGCATTTTCTGAGCCACTGCTGCTCAGTTTTATTTACTTCACATCTCGCTGCCAAACACATCCAGTGATTATGTAATTTTGTAGGGTGTAAAGTCAGCACTTCCATTTTATTTGGTGTAGGCCACAGTCCAAATCCGTGCTACGCTCAACCACAGTCGGCCTGGTGTGTTATAGGAAGTAAAGTCAACCTACGTCAACTTTGTGTATTTCTATTTCACACCTTCAGGTTCACGTTTTGCTGCCATGAAAAATGAATAGAGTAATATATTGTTTTTGCATGCTTTCTGCTGGTTAACCACACACTTAACATCTATAAAGATCATTTTTATTTCACTGCTATAAAAAAACTTGACAATTGTTTCACTTCCTGCTGTTAATAACTGATTAAATTTTCAATTCAAACAGCTAAGTAATTGTCCTTTTAACAGATGTTTGTCATTAAATCACGACTCAGTAAAAGGGAATACATTATCAATACGTATTCTGTTTTGCTTAGTTTCATTACGTAATTTCTTTTGATGTAGGCAATTAAAATCTTCCATACTGGGGAGTGAGCTGCCGTTAAAACATATATAATGTTTTTGAGTTGAATAAATTCTGTTTCTCCAGTCAGTCTCATTTCCTCTGCTACAAGTCTGAAGACCTTAATTATTGTAGTTGAGATTGTGCAAACATCACATTTCTACATGAAGCTGTGTTTCATTAACTGCCTCAGACTAACTGACCGGAGGGGAGGGGGCGAGACACACAGAGCCAAACAGTGGGGGTCAAATGAGACATAAACATGACTCCGAATTCACAACAGACCACATTTTATGGCATTTTTCAAAAACGACAGTGATTTTCAGTGAATTTACCACCACAGACTACAAGTCGCAGCTAATACATCTATAGCATGAAGACAAATGTTGGTGTCATGATCACACACCCACAAAGCAGTGAGTTCTGGACAGAACCTGAAAAAAGACCAACTGTATCATTAATCCCATTTTGATTTAATGTCATCTTTAACACAAAAAAATATTAACATAGTGGAAATCCAGAATAATCCACAGTGCCAGAGATGTCTGACCATAATTCTCCAAATGACATCCCCAGTATAGAATAAGTTAGAATAAGTGATATAAACCTTTTACCCTCAGACATTTGGATTTGCTTTAATGCAATTAGAGATTTTTTGGAGGTGAGCGCACTTCAGTTTCACTTCATTTCTGTTTTTTTTTTTTTTTTTTTTTACTTTAACTCTGAACCCAATTACAAATTTGTCAAATAAGAGTCATTTATGGATGACATAAGCTAATTCTGTCACACCCAACTAGAAACCTGTATGGTAATGACCTGCAACTGAAAACTCCAGTGAAGTCCACTTTCACCTTTTCTCCTCAGGGCGGCTGCAACAATGCACCGAGATGCTCCCAGGATTCCTGCTGTTATTATCAGTTGCATGGAAGACCTTTAATTAGTTTTATTACATAATATATTATGTCGTCATAGCAAATTTAGAAGCTGCAGCGACTGCTTCGTGGGCTTTTTTTTTTTTTTTTTTTTTTTTTTTTGCCTTCCAGGAGGTCATGTACAGCTTAAGAGAGGGAAAGATGTGTGATCACAAAAAAATAAATAAATAAATAAATAAATTTAAAACAACATACTATCAGTATGTATCAGTATTAAGAAAATAAAAATGTATAATATATTATATTTATATATATTCTGGGAAAAATAATGAATAAAAATAAGCAGTTTCATTATGCTGTTTGCCAGATTTATATAAATGATATAAATGAAAAATATGTATAACTTAGTTTCAAGTGTATTTATTTTTTTACGTAAGAACCTCTGTCTCCTTAATGAAACCAAACCTACTTGTTTTTTGTGGATTTTTTTACATTACATTTACTCATTTGTCCGATGCTTTCATCCAAAGCAACTTAAAACTTTATATGACGACTGACTTTAAATAAATGTAAAGTATCAACAGTGTAGGAGTAGAAATCCTATTACTGGCTGCGTGTGAATGGGTTTTAGAGTAATCAGGTTGTTCCACTGGAACTAAATCTGGTTTTCGATTTCCTGCTTTAATCTGATTTCTGATGGGTTCTTGTGGATGTAGATGCAGTCAGAGGGAGCTTTTGATGGGGTTTCTGTCTTATTTTGAAATTCAGTCTTCACACTCTAGCTGTAGCTGGAGGGCTTATTGCCTACAGGTAAACAGTGCACATTCTCCCTTCCTGACAAGTTCTTCATAGATTCTGACCACAAACTGCAGCATCGCCTCAGATCCTGTCCTTGTTTACAGCTGCTCGCTGCGCACGAGGTCAGATGCTCAGATTTCCTTCGAGCCTTTGACTGCGTCATGTTCAGATTCAAGATTCATGAATGAACACGAAAGGGCAGCCAGTCTGGGGCCTTTCAGCAGACAGAAAATATGCTGCCACCTTCTGAAAAATGGACTCTACCTGCAGTACCTACCATCCCACTTGACATTGTTGAAGGCAACATTTTTACTCATACCAGAGCTGTGTTCCTCTGACCCTCCTTTCAGCACTAAGTGGCCTTGCAGCACTCAAAGTGCTTCTGAAAGGAGCTGCCATTCTCATGTGTTCCTTTGTGATGGACAGTTACACGCAGGAGATGGGGAAGGAAATGAAGTGAGGCTGGACCACAACAGAGAGAGAGAGAGAGAGAGAGAGACGGAGAACCGTCATCCGAGTCGTAAACTCCCCGTTTCTCGTTCTGCCAAATGCGACAGAAAAAAACATCAGTCAGGATGTGACATTTGGAATTTGAGACATGCAGCTTTTTCCATCAGTCTTCCTTCAAAATGCATGGTGTTACATGACACTGAGAGACACGGATCAGCATGGAGACAATTCAGACACTTTTCTTTTCTTTAAGAGTGTGATCAAACTGTTTTTGCTGGTCTTTAAGTCAGCTGTTCATATATTCATATACAGTATGTGCATTATTTTAGGGAGTCCCTTTTCAGTTATCTTACATCTACTTCCCTTTAATTTACCAACGTTGCTTGTAAAGAGGAAAATCTGCATATGAACATTTTAAACATTTAAACAAGGTTATTATTATTATTTATTATAGGTTATTATTCTATAACATTAAATTCTACAGAGGTCAATTCAGTCCCACTTTCTTTATAACTGTCTGTACATCTGTACACTTACTCACATTTCTAAGGCAGCAATTGAACTTGAGTTTTTAAGTTGAATCACATGAATTATTTTTCCAGTGTACAATGGGCAAACTCAAAATTTTGCTTAATATTGCACACTGATCAATTGTACTATACTATAAAAATAACTAATAACTCAACTATAATAATATACAATCTGAGTTATGGATCTGATAACTTAAAGGTCCATATAGTGTGTTTTTTGATTTGCTTGATAATAAAAAAAAAAGGTCTAGGTTCTATATTAATACTGTGAAAGTATCAAAGCCTCAGTCCACAGAGAAATGCACACAGCCTGTATTCAGAAACTGAGCCTTAAAACCAGCCGTCAGGACTTCTGGAACTTTGTGATGTCACAACAAAGCAGTCACTGCTCTCAGCTACGCCCCAGGCCCCGCACACCTGGACCCACCATCCAACTTTGCAGGATTTGGTTTCTCTGAGTGTTTACCTGAGATTTGCTATATTTTTATTAGATCTTTCAGGCTCAGATCCTCTCCTCTGATTGGCTGACTGAATCTGTTGCTAGAGCTCCAGAGAGAAGCCTGAGAGAGGAGATGTAAAACTACACTGAGGAGGTTTTTGGAGATCCACTATTCAAAAAAAACACAGAAGAAGTGTAAAAATATGGGACCATTAAAGCCCTGATTCACTTCAGTTGCATCTTTTGTGAGCAAGTACGTGTTTATATTGTTTTGTATTATAAAGGTCATGCCAATCATTCTGGGCAGCTTGGCTTATTTAATGAAACCACTGTGAAATATTGACTTCATAAGGCTGTGGGTGGGTATATTCATCTCTATGTATGTATTCCGATCTATTGAGGCTTGCCTATATGTTGTGCATTTATATGTGTGTGTGTGTGTGTGTGTGTGTGTGTGACCAGCCCGAGCAGATGTGGGTGTTCATGCTCGGCTGGGTTACATACTGACATGGCGCTGGCCCCTGCTCTCTCAGCGAGCAGCTATATTGTGCAAACACTCCACCATCCCAGCCATGCTGCCCCATTAGGTGCCTGTTGAGAGCTATTCTCCACTATCTGCTGATCAGTGAACGCTGCAGCACGTGTCCTGGAGGTGAGGGTACAGCGAGGCGAGCAGATGACGCGCTCTGAACGGTGAAAGAACTCAAGGACTTTTGGGTAGTGAGGATAACGGGCCCCATTTCTTCAGTAAAAACCCTCATTGTATCACAACCGCTTCATTTCATTACAGCGAAGCAACCCCTGCAGTGATAAGACCATATTATTTCTCAGTTTTAAAGGCCATGTTATCAAAGCCATTAGAGTTTCTCTCACTGTTGATGTTTCATAACTTTACACAGATCTAAGATGTGAACGCTGAGCTGCTGGGGAGGATTTCAATTTCATATCTGTGTGTTAAAAAGAAAGCTGAAGTTAGGATACAGTTAGCCTAGCTTAGCATAAAGACTGGATGCAGGTGGAGACAGCTAGCTTGGCTCTGTCAGTTCAGAAATACACCAACCATCACCTCTAAGACAGATAGATAGATAGATAGATAGATAGATAGATAGATAGATAGATAGACAGATAGATAGATAGACAGATAGATAGATAGGAGGGAAAGAGGAACAACTGGCAGGACTTGAAACATATTCTTATTGCATGTAAAGAAAACCCCACGCGGCATGTTTTTAGCTTTAAGCTTGTACAGATAATTTTTGAGAATAAACAAATAAACCCATAAGAACATGTAGAACTTTATTCGCAACAGCAAAAACAACCTTTTTGTTACAAACGGATTTTTGCAGCCTGACCTCAGCACTGGGTTAAGGTTGTGGCTCTGAGAAACTGTGTTGAAAGAAATGGAACCACTAAAGTTTTTTTTTTTTTTTTTTATTAATATATTAATTAGCATGAAGCACATCCAGACACAGTATTTACTTTACATGGACATTAAGTCCTGTAATTGCAACAACAGCGAACAGCAGAAACCCGACTGAGCTAAGAGCCACATTTAAAGCTGCGACTCAACAGGAAGAGACTGATTCATCTTCAACAGGAACGACTGTTTGTCTAACAATGTGTTTCCTGCTCCCTCCAGACAATCTGACCAATAAGCTGAGTGCACGTTCTCACATGGTTTGCATTTGGGTTTGCTTGAATTTTCCCGTGTGTGAAAACAAACCGAACCGAGGGGAAAATGCTGCAAGTTTACGACCTCATCAGCTGAACCGGACCGGAGCAAACGAGCTGTAGGTGTGAAGACGCCGTTACAGGTTGCTGTTAGCTCAGCTGATCAGCTGCTCTTCATGTTTATCTGGCAAGCCCCCACCTGGAGGGGCAACAAATCCTCCAACCTAAATGACCACATAGGCCGCTACCCTCAGATAAGATCCATAGGAGCATCCCAGTGGCAGGTGTATCAGACCTTTGTAGTCATGGTAACAATAATAAAGCTGGTTTAACATTGTGAAATAATGAATAGTTTAATTAGGTTCAGACTTAGGAAAAGATTGGTGGTGGTTTGGGTTAAAATCAGTGTTTGACCTTTGACCTATTTGTTTCATCAGACTCCATCAATTTCACATGGGAAATGAACACATCAGGCTCCCTCCTATGCCCCATCGTAATTACTATAATTATGTCCTCTAAAGGTCACTTAATAATGAAACCTAGCCCGTTTTTTTTTTTTTTTTACAGGACGACAGTCTTGGCAGGGAAACCTCCAGTTACAGAGTGTGAACCCACAGCTAATGTCCATCACTGCAGTAACTCACACCCTCATGTCCAGGGACAGAGGAGGTCTTAGACTTTACTAACACTCACTGACACATGGCACTTGAAAACAGATGTGATTTAAAAGGTCAGTTCACCCTAAATAACAAATACAAATATACTGGAGAGATTTCTGCCTTTATCTCATTTCAGCAGGGGTGAATGGAATTTAGTTTACGGAACTGAAAACAAATGAATTGCAAAATAAAAGTTCAACGGGAAGAGAATCTGTGTCACCATTACAAAACAGCTTTTTTCTTTCGTTTTAAAGTAGTTCCAGTGAAAACTGTCCAGGAGCTGCATCACCAGACTCATTACTTCTGCACATTTGTATTTCTGCAGCTCTTTGAGCAGAGCCAAGCTAGCTGTATCATTTTTTAATGCTAAGCTAAACTAATAAGCTACTGGTTGTCACTTCATGGTTTAGCATGTAGATGTAAACCCTCAGAAGGAAACTGAACGAAGCTGAGGTCCATTACTCAAAATGTAGAACTCAAAATTTTTAATTTTTTTTCATTTAACACCACTGTTCTTAAAAATGAAATGATATATGAATAAAAAGGACAAACTAATAAATTATAAAACAATTTTCTATGCACATACATATTTGGGAAGGGAGGCCATGAATTAGTTTAGCAACAGCTTGGCTGAAAGTGGAGGATGCAGTGTTCATCACGTCCACGTTTGACGTTCAACCCAAGAATCCATCGTCCAATGCGACTGAACGGAGGGACGAGCTCTTCGCGTCTGACTGATGCCCTGCTCGGCTGCAGCACGCTGGCTGCACGCTTAATGACTGTGTCACACTAGGGCGGCAGATTTTAGCTGATGGCAGGGTTTGGTCATTTGCTGTTTTGCCCCTTCCAGGCTGCCGTAGCTCAGCACTGTGATTCTGCTCCCGCTTGTTTTCCCACACACAGCTCGCTGACCTTTTTCCTTTTGATGCCTTTTTTTTTCCTTTTTGTCTCAAAACAGTTTTTCTTTTTTTTTTTTTCTTTTGAAATGTTTCCCCTTATTCTACTTTTCTCCTCAACACCAGGGGCCAACTCAAACAGACAAGGCGCCGATTTCAACAGTAATGGTGGCCAAAATAAAGGTATTTTTCTATCTTTTTCCCCCTTTTTGACCAACAAAATAAAAGCCTGACACATGTGCATGACAGCAGACATACAGCCCTCTTTTGTAATCGATTTCATTTGACCCCTCTTCCTTCCCCTTTCTACTTTTTCCTCCCCTTGAAGTGCGTCTGAGTGCACTCCTCTCAGCTCTTCAGTTTTGTGACAACCTCTTTCCTCTTTGGAGTCATGTAAAGCAGAGGATCTTTGCTGAGGCGTAAGGGCACCTCTAAACAGGAAGGAGCTCCCAGCAATCCTTTTCTCACCTGTTTTTGCCACCTCCAATAATGATCTGAACTCAGCTCTGCATGTTAGTTTACCTCCTCTGATGAATTAAATTTTTAAAGTGATCATGTCCCTCTCCTCCCTCTCTACATTCCCCTTTTTCCTCCACCATTGCTCGGTGAAGCATGAGCACTAACCCGTGTTGTTTTGACAGTGGAAATTTGTTTCATCAGCGGCACGCGCAACGTCTCCGCCACATGTTTTATTCTTTCTTCTATTAACATCTCACTCCTCTGCATGATAATAACCAAATAGCGCGACCGTTTTTCTTCTCTGTGTTGTCTAATCTGCGGGGACTGACAGATGACTGGAGGTGAAAAAGCCACAGGAGACATTTTTGTTAAAGGACACCATTTGTCTTCTGGGGGCCCGACACGCAAGTGCCAGAAAAAGCAGTGACATTTCGGAATCACATTATTATGGGCAGTTGTTCAGTTTTTTACGGACGCTGCTCTGAAGATGATATTTGACATAATCCTCACCGTGCATTCTTCTGCATGAGTTAGCATTGGCCAAGCAGCTGTGTCTGAGTGTAGACTTGGAGCCAGTCTTTAAAACTGAGGTAGAGGAATAATCTGTTATGTTATGGAGATATTTTACTCCATGTTTGGCCAGATTGTCTCATTGAAGACAAATTCCTCTTTTTCCCTTTGCTTCCTCCAACTCATCAAAATAACTATAATGACAAACAAACACATGAATACATAATTTAGGGGAAATCATGTATTATGTAACCTCTCAGTGACCACTTATGAAACAGCTGATGACGTCTACATCTTCTGTCTTGTTGACAGCAGCTGACAGAAGTAAGGTTTCTGAGCACCACCTTTCTCCTCGCAGGACTTGCTGTACATTGCTTCCCACTATGTCATTTTAGTCAAAATGTTTGGAGACACAAAATGTTCAAAATTAAATACTTTTAAAAAATCATCATTTGGATAATTGCAAGCTGTTATTTAATTTCTTTTTTTTTTTTTTTCAACATGAAATTTTTGTGCCATTTCTTTACAAATTTTTTTTTTTTAAAGAACTATGTCATGTCATGTGATTGTTAATATGGTGACATTCAGGTATTTTATTTTGAGGACTAGACCGAGCATGTGACAACTTGTTTCTTTTTATTTTCTGGTTTTGTCATTTTTTCATCATTGTCCTCACATGAGTTAGTTAGTTTCTCAGACACAGAAAAGTCACAGACTTTAAGTTAATACGATAAACAGATACCTCTGAGATTTCGTTAAATGTTGGGGTATGAAGATTTTATGCTAACTCGTATAAATAATGATATTCTAATAACTATGTGTAGTATTTTGAGTTGCATGTTACTCATTGTCCACACAATGCAACAGATACTACTGAAAACACAGAGGTTATGTCTTTAAATTTTCCGACATATTTTAGGAGTTCACATTCTGCACTCACACCATGATACATCTGGTGTATTTGAGCTGAAATCAAAGGGACTGAGTATTTTAAAGCAACCATTGTTCATTTAAAACAAAATGTAGAGAGAGAGAGAAATATGTGGGAAATTTAATTCAACAGTTAAATGAATAAATGAAATATGAAATTGAAATGATCATTTGAAGATTGGTTGATGGCTCATGATAATTTTTCTCAATTTCCTTGCTGAGGGAATCACTCCGTCTCTAAATATGGCCCTGCGTCTATAGTGCCAGCAATCCCCCATCTTATGCTTCTTTTGAAGCCCTGACAATGTATGTGCTAATTGGTTAACATGAAACTCTTTCTTTCTGTGTGAACAATGGATTGGAAATTTCCATTTGTATGATAAATGATTCAATGTGGACACTGATATGGCTCAATCGAGATTTCCTTTTGGATAAAGTTCAGACTCTGCATTAGTCCAGGGTTTCTGCAGCAGAAATATCGCATCTATTTAGATTTATGACGCCATTGCATGTCTTATTTATCAAACTGGTTTTTCTGTTGTTTTCCAGGTTTCCGCTCTCTGCCATTATAGTATATACACTTACAGGAGGACGATGATTTGATAAAGTCACAGATAAAGTGGGTGCAGAGAATAAATGTGGTTTGGTGTTGATTTGTTGAATTAATAAGGGCAAGAACTATGAGTACTGATGTATTAAAATGTATAGCTGTGATGGAGAAAGGAAACAGGGATTGTAATGACAGCAGATGTAGAGTAAATAGACCACAAAAATATCAAGGGAGCTCCACCACAAATGAACGACTGTAAAAAGAAAGAAAACAAACAGATTCATAGAAAAAGAAATAAATGATATCTGATTATTTCATAACAGCAGGTCAAAGAGGGGACGGGAAGTTGTGGTTTCGTGTTCATTGAACTTGAACTTGAAGTTTAATGAACGAGTTAATAACTAACATGTGCATGGGGAGGGAATTACCAAATTTTGTTCGGCAGGTGAAGTTGAGGAACAAATTTAGTTTCCTGCTACTTCATTAGAGCTCATTGCTTTGCAGCATCACATTATCAGTTCTGTTCTGAGCTCAGCGATCTCAGAGAAATCCTGTACTTAACTGCTCCAACCGCTTCATCTGCAGAACGATGCCCGTGTAATGAGCTGCTGCTGTAGAAGATCAGGTGCTAATTACATGCAAATTGTCAGAGGCGCAGTGCAAATACACTCTCGCTATTACATATGTAAATGTGGACCTTAGTGTATTTTATTTTTTTTATTTTAATTTTAATTTGTCTGGGGTTATTATGTTTTTCATACTGTTAACAAATCCCATGAAAAGAGAAAAAGTCTTGTCTTAATTTCTTCCCTCTGAGCTCCAAGTTCAGCTACTGAAAATCTTTAAAAACACCTCACAGATATAAAGTAGGTCACAGCTGCTCACTATCATTTCTGTCAATCAAAAGGAACTTTGTTGGGGACTATTTCACTGGGTCCTTTGTCCACTCTCTTTTAGCTCTGTTTTTGGTCTCTACCAGCAGATGCTCCACCATGTTCACCAGCCGACCAAAACAATGAGCTGAAAGAAGCTAAAAACAGCCTGTGGAACTGCAGATAATTCCCTGCAGGTTTTCACCCTATGAGCGTCATTTGACGCATCATTAATATAAAAAATGTGATGAGTGTAGCTTTAACGTTTTGTTTTATCATTGAATTACCCAAGTTTCGATTCGTTTCAGCAACATTGGGTAGGGCAATGGCAAAAGTGGGATGAGGAAGCAGCTGATAGGAAGCAACAGGATTCATGAGAAATGATACTAGTATTTGACCATGATGTTGTTGTCCTATGATCTTATACTTAAATAGCTGATGATAGGTCAGCTAATAGAGCTGATTGGTCGTTAAAGGCATACTCCAGGCCAAGATATGCTGGTTTTTCACCCCTTATTTGGGTCAAGCTCCAGAAGACAGTGAATGGTACAGTTTCCATAGTAAAATCGACTCTCTGTCTCCTGGTAAACGCTCACATCTTTCAAACTCTACAGGTCTAGTTTGTAAGCCAGGCTTTCTATTATAAATTTCTTTTCTCTTAGTAGTATTGAGAAGTTATTTTATCATACTTCTTAAACTTCCTCCAGAGTCACAGAAGACATTATGCAGCTGTTTTCCAACCAGTCCTCCAACCTGAACAGCCATGTCGGTCGTTTGTTCCATGACCCATAGGAGTGTCTCTCTCTAATTAGTGCCCCTGTACTGGCCGGCATACCGGACCTAGGTTATCATGGTTACAATAATAAACATGTGCACTGTACCAACTGTACCTTGGTTGCCATGGTCGCCATGGTTGCAATGATAGACAGTCATGGCTTGGTTAGGTTTAGGCATAAAAACCACTGATCGTGATTTGGGTTAAAATAAGTACTTCCTTTGATTAGATCTTTGTTGTCATGGTTACAGTTAGGGTTATGGTAAAGGATAAAATAAACAGCACGAACTGATACTTTCACATGGGACTCAAACACCGGTCCCTGTGTTTTGTTGACCCATCCATCCAGCCCAACCTCCTCCTGATGTGGACATAAACTACGTCACCGCACTTTTCCCTTTGCTCCTGTCATAATTACTACGATCATTAGATGTCGCCAAGCAACATAACCTAACTATGGGTCATAATAACCTGTGGGCTGGTTGTTCATAGGCGGACAGTCTCTGGTTTTCGCAGGCTGAATAGTACTCTCCATGACGAGTGCACTGATGTTTCTGTGTAAAGTGGGTGGAGTGGCCCTTTAATCCAAGGGTTTAATCCTAGGGCTTAGTGATTTGTTGCCTGGCTCCTTTTGTCTCATTGGTTCAACCATCTGCTGCATTAATGTAATGACATGATACACTGTTTAAAAGTTGAACTGATTCCAGGAGTATTTTTATGAAAGGATCCCTTTTATTTTCTTTAGGAAAGTGTAATTTGTTTAGTCCTGGTCTGTGGTGGGATCTTCTCAAAGCTCTGGTTTCCTCTGGGGTTTCATCAGCCTGGTTAGGAAACACCAGCATATATTGGATTTGTATCTAACAGATGTAGCATAGTTTACCTCAAATTAGAAGAGCCAGATCGCTGGGAGATGGCGCTGTGTTGTTAAAATAGATAAAAAAAACACACCATCTGCCCACAGCAGGTGTGAGGAAAAAGACAGTATCCACCTTGGACCTGCGAGAGAAAATCCAATGCCTTTGATTATGCAGGAAGAAGTGGTCCTACTGAGATATTTCTAGCTCAGTTTTAGTGTAATGGAGATGAAGATAAAAGCTAAAGAAGAGTGAAAGTGTCAGCTTTTGATGGTCTTACTTTCTGCTGTGCCGTGTTGAAACTACAGAGAAAGGCCAACACTCGCACACCTGGAGAAAGCTCTGGATAAAGAGGCGCTACCTCGGCCTGCCTGTGCTTTCAGGCGAGCGATGCAGGATCGATGCTCTCTGACTGTTTGAACATCTGCAGTGGCAATGAATTACTGCTGTGGCTCCCCTGTGGTTCCACCTATACCTCAGCGGCTGCTGCAGAGAAACCTCGCAGCGCTGCAGACAGCCGCTCTCAGACCTTATATGCTGTACTCCCCCACACTCATCACTGCTTCAGGAAGTTTACTCGTCGCCGTTGAAGGAGCCTTTGTCAGAAGTGCTCGCCTTAAGACGGCTATTTGAATCAAACTCAATTATAATTATTCAATTATGAGCCCAGAACAAGAAGTGCTGAGGGTATTACTTGAACTGCTGTTTGAGATTTTACTGCATTCGTCCTTTGAAGAGAGACACATTATGGTGAGCTCGAAGCAGAGGGGCAGCATACGGTATTCAGATAAACGTGTGGAAAAAAAAAAGTATATATATATATACTGTATCTATGTATTTAAGAGCTTGGAAGTGGGGTAACTACTCCTGGCTCAGCTTGAATCTGGACAGTAGGTGGAGGGAGTGAGTGAAGAGAAAGAGGGTAGAGAAAAAACAGTATGAAGAAAGAAGGCAGCCTGCAGGTGAGAGGGACAGCTTCAGGGCAAAGGAAGAAAACATCTGACCAAAATAGAGACATAGAGAAGTGGACAGACAGACAGTGACAGAGCTACTGTAAGGTGTGTGTGTGTGTTAGCGATGAGGAGAGGGAGGCAGCCTGTGTGTGAGAGACAGAGAGCGTTGTTGTTTCTACTCCATCATGCAGCTGAACACAGCAGCAGGTATTTTCCCTTACATCATTTATATTGTACAAACCTATATTAGGCAATTAGTGCTATAGCTTTAATAATTACGAAGGAAAATTTGTTTTTAATATCGCACATAGTGATATACGGCCCAGTGTGTTATACAACATAAACAGTATTTGAACCACATATGTAGGGGAAATGTAGTTTGGAGGTATGAGTATGAAAGTAATTCTTTTTCGAGAGCTGTATTATAGAGCTTTTGTGTGAATAAATCAAGTCTTACTTAGTTTGAGTCATTGTGCAGTTGACTTCTAACTGACGTGGTTAGCACGTGTTAAGGTCCGTGTGTCGAGCCAGCAGATGCTGCTCTGTCATGGCTGATAGGGTGGGTTACTGTAACTGCCCCCGAGCTAAGCAGCTGAATCAAAACAGACCGCACAGCAGCGTTTATATGTGCGGCACAACAGATGTAACAATTACTGCTCATTTTAACGTATAATAAAATACAAACAAGTTATTGTGTGAATTATTTTGTCCCTCACGGTCTTAACTTTGCCTGTTTTGTTCATCATAAGTAATAAACTAGATAAATTGTGTCTATTTTGACTCCAGGTTGGGTCAATGCTCTACACAACACAGAACTCAATTCTCTGAATATTATTGAATAAATAATTCTATAATATTTTTGTAAAACAATGTGTATTCTCAGAATTAATCAGTGAAATTTAATGTATTTTTGATATTTGCAACCATCCCTGATCCGTGCTGCAACCACCCCCAGGATTGAGGTCAGTTGCAAGATCTGAATTTTTACATTCCAATAAACATTGTGATGATCTTTAAATGGTAGGGTGATAAAAGTGTCGCAACCGTTCCCAGTGTACCCAACCAACAAAATGCAGTTTTTAATATATATACGTACTGGAGGTAAAAGTTAAGTCAATGACTTAATACCTTGATTTTCACATTTCTTTAGCCAGCAGTCATTAGGCTGTTTTCAGGAGCTTTTTAGCTGTTGCTGACAGGTTTGTGTTTGGCTCTGGGCCCAGTAATGACTTTCTGTGGCTCTGGAGAGAGGAGGCCGGCTGTGTTTTGGCATGTCAGTAGAACTGTATTGAACAGGAAGTAGGTTGGTGTCCGTGGAGAGCATGACGGGACAGACAGCAGTGATAGTGGTGGAGGGGGACTCGCTTTATATCGCCTCCATTAACTGTCCCACTCTCAGTAGACAACACTGAAAGCAATGGAAAAACTCAGATAGACCTCCCCTCAAACAAGCCCCCCCCCCTCCCCTTGCACTCTCAAACACCGTCCCACCGTCCCACCCCCACTCTCCCCTATAAAGATGAGTAATGTGTGCAACGCTGCACAGCCAGTGGAGAAATATATTATCCCCCCGGCCCGGGTGGCAGTGATGAATGTGTGGGACAAACTCGCTGCACAGTCACCCAGGCAGCTCCACAGAGTGCAGAGAGCGAGAGACACACACCGTCAGTAAGAGACAGAGAGAGAGAGGAGAGCACTTGAAGCGCTTTGATTTCTTTAGTTTTAAGTGCACTCCTCGCTGACAGGATGGGGACACGGTGCCCCGAGACCATCCTCCCCTTCCCTAACCATCAAACATGGCTCTAAATCTGCAGGGGATCTCTCTGCTATACTAAAGCACCATGAGTGGACAACACCCCCCCACCCCCCCACCCCATGACTTCTGCCTCCAAAAGAGATGGGCAGTAACAGTCACTTTGCCTGTTTGTTTGATGGAGAGCCAGCTGAATAGTTGTGTCTGAGCCCACAGAGGCCTGCAGCGACCATCAGATGTGTATCAGTTAGAGTCTATGACAACTTAATGGCAGCGCTCTTGTTTTATGAGCATCTGCCTCCTCAAGGTTGTTCCCGCCGCCGCCCACACTGTTCCACCGGCTGCCTCCTAATGTGGAGCTAAATAACAAACAGGAACTCTCTGACACCATCCTGCCGTCCTGCCTCTGTAATTAGCAGCTTTGTATTTAGCCAGAGCCAAACTGTACCGGGGCCCAGGGTACGGACCCCAGTACCTCCTCAGGCTGACTGTTCAGAACCCCCCCCCCCCCGTTTGGTTACAGGTGAGGAGTCGTAAAATAGATGCAGAGTATTCGTAAAGCCTGGGCCCCCACTCACAGCACAGTGGAGATTAATAACCTGCCACTGAGATTTGCTTTTCACTCTTTCCCCTCACTGTTTTCTTTTGCGGAGGAGGTGAATGATACACTCCTTCTGACCCCTCCTCTCCCCCCACCTGTCTGGCTGTGTTGCTTTCTGCCAGGCCTACCTAGGTACAACATGTACAGCGTAGCCAGTTTTCCTGTTGCAGCAACTGGAAGAGAAGCCAGTGATTGGTGTAGGCAGTGGGCATCCTCTTTAAATCAGAACAGAGTGGAGCTCTTTACCTAGTTTTTCCCTTCACAGTGGATGTGGAAGTCTGTGTTTAACGTGGCATGAGTGACTTTAAATAACATGCTCCTGAGCGCACAACGTTTCCTAATAAATGCCAGTGTTGAAATAATGGCTGTGTCTCAGTGTGAACAAATAAAGGACGTCCAGCAGTGACCCGACCTTTAAAAGCTCACGTATTAAAAGGTCCCATATTTCACTCTTCTTCTGTGTTTTATTTGAAGTGTTGATAGCAGGTCGGTGAGCCAATTAGAAGATGTTTTCATACATTACCAACATCCTGTTGCTTTTATTTTTATATTGTTTTTTTTTTTTTTTTTTTTGGAGCACAGTACTGTCTATGCAGCTCCAACGCTTCCTGCACTGTGTTTGAGATGAAAACTCTTCCACTTCCACACAGGGCAGTTTACTGGGATGGGCTGCGGGGTCAGGGCTTGTCCAGGCTTCGTAGTGAAACTAGAATATCATCAGAGCAGTGAAAGCAGCTTCAGAGAAAAGACTTCAAGTGTCAGAATAAGCCCGCTCAAAAAAAAAGGCTAACCTAAGGCCTTTAATTTGAAACATTAACTCCAGGAAGTGTTGCATTTCACTGCTGGGGCCACCGTTCAAGCCTTGAGTTTAGGTTGGAGATGTGGCTATTACCACTAATCCTAATCCTGTCTGGAATTATGGGAATTATTCCCTGTGAGTCAGGCTTTTATTGTGAAACAGCTGTGGAGGCAGTGTTGAGTTTCACTTACGTTGGCTTACAAAAAAAAAAAAATTGACGCAATTGATGAACAAAAACGGTGTTAGAAAGACACAGCAGCAGAGTGGAGTCACATGACTGTTGCACTGATGCTGTTTTTGCATTAACAGCAAATGAAAACAGATGCTTCTCAACAGCGGCTCAATTGGCAGCAACATCCTGTCTCAAATAAAGTCCTGCCTCTCTGCACTGGAGGTAAATAGTTGCTCTGGATCTCTCACAGTAGCAGGCGGAACGAGTTGGCCGGCTCCTCTCTCAGTTTGATATTTTCTTCAGCAGATGCTCTCATCCCAAGTGACATTTGAGAGACTTCCAAGCAGCCCGGTCTGCAGGGCCGGGGATAATGGGTTTGTTCAGCGTGTTGGTTCCAGGCGATCGAAGCTTACTGTAGTGCAGGAGATCTGAGAGATGCTGTGTGCAGACAACAGTGATACTTCTTTTTGCAGTTTTTTCTTTTGGGTTAAAAGGAGTAAAGTGGAAAGATATGTTCACCAACACTATTTATGCGTCAGACTGGCTGTTGTTAAGTCTTGGTAGAGAGCGGCCAGAGGATTTCATGTTAGTCAGCTGAGGCCTGCTGATGATGATGAAGATGCCGCCAACTGATTTATTGTAAACCCTGCTTGTACTGAGGATTTATATCTTCTCCTTCCATCTTCTTTCATGCAAATGACCTAGTCTTAATTTATAATCACCACCTACACATGTACTAATCACCCAGCTTAATCACAACTGGAGAGCCTCATAAACAAGGTATTCATCTGGCCTAATTGCAGCGTTCCCTGAGCATTATACAGAGAAGAATTGGAGGCAGGAAAGGAGACGGATGTGGAGATTGTAGGGTTAAAGCCGTGGAAGCTCTCATCAGGGTCTGCGTGAGAATGTCAAACCTCTAGCACCAACACTCTGTCTAATGTGCTCCACGGTAAAACAATCAGTGTTAAATTAAAAAAGGGAAAAAAAGTCAGACTAATCTGCCTTCGTGCAGAGATGGATGGTGTTTAGTGTGGGTTTGTTGATTGCAACATGAAGAATAAATGTCCTGCATGTGTCCTGTGTGACCGAGATCCACCCCAAACTGTCACTGTATGTTAGCTTCAACTTAGCTTAGCTTCATGTTAGCTTCAGAGAGTGGTGGAAGAGGTATGTTTTTTTTTGTTTTTTTATATGAAAGACTGTAGAAGTGCTGTATATTTTAAACGGTTCTGTTGGGATAGTGAGATTTTTTTTCTTTGCTTTGTCAGGATCATTTTTTTATTTTTTTTTTCCAATCTGTGAAAACAATGGCAAGTGATTTATTTATTTTTTTTTGTCAGGATCATTTTTAAAAAATTTTCTCTGTGAAAACAACCTTCATAAGGCAACTGCCATTTTTGGCCATTGAGAGTGCCTGTTAAAAAAAAAAACAAAAAACAAAAAAAAAAAAAAAACAGTTTCAACTGTTTTCACAGATGGAAAAAAATGGAAATAAAAAAAAAAATTAAATCAATAGATTTGTTCTCATGGCTTCCATGAATATTTGTTATTGTCTCTGTATAAGAATGAAACAGTTGGAATTAAAATGTCCCCTACAATATATGTTACTTTCAGCCTGGGGCAGAAATTTTCTGTTGTCTGTATTGGATTTTACCCAATATGCTTGGTTTGTTACAGGACATCCCAGAGACCAACTGGTAATCAGCCAGGCTGCTGTATCGACCAGTATCAGGTTATCACAGCTAAACTGGTATTTTATTGGCTGCAGATGTCAGTAGAGTAAAGTTACTGTTGGTTGTATTTAGTCTGTATTCATTGAGGGATCTTTAATCCTCATTTGTTTATGTAAAATAATGAGGATCTGCTGATATGTCATTGTTAGTTATATTCTTCATCTCTGTATGATACATACAGTAGTCTTTCATAGTGGAGAATGATCCTTGTCAGAGTATAACACCGTGTTGTTTTCCTGTTGCAGGTACAATCATCCGTATATATGTATATATTAACTCACTAGTGGAGGAAGGGGCAAGTTAATTTGATCAGATTAAATGTTGAATTATTGAAGATATAATTGAAGATTTAATACTGACTTAAATATTTTAGAAACTAAAACTAGATTGTGACATTGTGCCGCTCAGGGGCCCCTCAAGGTTAAAATATACAGTGGGAGCCACCTCAAGGCCCTTAAAACATCAGTTCATCTTGTGCAGTTAATTGAATTGCCACTCAGTAGAGACGGGGCCTTTCGGGCCCTTTATGATCTTTGCTTTTAGTGTGTTTTGCTAATCTATGGATGCATAGATACTATACCCCCTGCTTTCCATCAACTGCCTTCGGTTTGCTTCTTTGCAGATATCCACGATGAGAACGGGTTGAAGCCGGTCATGGTTTACATCCACGGAGGCTCCTACATGGAGGGAACTGGGAACATGATCGACGGCAGCATCCTGGCCAGCTACGGGAACGTCATCGTCATCACAATCAACTACCGGCTCGGAGTTCTCGGTGAGTCTGCTCGATCCGGGGCTTTAATTAGTTTGGAGGAGGCTGATTGAATCAGTTATTGATTTAATGACTAATTGGCTCCTGCTGTTTGGTCTTTGCGTGCAGGGAAAGCTACGACACTCATGTTGCTGTTTGGGTTCACAATCAAATCCTCTTAAGCTTTTTTTTTTTTTTAAATACATTTTTGAATCTTTGATGCCTTTAATTAGACTGGAATTACTCATGGTCTGTATGTTACCATCGATTTTACCAAAGCAAATCGAGCAGGTTAATCCGTTCACACTCACATACACACTCATGCACAGACGTGTGATACACACACTCGCTCTTGACTGCGTGTGAGGGTTGTTGGGTTTTTTTGGGGGGGGGGGTTTTGTGTTTTTTTTTTTTTACACCTCCAGCCATCATGCGTTTTCCCAGTGCCAGTCAGCTGCTAATGGTCTTTTTTGTTTTTCCACTGGCTGCTAATGGTAGTGTAGGAGGTGGTTTTCATTTTTCTGCATTCTTCTCTCTATTTCAAATGGTTGTGTTTCAGTGCAGCCTCGGACGACCCACACATCACCAGATAAGCACATGCAAATAAAACAAAGACTCTTGCATTTATCGCCTTTTCAATTAATTTAATCATCCTGCAGCATCGAACATCAAGCAGCCTGAAAAAGTCAGTTCTGGGAAAACGGACCCACTGGTATCTGAGCTGGTATCGACACCACGGCGCTGTGCATCTTATTTTGTTCCCGTCTGCGAGATGAAAGCGGTTTCTGGCGCACACAGGGATACTTTATCTTGCCTTTGACATGAAGGTTTGGCTTCTGAATGTCCAAGAAAATGTTTGAGTCTGAGCTGAGGCTGATAACATCAAACGTTTTTGAGGGACGGAGTTTGGAGATTTCAGCCACTCTATACTGAAATCCTTCTGGAGGGTTTTTGTCTTCAAGCTCAACTTGTATTTACTGTGGAAATGATGCCTTAAAAACTGTAAATCTAGGTGTAACCTATAAATTGGACAGAAAACAAACCTGTGAACCTTCCTCTTTACAAAGTCTCACCTTGGTTAACAACCTTCCACCTTTAAAGGTCCCATATTTCACACTTTCACAGTGTTTTATCTGAAGTGTTGATATCCATAAGAAAATATAATTGTGGTTTAAAGAACCAAAAAACATTTCATTTTAGTTTTACATCTCCTCTCTCAGGCTTCCCTCTGGAGTTCTAGTTAAAACAGGTCAGTCAGCCAATCAGAAGTGAGGCTCTGAGCCTCTCTTCTGATTGGCTGTTGTGACATCACAAAGTTCCAGAAGTCCTGACGGCTGGTTTTAAGGCTCAGTTTCTGAATACAGGCTGTGTGCATTTCTCTGTGGACTGAGGCTTTGATACTTTCACAGTATTAATATAGAACCTAGACCTGCTTTATAATCACAAACACATGGACATCTACCTTTAGACTGGACGGAGCTTTAACTTGTGACGTCAAGTGAAGTTCATCCCTCAGGAGAAGATTTATTCAGCCTGACTCAGAGCTGCAAAATGTTGCATCAGTATAACAGGATATTTATGAACACAGGTGATATAACTGGTGATGGTGTTGAGTTCATACTGCTGTAAATTAAGATCTGATCCTGGGCTCTTTGATAAGCATCAGTTTCATGATCAAAAATAAAGAAATAATAGAAATAAAGAAACCAGTATTTATCAATGTTGAATGATCAGAACATATTACCTACATTTACAGATTTGCCAGACGCTTATATCCAAAGTGACCTAGAAGTGACAGAAAACATTAGAGCTTCCCGCCCCTAGTGATGATGTCAGCACTCTACAAGGCAGAAGTTATACATTTTAATTTGTGTCACTTTGTTTAGTAGAGTTGCAACAATAACCATAACAACATAGGCATGACAATTATAACACACATTACTGTTCAAATTTTAGTTTTACTTCTGCAGGCACCAGCATTGTTACATCTTGGTTCAAGCATGCTGCAGGCTCATTTGCTGTTGCGGTTTAGTTTTAGTTGTCTTTCTAGGAGACAGGGTCGTTTCATGTAGTCAATCCAAAATGGCTTCCACAAAGCAGCTGATATAGACACTGATACAAAAATTACATTTAAATCTATTAAATCACAGCCTTTTAGGTGCAAACCATCATTTTATATCCTTAAATCTGGATTGTAAGATACTTTGTGAAAATATGATGAATGACTAAATAAACTTCAACTAGATGCACTGTTTCCTGTATAGTTTCAGAATAAATCTCTGCTGCTTTTTACACCGCCCAGTCAGAAGCCAGTGGTTTTAGTCTTGATACTAAGTGCACTTACATGATCATATTTCATGGATTTGGTTTCAGCTCTAAGCTGTGTGACATTATCTTGGTATTGGAGGCACATCTCAGTTTGTATTCATTGTTTGCAGCTGTGACGCGGTTTCGTGTGGTTTCTCTGCTGTTTGCTTGTGGTTCATTGTCTGTTGAAGTGAAGCCACAGTACACCCAACCACCGCCACTGCTCCTCTCTGCTCTGCTCTGCTTAGCATTTGTTATAAGGCCGAGCTGTCTGCACCAGTCACTATATTTAGTTGCCTGAGAGCCGGGGGGAGAAGGTGTTCTGGAAAAGTGTGCACAGTGGAGAGTAACAGAGAGAAAGGGAATGCAGATGAGAATACAGATAGAGAAAAGCAGAGTGACAGTGAAGAAATGGAGGGCTTGTTAGGCTGCGTATTTGACTCACAACATATGTCTCTAGTAATTGATGAGTGATAATGGTGAGTGGTGATGTTTACCTTGATAACATGTTGCAGAGGTGCTAGTTAGAGACTACAGCAGTCTGCAGCTTCTAATGCTTTTCGCCTTTATTCCATCTCCATGCAATCTAGACCTGGTTACCAACTGAACCACAGACCCTCAGGGGTTTTTCATAATTTGTAGGGGGGGCTCTGGTCCACTAGCTTCTGTAACTTAACTCAACCTCTAATTCAGCAATTTTTTTCATTGGTGAAAAAGATAAATCTGCATCAGCTTCAGCTGCTGCTAGAAGGAAATTAAACCATTTAAATTGTGAGCACAGAAAAAACAAAAAACAAAACTACAACTTCCATGAAAAAAACTACAAGTACAGGAACAGAGGTGTCCCCATCATTTTAATTTGGTTCTGTTCATATCCATAAAACCATGGAGTATTTAACAACATCTACAGCAGACAGTCATGTCTGTCCCACTGTATTACAGACAGCGAACTAACCACAGATGCTCCACTGTCCTACTGTCATTACAGACAGTGAACTAACCAGAGACGCTCCACTGTCCTACTGTCATTACAGACAGTGAACTAACCACAGATGCTCCACCGTCCCTCTGGATTACAGACAGTGAACTACCCACGGATACTCCACTGTCCCACTGTTTTCACAGACAATAAACTAACCACTGACTGATACACCTGATCTGTTTGAGCTGTAACATTAAGCCTATGAAAAGTTAGGGCTTATGGGAAATGGTGTCTGTTGAATGACGCTAAAATACATCAAATGAACACAATGAACGTTAGATATTATTCGTTGTCATAGAAACATATGAAATGAGCCACACAACACTTCTTCTTCTGAGCTCTGTTCCAATGTCCAATGTCAAGGTCAGTAGGGGCCCAACTTTTACTCTGGGGCCACGTAATACGTCAATCAAGCCGTGCCTGTAATGTAAAAAACTGATAAGCTGATGAAACAGTGCTGAATGCGGCCGGATGTTTTTTTGTGGACCAGTTTTCATTGAACAGTCCCACAGCCAGATGAGCTCTGCCAACTCGGTCACAAATACCTTCCATATCCTGCTCTGCAGCTGCTGCACAATAAAAGCCTCCCGCTGGCTCCCTGGTAGAAGGCTTTTAATGTGAAGCAGCAGCCGCAGGAAACGCACACGTTGCATGAACACAGATTCAGCAGAGCTGCAGGAAAGTGGCTCATGTCTGAACAGAGCAGTAAAGTAGACTTTGCTTTGGTTTGAGCTACAGCACTACTTCAGGTCAGCTGCGGTCAGCCCGGCTGCCCTGCAGGTCAGCGCAGTCACACCCTGTTGTGAGGCTGCAGTGGAGACGCAGCGTTCTCAGCCTGGGAACATGGTTTCATTGCCACAACAAAGTCTGTTGAGGCAACAAACTGTTATGAGCAATAACTGATCTTTAAGGGCCCAGAGAGATTGTGGCAGTGGGTGAGTGGCTCAATGCAGAGTCTGTTGGTGAAGGAGGGAACATGAGCTGCTGGTCCAGACATGAGGAGGAGGAGGAGGATGATCCTGAGGCGCAGGGAGATGAAGGTCAGTCAGGACTAGAGTTCACCAGCAGACTGAATGATCTGGTGAAGAGTCACTGGAGAACCGGGGCTGATGAGATGGTGAGATGGCGCTGAGTGGAGCGGGGGGGGGGGCTGCAACACAGGAAACACTGGGGAAGGGGAACTCACCTGGACCATCAGACCTGAAAATGAGCACACGTTTCTGGAGCAGGCAGATTTGTTTTTAGCTGTGAAGTTGTGAGAACGTGACCGTCAGTGACAGAGATGATGAGCAAAAATGACAAATATGAGACCCAAGTTATGTAAATGCAGAGGCAGCGTTCACAGAAGCTGGAATACAGAGAAACGTCTGCTGCATGTCCATAAAACGGGCGCAGCGGTCCTCTCACCTCTGTGTCGTGGTTCAAATGCCTCAAACACACACCTCCAGCTGCTGCCGGGAAGGTGCTAATGTGCGACGCTGCCCGCCGCAGTGTGTGTGTGTGTGTGTGTGAATGCTGGGCTGAAGCAGACGTCTTGTGTGAAGGGACGGCGAGCTCTGCAGGCAGCGGCAGCGCCGACAGGCTGAGAGAGGAGTGTGAGCGGAGATACTCATCACCCTTCACCACCTCACCCTCACACACCCTGCTGGACAGCTGGCAGGGGCTGTGTAGCTTACACCCTTTCAAAAGTACAACCGCACTGGTGTTTCAGTAAACCAGAGGTATTCAGTGCACAGCCAGACTGATACTGCCAGGCTGAGGACAGCTAAACTCACTTCCTCTCCTCTTTCATTTGCAGACCAGTGAGCACCACGTATCACGGCGGCTTTTCAGGGACAAAAGTCAATGTTTGCCTCTTTATGGAAATGAAATGATCACGCTTAGGTATTCTGCTCCACAAACTGTTTCGGTCAAAGCTGAAACTCAACCAGATCATGAGACGTTCATGGTCACAGGAGAAAACTGGCTTCCCCTGTTCAACCTGCTGCATGACTCAGCACAGTCTGGCTTCAGAGAGGATTGTAACTTATTTAACCAACTGAACACAGCATTAAATGTGGTTATAGTCATGTTTAGCATCTCTTACAGCATCTCCGAGTCTCTCTGATTGTATAAAGGTAGATGTCCATGTGTTTGTGATTATAAAGCAGGTCTAGGTTCTATATTAATACTGTGAAAGTATCAAAGCCTCAGTCCACAGAGAAATGCACACAGCCTGTATTCAGAAACTGAGCCTTAAAACCAGCCGTCAGGACTTCTGGAACTTTGTGATGTCACAACAAAGCAGTCACTGCTCTCAGCCACGCCCCAAGCCCCGCCCACCTGGACCCACCATCCAACCTTGCGGGATTTGGTTTCTCTGTTGTTACTAGAGCTCCAGAGAGAAGCCTGAGAGAGGAGATGTAAAACTACACTGAGATGGTTTTTGGTTCTTAAGACCACAGATATATCTTATGATGGAGATCAGCACTACAAATAAAACACTGTGAAAGTGGAAAATATGGGCCCTTTAAAGATCCCTTTATGTCAGTGTGCTTTAGTGCAGGCCTAAGTCAAGTAAATTGCTTAATTTGTTATTTCCCAGGATGTTTGCCACAAAGACCAAAGTAATTATAAAGAAAGTGGAAGCTCCATTTATTACTGGGAACTTTATTGCTCACATATGTTTCACAGTACATTTGTAGACAAAGTTCATATTTTTCATGTCCATGGCTCAGAACGTTTGTTGTGCACTGACAGAAGGACTCTTTAGGTTAGGCCAGCAATTATGAGAATTAATGAATTGGAAGTGAACCAATTGAGCACTGTCTCTATTTTCCTTATAATTAGCAGCAAATTACAGAGTTCTTTTCAGGAAATGTCTTTAAATTATTAAAGTAAATCATTACCACAAATTACAAAGAGTTTAAGTCTCTGAACACACACCATTAAAACCACACAAATTCAAAGCTATGGTAATAGTAATGCCCGTCAACTAATTTTTTTTATTCTTCAGAGGTTTTATCCTCTCAAAACATGAGAATCAAGACTTTTCAAGTCTCCAGTTAAACCAGCTCAGGTCTGTGTTTGCTCCTTAAACATCTGGAGCAGTCAGGATCTGCCTCTGCCCCAACAAGTCGGGTTGGCACCAGGATGACATTGGGTTTCTTTTATGCCGGCCCTGCTGCAACATACCAGTGCCTCTTGTATCTGGGACTGACAGCGAGGAGTCCCCTGGTTACAGTTTCACTGGCAGAGAAAAGAGCATGGGGATCCATGATGCATCACCAAGGACACAGTACATGAGGCCTGTCGCATCATACCCAAGAAGACTCGAGGCGGTAATCACTGCCAGAGGTGCTTCAGCTAAGTAAAGGGTCTGAATACTTTCCAAATGCACTGTTGACAGGGTGGAGGGCAGAGCACACATCTTAGAGCATTAGGCCAATCCTTCATGGCCAACACATGCTGTGAGGGACGGTCAGTGAGGCAGCAGCATCATACATCAATAGGTTCCCCTCTTTGGGGCCCACAGGTTGAAGCCTGCTCCAGAGCTGCAGTGGACCATCACAGTGCCCAGATTTCAGTTCCAGCAGTGGGGGTACTGGAGGTGCCAGGAAGAGGTCTCTTGGATAAGCCCGAGTGCCATCTGGCCTCAGGAAGCTGTCACACGAGCCAGAGTGACGGTGGGCTTCATTACGCTGCACTGGGATCTGTCAGAGGCACATGGCGCTCTCCATTTTCCCTCCCTCTCACCCTCCCCGCTGCCTATTGTGGCCAGACGTGAGATGACTAGTGATTGCTGCCTGATGGAGATGTGTGGCTGCTTTGCTCTCTAAACCAGTGGAAGAGAGGAACAACTCAGCTCAACCACCATTTTACTGTCTCCATCGATTCTCTATCGAATGCATCAGGGGCTCTTTACAGCTGATTTTTTTTTTTTTATTCATCATTAAATCGCATTTAACCTTAAATAGACAAACAGACATTAAACACAAACAGCACTTTGTTAATTTTCAAGAATGTGTCTTTTTATTTCCATTTTCAAGCCTGAAAATTGCAAAACATTTCTGAGCTTTTCTCTGCATTACCACGGATCTCAACCACTGGTTACTGAAAGCCAGTGTGAGTAATACGTTGGGTTTTCTGGCTCAGGTTGTCCTGGCTCCTCCAGCCCGCATTTGGAAGTGTGCTTGACCAAGATACTGAAGATGTGGCAATTTAATAAACACAGCAGAACAGGTGCAGAAGGAAAAACTGAGGTACAGATGGAAACCTGTCACTCAACGCGGCCACACCCTCACTTAAACATAAGTTTAGTGCTTAATAAAATGTACAGTTTCTGTACCAGGCTGTAAACATGTTTCTTTCTGCTGTAAAGACATGTGAACATGGGAGTCTGTGGGGACTGACTCACTGCTGGAGCCAGACTCTGGTGGTCGTTAGAGGAACTGCAGTTACCACTCGGACCAAACCAGAGCTAAATGAGAGTGAATATCGAACTTATATCCATCAGGTGGACACAAACACAACTTCACATGAATGATCTTATTTCTCTGTAACCACTGGGTTACAGAGAAATAAATACAACTATCTACTAACATTTCTACTGTGTCAGCTGATGAAGTGAGTGTTGTGCTCACAGCTCACTGGTTAGTTCTTAGTTGATGCAGCTTTAAAGGAACATCATGACACTGATGTGATCTTGTTGGACAGGAGAGGATCAGTACTAGCTTCATCTCCATGTGTGTTTAGTACAGGCATCCAGGACCTGTTTCACTTAGCTTAGTGTGAAAGCTAGCCTACTGAATCTAGCAGCTCCCCTTTAATAATAAACTTTTGTTACATACTTTTAAGTGACACATTTATCCTCACCTGGCCTCTATTATCCATGTTTCTCTCTGCTTTTCCATTATTTCATTCTGCTTCGCTCTGTTCTATTCTAGTCTGTTAGTGGCCCCTCTAGTAGCCGCAGGGCAGGTACTCAGCCTCCCAGCAGCCTCCACTTCCTCCTCCTTTATGACTCCTCCGTGCCTGCAAGGACAGCTATGGCTGGGAGGAGGTCATTACCACTCCACACCCCCCCCCCCCCCCCCCCCCACCTCACCCCACCATCCCCCCGCCCCCCAGCAGCAGAGTGATGACAACACAGGGGTGAGAGGGAAATGTGCCATCGCTGCAGCCATCTCATGACAATCGGCAGCGGCGGACATCCTCTCCAGTCATGAGTCAGACGATGAGGTGATGCCTTCTGACATGACACAGAAAGGCAGAGGGCTGCAGCTGCAGCTCAGACCCTGCTGCCAGGAAAAAAAAAGGAAAAGATACTCTGCGAAACATGCTTTTCGTCTTGGCCGGCACACATGACGAGGGCGGGGGGAGGAGGGTGAGCGGAGTCATCTGTCGCTTTGGCAAAACAGTCATTAACATGACAAATGGTGCTCTGTGTGTGCTTCTGACAATGTGTGCCACTGTCATGGTCCTGACTAATCAGCAGTGTCCACTCACTGTCAGTGCCTCAGCCCTCCTCCTCCTCCTCCTCCTCCTCCGCCCTCATATGACAGCATCGTTCACATTGACTCAGGTTATCAGCTTAGAGAAATATGGCTGTTTGCTTTGTTGCTGACAGTGATGAGAGGATCGATCTCGTGTGTTGTGTTGAGCACAGAGCTTCAGTCAGGACATGGTTAGCCTAGCTTTACGGGGGGGGGGGGGGGCAGCCAGCCTGGCTCTGCTGACTCAAACCTGCCCAATCATCATGGAGGAGCTCATTTTTTACATATATGTCCCGTGTGAGGGTTTGTTTCTCTTTGTGGTGTGGTCACAAGGAAACGTTTGAACAACAGCAAAGACATAAAGATATAACTTTTGTCTATGTGTTTGCCTCAGGAGGAAAAAAATGGCCCTTCAAAGCCTCCGTATTATGATCTTTGACTGAACAATTTCAAGAACAAAATGAAAGGATCTGGTCCATCAGTTTAGGCACCCATACAGAAATGTAATATATGACATATATGTCCCTATATCAAAAGTGATGTTGTATATATGTCACCTATATTATAATCACTTATATAAATCCTCTGGATATATAACATATATGAAATACCCATGGTAAAATTTGTAATGATATTTGTAATAATAAATCTTTACATAGAATAACATGTTGCAACCATATATGTTAATTAAAATTAAAGAAATAAAATTTCTACTTATTAATTTCTCATTAATTTTCTATCGTTCCATTTTAGGAAAGTGGTCTCAGACTTTTGGACTCAACTGTTTATAATATCAACATATATTACCAGACTTTGGGATGGAGATATATTTATGCAACATATGTCTGTAATATAAGCATACATACATAAACATACATGTTTGTGTGAGCTGGACATATATGTCAATATATGAAATCATTCCAACAGGTTTCATATATGTATTTTTACATATGTGCTTTTATTTTATATGTCCACATATGTCATATATGAAAATTCAACATTTGTACATATATTGCATTTGGGCAAAGCCAGAACTTTTTTACATTAAAGGGGTAAAGTCTTCATTTATTTATTAACTTAGGAACCAGTCCAAGCCAAATCCCGTGTCACCTGGAGGCACTGCACTGAAGTTCAGCTTGGATGGAAAAACTTCATCATCATCATCATCATCAAGACTTTAGGGGTGTATTTAAGCACTTGATCCGAAGCCAGTGGTTCCCAACCTTCTCCAACTCATGGCCCACTTGAAAATCTTGGACAATACGGAAGCCAAATTTATGTAATTAATGATTTGTCAGCCCATTTGCAATACCACTGTGGCCCCAGCCCACAGTTCAGGAACCACTGTGTTAAACTTTATGCTAAGCTAGGCTAAACAAGTCTTGATTCCAGACTTGTACACACAGACCTGAGATGGGTCTCCTCTCAGTCTCCTCTGTGAAGCCGCTGTCCCTCATCAGAGCTGAACTGTGGCTCTCTCTGGCGTGTTGGACAGGTTCTCCTTATATAACCTGAGCCTCTGTGTTTTCTAACCAAACCTGGCTTTTAAAGGTCAGCGTTGTCACAGCTCCGTGCTCAGCCTTCATTGTGATTCCAAACAAAAGCCAAACTGTATTGATATTCATGTTGAAGTCGTGTATCCTCTCCCAGCTCTGCTGTCTAAAATAACTGGGGGCTGGTTCACAACAAAACGTTGCTTGCAGGGCTCGCTGTTGGCCGAGGAAATGTTACAAGCTCAAGCATTTATTAGCTTTAGGAGCTGCTCTCCACACAGACCCAGAATGCAACAGATGCACTGGAGGGATTTGAGAGGCTTGAAAAAAAGCCCAGATGGTTTTTCCCTGGGAGGAGATGGACGTCCCTGCCGGCCTCAACCTGCACATGGACACGGCTGTTCACGGCTAATAACAGCTGATAACACCGGCAAAAGTAGGATGGTGGTTAAAAGGTTTTTTTTTTTTTTTTTTTTTTTTGGTCAGTCTCTCAGTAAATCTCCCTGATCTGTGGCTGTATTGTTTTCAATCTCCCTGGCCGGCCCTCCCATGACAGATGATGGCTGCAGCAGCAACAACAACCCCCTGACACCCCTCCTCCACCAGCCTGTTTTCTCTGAGAATGTGTTAGATGAGCGCGATATACTTCCCTTTGAATAAATGCTGTTGTAGGCAAAGGGTAGTCAGGATAATTGCAGGCTACAAATGAATTTTCAGCAATTACAGTTGGCGAGATGGCGGGCTCATTTTGCCTGAATTGAAAAGCAGCACAGCAGGTCTGGAGGATAATGAAAGGAAACAGCAAATAGCTCATCCAAATGGTCACTTTGACAAAACAAAACATACACACACACACACACAAAATGTATCCCCCAAAACATCTAAATCAGAGACGGCTAAGTGGAGCAGAATGACAGCGACGATAGTTGCATTAGCTTTTAATCTCTGACAGCAGCGTGTCAGAGGGTTGATTTGTTATTCTGCAGCTTACAGAGCTGCTGTCTTTATTGGCTTTAGCAGTTCCAGTCACTCACTGAATGTCAGCACAGTCCATTTCCACACGGCCTCCTGGGAAGTGCATGAGTCACGCCGAGCGACCCCCGGCCACATTTCGATTCAATCATCGGCTTCGGATGGAGGAACCCGATGCCTGTGTATGATTTCCTCAGAACGGCGTAGCGTGTGTTGGGCCGCCTGCATTGTCTGTGCTGTGGCAGAGTGAGGGTGAGCGTTGGTGTGGATGAAATAGTGCGTTCCAGGCGCTCCGGATATGCGTGCGCGACAGCATGTTCCACTTCCTGCCAATATCCAGCAGCTTTGGGGGGGGGGGGGGGGGGGGGGGGGGGTCGGGGAAATACAGACTCGTTTTCTGATTCACGACATGTCAGTCACACGGTTCAGTACCTGATTAGTGTCTTTTTTCAAAATAAAACTGCATGAAAAAAGTGGACTTTTATTGTGAGCAGTCCAGGTCTCACCTGTGTAGCTATAAGATACGTACTGTGTAATCAGCACGTGGATCTGCTGTTAAACACACTCGAGAGAAAGACACCTTTAGTGTGGTTAGAAATTTTTTTTTAGGTTTTTAATTTCAATTTTTACACAAAAACAGAAAAAAAATTAAAATAAATTCCACTCAATGTCCTCGTTTTTTTGCATTTTTTAGTGTAAGTTTTTACTTAATACCCATTTCTGAAAGGAGATTCAATGACCAAAAGATACAGCAGCTCTGCAAAATGGAAAGTTTGGATTTTTAAATTAAGTACACAATAAATGACTGCGCTCAGAGGTGGGTGTATGCAACTGACACCACTGCATCTCGGACGGGGCCCCGGGTCGGGAACAGCCTGCTAATGACTGTGTCTTTTTACTGGGCACATGTTCTACTTCATGTGCAGGTGAATGACACGTGACCACGCTTCATTTCCTGTTTCCTACCGACAAAAACACGACACGCCATCGCTCTGTGGTTAGTTCCGTAACCATGCAGTCATTTTACCACAATGGTCCCTGGAACCTAATCAACTCGTTTTTTGTGCTTAAACCAAACCAAACCTGTCACATCTTGAAACCAGATGATGTGGTCCTGCTGCAGGAGTCGTCGGGTCAGAAGCACCTCCCTGTGTCGGTCTGCAGAGCACACACACCACATATTTGTCGTTCCATTAGAAGAACTTGGTCTGATTCACGTCCAGTCTGCTTGGCCTTAGAACATACTCAGAACATTCAGTGGCTCATATCACAGTCATGCAGATGTGATGCAGTGCTGCTTTGATTTAATCAAAACAGGTTATCCTGTGGTTAACCTTTATCTTCAATATTATTGTGTTTTTTCTTTTGCGTGTGCATTTGCATTTCAAAGCACACTGATCTGCGCAGGAACCAGGAGCTGAGCCCAGGCCCCA
Organism: Trachinotus anak; assembly: GCF_046630095.1. Lineage (NCBI taxonomy): Eukaryota > Metazoa > Chordata > Actinopteri > Carangiformes > Carangidae > Trachinotus > Trachinotus anak. The sequence continues at coordinate 13,814,785 of NW_027273877.1, forward strand.
GAATCTGAGGTGAAAGCCATAATATGAGGCGGTAAACAGCGCTGATGAGAGGCGACAGCTTTGTCTCGGATGACTCAAAGGTGTCTGGGAATATGCAGCTGTCACTGTGAGGTTTAAAATCACACTTTCTCTCTGTGTTATGGCTGCAGAGCGGGGTGTCTGCACAAAGGCTCAGTGTACCTTCATCCAGCTTCCTGCACACACTCAGCAGCTCCGCACACCTGCAGGAAGGTGAAAGCTGCCGTCAGAGGATGTTACTGAAGTCATCTTATCTGCAGGCTGTCACATCCTGCGTCAGAGGAATGGAAATGAGAGAGATGAGGATGGACGTTTCTTCTCTGAGCGGCCGCTCAGGGATTATACGATCAGCCGGTGAACAGTGGCAGTGTTCGCCACGGACCCGGGCGTGCTTTCAAACAGCTGCTGTGACATCCGTCTGTGGTTGGTGATTCCTGGTCAGCTGTTGATGGTGTGATGTCAGAGTGAGACGGCTCAGCTCTCCACTGGTCACAGATCTGAATGATAAACAGTGAATTTCAGGCTTTGGTGGAGAGGTTAACACTCAGCCGTCATGCAGGGAGGAATCCACATCGGGGGGGACAGATACCAATTCCTTCACCAGCTGGAGCCTTAATAGACCAGAATGCACTGCAGTCACGTGTCATAATATACCATGTCAGACAAAACACATCTTCCTGTAAAGTGGGGGAGTTGCAATTTTCTTCCTGAGCTCAAATGGCTAAAAGTTGAGCCAAGGTGAGAGATGCAGCACCTCAAACCTGGGGACTGATGCCCCTGCAGAGTGAGCAGCCTCTTTTTCCGGCCTCTGCTGGGACGCTGGCGTGGTGTTCCTCTAAAGTGCAGCCTTCTCTGGATGCAGTCACTACGACCACAGCGGGCCTCATGTTGCTGTGGCGGAGCTGGAGCTGCTAGTCAGCTGCTGGAGTAGGCCTGCTGTCTCTCTGGGCTGGACTCTGCTGCTCAGCTGCTCAGCTGATGTCAGGACAGGAATATGCTTCCCAGCAGCACTTGCTGCTGCTGATGTCTGATATGATGAGCTGTGCCACTGCCTTCAGCAGCCGCTCATGGTACCAGCAGTGGTGACTGTCTCCCAGGGACTTCGGGAAGCAGCTCAGGATGTGCTCCGAGGTCCCTCAGCCGGGCCAAAAGGGGTATGTCAGTGTCTCACATTTGCCCCATGGGTGTGGAGGTTGAACGGGCTCAGAAACACAGTAAACACGGCCCAGGGGCTGTTCGTACGCAGAGCCAAAATGGTGGGAGTGTCGCTTCTCCTGCACGGCTCCCACACGCTCCTGCGTGGCTGCACGTCAGAATAACGGCAGAGGAAATGATCTCATGTCGCAAGTTTGGTGAAATGAGTCGTTTCATTGAGCAAAGAAAAACATTTCCTGAGATGTGTGTGTGTGTGTGTGTGTGTGGTGGGAGAGGGAATTGTGTGAGCAGGGCTGTAACAGCTTTCTACAAGTTGTAGGACAAAAACCACCAATATTTCCCAAATGACCATTCAGTCCCCTCTGGACATACCAGAGTCGTGGTGATATGGAGGTCAAAGTTCAATCAGGTTGAACTGACATTGCATCTTTTTTGTTTTATGTCGTGAGGTGAAAGTAAAGGAGTTTGCATCTTGTGACCAGCCTGTAGTTATTGTTGTTGGGGGGGTCAAGCAGTTCCCAATGTGTTTCATCTTCTTCTTCTTCTGGTCTATGGCAGCCCCTTGAACTGTGAGGTAGAAAGGTTTGAAATTAGGTTCACTGACTGAGGACTCTCCCATGATGCTTTTCACCAAGTGTCTTATCTGTTTCTTATCTGTCAGATTTGAACTTTCGAAATGTATGATTGATTTTCTCGCCATTTTGGGTTTTTCCTACATATTGGATTTTATATAAAAGTGTTTTTTTCCTCCTCAAACCATCTCTGTTAAGTCTTCATTAAATTGGAACAGATAATCTTAAAACCAAGACTTACAAAAGTTATCACATGGCATTTTGATTTTACAAAGCATTTGTCCACAGCCAATCGAATATGGCAGCAAAGCTGCCAAACAGGAAGTGAGGCCGTATTACGCTTTTATGTATGGAAGCTAAACTTTGTACATAGACTCAGGACCATGTCTGGAGGTAGCTTGAGAAATATGGTATTCTTTGACCTCTAGGGGGCGCTGTAAAGAGAACATTTGCAGTTTGCCTTTTATTTGTTGATGTGTTTGCCTTAAAATCATATTCCTGTGTCTGGTCTTGACCAAAATTGACTCAGATGTTCTTCAAACCAAACCGAACAAAACGTATTTGTTGTTCTTTTTGATTTTCAAAAGCGTTCACAACCATGCCTTTGACATAATGACATGTTTCCATGGCGACTCCGGCTTGCTGGGCTACTGAGCCTGCATGTTGTAGCTCTCTGATTATTTTTATCATTGGTAGTACTTGGAGTATTATTATCATTAATCTTTCCGTTGTCCAAACCTAACTGCATCTGAACCACACTTTTTTTCTGTAAATTGTATCTGAGCTAAAATAATAAACTGTTTTGGAGAAGAAAACATTGACATAAATGTGTATCCCACAAGTTATTTGTTGAAATCTAATGCTTACTTTTATTTCCCCCAAAGGTCTATGAAAATACACTAATACAGTGCATTCATGAAGTATACAGCCCCTTTGTTTTTTCACATTTTGTTGCAGCTTATTGCTAAAATAATCTAAAATCAATATCCCATAATGACCAAAACAGCATTTAAGACATTTCTGTGAATTTATTAAACTGTGGTGAATGTAGCCAGAAGTAACACATTCAGTGGCCCAGGTGCACGCCCACAGATACCTCATGAGCCAACAGAAGAGATCACTCTCCAGCTCCATCCATCTGGAAGCCCACACAAACAACTACATTCTTGCCAGAACTGAATTGCGGGTTAAGAGGTAAACTTTTTTTGTTCCTGTGAGACTGCAGGAAAAGCAGCGCTGCCTCGGCTCGGGCCGGCACAAATTCAATCTTATGTAATGACGGAGTGTTCCAGTGCCAAGTGCGGAGCGACAGACCACCAGAATGCATCAGGCCTCCACCACAGAGAGGTGGGCTCATTTGCATGATATCTGTGGGGCAGAGTGCTCCCCAGATGCAAAGGCTGATTAAAGAGCGATGTCGCTCAACAACTTGTGGGCAAAGAAAGAGAAGAGTGAGATGGCTGACCACCGAGCGGGCCAGCACAGCTTTGATGTTCTGGAGACATGAGCGTGGAGGCGGCGGCTGCTGCTTCTCTCCCTAATTAACCCATCTGAGTCCTAATGAATGTGCATGACATGAGCTCCTCCACTCACAGAAGGCAGGAGCGCAGACTAGTAAGGAATATGAAAGACTGGGACCAGCATCAGTTAAAGGCAGTGCTGGGGTGTAGTGAACTGCATGTAATTAACTCGTAGTTTAACTACATTTTGCAGTAACTTATTGGTAATTCAGCTACATTCACATTTTGTGTGGTAAATGACTGAAACTACAAACTGGGGCCATAAAAGGAAAGGAATGATTTTTTTATGATTTTTTAGCTCAACACCAAGAACTCTGCAACAATTGTAATAAAAACTGAACATTATAAGGGAAGATTTACTGCAGCACTGTTGCATTAGCTTTAGCTTGATGCTGCCACTGAACTGCTCGAATAAGTGTATATCTGTAATGATCAGCTGTATGCAAAGTCCCTGACTGGACTTTATTGGTTGCTCTCAGTGTGGTTCTCATCTGGACCAGAGTATTTGCCTGGTAGCCTAACGATGTTCTTTAATAGTGTTAGTTTTACTCAGAGTACATTTGAACTGACTCACTCTGTTCTTTTATATTTGAGAACATTTTTACAGAAGTGATTTTACTGCTACTTTAATTAAAGTTTTTTTGTTTTTTCTTTTACTTACAGTACTTGAGCACAGTTGCAGTACTCTTTACCCCCCCTGTCGAAATCCCTCAACATCGATGAGGACACCTGCTTCCACACGTTAGCAAGCTAGGTCCTCAGTAGTTAGATAAGTAGGTGAAAACATTAGCTAACAGTTTAACAAACAAGTAATAACTGGTCCAAACCATTTTACTTCATAACGCACAGTTCCAGGTTATGAATTTGGGCTTTGACACCAGCAAATGCTACGCAAATGTTAGGCTAGGCTAATGAAAAAGCCTAGCTGCCCAGCATTAGATAATATTTTAACACTTAAAGGTACAAATCATATACTGAGGTTATGCTGACTCATGATGATTTAACTTAATACATGATTTCCTGTTGCTCACAATAACAAATAATCAAGTCATTATGACTTTATGTGATTAGTTCACACATATGTAAAAACTCGCTTCATATTTCTGTGACACATTCACAGCAAACTGGGTAGAAAGTGACTTTTTAAAAAATATTTCTGTACAGAAAGAGAGAACAGGGGCCTGTGAGGAAACTGAGTCCTGGGGCCCATGATATTTTACTGCAGCCTTGGTCAGATGTTACCAGTATCAATCCCATATGACTGTGATCCACTCGCTGGGATGAGTGACAGCCTGTTCTCCCTGAGCACCCAGAAGACCTGGGTGTCACGCTGCTGCTCCTCACTCCATTCATGTGTGATAATTACAAAAGCAGACAGGAGTGAAGTGAAAAGGCATTCCAGCCATCCCAGCGTCACAGCTGTAAAGGGCAAGATGTAATATTCCAGAAGCTCAGCCTCATGGTAACAATGACAACTGTAATGCATTAACAACAGCAGGGCTTATTTAAGGCTACTGTAAATCACTGTGAGCAGGTTTCCTGAGGCAAAGCAAAGACTAGAACTAATGTCACTATAGCAAGTATTTCACCATGTTTTACATATTCCAGTAATAGAGCATTGATTTCACACTTTGTTTTTCGAGGTGCCATTTACGTCCCTGTCAGCTTCCCTGTTCGAGCTGCTGCCTGGAAGTGCCACGGCGCTCTCTACAAAGAGGATTACTGGCTGCTTTGACATGCTTGTATGTTTGCTTAATATTGATTACTTATGTCATGTTTTTTTTTTTTTTTTTCTGCTTTGCGCCCCACTTCTGGTTGATGTGATGAAACGCAGCCTGCAAAAATGGCAAGTCAGGGCAAAGACGGCAGCGCTCTGTCATCAGCATCCTCAGCAGTGAATATCACAGATATCGATTGTTTATTACGTCGAATTTCTTCCCTCCTCCTCCACATAAACCTGTCGGACCTTGAATTTGATTTGGGTGCTCCACACCTGTCCAGGTGGTGTTAAAGCAGCTCACGACATAACCAATAAAGGCAAGCTGATGCTTGGCTGAGCAGAATCTCCACTGGCACTCTATTGTTTTGCAGTGGAGGCGAGTTTTCTCATCTCCCTTGATTGATTTTCTTAAGTCAGAGCCAACATCAGAACAAGTGAAGCATTTTATGGTGGAGTTTGACAGTGGAAAACAAAACAAAACAAACAAAAAAAAAACACAAGCTGTGCTGAGGTTTTCACTGAGAATTCAGCTCACAGGGTCATTTTCTGTTTCCTCCTGATCTCTGCTGATCTTCCTCAGTCTTTATTTTCTTACTCTACACAAAACATTCCTTCCTCCCATGTCTCTCCACATCTCTGTCTCCCTGACTGTTCTGAGAACTGCTTGTTCTCCTTTTTATGGTCACTTCCATCAGCTGGCCAACCAGTCTGCCTGACTGTTCTCCAGCAGTCTGACCAAGAATGGTAAGGCAGCAGCAGACATTCCTCTATGGAAGAGCTCTCCTGCCAAGAACATAGATAAAAACTGATGGTAATTTAGCATTTTGATTAAGAAAAAAAAAAAAAAAAGACGCACCATGGAAATGATGACTTTGGACCTCCGGTCCTACTACAGTGAATTTTCACACCCACTTTTTTTAAAATCAGTATAATGATTGAATAATTCAATGAACATATAGTCGGATGCAAAAGTTTGGGCTCCCTTGGGCAAATCACATATTCAGTTGGTTTTTGAAGTGAAGAAAAATAAATAATTAAAAAATAACAATAAATAATTTGAAAATAATCATGATAATGTTAATGCACTGTTTCTTGTGCCCACAGGTCGTCTGTGCAGCAGGTTATTATGGTACATATTTAGGTTCTGTTGCTAGGCGACATCTAGTGGTCGTAGTGATGATGACAGGAGCAAAGGGAAAAGTGCGGTGACGTAGTTTATAGAGCGACAAAGTCCACGTCAGGACATTTGACTGACATTTAATCAATCCTTCGCTCTATCTCTGCAGTGTTTCCTGTGCTGCTGGCTGCAGAATATTTCAACCCCCATGTTGAAGAGCTTGCAAGCTGTCCTTTTATTTCTCCTACTGTGGCGAGAGAGCTCAGTTTTAACTTCATCTGTCCACAGCAATTGTTTCCAACGACTCTGGCTTGTGCAGTGGGTTGCACTGTTGTCCCACAGAGGGAAGCTTCTGCGACCCTCAAGGGAAACGGTGTCATTAACAGAAGGTGGATGCGCTGACGTTGATGTTGTGTAGACCCTGTTTGTGTGTCAATGCAGCACAATGGAGCGATGCAAGTGCAGCTCCTCTGCAGTCAATACTGAACCAAAACCGCCATCAGATCTTCGAGATACTACATCAAATTTATGAGACAATATTATGAGTTGTGAAATACTAAGTCGTAATTATAAAACCCACAGTCATAATTATAACATTTAGAGCCATAATTATGAGAAGTGATAATTATCAGATGGTGTTCCACAGTTATTTGATTTGAAAATTACTTCGATTTATATTTAAATAATTGCCATTTTTCCTTCTGTTTACTTATTAAAGTGCTTCCATTATACCTCAATGGCTATAGCAAACTTTAGTGTTGTACATCTCTTTTTTCACAGAGAGATCCAATGTGTCATGTTTTCCAAGAGAAGAAAAAAATATTCTGTTAAAGCTCCATCCAGTCTAAAGGTAGATGTCCATGTGTTTGTGATTATAAAGCAGGTCCAGGTTCTATATTAATACTGTGAAAGTATCAAAGCCTCAGTCCACAGAGAAATGCACACAGCCTGTATTCAGAAACTGAGCCTTAAAACCAGCCGTCAGGACTTCTGGAACTTTGTGATGTCACAACAAAGCAGTCACTGCCCTCAGCCACGCCCCAGGCCCCGCCCACTTGGACCCACCATCCAACCTTGAAGGATTTGGCTTCTCTGAGTGTTTACCTGAAATTTGCTGTGGGTTTATTTGATCAATCAGAAAACTATCAGCCAATCAGAAGAGAGGCTCAGAGCCTGAGAGGAGATGCAAAACTACACTGATATGCAGGTTGACTGATAAATAGATCTTCTTATGGATATCAACACATCAGATAAAACACAGGAAAAGTGTAAAATATGGGACCTTTAATATTTATTATTGTGTGAATACCCTTACAAGCAGTATACTGGACCCTGATTGGCCAACGTCAAACTGTACATTGTTTGGGGATTTAAGAAACTCCAACTCTTTCATGAGGCGCTTTACAAAAGGGCCCAGAGTGAATACACAGATTCAAAGTTAAACATCACATCTCTAATGTCACCACCAGCAACAATGATAGAAAAAGAGTTTGCAGTTGTGTAATGTGATTACTCTACAATGATAGATCTACTGCTATTGAATCTTTAGTTTATTCTCTGCTCCTCCTGTAATGTTGTTTTAAGAAGGATCACGGAGAGATGAAATCTGGGTTTATGGGTATTTGTGGATATAAAATCACCATATTTACAGAATTATTGCTACAGAAAAAACTGTGAACTCCTCCTCTAGTGCTACACAAATCTTTCATCCAGGACAGTAAAAGATTAAACAACAGAAAAGTTTAAAATTCAGGCTGGATTCATAACCATTAAACAGCATTTTCTGTGATTTATTATTCATACACATCACAACTCGAAACATAAATGATGTACAGAGACTGTCTCCTGCTGCAGCCCGATGATGATTCAGTCTGATAGAAGCAGTGTCTTGTAACTTCTTCCCCGGCTGTGCGTTGTGTTGTCAGCACAGACGTGTGTGCGTTGTCAGCTGGCTGCTTCACGTGTGTCTGGCAGCTCTGCCGAGGTTGACCTGTTGGACCCTGATGGATTTGATAGCCCAGCTTTTGGAGGACAGATGGTATGCAGCGAGGTGACGGTGGTGGGCTGCAGTGTGTGTGTGTGTGTGTGTGTGTGTGTGCGTGTGTGAGGGCAGTTGATGAACAAGGGGATTTAATGCCTTGTGACCCAGATCTAGCCTGAGCAGTGATGTGTGTCCAGTGTTCAGTGCTGTAGTGGAGTAGTTTCACTGGGGATGTTGATCAGGAGGGAAACCAGCCCACAGCGTTGTGTTATAATACACTAGTTGGCTTCTTATCTCTACTTATGTGTTCATCACAAAAATTAAGCAGTAAAACAATGATATCATAGCTTCATTTAAAGACAGAATAGTTTCTAAAAACATCTAATTGTACCAACTGCAACGTCATTACTATTACTATTATTATTATCATTATTATTATTATTTAATAGAGGACTTAGAACACAAATTGAATATTATTATTTTATATTAATATCTATGTTAGCATCCCCTTCAGACTTTTGTGTTTTCAAATTAGATTTTTTAAAGCTCCATCAAGTCTAAAGGTAGATGTCCATGTGTTTGTGATTATAAAGCAGGTCTAGGTTCTATATTAATACAGTGAAAGTATCAAAGCCTCAGTCCACAGAGAAATGCACACAGCCTGTATTCAGAGACTGAGCCTTAAAACCAGCCGTCAGGACTTCTGGAACTTTGTGATGTCACAACAAAGCAGTCAGTGTTCTCAGCCACGCCCCCAGCATGGCCCACCCAGACTCAGCTTTCAATCTCAGACTGGTATACAGTACAACTCAACACTGAAGAGGAAATTTGGAAATTACCATTGAACCAATGTAATGTCAATTTTGTATTCTGGTTGTTGATTGGTCGGTGAGGACACATCATTTTAGGTGTTTTGGCCAATAACAGATTAGTATGAAAAAAAAAAAAACATGGCAGCAGCCTCCTCTGCCTTTATGGTTCAGTGTGTGTGTGTGTGTGTGTGTGTGTGTGTGTGTGTGTGTGCGCGCGCGTGTGTGTGTGTGTGTGTGTGTGTACAGCACTACAGTACACTGTGTATACACACTGTATCGTCTGCTTTTACTGCACAAATCTGCAAACACTCCTGGGTTTTCAGCACAAAGTCTGCAACACAGCAAAGAATAGCTCAGACTACAGGGACGTGATGACAGCAATGTGTTGGTGTTACTCCCCCTCCATCACTGTCACCGAGCTGTCCCCCACCTGGAGGAGCTGTCACTCCGATGGAGATCCCCGTCTCCTCTCCTCTCCCAAATTCCACCACGCCCCCCCCAGTCAATGGCCCCCTCCCCACACCACCACCATTACTTCCCTCCATCCCGCCTGTCCGCCCCGCGTTCCTCGCCACAGTCGGTGGATCTGCTGCACATAGGCTTGATACCTGTGACAGCTCTGTCACACATCATACACCACTGCAGTGTGCACGCCACCGCGGGCAGAGCAGTCTGAGGAGGGGGCCGAGCACAGCTGGGGGTCAGAGCAGAAAGCTTGTTAAGCCTCGCTCTGAGGTCCACTGTCACTGCCGCGGCCTCAAATTTCTGCCAATTTTCTTCTTTGCTGTCGGCGTTGAGACGACAGCAAACCTCCACCTCACTTCTCCACATATGAAAAGAAATGTTCTCCTGCTTTTATTCAAGATGACGTATCAACACCACTGTGGGAGGAGCCTAAACCCTGCAGTCACAGCGGAACCTGAACGGAAAGAGTCAATATGAAGAGGAGTAATGAGTATGTTTCACTGTGGGGTGAAAATCAACTCTTAAGAGATCCAAGGTGGATTGTCAGGGAACAGGAAAGGAGCACAGGAAATAAAATGAGGAAGGACAAAGTGGCAGGAAGGATAAAGAGCAAAATCACCAAAAGAAAGAAACACAGAATGAAAGAAGTAACTTTGGAGTTTCCATCCTTGCCGCCTCGTGATTGTTTGCCTCCATCAACCAGCCAGGGAACAGGAAATATGGTCACAGTCTCTCCTTCCTGAGTTAAAGTGTTACATAATAGATTCAGAAATGTTTTTACTGTCAGGTTTTGTGGAGTTAAGGACCCAAATGGAAAAATATCTGATTTTTTTAAAACAAAAGGTAAACTTACAAAAATGGTGAAAATGGAAAAAACTCAAAAGTTAAACAAGGGGAAAAAAAAACTGGAGAACTGGAAACAAGCGGGGAACACTGGAGCAAAACAGAAGCAAGAGACACAGGGGCAGGAGACGCAGGGGCAGGAAACGGAGGGGGCAGGAGACGCAGGGGGCAGGAGACACAGGGGCAGGAGACGCAGGGGCAGGAAACGGAGGGGGCAGGAGACGCAGGGGGCAGGAGACACAGGGGCAGGAGACGCAGGGGCAGGAAACGGAGGGGGCAGGAGACGCAGGGGGCAGGAGACACAGGGGCAGGAGACGCAGGGGGCAGGAGACGGAGGAGGCAGGAGACGCAGGGGGCAGGAGAAGCAGGGGGCAGGAGACGCAGGGGGCAGGAGACGCAGGGGGCAGGAGACACAGGGGCAGGAGACGCAGGGGGCAGGAGACACAGGGGCAGGAGACGCAGGGGGCAGGAGACACAGGGGGCAGGAGACGCAGGGGGCAGGAGACACAGGGGCAAGAGACGCAGGGGGCAGGAGACGCAGGGGCAGGAGACACAGGGGCAGGAGACGCAGGGGGCAGGAGACGCAGGGGCAAGAGACACAGGGGCAGGAGACACAGGGCCAGGAGACACAGGGCCAGGAGACACAGGGGGCAGGAGACACAGGGGGCAGGAGACACAGGGGCAGGAGACGCAGGGGCAAGAGACACAGGGGCAGGAGACGCAGGGGGCAGGAGACGCAGGGCCAGGAGTGCAGGGGGCAGGAAACACAGGGGCAAGAGACGCAGGGGCAGGAGAACAGATGTACTGGTGAAGACAAAGGGAAAGACAGAGGAAAGGGCAACTGAACACAGGTGAAACACATCAGGGCGGGGCAGACAGGACAGGAGTAACCACAAGACACAACAAGGGAAGGTCCTTCAAAATAAAACAGGAAATTAACCCAAAGGTCCAAACATGAAGTCAAGAAAGATCAAACAGGAATAGTCCTGTCAGGGCAAACCATTACATTTACAGGACTTTATGATGTCACAAAAGGGGTCTCGATTTCAGTTTTGTGCAACATAGAAGCAATTTTTTTTTTTTTAAAGTCGGTGAAACATGATTGCAAATGGTCGGTGATGGTGTGAGGTTTTTTTTCTTTCTTCCAATTCCAATTAAAGGTGACAACAGATTTGCAGCAGCCTGACTGCTGACGGATACGACAGACTTTAATGCAAAAAAAAAAAGAAAAAAAAGGTTCCATGTCAGTTTTGCTAAATATTGCTTTGTTGTGGCAGCGTGTAAGTTTAAAGTTTAAAATATAGAGAAAACAGACGAAGGACAGAAATCATGGGCCTGTGTCACGTTGACTGTAAAACATGTTTGTTATCACAGTAAAGAAACAGATTCACAATCCGGTGCAGGAGCGGATGTTCGTGGTTCCTTCCCACCTCTGATGTTGAGCGTGTGCAGTTCTGACTGTGATTTGAATTCTCATTTCTGCTGTTAATTCATTTGCATCCTCATCAAAGAGACTTCTTTACACATGGAAATGTCCACATACGTCAGTGCAGCAATAATCGAATCATTGGAAACCACCTCCTCGTCGCTCCGTGAGGATCCTGAAGGTTGGCTTTTATCCAGCGGTATGACTAAGTGGCTCCTTCACCCTCTTTACGATGCCTGTGTCCCGAGGGCCAGCGCGCACAGAAACATCTGCATGTTTCATTTCAGGAACTTATTCCTCTCCATGTGTCCTCATTCCGTCCTCTGCCCAATGCAGATCTGCCATGGCTGGCTAGGTTTCAGGAGCAATTTGAAAAACTAAGGGGGGGGGCTGACATCCCCACTCAAGTCAGCCGAATGACGGGGGTTGGAGGGGGGTAAGAGTGGGTGAGAGTTGGAGGGGGCAAAGGCAGAGAAAAGACAGAATATTCTGGGGGGGAACACATCCTGCGGGCCTGTGTTTTCTCCCCGTGCCAGGCAGACACGTGGGCGTCGTCCTCGCTGGCTGTAGGTCCACGCCAGACCTGTCAGTCTCCCACACGCTCTCGTTGTGTGAGTGCGTGCCGTCACGTGGATGGCTTTAATGATGTGGGTGACGGAGCACGGCCCTGGGCCCGCCGCCGCCGATGGAAGTTAAGGAGAGGAGGGCTAAAAGGAAGTCGCCCTGACTCGGACGGACACGTGGTCAGAGTCTGACAACCCTGCTGACATTGTTGATGTGACAAACAGCTGTGGAGTCACGCCCCTCGGGGCCTCGCCAGCGCTCTCTGTGATGGAACGTGATGAAACAAGTTTGTGGTTTGGTTTTCATGGTGATTCCTGCGTGTTTGTGTTTGTCTGCGCCGACGCCGGACTGTGGAAACAGCGCTCATCCTTCGATGTGCATTTCACCAAACACAATGCGCCACAGTTGGAGCATGAAAGAAGAGCAACAACCTGAGATGAAATCTGATTGATTCACGTTCCATCTGCAGAAGCGGTGTTGTCTTTAGAACGGGTGCTCCGCGCTGCCATGTTCTCACACAGCTGAGAACATAATCACATGAATCTTCTCTTTTATTTAAAGAGCTTTAGTTTTGAAATGAGGCTTCTACTGAGAATCAGACAAGTTCTACATTACAACATGGAGAGCAGATGTAGTGGATTTAGAGGTTTCCTGCAGAACAGGAAACGATGAAAAGGTGTTTTCGTTTCTGAAGTATTATTATATGGATTGAATTCACTGTTGAAAAAACATATGATTAATTTTTTTTTAAATCATAATTCAGATTTTTATGTATAATAATGACTTTCTATATCCAACACATATGAGAAAAATATTAGATCCTGTCTTTGTGAAATTATTTTCTCACAGGGAAAGAGATCTGTGTCTCAATAGATAAATAACACTTTACAGTGACAAGAAGTCAACAACCACAAGAAAACATCACCTAAAACCGTTTTCTCATGATTGTATAATTTTGAAATCAGTCACTTGTAATTATGAGATACAGTAATTATGAAAATTCCTCCTAATTATGAGATGCTGAGTAAAAAAAAAAATACAAATTTAAAAATACAATTCTGTGAATATAGTTCTGTTGTTGATCTGCGGCTAAATCATTTTATTGTAACTGAGAAACATATTTCATCATTTTGATCGTTTTGATTTTTATGCTGTGTTGTAATTAAAAGTCATAATTACCAAAACTTTTCTTCAGTAAAACTTTTTCTTTGACAGCAACACTCTGATTGTGTACAAGCATTAAGTTGTTTTCTCGTGATTATGACATACAGCTTTGTAATTAGAAATGAGAGATTATTGTGATTATGGAGCAATATGTTATAAATATAAGAAAAGGTCTCCTCGTATTATAGGTTGTGAATTATGATTATGAAACTCAGATCTCGTAATTATCAAATGCCGATCTATTGATTATAAGATGCGATGTTGAAATATAATAATAAAGAATTAATTTCCATCCATCAGCTATAATCAGAAGAACACATTTCCTGTTACATAATTATGGGATGTTGCATCATACAAGATGTCCTGTAAGAGTGACATGTTGTTCCTCTGATTATTAATTATCCACTGACTCATTTTATCCTTGCGTTAAAAGCATTTGTGCCCATGAACCCTCCAATGGCCTCCCTGCTCACTGTTGATGTTTTGAAAGTGTTTAATTTCAAAATGTGAATCAGCCTGGGGGGAGTTTTTGGTTTCTGGATTTCCAAACAGGCAAAGTGAGCAAAACCTGTAGGAGCCCTGAAGGCCCCACATTCACTGTCAGCTGGTTTGCAGTAATTGGATTAATTACAAATTTGCTAAATATGAGCTCCCGGTGAGTCATACATTATTACCTGTGTTATGTACATGTCAAATTTTACTTGTGCTTCTTAACAATTTTTCGATTGACAAAATGGACACGAACACGGGGGTCTGTGGGGCCCACAGCAAACGCTTGAGCAGTGGGTTAATGGAAGTGAATATTGCCATTTAGAATAATTCCTTTTTCACTGAATGGCAACTCAACAAGGACTGAACTGCATAAAGTCATGGAATTTACATTCTGATGGTCTTACAGTACGGAGGTGGGTCAGCAGACGCAGAATACAGATGAACCATGATGAATATTGACTATTAGGAGGAGTAATAGCCAAAGTGCTTTCATTACATGCACAGCTACAGCTAATGAGACATATCAAGTCGAGTACAGTCTCTTGCTTTATTTACTTACTGTACAATACCTTGCGTGTTGTAACGGCATCTTTTCCCATTTAAAATGCCTGCAGTGTGCACGGCTGCTTGTGCCCGTGAATTGTTTGTGCAGTTCTGCAAGCTGTGCAAATGTCTCCCCACGGATGTCAAATAGATTCTAATTAGCTCTGCAGAATTTAATGAACATACGCCAGCGGATCACTGGGGTAGCGCCCCGGCTGAATGGATGTGTAACCAATCACACTTTTCCACAGTTGAGAGGGGCTCGCTGCAGCAGAATATCGCTCTGGCACATTCCCTCTGCCTTTTTTTTTTTTTTTTTCCTTGCATATCGATGACTTTCACTCTGTACATTCAACCCATGAAGCATTTTGCTGAGGGCAATGAGGAGGCCAAGTGAGCAGAAAGCTCGTTTAACTACTTTCAGGTTTCAACATCTGTAGTGTGTGTGTGTGTGTGTGTGTGTGTGTGTCTGTCAGTGTTTGCTTTCTGTTCCGTTTCTCTTTCTTGTCCTTGATTTTCAGATTGATTTACCTCAGTCAAACCCGTTTTCAGCTCTTGAAGTTAATCCGATGTCACAGTGCAGTGGACATGGTAACCACTGCAGCACCTGCAGCATCTCCTGCCCCCGCTGATCGGATTTTAATCTCACAGAGATGCATCACATCCACGTCTGCATGCTCCTAAACCGCGTCCAGACCACCTCTGCTCCCGTTGAAAACAAGGAGCTGGATGAAATTTACAGCTGCTGTTAAAATGCAGCTCTGATGCACACGGAGAAATATGATGTCTGTCAAGTTTCAGTTTGAATGGAACAATCTGACATTTTGGGAAACACCCGGTCTCTGATGAGGAGATGGCTCAACTTCATCTTTAAGTCTCGGACAGAGATCCAGATCCAGGACCTGTTTAGCCCAGAGTTAACTCAGCTTGTTGTTGGACTCTGGTAGGACAGGTCTGATAAAATACTATGATGTTGCATTGTGGGAGATGTAGGAGCCCATGTATTGGAGCATGACTCTATTCTATGGACTAAAAGTCAGGCTGTCTTAGTCTCTGTTGTTTTGACTCCCTTTTAATCCATCTCCAGTGAGTGCCCATAACTGAATATGCACCATCTCCACATACCAATCAAAACCGTTAAAGGCCTTAAAGGTCCCATATTTAAAAGTGTTGATCTCCATCAAGAACCAATAATAATACAAGCTTTTGACACAAGAGTAGAGCCGCTGTAGGATTTATTATTTTATTTCATCTGGTGCATGTTACCAAAGACATTAGCAATTCATTGCAGGGATCAGTAAAGTATTTTTTATCTTTATATTAAATACCTGTAGTTACAAGTGCTTTGCAGACTAAGAGTTTATATACAAGACCTAATGTGAGCTCATATAATATGTCAATACCTTGTCATACATTAAATGAGTGATACCTGCCGCTGCTCACGTAGCATTTCAGCAGATCCCCCTCCGCCCCAGCGTCTACCTGTCACTTACCCCCTCACCCCCCACTCACTGATGCACCGACGCTGCTGCCTCCTCACGGACTGACAGGACAGAGGCTATAGATGAAAAGATATCAGTGCTGTGGATACTCTGGATACTGTCACACACCCAGTGCACAGACACAGAATACATGCATAGATCCGTGTTTTTGTGCCCACAGCTCGCTCGCCGAGATCAGCAAATGAACTCACTGTTATTCTCTTTGATGCCGCGAAGCAGACATCTCTCATCATCAAAGTAAACAACAAGGAGAAGACTCGCGCGCTTGTTATTGGGAGAGAAGTCACATCTCATCAAAGGCTTTCTTACTTAAAAAAAAGGGAGAAAAAAAACCCAGACAACAGATGCATATTGTTTACCTGCTTTAAAAACGTCCCCAAATAATTAAGCAGGGCGACATCGCGGCTTGGCTCTGTATGTACTATTAGAAGAGAAGAAATCACAGGATGGATGAGCTGTGGCGATGAGTCACTTCAAAGCTTTCTTTTCCTTTCAGTCCTTTTCTTTCAGTCGGTCCTCCGCTGCCTGGTTACTGTGCTCGTAAAAACTTGATCTGAGACGACCTTAAAGGTAATTTCACTTCTTCCCTCTAACCATCAAGGCCCGTGACAGGTCCGAGCACGTCAATGCATTAGTGACAATCTCAGGCTATAATTAACTATTTTACTGCAGCTAAGCTTTTATTGTTGTCAAGGTTACATTAACACAGCTCACAAGGTTTTTTGAAACTAACACATAGAGCCACAGCCTCCATTAGGAATGTCAAGGTCATGTCTCAGAGTTAATTCTGTATATGTGGGAGTTTTGATGCCGGTCTGCACTTACAATTCCACATGGTGACCTGACTGCTTTGAAACCATCATGTCAGGACATAACATTTATTGAAAAGATAATTGATAATTTAAATTAAAATAGTCTGATATGAGGACAGATGTTGAGCAGGTGGGAGTGTGGGCGTTAGCATGACCTCGGTTTTATTAAAATATTATTAAAATGCTGGTTATGGACCTGAGCTGAAGTGAGACCGGGACATTTTCAATAACACAGATTACTAAAAAGTCCATGGAGAATTATACTATAGGTCCTCGTGATAAGCATCACATAAAAGGGTAATGAGACCTTTGTAAATACTATAAATAGATATGCATATTAACATTAATGTGTTAATAAAACCATAAAATCAAACATTTATTGAGTCTAATAAATGTACCTATTTTTTTTCTTGCTTCATTAAAGATTAATAATCACCTTATTATACATGAACTATGCACTTTGCAGCTGTTGGATCTGAAGTGAGAACAATACCTTATTAAGGTTAAGGGTTATTAAGGTGATACAGCCCCTGTAGACCTGAGTAGGAAACCCCGCCTACTCATGAGTGGCACATGTCAGTTTGTGCCGTCTTTGGCTTTTCCATCTGTGGATGTTCAACAGATTGTTGCCGAGTGTGAATGTCTGGAATATATACAAATATTTATTCCTTGATTTATTTCAGTTGTAAAGAGTAACTGAGGATTAATAATTTGATATCCTGTCAAAGTGTGGAAATGTCATTCTAAGTCTTGCTGGTTGATTCAAGTTGCGGTTTCACCTTAGGTAGAAACAAGTCACTCTGAGCTCAATATGTTTAGTTGAAATTATTTGATATTCCGCCTACGTGGGTTATGGTAATGATATTTTTTTACTTTGTTTCTTTGTCTGTAATTTGTTTTATAGAGTATCACAGGAATGAGTTCACATTTTAGCACTACTGGTCCCCTGGTCCCAAAGCCCATTGGGTTTTTTGAACGTGTTTCTGGTTGATGACTGAAGTCAGGTCTGTGTTAACAAAGGCTCGAGACATGTTCAGGTTTGATTCTCTGACATCAGATCCGTCAGTAAATCCCTCAGTCCTGATTCTTGAAGCTTCTCCGTCTGTTAAAAAAGGCCGATCTCCTCACCAGTCCAGCTTCACAGCCTCACTGTGTTTCTACAGACTGTCACTAACTCTGTCAGAGGAAAGGCTTCTGTAGAAGAGCTCAGAGCTGAATCAGACTACAGGCTGAAGGCTAGTGGTGGTGACGGTGAAGTCATGTTTTTACTGCTGCTGGTTGTATTTAGGCTTCAAACATCATAAAGTGGAGTCATTAGTGAAGATGATCCTGCTGAACCAAACCTGTCAGGATCAGAAACTGTTGGTTGTTTCTCTAATAATCCAAAGGACAATGGAGAAATCTTATTGGCTGCTTATGGAGGGAACCAGGGTGATGCATGTGGCTGGTCTACAAAAAAAAAAAAAAGTCATCCCAGCAGCACTCAGTTGCCACCACTGGTAGCACAACCCATTCCACTTTTTCTGGAAATAAGATGAAAGAAATGCTGAATGAGAGAGCGGACAGGAAAGGATTGCATTGCCATGTAACACAGAACTTTTCTGTGCAGAGGTCACTGTGTGTCCTCACCTACCTCCAGCTTTCCTTTGCCTCCTCACCGGGAGCAAGTAACAGAGCACAGTGATGGGAAAAAAAAGTTTAAACAGTCTCATTAAATTGGTAATTAGCTGCGTAATAAAGTCGCAGCAAGACAAAACTACAGAGCACGTGTTGTTGAACATGATGGATGGCGTTAGCCGAGGCAGCGCTGTCTCTCTGAGCTCTTTTTAATGGAGTTCTGGGCCTTTTGGAAAAAAGGAGAATCTGCAGTAGCATTTTTGTGTGGAATTTTATTTCAGGTTTTTTTTCCACAGGTGTTGATGATGATAGGAAAAAAAGACACTGGTGTAATCTTTTGAAATACCCTGAAATACAGCACATCCCCTCTGCACCACCTAACAACAAAGAAAAACAGAATTTAGATCATTTTTATTGAAAAGGAATAAAAAAAGAGTGGAATATCACATTGACATAAGTATTCAGACACTTTGCTGTCCACCTGTGGTGAGGTCAGCTGTTTGGACATCTGTATGCTGAGCACTGTCTGTGTAGTCTGCGGAGACGGGACGTAGCGCAGCCAGCCACAGCTAATCTGCCGCCTTAATGAAAGCAAGAGGGGCTGCAGACCAAAGTCCGCATTTGTCTTTTTCAGTCATTATCATAATGTTACTCTGAGTGCCACATGATGTGACCATCAAATGCCCTGGTGTGGGCTGACGTGCTCTGGCAGCTGTGCTGTGTTTGTTTCACTGCCACACTGTCAGTCAGGGGAGGTTATATTTAACACCAGGCGTGCCCCCGTGTGGGCTCCGTCCTAATTACAGAGTTCCGCCACGAGCTAACGCCCACCGTGGATGGTCTCCTTTTCGCCTTCCCCTCGCCGTTGCGACCGTGCTGGTGGGCAGCTCCGTCTGCGGCTGAGCTCAGCTTATCCCAAGCCATTCCCTTCCCATCATTCCCTTTGATAATTAACATTTCATCTGGGAGCCGCTGGAGAGATTATCTTCTCAACAGAGCACAATTAACTACTATTACTGTCATGTTGTCAGCGTGCCCTGCCTCTCTCCATATGATAGAATGATAAAGGACCTCTACTTTTTTTTCCTTGCTGCTTTATTAAAATTATAAATGAGGTAGAAATGGGCAGAGTATTTGCTGCTTTCACTTTATGTTTTTGATTACAGCCATCTGTTTCCCACAGCGAGATACGGGGAAAAATAAGGCTCCATTTACAGCGACTCTCCCTCTGACAGTGAGTGTGAACTCACAGGATGCTTGCTTGAGCTTTTATGACCAAATGATGATGCTTCACATTAGCGCAGTGAACCAGGAAAGTGCATCCATAGCCACGATGCATTAAGAGTAAATGGGGGAGGATTTGTATTGTGGTTGGTTAAGACACAAATTGAGGATCCGACTTTTTCCTCTCACAATATTGATTACATTTTGGCAATCTGCTGATATTGATCACACATTTAATGGTATAATCTGTAACTTTCCACACATTGAAATGTTTCCATCAATTCTCCGCCCAGAGAGATCTGATTTAAATCGTGGTGACGGTCTGTTTCGTCATATCCTCTTTGCTCATGTTTCAGTCAGGCTTTTTCCACCTTGGTGAAATTTTGGACAGCTCAGCTCCAGCTTCACTCTTTTTACTGGTTATAATCTGCTGGTCTGTTTGTTCAGGAGAGGAGGAGACCTATGTGGACAATTCAGCTCCAGGTAAAAACCTCCTGAACGTCTGGATCATAGGTTATCAGAGAAACTATCAAAGATTAGCAGCAGTCCCAGCTCCAAACCCTCCCCTGACACCCTGTGACATACAGCGTCTGCGAAACACTGACTGTAAATGTCAAACTGCTTTATTCAGTGTTTCTACTCATTATAATCACCTGGTCTGGATACAATTTCTGGATAAAGTTTTATTTACTCTAGACAGTGGGTCTAACAGTCTGGATCCATCATCTGCATTTCCACAGGTCTGATTCCAGTCTGAACTGGTTTTCCTGGGCTACATGTAAATCAGGGCTGGAGGTGGTAACGGACCTGAAGCTGCTTGGTAACTGACAAAAACCCCAGAAGAAGAACTTCTGCTCTTCATCAGCTTAATTACAACAATTAGAGTCAACAGTTCACTGGCAGCCATCCATAACCCAACACAGACACGTGGAGAAATCATATTTATGGACTCACAAGTCTTCACAGGCTCTGAGTCATCCCACACATCATTCAGCGGTTCAGCTGATCAGGGATCTGTGCAGCTTGGTGTGACTTATGTATTATTGCCTTAATGAGACAGAGAGAAAAGAATGAGAGTAAGTAACGACAAGTCAAATCAGTTTCATTTCTACAGCACCAAATCATGACAGAAGTTATCTCAGGGCAGGATGATAATAACAGGACAAATGACAGCTGTAGCAGTGGGTGTTGAGCAGGATCATGGGGCAGGAGGTGGTCTGCAGTCCCAGATCCAGACTCTACAGCTCCAGAGGCAGAAAGACCTGCAGAGAGCGACAGGAGGAGCGAGGAGAGGCCGAGTTAGTAACAGGAAGTAATGGGATATGAAGAGGCGAAGGAAGAGAGAGGAGCTCGGTGCATCATGGGAAGTCCCCGAGCAGTCTAGTCCTATGGCAGCATAACGAGGGGATGGTTCAAGGCTGAGGCAGCGCTAAAAGGAGCGTTTGAAGCCTACTCTTTAACACAGAGAGGGTGTCTGGGAGCTGGTTCCACTGGAGAAGAGCCTGATCGCCGAAGGCTCTGCCACACATTATACTACATGCATTCTGGGAGCATTGTTCCAGAGGGGTCACAGGTACTGTGGGCTCTTTAAAGTCCCCTGAAAGTGAATGTCAGGGTGCTATTCGATTCCACGGAACGAGAAAACTAGAGAGATACTTTTGGCGCAAGGCCACACATGCTTGAGCCCAGATCTGCAGCCGGCAGTGATGCACCCCAAAAGGTAGCTTTGCGCCTCCACCCCTGGTCCTTCAGATGGAGGATGCTGCAATATCATGGTGCAGGGAGTGCTGTGAAAGTCACTTCATATGGCTCACTCATCATGATTTCACAAACTGTTCCTCAGCATTATACAATCATAGTTTTTATATTTCCTGTCCTTTTCTGTCTAGAAACTCCAGGAGGTGATGTGTGTAATGAGGGAAGGGGAAAAGATTGTTAGAACAACCAAAAACACAGCGACGGCTCGTAACTGCTGGCTGGCTCATAGGTCGGTAACAAGCAGAATTTATAGCCATGGGCTGGTTTTTGACGTCTGGCACATAGAACTGAACAGGACACAGGACTAAAGGTGTATTTTTCAGTTCACGGGGTCTTTAAGATACGATGGTGCCGGATCATTAAGAGCTTTGGTAGGTGATGTAGGTCACATTAGGGATGTTGCAATTTATCGGTATTGATGAGAAACATTCTGTTTAAAATATCAGATATTGAAGTTGTGTTGATGATGTCACACACTCGTATTTGAGTCTTGTTCATTTGTCCGAAAAAAAGAGACAAAACCCACAATAATCAAAGATGAATTTGACATTATTTATTTATTTCATTTATTTAAAATTTTAGATACTATTGTTGTGAATTGTGAATTCTTTGATATTTATAGCATGACAGCCCGACTTCACATTAAATGAACTGCTTTAATAATGTAAGTATGTAATGCTGTAATATATCACATACTATACTAACTGTAACTACAATATTTCAAATGTTCATCAAGAATATAACAAATCCCACTTTGCTTCTTGCCAACTTTGAGTTCAGAAGAGGATATAAACCCAGACATTCCTCCTTTTCCAGCGTGAGTGATGTAATGAAATTAAACACATGCGTTGACTCATATGGCTCTCTGGCCTGTGAACATTTTGTGCCCAAAGCTCAAGCACTTGGCATTCTGCCGGGTCACTGTCTGTCCACAGAGCTGCCGTGCCATTTCACTCTGTGTCGTCTGTGTCACTCATGCTGCTCCGCTGTCATCTGATGCTGCTACTTTTCAAAATTGAACTGTGTACAATAACACGCTGTGGCATTTAGATAACACTGATGGTATTTTCAGGGCTTGGTAAAAATTCATTTTGAATTTCAACTCAGATATTTTGCGCAGATTAAGTCAGTTAAACTGACTGTGCTCATATTTGGCTGTGTAAACACATTTGTGTTGTCAAGTGGAAATCTCTTGTGTCTCCAAAATGCCAGCGTTACAGTGATTTGTTCAATCTTACCACATGGACTTTATCCAGTGGGGTTTGCAGGTTTGGAGGAGTATCATTTCATACTGACCACATCAGGTTTTTACTGAATGATTTCACATATCTGTCTCACAACCGTTGCACAAAAAAAACACAAGTATTGCACATTTTCCAAATGCAGTACATTATGGGAGAACACGTCCATCAACATGACACTAAAATACTTTCATTTTAGTGTATATGTTTATATATATAACATGTAGACATAGTAGATATTACTAATTTGTTTCCCAAGTTATGTTAGGGTGAATATGTCCTTTCAAATGAAGGAAGTTCTACATTAATGTAACCGCCCGGGGTGACAGGAAGGTTTATTAGGGATGGATGATGTGGACAAAGTTCAACACTCTTGGCCTGTGCGTGGTTAGGAGCAGACTTTAGCTTAGGGAATAACTGTGGTTAAACATTATGTCACTGCAGAATTTATCTGTACCAAACCCAGACCATGAGCTGTGTCCAACCTTAACCAAGAGCACGAGTACTGAAGCAAATTATTTTTCAGTCGTTGCGAGCAGATATTGCATATAAGAGTGTTTTCTGTAAAGTAAAGCAATAGACTCTAAATACAGATGGACGTAGCTTGGGTGATGTCACCCACAGGTTTCTGAAGAACGAGACTGAGCTGCTCCGCCATTGCCATATTTGGAGTGCCTGACTCCAAAAATGGGTGGGGCATCTGGGCTAACCCAAAGCTAATTCATTTTGTTGGTTAATAAGCTACTTAACAAGCTAAGCTAAGAAGCTAGGTATGGTGAACACATACAATGACAGCTGCTAATTAGTGCTAATATGTAAAATAAATATTAGAGTATCAATAGCCTCAAAAAAAAAGGAGCAGAGACCTCCTCACATTCTGTTAGTCCGTTAACCAACGAGTCAAAATATCTGTCTGATAATAGCATGAAAAATCCTCCCAAAGGCTACAACACCACAAACTGACAGGTCACATTCAGTGACTCAAATTAGCTGGGGTGAGCAGACAGTTAGCGGCCAGACTGAGCAGCTAGCCAACTGTGGCAGCCCTCATCTGTCACTCAAAGAGGCCACGCCCCCCAATTATGCATTAGTTTTAACCTAAATAAAATGTAAACAGTTGTGATGAAGGAGGAAATCAGCTCTAGAGACCAGAACAGTTTCTGTACCAGGCTGTAAACATGTTTCTTTGTGCTGTAAAGTTGGACATTAACATGGGAGTCTATGGGGACTGACTCACTGATGGAGCCAGACTCTAGTGGTCATTAGAGGAACTGCAGCTTTTGGCACTGCAATATTGGCCAATTGAGTAAACCAAATGAAATAAGTTGTAAACATTTAACTGACATGTTCACAACATACAAAATTATTTTGGGGTTTGATGCATCAGTAATAAATCAATATTTCCACATATTGATGAAAAAAAAAAAAACCTGGCACAATGTTTTCTTATATCCGTCATTTGATTTCGCATGACGTGACATGACATGATAAAGTTTGAGAACCAGTGCCATAATGCACCCAACAGCAAGCTTTGTCAGACCAGATGTCGGAGATCCACAAATCAAGCAACAAAAAACAGAAAACAGAAAACAATATTCTGTTTCCAGTCACTGCTGTACTTAAAACTGTCCAAACCTTGTGGTTGTGTCCACTCTGTGCTTTTCATGACTGACCTACATTAAGCTCCCAGCCCCTGACAAGGCTGCATTAATACAAATAGGGGAGGGGAGGGATTAATGCCCCCCCCCCCCCCCCCCCCCCAGAGCAGTGGGAGTGCTGCTGATGATGAAGTGCTTCCTCTGGGCTCAGTGAGAGATCACAGTGTCACTAACAGCACAGCAAAAACCTTATCTGGAAACAACAATGAGCTTCTCTATCCGTTATTGGCCAAAATATAATAGCTGTTAAATCTTGTGTAAGTTTTACATGTTTTTTTTTGGGGGGGTCTGGATGTAAATGGCACAGACCAAAATCATTACTGTGACCTTCCCATATTAATGTTGTCATCAATTTATATCACACAGTTCTGACGCAGCATCACTATATAACATCTGAAAACTCCTCTGATACAGGAAGTGTACCGGGATCTATTTAGTGTTTCTCTTTAGGAAGACCACGTACAGTCGTACTGACAGTAGCTGAACGACAGGTCGTATATATTTATGAATATGACAGGTCCTATTTTTGGCCATAATTCACAATTTCATTTGTTAATTATGACACAATTTAACACAAATGATGAAGGGATGACATTTTACATCCAAGACGGTCAAAGGTCAACTTCACTGTGACATCATAATGTTCTGCAAAAACACTTCTGGCCTTTATCCAACGCTGGGGCTCAGGAAGCAGGGATTGTAATCATATTTCCTGCAACTTGATTGGTTGGCAGAGGCATACAACCACAAGGTGGTAATTCTAGTTCTCCCAGAAGCTGTCAGTCACATATCATGGGCTTCCTCAGCTGGTGGCGTTTCCTCAGTTAATGTGAAGATGTTTCATTTTGAGATATGTAGAAAATTACACTTACACAGACTCCATGTACCACAGGGAACTGTACTTGTGTCTTTGTTGTAATGCATAGATAATGACACAATATTAATCCAGGGAAAAAAGCTGTTAAGAGTTAATTAATGTCTTTTTGAAAAGGTAAATACTGCTGTGTCAGAGCTAAATGGCTAACTATCTATAAGCAGTTGTTGATTCCTTGGAGAATTTTCTTGGAAGAAAAGAAAAATCTGTCTATATATATATATATATATATATATATATATATATATATATATAATTTCTCTTCATTTCCCAAAGGTAGTCCATGTATTATTATTCTTGCATCAAATTAACCAAGCACTTATCTGCGCCTGTCAAGTGAAACTGTGAAAATTGACACCATTTGTTTGAATTTCACATCAGCAATCCAGTTGAAAGGGTAGACAGCGTTTTCGTCACATAATTCATCCTGCAGAGTATTTTAAATATGTACCATTAGAGTGTTTTTCCATTTGAGTATTGACAGCTCTCCTCCGGCTCTGACAGTCTTTTTAAATCATGACCTTGTCAGCAGAATGAATGGCCGTCAGAGCGCCAGCATGAGCCACTCTGCATCACGACTGCTGCTCTCTTTTCCTCTCTTGTATTTCTCAGGATATAAATAAGGACAGGCAGTTTCTATGACTTCACATTTGTCAAACATCTGTCAAGTTCCACATCTTCTTTTCCAAGAAAATCCCAGTCCGATGTCAGAGGCTATTTAATTTATTAAGGATGTTTGTCAGAGGACGCGTTTGTGTGATAACTGACACAGATACTGAGCTTGTCGTGGATGAAGTGCTGCCATTCATCTCATCACACCTGCACTACAGACCTGAACAGTCTGCTGTGTAACTGAGATTTTTTGTGACTTATCTTATGTCTACATATATAAAACAAGTTCTTTTATTCAGTCAAAGGAAATTCGACTTTAAGTCCACATAGTAAATAAAATAATGATGACAGGACCGCTCTACAGGGTATCTGAGAACAGAGGGGAACTACCTGGCGCCCGGTCTGAAGCACATAACAAAAGCACATTTAGGGCGTGTCCATATGACTTCTGCTACTGTAACGGCGGAGAAAAAGGTTGTACTGTTCAAAAGGGTTGTACTTAATCTCTTAAGTAATCATGGCAGTGTTCCGGGGGTAACATACAATCAACCAATCAGAGCTTGCGCCTTGGCAGATTTGTTTTTGTATTGGTCAAGTGTGTCTCAAAAATTAGATTCCATTTGTGGTGAGTTGATTACATATTGTGCATGTGGTGCACGTCCATACCACAACACAGCTTCTTAAAGGTCCTCTTAATGCACAATTACTTATACTTATGTGCATTACACATATTTTATTTATGTTTTTATTTGGTATTTCTTTTATTTATTTTACTCTACTGTTATTTGTCATTTACATAATGCTAGTTTTTATTGCTGAGTCGACTGGATTCTTGTCCGGCACATTTCATTGTACTGTTGATCTTGTGCAAACCTATGACAAATAGATTTGAACTTGAACTTGAACCTGTGACTGAGCACTGAGCCCAGCCCTGACACATGCAGCAGCAACAGCAGCAGCTCTGTGCACCCTGAGGGGCAAGGACGGCCTGAGTGAATCAGTGCACACAGATGTGTGAAGAAGTAACCGCACAAATCACAGCGTCAGAAATATTGGATGTTATATGATGAGAGGTGTGAATAAATCTTTGCTTTGTTATGAAACTGTGTTCCAGTTCAGGGGATGGATGGGAAACGCTGTGGCGGGTTTACCAGCTAAACTCTCTGCAGAGCCTCATGTTTCATGGACATGGCAGCGATGTACAACACAAACAAAGCTCCGACCTCCGGAGGCTGTACTGTAAGGTTCCACTTGGCTCATCCAAACATCTGTAGCACATTTTCACCACACTCTGCTCCTGCATAACGGCCATGTTGTGCACCTGCCTCTAGGTGCCATCGATTTAAACCAGGTTTTTGTTTCTCGGTCACTTTCGGCTGCCTGAAGAGAGCAATGCGCCAACAATGTGCCTGACCACACCTCATTGCCTGTTTGCAGGTGTCTTCTCATCATGACCTCTGTTCCCGTCATAAAAGCATCTAACGCTTAGTGGTTAGCGGTTTAATATAGCAGCAGGCTCCACTGAGCACAGGTGTTTGGATTGAAGTATGTAGACATGTTTGGCTTTTTACTGGGATCATGGTGCTGGATCCTTTATGCCACACCATCCCCATGGATAAAGACATGTGTTCTTTTTAAAATTCAAACACCTAAATACAATAACTTTATTCAAAGGTGTCTTTGTATTTAGTATCAGGTTCCAACAGCTGCACTGTTGACCTCTTTATGTTTATACACACGAACTCTGGCAGTGTTCTGATATCTGAGCTCACGTCAGCTTCACAGACTGTCGGCGTCAGAGTTGCAGAGACACACACAGGGTGTTCAGACATTGTTCATGGTTGCTCGTAGTGTTAACTATAAACTTGGTTTCCACTAAATCGACCTACATTTCGGGTCGTAGGTGGAGCAACGACACCTCTGGCTCACTCGATCCACAGGTTTATTTTATCTCATCAACGTTAGCATGTTTCTTATTATTCGACATTTACGGCTCTGGTTCAGGTCTCTTTCGTGTCATATGAGTCTGCTCCTCAGACATGGTCCATAATGTATCTCCAGGCCATGGGCTTAGTTATGTATGCACTCTATTTTTGGGGGCTTAATCTTCACACGTCCCGGGGAGCACCTGGTGGGCACGCTCCTCTCCTCGGCTCCTTTGTGGCTCGGTTTGAGAGGAGATGGGTACACATGGTGAAACAGAGGAGAGATGAGAGAGACTGAGGGGGTGAGGGGAGGGGGGCAGGAAAGGTGGAGTGAAGAGAGGAGAGCAAAGCCAGGGCCTGTGGTCATCCTACAGGGTGTATGAGGCTGCCAGAGGCCTTGTAATCCTCCCCCACCCCTGCCCTCCATCCCCTCTCTATCATCCCCTCCACCTCACCATGACAAACCGGATCTGCTCTCTATCAAACAGCCACAGGCTGCCTCTCCCCTTCTTCCTCCTTTTCTTACCCAGTGGTCCTCATCCCATTTGTCACTTACACCGCCTCGGTCTTGGTCAGCTCGCAGGGACAGGCTGCTGCTGCCAAGCTTGGCCGCTGAGCTCCCGGGCCTGGCAAGGAGGAGCCACCAGTTCCCCCAGTGGCAGCATTTAGAAAGCCACTTAATAGGTTTAGGCACATTTGCTAATTTGTCAACAAGTTTTGGATGTGGCGCACACTGCCAGGCTGGTTGGTCTGGCTCTTGACTGGAAGGGATCTCATTTCTGGAGCCATGGGTGAAATCAAATTAAAAGGCCTTGCACACTTGACTATCTGCACTCGAGGCTGCTGAACTCGGTGCTGAACTCTTTACAAATGAGCTGATGTACTGACTAATTATCATGATTGTCCAGAGTTTTAATGGAGTCGGACTGGGAGGATTGTCGGCGTAGGAAGGAGGAGAGTAAATAACCTTCTGTCTTATTCTGGTTTGATGCTGATCAAATGTGCTGTCACATAGGCCTCAGCCACGTCTCGGGTCTTTGAAGAGGCTGAAGCTTTCAGGCTTGTTTGTGCTGAACGTGTCATTTATATCCTAATCTCTGTGAAGGAAATGATTGTCTCACGTTGCCGTTATACTGGCACATGTCGTTTCTGCAACAGATGTGTTTCCACGCGTTTAGTTATGCAAGTCTCGGTGAGCTCATTAAAGCTTGATCATACAGAACAGGAGGACACTGACTGCAGCCACCAGCTTTTCCTCCACTGTGTTTAAAGCTCTGCATGAAGTGGTGTTGGGAAAGATTCTATTGTGAATTGTAGTGACCCCCCACAGCCCCCTTCACTTGCATGTTTTTTGAGGTTCAATTCACAATCAATGGCATCCGGTCACGTCAATACCTGTCAGCCAGTGCTGCCAGTTCAGAAGCTTAGCTCCAGTCTGCACTGGAGGTGTCACGAGAT
The DNA here is from genome assembly GCF_046630095.1 of Trachinotus anak. Taxonomy (NCBI): domain Eukaryota; kingdom Metazoa; phylum Chordata; class Actinopteri; order Carangiformes; family Carangidae; genus Trachinotus; species Trachinotus anak. The sequence continues at coordinate 13,843,858 of NW_027273877.1, forward strand.
CATCTGCAGGACGGACTGAGACATTTTAATGGGATTTGGTGAAAGCAAGAAAATCTTAAATAATCCCAATCTCATAGTGTAACTGACTTCAACTCTGCAGCTATTCATTAGAAAACAAGATGTATTTTCAAAACCCTTTTATTTTGGCTGCTGTGCAAAGTGTGCAACATGCTATTTAGTATGATGGTACAGAGCAGGACAGACTTGTGTACCTTCCTGTAAATAATCAATTGAAATAAATTCAAGTTAAATATTGTTTACAGCCAGGGTTTCATGACCACCAAAGTATGAAAGTATGACGGAAAACCATGAGGGACAGTGTGGACCAGAATTATTTATTATCGTATCAGCAAGAATGAAATGAATGTTACTTGGGCCCAGACAAACAGCAAGAAATGGATAGATAGATTTAGTTTTTTCTAAAATCATCACCCACCTGCTCTGAGCTGATGATGTTTATAGCTGCAGAAAAGTGCCGACCAGCGCCTCCTGCAGGTCCAGCCACCCTCACAATTGTACTGTCAGTTTGTAAGTGTATAATGTCTAAAGCAGAAAATGTGCAAATTACATTTAAACTTTAACTTTAATACCTTTGAAGGCTTTCTCCGACGAAGCTGCAGGTATGTTGCGAACAGTGCAAGGACGAGAGAACAAACTGCTGATGTCATATAGTGAAGACCATGAGAGCAGTGACCCCCTCGTTATTTCACTAATTTATCTCACTTAAACAGTGAAGGATGCAGGTTAGGACTCTGGCTTTGATTTAATGCAGAGTTGAAAATATATTTTTTTAACCTGTGAAGTGCAAACAGCTTTCAGATGTAAGGCTGAGATCTGTTTTTTTCTCGTTTGTTTTCATCAATCCAGGTTTTCTAAGCACAGGAGACCAGGCAGCCAAGGGCAACTACGGCCTGCTGGATCAAATTCAGGCTCTCAGGTGGATCAAAGAAAACATCCAGGCCTTCAAAGGAGATCCGAAGAGAGTGACCATTTTTGGCTCGGGCGCTGGAGCATCTTGCGTCAGCCTGCTCACCCTCTCGCATTACTCAGAAGGTACGTGTCCTCGCTCACAGGCACGCATATTCAGAGATATCTTCATTGTTTAGTCATGTCTGTTACCACGGTGCAATACAGTGTGGGCTTCACATCGAGGACATGTTCACAGCGAGCTGTGGGGTGTTGGCCCAGCAACATTTGAACTCGGTTTAGTTGTTTCTTAGTTTTTTTAAAATTTGCATTCACATATTCAGCTAAACATCCAGCACAGTCCTTTTATTACATTTTTAAATTATCCATCATGGACATTATAGTGGACAGGAAGGCATTTCTAGTGGACAAATTGTCATGACATGTAATTTGCACATCCAGACCCATACAGAAATGTAATATATGATATATAGGAGAGATGTTGTCATTTACATCACATATATACAGCTTCTGGATATATGAAATATAGGTTTATAACTGAAATGAAATGCCCATAATAAAAACTGTATATATAGATTCAAAAAAAATTCTTTATCATAATTTTTTACATGGTACAACATGTTTCAACCATATATGTTAATGTTGATAATTGAGCATTTATATATGCAAGCTTTAAATGTTTATATTAGTTTTTCTTATTAATTTTAAACATATTTATGTTGCTATTCTGGAAAAGTGGTCTCAGACTTATAATATATATAATATAATAATAATTATATAATATATAATAATATAATATATTGTATTTTATATATGTCATAAACTTCTATCTTCGTAGTTAAAAAACGTAAATATATGGCAACATCACTCTTGACATAGGGGCATATGTCATATGTTACATGACTGTGAGTCATGATTAAGCTAATCTTGAACTTAAGACGCACTTTCAGATTTATCTTTTCACCCCTGGGGAGGTCCTGACCCTTAGGTTGGGAACCACTGGTCTGACCCTTCATCATCATGAGGCGGAGTTCATATTGCAGCATCGCTGGGTGACCAACTGCTTCCAGTTGTTCTTGTTGTAAATTAACTCCAAGATATTTTTGCCCAGTGTTGCTTCAGTGAGTTTTCTGTTTCGACAAGTGGTGTAATTTACTTAATTTGGTTTAATCACCACAAAAAGCGAGAACAGCGCCTTAGCAGCAAAACAAATGGACTAAATCAGTTCAGTTGTTTTCTCTCGCCACATGCAGAATCAGCATCTAAAATATATGTTCATTCATGGGTTGTGGAAGTGGGAGTCTCTAGCCTTGTTAATGAGGCCAACTGCAGACGGGAAAAAGCTGATCTTGGTTTTGGTCCTGAAGGACCGCAGCCTCCTGCCAGTGGGGAGTGAATCAAAGAGTTTGTGTCCAGGGTGGGAGGGGTCAGCTACTATCTTTCCCCCACGCCTCAGGGTGGCGTTTCTGTAGCTATCTGCATTGGAGGAGGAGGAGAAATGAAGGGCACAGATTCTGGATTATCATTTTGTATTTATATGTATTGTTAATGGAAAACTTAAATAGAACAGCCAAAAGATCATCCTCGTTGTATTTGCTTTCTCTCACGGAGATGCTGGCTTTCACAAATGAATTGTTTTGTGCAACTCAAATTTATACAACAGGCGAGGAAAATCGTCCAACCCATCTGTCAGAAGAAAAAAAAAGAAGGATTTGGAGGATTGAATCTCAAAAAGTGCTGCTGCAGTTCCCAGGCCGCGCCCCCCCCCCCCCCCCCCCCCCCGTGGGTCAAATACAGGCTTTGTGAAAAACACATCTTCCCACAAAATCAACCTTTTCATCTCACTGGTATAAGTCTATTGGGTTTACCATAGTGGGAAACAGAGTGAGGGAGACTTCCTATTTCCCCTTTGGTCTTGTGCTCTAGTTATTAGGTCTGTTTCATTCTTCTTCATCTTGTACTTGGTCGACAGCCACTCTGCATCATGCCAGGTGCTGAAGTACAGTATAACATGTCAGTCACAAAGGTGATGCTCCCTTTAGCATTTGCTCCTGTAACTCGGAGTTCTGTGGTAAAGCTGCTGTGACACGAGTCGTACCATCAGCTCGTGCATCAGTGACTCACATACCAAGGTCAATAAAAGCTCTCACTCACTCTGTCTGTATATTTTTGAAGTTAACATCTGACTTGAGGTTTAACTGATGCTCCACATCTGACAAACAGCGGCAGCAGTAAAACCCTGTACGCGGCTTTACCAGGCCTTGTGGGAAATGTCTTCATTGTGCTCAAAACATACTTTTCAAGTTGGCCTGGTTGAGTCATCACCACTGTGTGTTTGCATGAGTATAAATAGCACTCTCTGAAACAAAAAAAAAAAAAACACATACCTCCAGTGTTCCTAGTGTACTGTGGCCTACTTGCTGATTGGCAGCTCGTGAAGCTGTGCTACCTATTCAAGGATGTGGAAACTGCCTAAGGTTGTTGCTATATAAGCAGCAAATATCTTTTATGTTCCAGTTTGTTCATTAGGGACACAGAGATGTAACGCCTGTAATCTGAGTCATCCTTTTATTGGCCTTGAAACGTCTTATGTTGGCGTGGAAAGACAGAATTGAAGGATTTTGTGTTTGACTGGGCTTCTCTCTGTCACATTTGTACATTGGCCAATTTATCAACATAAGAACACACATATCTTTATGTGGAATTTCTTTAATATATGACATACATGTCCCTATATCAAGAGTGATGTTACCATGTCTCCTTTATATTTGTATCACATATATATACATCATTTGGATATATGGAGATATAAGTTTATAACATATATCAAAGAACATATGTGTTGACAATATATTTAAATTATATATTTTCATATATTTATTAAGACAACATACATGTAAAAAATTATATTATTAACATATGTTTTTCTTATTAAATTCTTATTCATTTAAAAAAATTCTACTGTATAGTATCAACATCTCCTGATAGGCTTTGAGATTGATATATATACATATAAGCATACATACTTAAAAATACATATTTGTATGGGACAGACATACAGTATATGTCAATATGTAAAACTGTTCCAATTTCTACATTATTTACATATTTTTTCATTTTTATATTTTATTATAATATATTGAATATATTTTAAAAACACTAAAGAGGAGCTACACTGTTCAGCCAAGGTTTGGTTTTGTGAGGGAAAAGATGGACCCACACAGGTGAAGTAGCGACGGATGTTGGTGCCAAATTGGAAAGGTTTAAGACATTTGAAAAAGTTAGTGCCCAAGGGGGAGACATTTATGTTTTTGGTTTTATGATTGTCCCCTCTGCCCTTTCATTAACTTGCATAAAGCCAATCTAAGTAATTTAATTTACAACTGTATTTCCACAAAGCAGTAAAGGTACCATTCTCTCAGAGGCATACAGTCATACTGACAAGAGAAGCAGGCTAGACTTTTTAATTTGCTCATCAGCTGTGGTACATGAATAAGCTTAAATGATGATGTGGTCTTTCCTATTAAAAAAAACTGATAAAAACACATCATCAAGTTTGTGTGCTTTGTCTTTGTTTCCCCCGTTAGAGCTCAGTCTGTGTTTTAAAGCAGCACAAAAGGAAGCCCATTTCCATGCTTTTAACCAAATTAAATGTTTGCTGCTTTTCACCCAACTTGAAGCATGAACTCTTTGCTGCCAGTTCTGTATGTCTGCATGTCTTTCACTAATACAAGCTCCAATCTCAGATCTGTTCCAGAAAGCCATCATCCAGAGTGGCACGGCACTGTCCAGCTGGGCAGTCAACTACCAGCCTGCCAAGTACACGCGAGTCCTGGCTGAGAAGGTGGGCTGCAACATGCTGGACACCGTCGACCTGGTGGAGTGTTTGCAGAACAAGAACTACAAGGAGCTGATTGAGCAATACATCACACCCGCAAAGTACCACATTGCATTCGGGCCTGTGATTGATGGAGATGTGATCCCAGATGACCCCCAGATCCTGATGGAGCAAGGGGAGTTCCTCAACTATGACATCATGCTAGGGGTCAATCAAGGGGAGGGGTTTAAGTTTGTTGATGGTATTGTGGACAGCGAGGATGGGGTGTCTGCCAATGATTTTGACTTTGCAGTGTCAGACTTCGTGGACCATCTCTATGGCTACCCGGAGGGCAAGGACACTCTGCGTGAGACCATCAAATTCATGTACACAGACTGGGCGGACAAGGAGAACCCAGAGACCCGACGCAAGACTCTGGTGGCTCTGTTCACTGACCACCAGTGGGTAGCGCCAGCAGTGGCCACCGCTGACCTCCACGCCCAGTACGGCTCACCGACCTACTTCTACGCATTCTACCACCACTGTCAGAGCGACATGAAGCCCAGTTGGGCCGACTCGGCCCACGGTGACGAAGTACCGTACGTGTTTGGGATCCCTATGATTGGCCCCACAGATCTCTTCAACTGCAACTTCTCCAAGAATGACGTGATGCTGAGCGCTGTGGTGATGACCTACTGGACTAACTTTGCGAAAACAGGGTGAGTGCTGCCTTCTTTCTTCATTTCCTTTCTACTGATGATGTACTAGTCAGAGAATCTGTTCTGACAGAGGTACAGAACCCTCAGCATTGTGTTTGCATCCTAAAAATATTGAGATATTATTTATAGGCCATGTCCCCCAGAATTAGTTGAAGCATTTGAGAAGCTTTTAGATAAAGTGAATGAAAACCATAGTCTGTTTCTTACAATTAAATTACATTTAATTAAAATTAAAAACTACCTTTAAAGCCGACAGAGCGTAAGGACTTTATACCCCTAAGAGAGATCTGAGGTGGAAGGTTGAAGGTTCGAAGTTTGAAGGAGGTTTTACACAAAGTCTTAAACAGAGGTATTAATTGCAGCTTTTACACACAGACTCTCATGTGGGGGCTCTTCCACATCTCTCACATCCATGTATACAACAACTTCCATTTGATACTTTAACCAAAATATGATCTCATGTCTCACCTAACTCACGTTGAGGATCTTCCTTGACTTTTGTCCCTGCCACTATGAGGCACATCTTGCTCTCTCTCAAATGTTTGTATCTTCCTACACTCTCTATCACCACAGGCCCTGGTAACCTTGGGTATGAAGGCAACTGTGGATGATAGTGGAGCAGCTGCACATTCATAAGGCAAGAGATAAAGAATGGGCTGATGGTTCCCTCTGACTGACCATGTGTGTACACACTGACGAACTAACTTCTCTCACACCATCAGAACGTTCTGTTGTGATTAGTGGTTCGATGATTAGTGCATGAGCCAAAGAGATCAAAGAGAGGTTAATAAAACAAGTCAAATCCTCCCTTGGTGCTGTGGCAGTGCTGGATTTGATGAGAGGATTTGCTTGCTGTGTATATTTGGATCATGTTTTAGTTTGACACACCTTGAGATTAGGTATCTGGGTGTTTGCCGCCCAGTCATACTGAAAATTCACTTTAGGTTGAATAAATAAAGTCTTGATCAGCTTCATAGGCTGCGGCGTTCAGTCCCCTGCTCCCTGTTTGGCTCCCATCCAGTGGATGCCTGATGAGTGGGGGCCTGGCTGCCTTAAACACACTTTGGGAAGGCTCTTTTCTCTCACTGCTTCCAATAAAGCAGCGACTGAAGGCAAATTCATCACTGGGAGTGTGGCCATTTTTCAACAAGTCTCCTCCACTCTTTGTAGAGTTCCCCACTGTGAATCACGACATATTGATGTTTTGGAAACTCTTTCTGATGTCAGTACAAAAGAACTGGGCGGTTTGGATGTACACACAATATGGTCGAGTGCGGATGTGATTATGTATGGACTAAGAATGGATGTGTTGCCGCTAGCTTTTTGTCTCTCAACATGTGGCAGCTTTCAGGCAGCAAATAGATTTTAGATGTTGATATTAAACTGATGTCAATATTTTGATATAAATGCCAGAATACAAAAGTATACTATACTCAAATGGGAACTCACTAAGGAGTGGGATCGTACGAAGTTTGGAAGCCAAGAAGAAAAGTACTGAACACAGCTGTGGCAAGGATTTTGAAGATACATCAGTCCAATGGGAGTAAGCTGGAATGATGGGGCTGTTGAGGCACTGTTCGTCCGTCTCTCTGTGCAAAGTGTTCAGTTTTTCTGGCTCAAATTAACACTACATCGTACAGCAGCACGGGGGGCTGTTCCTCTTCCAGCAGCAGGGTGAGATTTATTGACAAGACAGGATATCTGTCAAATTTAATGCTTTTTAAATACCACTTCCACAGCAGAGTGAACGCACATGGGTGTTTAAAATCAATCACAAATTAATATGGATATTTTTCCATTATTGATATCTGTCGTCTCCATATGACAAATGTCCAGTTGGGACACAGAGAAGTGGAAAGTGATCCATGAGAACAGGAGTGTACAGAAAAAGTTCTTCTCTTCGTCAAACAGGAAGTCAGGAGGTTGAGGGGGGAGTAAGAGACTCTGAAACTAAACAGGAATAGGTTAATGTCCAGCTCATGAAGTACGAGGAGATAATTGATGAAAGAGAAAAACAAATTAAAGTCTCCAGTTGAATCCAGTTATCCAGCTGAAAGAGACTGAGAGCCCAGAGTTGGTGGCAGGAACGAAAAGAAAACTGCCTGGAAAGAGAAGAATGAAAGGATAAAGACTGCCTTTGGGAAAAGGCTGCAAGAGCTGGAGGCAGAATGTGAAAGCCGGTGAAGCAGTAAGGGAGGAAAAGGAAAGCCATGGAACATGAGGAAATGACAGACTGTGAAGAGCAGGTCTGACAGCTAGAACTGCTGGTCAGTAAAAAGACAAGGCAAGGTCATCGGCAGATTGACGACAGAAATTATGGCTTTACCGAGGAACATGTGCTAATGCTGCTCCTTACAGTTCAGTAAGGACAACTGTTGCTCCCTCACCCCTCTGTTGCATTTGCAGATATGCTAGTAGAGTTTGAGGGTGTAGTATTAAATATTTTTTAAACATTTTAGTAACTGTATGTGGAGACAGTAGCATTTTTCTTTCAAAAATAAATCAGATATGTAACATTATATAGCATCAAGTTACTGACACATAAAGGAGAAGAAAACCGGTTCTGACTAAAGCTGGAGTCCTTTAGCAGCTCATAGAGTTCTCCATCTCAGTACAGACAGACCAGAATTGGCTCCATGGTCATACTGGGAAAGAAAGACACCGAAAGAGCCGGTGAAGACAGTGATGGAGCCAGTAAACACACTGATGGAGATGGCAAAACCTAAAAAATTTTATGGATGTTTTGATGTTCCACTGTCCAGACAGGATCTGACTGCAGTCAGACTGAGAAAGAAATTCAGCCTTGGATCACGGTCACACAAATAACACTGAAGGAGCCAGTTAAGTGACTGTAGGAGCCAGTGGGTGAAGACTCTGATATTGCTGGTACGTGAAGACACTGACGGAGCTGGCAAAAACCTAAAGAAACTTTCAGGTCCACTGGCTGACCAGGATTTGAGCCATTGCTCCCCATGGCCAGTTGGCCTGTGCTCTGGTCTAATCTCTCTCTTTGTCAGAGCCTGAAAACATGGTTTCTTCAGTGGAGGAAATTCTGGAAGGTCGCTTTCACCTGAATACTGTCACTTTCACCTGAAGGCTGAATATTGCACTATGTCAGCCCACATGTTGGCAGTGCCTGTGTGTTTAAACATGGCGAGGGCCAATGGTTCAGGAGGAAAACACCTGTTTTCGCAGACCAGTTACCAAAACAGAGAACAGAGAAACTCTGATTATAACACACACAAAGGGGGTGTGACCTTCATTCTATGTTCAGGACACCATCACTATCTTTACATATAATATAGCTCTTTACTGCTGTATTTTTGAAATCTTACTCACAGAACCTTTAAGTATTGTTGATCAGACAATATAAGCAATTTCACAACTTAAGGATTTGGAGAATATTAATTAATATTGACATATTGAAATATAAATAATGTGATATATTATTCAGTAAATGGAAAAAGTTAATTGATTGTGTTCTTACAGCAGCCTATACAAGCTGCTGTCTCACACACAGTTAAAGCAGCTCTGGTGTCAGACAGTCCGAGGTAACACTGAATGCATTACAGCTAATCCAAGTACATGAAAGCATGTGTTCCACCACTCTGGTGACACATATTTTTGCAGCCTTCACACACCTGTCGGAGTGAGGGGAGTACAGATTTAGAATTGCTACCTATAGCAGGAGTCAGTGCTATTATCACCAGACTGGAGGCTTGATGGAAACATATGCAAGCAAAGCATGCATTGTGCAGTTGCAGAGCATGGAACGCCTCAAGCTCTTGTCTGTTTTTTTTTTTAGTGTGCAGCATATTGTCTCAGCATATGCTAGAATTAAGAAGACAGGCCTTAAGTGATACCCCACCACATGCTAGCAGAGCCTCATGTATAATTCCATATGTAGCTACCAGTTGGAGGGCAGACCTTGCATTATGGCAAAGTCCAGCCTTTTTAATGAGAGAACAACATTAGGGAAGGCCACAGAAGGCTGGGAACATATTGGACCAATGCGTTTGCAGTACCTTTAGCAGATCTCCCATAGTTGTTATCTTGGTCACAGCTACTCTTCCTGGGTCCATATTATTAACACACACTATTAGAATAGAATGGAATAAATTCAATATGATGCCAGGGATCAGCACACCAAGGTCACCCAGTTTACAGACAACCCAACCCTGACCTAGCCCTGTAGGTCTCGGGCCCACATGGTTGTGACCCAGTGTTGTGCATGAACATTGAACATGTCAGTGCTTTTGGTGAGTGGTGAACTTAACGTGCCTGTTTGCAACTAATGAATGTGAGCGTCATTAACCCTCGCAAGACTTAACGGCTCTGTGCTTTATGACAGCAACTGGCATTTCATCGTCCTGATTTATGACACATTGGTGAAGTGCTAAAACATATGCTCACATTAGATTTTCTTGGCTTTTAAAAGTCATCAGTGTCAGTGATTCTATAGCAGTGTAGAGTAATTCATTTAGTTTGGTACCTGGTAACGGTTGGGGAGTGGGGATGGATGGTAAGAGGAGGTTCTAGGTTAAAACAGCACAATATTCTCTGAAAGACACAGAAATGTGATTGCACAGTATATGTATACATTATGCAAAACAACAAAGACAGTGACATAAATAAAATAAAATAATAAATGTTTTTTTTTTTTCGAAAAGTGCATATAACATCCATCACTCAGCAATTTTGGCTCTTTAGAAAAAGGTGGCATAAGTTGTGTCTTGCTTCTATCTATTCTTTTTTCTTTTATTTATTATTTAGGATTCCTTGATTTAATCCCCCCCCCCCACACACACACACACACACACACACACACAAACACAAACCTTTCCAGGAACCATTTAAGAAATTTACCAGAGTTCAACCTGATGAACTTAGACCTAATGGTCTAAGAAATATATAAGACCGAATGTGATTTTATATATTTCTTAGACCATTACGACTAAACTTCACAAACAGGGATGCTCAAAAGGGACTTCTAGTTCCTTTATTTAGTTGTTGGAATAATTCCCTGGAAGGTCAAAAAGTCACTGCACAGTCGAGGTCATATGTGTAGGAAATGGGCTTGTGATCTAGTCTTCAAAGGCAGGTCATTAGTTTGGTTCTTCAAGCCAGCTGACACACACTGATATATTCACAGAAATGCTGGACTATAGAACAAAGTGACATCCATTCACTTCAGTTTTCCATCAAATATTTAATAATTGGGTTAAACTGATTTAGTGTAAAAATAAAAGAACATGTTGTAAAAAGAAAATTATATAGAACTCAGATCTGGGATTGTTTTATTATAGAAAATAAGAAAACTGTTACAAATAGGCCAAAGCAGATGGTGTTTGTGTGAAGCTCTGTTGTGTTTGCAGGTTTGCTTCCCTCTCTGACCTCTCCGTTCTGCACCATCAGTGGAACAACCTTCCAAAAACTGTGCACTGACGCGGCGCTGTACTCTGGATGATTATCCTGTAAAAGAGCCAACGGTTTGGCTCAGACTGTTCCAGGATGTATGGATCTGCTGTTTGTTTGTGGCACTGATCTCCAGCTGGACATGAACTGCTTCTCAAACATGAAGCTCTAAGGCTTGTTTGAGCTGAGCAGCTTCACATTTGTTTTCAACAGAAAGTAGACCTGCAAAATATACACTGTATGAAAGACTGGAAGTAATACTGTACCTGAAACCTTACCACATTTGATAAGGTTGTAATGTGACTTTAACAGGGTTTTAGGAAGAATTTAAGTGCATTGTATTCACATTCTTGTAGTTACTGTACAACAACATTTGATTGTTAACTGTGATGAAATGCAGTTCAAAAGAGAGATTATGTTCACGTACCTTGAACACAACAAATGCTAAAATCAAATGCTACATCAGTTTTAAGAGACCAGTGCTTATTCTTACGAAGTGATACCCCTGACTTTTTTTTAATTTTGAGATACGAATCTTGCTATTCAAAGTTTTTTTCCTTGTACCTATGAGAAACTAGATATATCTATACATTTCAATAAATTGCCATGAAAAAAAGCATTTCCACCTCGATTTCATTAGAAATCAGTTCAAATCCAATTTGCAATTTCATAAAAAAACAAGAACAAAAACAAAAAACAAAATAGGATTTAAATATTGACACTCCTAAAATTCCATACGGGTTCATATAAAGGCTGCATATGACCAGTCAACAAGATATTATCATCAAGATAATAACCTATTGAATGTATAATGTAGAGCTTTTACATGACCATCACCTTGTATGATGATCTGCAGCGATGGACTTCTCTCCTGTCTGTGTGTCTGCTCTCCTGTCTCGCTCTCTGTTTAGACACTCTGATTTATTTACCTATCAATCCAAGGTGCCAGAGCACTGTTCCGGTTCCGCTTTAACCCCTGCACACCCACACACGCACACAATATCACGGACTATATGAATATTATGAATACATTGCATTCATTTGTGCTCACAATAAGTGCATTCAACCTCCACAGGAGGAAATGGAAGTGCACATCATGACACACCCACACTCCTGTGAACAGTTCTCATACGTCTGCACATGTGTACACACATCTACAGACACATAACGTACAAACACAACCACACCCTCGCAGTTTGTTTGCCTCTCACACACAGGCAGGAGTTCATCAGTCTTCCTTAGTGACCCCGAAATGCAACGCGGGATTCAAGATGAGTCCTTCCTATTGAGTATTCAGAGATACACGCCCCCTTACACGCACAATCTTGCCAACACACACACTCAGACACACACAGAGATATACAAACACTCCAGTGTGTCGGCTCCAAGGTTGCCGTCTCGCCTTCAACCTCTCTCACTTTTCCAAATTTAATGAAACCACTCTCACAAAGTCACAGGAGAGGCAGCTGTATCCTAAACTACAAAAAAATAAAAAATAAAAGTGACAGCAGACCTGGAGACGTGTCAGTGGTGTAGAAAGGGCACAGAACATTTTGTCAGCTCCTGCATTCAAATTCTGAGCGACCTTGAAAAGACATTAGATGTGAACAGAGAGCGGAGGAAGAGAAGAAAGGCTTTGACTTTATGGAGTAATGACTCATCTGGATGTGTCACAAATTAGTGCTAAGTGAATCTAATGGACAGCTACATTGTTGATTTGTATTATCCTGCTGCTTTAAAACCATTTGAAGGGAAAGCTCATTTACAGAGTCACAGAAAAACTCATTTTTAATAATTTCATTATGTTTTAAATGGTGGATGTAATATTTAGAATGTTTCATTTTATTTTATGTCCCATTAATGCATGTTTGCTGTCTCATAATGGATTTGGAGAGAGGCCCATCCTAGACTGGATAATACAGATACATAAAAACAGTTTGTTACTCTGATTTAATCTCTCCTCTCACCTGTTTTCCTTTGTCAGGGATCCAAACCAACCAGTTCCACAGGATACAAAGTTCATTCACACAAAGCCCAACCGGTTTGAGGAGGTGGCCTGGACCAAGTACAACCCCAAAGACCAGCTCTACCTCCACATCGGGCTCAAACCTCGAGTCCGTGACCACTACCGAGCTACCAAGGTCGCGTTCTGGTTAGAACTCGTTCCGCATCTCCACAATATAAATGAGTTTTTTCAGTATGTATCCACCACCACCAAGATACCCCCGCAGGACACCACCCCCTACCCTTACACCAAACGCTTCCCTGGCAAAAACAACTGGCCATCCACCACCCGCCACCCAGGGGTCCCACCTGCCAACACCAAACAAACCACCGACCAGCGCAAGAGCGGCGACCTGACGGACGAGTCCACCGTGGTGATCGAGACCAAGAGGGACTACTCCACCGAGCTCAGTGTCACCATCGCAGTCGGAGCCTCCCTGCTCTTTCTGAACATCCTCGCCTTCGCCGCGCTCTACTACAAGAAAGACAAGCGGCGGCACGAGTCCAACCGGCGCGTTCCCACCCCGCAGCGCAACTCTGCGCCGACCAACACGCCGTCCGCCGCCAACGACGTGGCTCACCTGCAGAGTGAGGAGCTGATGTCACTGCAGATGAAGCAGCAACAGCTGGAGCACGAGCACCACCACGAGTGCGAGTCGCTGCAGACCCATGACACCCTGCGTCTCACCTGCCCACCTGACTACACCCTCACTCTGCGCCGGTCGCCTGACGACATACCGCTGATGACACCCAGCACCATCACCATGATCCCCAACTCGCTGGCTGGCATGCAGCCTCTGCACAACTTCAATACTTTCGGTGGCAGCCAGAACAGTACCAACTTACCCCACGGCCATTCCACCACTCGGGTATAGCTCTGCTGTGACCGCACGGCGCCGGGTTCCCTCTGGACCAGCAACCTAACCACACAAGGCAAACGTGAGCGACTGACTGTGTGAAGCACAGACTCCAAAGTCTTAGCAGATGTTATTTTGCTACCATGCCTTCTTGAAATGTACAAACAGTATAAATTGATCATGAACTCATGAAAATATTCAAAGTGAATGTTACTACAGTAATAACTCTGTTTGGAGCTGAGCTTCATGGAAGGTTTTCGAGGAGTTTTACCAAAAGAAAAGGCAACCAGGGGAAGACTGTTAATATTCCTGCAACACAAAACGAACAGTTTCTGTGGGACAAAGAAACCTTCGCCGAGGCTTTTGTGCCATAAATACACAACGGGAAGACAGTGGCAACAATTGAACATCTGGAACATCATCTTTCATGATCCTTCATGCACCTAAATTGGGCACACAGTTCTACACCCCAGCCTGAAATGTATTTATGAAAACTTTGTAAGAAAAGAAAAAAAACAAAAAAAAAAAGAAACAAAAAAGAAAAAGGTATATAGTTGTGTGTGGAAATTTTAAATTTTAAAAAAGAAAAAATGATATTAAAAGAGCTCATTTTTATTTTTTATTAGTTTTTTTTCCAGCTTGTGCTTTCTGTTGAGGTGCGTGTAAATATATTCATTATAACATTCTTCATTCTTTTCCACCCTATTACAACCTGTTTTTCGTTATTTTCCACACAACGACCAAAATGCGAACACAATCCCATCAAAGAGTTGCACATCGTTGCGTCCACAGGTCATCACATACAGTACTGTCTCGTGCGTTGCTTTGTGTCCACTCTCTAGACATTGCATGTCCAGGAAGAGCTTTACTCTGTATTTTCAGACACGTCCTGTCTAGGAATGAGGACTGACTGGATCTCATCACCGGCTGTCATCCTGTTACGCTTCCAGTAGTTTTCTTTGTGCGCTTTTTTCTGTCTTGCAACCTCAGCACTGTCTGAGCTTACGATGTGACCAGCAATTTATTATTTAGAAATTAAAAAATGCAGTGTTTTTTTTTCTCTTTCTTTTTTTTTTGTATCAATATTAGTTGGATATGTTTGTAAAGAAATATATGTTAGATATTTCAAATTGTCATATGCTAGCAATATGTAAAGTATTGTGCCAGGCTTGTGATATTTTGGGTTACAAAAGCAAGTGAATGTGTAAATATTAATGATATTAATTATTATAAAATTATAACGAAGTAACCATTAACTCTCTTTCTGTTTTGCATCCTATTACAAAACAAAAAATACAATGGAAGAACATCCAGAAGATTTTAAGCTACGTTTGTAAATTCTATAAAAAGATATATTCTTGCCATTTGGTCCCTAAACCAGTCGAGATAACAAGGGTTTTAATGTAGAGTTTTAAAATCCTTAGTTTGTCTTATATATGTTTGCAGTTTTGCCTTAAGTGATAATAGAGATATTTCTGGCTGGACACCTGTATAAAATTTTTTCTGCAACATTTTTAATAAAATATCACAGTATTTTCTAAAAAAAAGAGAAAAAAATACAGAATGTTTAATTGGATTTGATTGGATGGCTGTATGTGTTGTGTTGTGTGAATGCAAATGTGAACGTATGTCATGTCAGTGTGATAATACTGTGAATTCTCACATTATTACTCACTGTAGTTATTTAGCTAACTGCAGTTAAATGTTTAAAGTCCATCACTCTATTATTTCCCCTCACGTCTACTCAGTCATTGGTTTAAAGCTGGGACAGGGAGGCATTTTTTTTGGTGTCAGTGGGTAAGAATTCCACCTTTCAGCATCTTGTAATTAAGGTGGTCTGAGAGCAAACTAGATATCCACACCCCCTCCTGCTCTGTTTTTAAGGCTATAGAAAATCTTTCCTGTGACGGGAGACTTTGACCAATCACAGGTCTTTTCAGAGGTAACGTTCCCATTGGTTGTTCTACAAGTCCATTCAGATGGATGTGTCAATATTTTCAAATGCTGGCATCAGCTTTGTGCCTACCACAGCTTCAACTGTGTCACACTGCTGTCTGTGCAGCTCAGAGTGCATCATTGCCCCCTGTTTAAGGAGGATTTTCATGTGAAGCCACAAAAATGAGACGAAAACAACGGACAAAAGGTTTCACCAAACAGACATATGTCATATTTATGATTAGTACTCACAATTTCTACACTAAAAAAATGATAGTAAAAAATATAAAAAATGAAATTAAAAACCAGATGTCATACTTTTTTTTTTTTACAAGCTTATTATTATTGACACTAATAGGAGCCCATCCTGGCAGCTCTGTGCTATAGTCAGTTCGTCAGGCAGCACTGCGAGGTTCAGGAATGCCTCCTCCAGTATTAAACACCTGATCTCTTCGTCTGTGACGTTCTAAACACAAAGTCATCTCACATGACTGCCGGAGATGCACTTATTAAAACAAAATCAAAACTCCTCAGTGTTTGTTGTTTGTGCTGCCCATCATTAGACTCTGCCATTATCCAAGACTGACATTTAATTAACAATTTAGCCATTTCCTGGAGACTGACACGGTTACTCACTAGTCGAACACCAGCTTTTGCTTTGAGAATTGACAGTTCACAGTAAAACTTCCAAACATGAGTCAATGTTTGTGTTGAATGTTTTTATTTCAGCTTCCGATGATAGAACAAAAAGCCTGGTCTCAGAGCCGGTAGCTTGACTCTTGCCGTGGTGTTGCAGCTGTGCGGCGCTTATTGAGTCCGACTCAATCAATCGCAGCACTTGAAACTTTCGAAGCATCGACTTGCATCTGCAAACAGTTTGGTCTCTGCCAGCGAAGCTGAATTCTCTGACTGTTTTGGCCTTTGTGAATTGCTGCTGTGCTCCGTAAGGGAAAACAAGACGAGCTGAATAGAAAAGAGTGCTGCTGCCGTGGCGACAAGGCCTTCCTCCGACACCCTGAGCGCGCTGTATTCAGTAGAACTGTCTTGAAATCACCCTCCCCTCCCCACCCACCACCTCCCTACCTCCCTGCTCACTATTCAATCTATTGATCTCCTTTGCAACAAGCCAAGCAAATTAGCTTTTGACGTAAAACTAAAGTGACAGAAGGGAAATTGAAATCTTTAATAGTAATCTGCAGTTACTGAGGCACAGTGGATGTCTCCATACAATCTTCTGTGACATTTGCAAAGCTCCCCCATAACTAAAATTCTTTCATTAGCGAAATTGTTTGATACTATAATATATGATGCAGCAAACAGGCCTTATAGATACTGAAATAAATGTTAACTGCTTGTGTGCAAACAGAGCAGCGCAGATGTGCAGACAGCGTTCTAACTGGCACATTGTTTCAGCTTTGGGTAATGTTGGAGTGGGGGGGGGGGGGCAAGGTGATTTAGGACAGAGGTAGGGGGCGGAGGGGGTTGGTTGAATGTGAACACTGGAGACTCGACTGGAAGTTAATTAAGCTGGCACCAGCGCTCCATCACTCAACCACGATCCCAGAACTGTCATTCAAGTGCACCGCTCTCCAGGCAGCCATTACCGAGGCGTATCGATTGTCACGGTGACAAGGTAGCGCACCAAATGGGACTGGGCAGAGATGAAGGTTTGTGTGTGTGTGTGTGTGTGTGTGTGTGTGGGTGTGTGGTTTGGGGTATGGGAAAGAGGAGTGAGGTGTTTCTAGGTGCCGTGGACATTGTGCAAAATCCTCACTGTGACCATCTGCAGCGAGCGGCGCCGCTGTGCTCGCCAAACATGAATTAAAATGCAGGTAAATACCTCAGCAGCAAAGCTAGTTGATTGCATGCCCCTCCCTGGGTAGCTCGAGCCTTAATAGATGAATATGAAAATCTTCAGAGACAATATATATGCAGTTAAGTGGCGAGGCAGCGGTAATGGCCTCCAGAAATCCCCCTCAACATCTTTTATTTTTAGCCACTATTGTCCTGAACTCACATTCAGCCTCCTGGATACTTTCCTCATCAGCTGCAGCGCAAACAATGTGACCTGAGGAATTTTCTACCCCACTTGTTGTCCAAGTAAATGAGTGACTCAGAGGAGATGGCAGCAAAGGATCATGGGACTCACGCCAGGTGAATTTCTAAATCCGCTGCTGCAACACGCGCCTCCACAAAATTTCTAAAAATGACTGCCTGGTATTACTGCATTAAGTGTGTGTGTGTGTGTGTGTGTTTGGCTCCTTGTCTGGCTCTCTGGATACAGCCATTACAATTTCTTCTGCCATAAAGCTTCGTGACAGCAGGTTATTTGTCACATGTAGATATTTTTAAACACTTTATCATTTATCCAGGGCTGGATTAACTTGGTAGGGGGTCCCAGAGGAAAACTGAGCTCGAGGCCCCAGCTGATCTCCCCTACTCTCATTGCATTGTGTTTACATCCTGCAGATATTAGTGCACATCAGGCACAGAGCTCACAGCCCCAGTACATTTTGCCTTTAACCCCCGAAAACCAACTCGACAGGTATTCTCATACTGACCTGCCCCTACTTCATCAGAAGTAGATTTTCGACATTGGGCCCCTCAACTAGACGGGGCCTCAAGATCTGACAGTAACTCAGGAGCCACCTTAAGCGGCCATACCAATGAAATTCCACAGTTTTTTCATACAACAGCAAAAAACTGGAAACAACAAAGGCTGTAGCACACGGTGTGGTAACGCACACATGTAGTCAGAGATGAAGCAGCAGTTCATTTAAAAAGTCAGTGTCACATTCTGACTGCAGCTGCTAACGCTGGAGCGCCCAGCTCACGTTATGAGCTGTCCCCACGTTAGCCTGAACAAGCTAATGTTAGCCTGAAGCAGCTCCTGAACTTTGTGTGTGGAGCCTCGTCAAAACAGCTGCTAGTTGTCGCAATTCAAAAAAAAAAAAAAAAGAATAATAATAACAGTTCAGGACATGAACAACATGTTATAATAAAGTTAACATCTGAAACTCACTCAGCCTGGACTGTCCCTGATGATCTGTGTCCAATCCAAAATACCTAATTCACCAGGCCTGGTGGCTTTTTTTTTCCACTCATGGTGGATGTGGGGTAAGTGCATCGTTAAGGTTGGAGGTTTCATCTTCATGGTGAAAAGACCTACTTGATGAAGGTTGGGTAATGTACCTGCCCTCAAACCAAAACCTAACACTGGGTTGCAAAACAAACAGCATTCTCAGTGTGTAAGGTCTGTTTTGTTGACTCAAATCCGCCCCCCCCCCCCGCCGCGCTCCCTTGCTGCCGTCATAATTATTAGAGAGCTAATTATATCTTGTTATTGGGTGCTTGCTAAAACAACTGAAGCTGTTTTTTTTCCTCAATTTAGCTTATTTACTACAAATAACTACTTTACATCACATCTAACCATTTTCCTTTTTCCATTTTTCTTCTTGTGCAGACAACAGACCATCAGTACCTTTGAGTGGGTGTGATTGACAATCCACAGTGTTTTCCTCTTCTTTCTGATCCTGGCACTCTCCCCACCCTACCTCTCAGTGTGGTCAGTCAGAGCAGATATAAACTCGTTGCCCTTAGACTTAACAACACTTTCTGCAAAGTAGTTCATTAGGAGCATGATGAACCATGCAAGATAATGCAGTTCAATCAGGAGAGCCTAAAAAGAGGGACAAAAGCATAGGAGAATTGAAAGTGAAATGGGAACAGAAGGACTTTGACGCTTAGAAGTGAACCACCATCGAAACCGGTCCTCAGGTTTAAGGTCCTTCCAATTAGAGGAAACTTCCGCCAGAGCCTAGACACCGGTGGCTGTGGTGAGGAATGGAGTTCGAGGACGAGATCGTCTTCATGAGAGGGAAACTTCTGATTGGAGGGTTTGATTGGACATGGTCAGGCATCTGCGGTTGAGGTGCTGAAAGAGGGGTGGGTCATGAAATGTTCATGGTGCGGAAATGACAGCTGAATGACAGCAGAGAGAGAGAGAGAGAGAGAGACCACTTTTAAAATTTGCCAGCTTACAAGTGATTGGCTACAGGCCAAGGTGTCAGGTTGTGACTGGATAAAGTTGAGAATGAGCTGGTGGAGCGGGAAACTGGCTTAGGAGGCATCACAAAGAGACAGTCATAAATACATACAGAGACATTTCATCTCCACCAGTGTGTGTTTCAAACACACATTAAAAGCACGCAAACACATTTCTCAGGGGACAGAGTTGTGGTTTGAGGCTGAGGGGGCCTGTAGAGTGAGGGCCAGTTCCATCCAGTCATCTATGTTGACTTCAATTACAAAAATATGTCGTTTGCAATTTGCTGCACTAAAATTGGATTTTGATCTGCTCCACTGTATGGGATCATTTGTGCGTAATGGACTGGCCGGCAGGACCCTGGTGATCCTGGAGGGGCTAATGTGGTAAGCTGGGGGCATCTGGGGGAAGCAGCTGGCCCGCTCTAATGTTCTCATCTCTCTTCGCTCTCCCATTGTCTCATCACAACATCAAACTGATGCCATTCAATTAAAATGTTTACAGTCAACAATGTGAACTGGGAGAGCAACGGGGACAGGGACGGATGAGAGTCTGCCTTTAGGATGGAGGAGGGATGCGGTGTAATTACGCTGCTGAATGTGGCTGCCGCTGAGCAGATGTGCTGCCACCTTGTGTGCTGAGCTGTTGTGCAGTGCATCTCATCCAGCCTCACTGCCTCTGCTCTGACTGCAGCTGCAGGATTCAGTTCACGGTATCTGTTGTCCTTGTTGAGCACGTTTGGTCCGGTCCCCGTTAGTATGTGTGTCAAATATGGCGGTAGAAGGTTTTCTAGAGTGAGGGAATCAGGAAAAGGAAGAATAATTACTTTCTTTGAAATAACATCTTTAGAGGGTCCATATTCATTAGGTTTAATAGTGTACAGAGTTTCTTAATTCAATAATATTATTCGTGGTTTACATATTCTCCACCACCTGAGTGACACGATACAGAATGCACCAAAAACAAAGCAGTGATTGACAAAGACTAAAGTAGCTACTTCCAGATTAATGTTCTGCATTCAGGCTGAGGTAAGGTCATACATGGTGGTGACCTGCTCAACAATACCACACATTTACACATCGAGCAGCCCTGTTGTCTCATGAGTGACACCCACATACAACTGTTGGACGAACAAAGCACACATACGCACAGAGGCAAAATTCAAAAGACACTAGAGGAGACAGTCCAGGTGTCGGACAGAGTCCAGCACCACGTGCTATCGAATCATTTTCCACATTCACACAATCTACTTTTCATTTTCTCTCCGGTGCAAGTGAAGTGCTCACAGTGTGGAGCCCGGCTGTGATTAAGCAGATCAGAGGATCACAACACACGGTTGAGTAGAGTAAAGGAAGGATTGGATTTTGATCGGCCCCATTAATATAGACCCTCCGGATCAGGCCTGATTCTGATCCTGAGGCTCAGCCTGGAACATTTTATGTTCAAATTTGGCCCCAGACTTACATGATAAGTGACTTGTCATTAAAATGTTAAAAGTAAGTTTGCCAGATGTATACACATGCAGAGTAAACATACAGAAGGCTACAAAGCAAAGGTTAGAGTGTTGTGGTACTGTGGTGGGTTAACACAACTACTGTGTCTCTATACTAAGAGCTGACTTTTAATACTAATGATGATTTTTTACTGCATCATGTACGTCTTTCTCCACCATAATGTACACACATTTGAATACACTGCTCGAATACACTGTATTATATTACTGTATACTATACAAATGTGTTTTCTGAATAATATCAGAATTTAACTTCAGGCAGCTGGAGTTTCCCCCTCCCACAGCAGTCTCATCCTCATGCAGGGACAAAACAATCGGCTGTCATTCATGTATCCATAATAACCTATATCCTAATCCCTGCTAAATTGAGTTCAGTGCTCTATATATAGCATGATGTGAGTCTGTGTAGGAAAACAGAGGAGGGAGTGCGTCGCCCTCTGATGGAAACCACAGCATGTAGGACGTGGAGGTCAGAGCCGGATGATAGTTTGCCCTGCCACTCGGTTGCCAGATGAAACAGCACAGATGATTTATGGGTGCTGGCTGGATGGCAGCAGTGCATGGAGCAGTGTTTCCAGCGGCCCCGGCAGACACAGACAAAATTGGGTTACTCACAAAATGTAAAAGGTCTGTCTCAGACTAACAAATTTAATCATGGCCTTCCTCCCCCTGCAGGTTGTTTTAATGCTGCTGGATTACAGAGGTCTCGCATCGCTCCGTGCCTCTTTACAGCAGACACAGATGTAGTCCTGTCAATGCGGCTGCAGCACAAACACTGGATCCTCTGAGGACAGTGGCAGTTGTTTTTTTTTTTGGTTTTTTTTGTTCAGCTTGGAACATAAACCACTGGTTTAAAGGCAGAACCCGTCCGATAAATGTAGGAAAAGAGTAGTTTCACTCCCAAAGTTCAGACTGCAATTCTGACGACAGTCATACATCTGTTATCAAATGTCGGTGTCAGGATGTTAATGGAAGAAGCTTCTGGTCACACCAGCCAACCAGCCCTCCAGCCTGACATACAGCACCCCTGCTGCAGCAGGCGTCCCGGACCTCGGTTGTCATGGTTACAATAATAAACATGGGGACTGTACAGAGAGTGGCATACCTACCTTTATTACCATGGTTACTATAGTTACAGTCATGGCTCATTCAGGTTTAGGAAAAGATGGTGATTGGGGTCAAAAATAAGCAGTTCTTCAACACAAGATGATCTTTGTTGTCATGGTTACAATAACAAAAACAGTCATGGATTATAGAAACAAGATAAATTGCTACTAACTCTCCTGTGCCATATTCCTGTGTTTTGTTGACCCATCCATCCACCCCAACCTCCTCCTGACGTGGACTTTGTCGCTCTATAAACTACGTCACCGCACTTTTCCCTTTTCTCCTGTCATCGTTACTACGACCACTACATGTTGCTTAGCAACAGAACCTAACTATAGGTCATAATAACCTGCTGACAGACGACCTGTGGGCTCGTTTGTTACAGGAGGACAGTCTCAACTGGACTTGTTAAAAATACTTGTTGAAAACAATAAGTTGTTAGTAAATGGATTTTCCTTACATCTTTCTTGAAGGTCAGGGGTCAGGCAGTCCATTTACAGGCTTTATCCTGATAAACTAAAGGGCTAAAAAAAACAAAGCAATGCAGCAGGAGAATTTTTCACAACATGGCAACCCAAAGTGTTCTTATTTATAGGTTGGATGGGAGGTTGCAGAAAATCCTCCTAGCCTGACAATGAGACTGAACTGCAATTTAATAACTCTTTATTCATTCAGTCCAACACTTTCACATTAGCTGAATCCTGGTTGTTTTTTGGAGTTATTGCAGCCAGTATATATATATATATATATATATATATATATATATATATATATGTTACTCTGTTTTCAGAGAAACAGCTGGAAGAAGCCACTGTCCACTACCACAGACAGACACAGTTAGGGACCAGCTGGTGAACACAGTGGAGCATTTAGCAGCTAAAGAGCCACATATTTCCCTCAGGATTTGTCTTTTTTTTAAACTCCAGAAACGGAGATAAATGCGCTCAACACCTGATCTATGCGAATCTCTACTGGCAGCAGTTCAGAGGTCTGGAAGCAGCATACCTGGCTCACAGTCAGTGTTCCCGTTCTTTCCAAAGGCACTGGACGGGACTGACGTCCAGACTCTGGGCAAAACATTTCCCTTCATCAAAACTCAAGGGCCGAACCCAAACCAGGAACCAGTCCCAGACTAAAAGAACGCTTTTGGTAATACATTGCACCTTGAATTACCACGATTACTTTGACTTGTCTCACTGCAATTATGACTCAAATATCAAACCACTTTTTGGTACGAGGTTACCTCCACCAAGGAGGTCATGTGTTCACCTCGGAGATTATGTTGCCAGCGAGATTATGCAAAAAGCATAGGACCGAATTGTACAAAACTTGGTGGAGGGAGGGGGCATTGGTCAGTGATGAACCCTAAATTTTTGAGCTGATCCTATGAAAGGGGCAGATTCAGAAATGTAACACTTTCCTAATGCAAGAAAGGGCAATTTTCAAAACGTTTCTCAGTTTCTCAGGAAATCATTTCTGGATAATCAGGCATATTTATAGAGTTCAGATCTATCACTTTGTACGATTTAGTGAAGACCTGCGTAGGATTGTATGGCCTTGGTGGAGGTGGGCGCTCTACTGAATGCCACTCTGATTTTACATGTATTTATGGATAGTATTAACTAACTCTGATTCAAACTGACTTGATGAAAATTGACAGACATTTTCCATCATGATTATCTGAGACATACAGATTTGATTTTTTTTTTTAATCCATCAATTCATTTATCTCTGTAAGCATACTTTCCATTTAAAGGACACATCTGGTGTCATTCTACATTTTTCTTATTGAGAACAAATCAAATGAAAAGACCAAAACTAACAATGGGTGAGGCCATCTACTGTTTTCTGGTTTCCCTGCTCTATCTGTGGCTCTGAGCTCTAAGCTCTTTGCTTTCAACCGACAATGTAAATCTTTAAAAAGTTGTCAAAAATATATGACATTAATTTTTCAAAAGGCTGGGTAGTTTCCTAAAACAGCTACTCACTGTAGTTTTCATCAAATATTACTCAAACATGAGGAAGTAGTAGTAGTAGTATGTCTGTGGGGGACTATTTTCAGTGGTGGATTAATCCACATTTGGTGCTCTAGTGAGTATTCTTGGCAGCAGGACGGTGTGTGTGGGTTTGAGTCAAAATAAACACAATGTTCATGATAATGAAGGAACATGTCGCCCACTGTTGAAGTTCACCCCCTTTTTAGTGCACATCTGGAAATGGCATACCCAATATAATATGGTCACTATTCTTTCATCCCTGCCCCTGGTCTCTTTTGAAAGGTACCACTTTGTGGTGCACTATCAAAAAGTCACAAATAGTCTTGAGTGATACTGGACCAAACAAATAGAGGCACAGATTTGTTAAAAAATGTTGCCCTGCATTTTATTTGTTTTTTCTGCTTGTTTTTAAAGAGAAATGTGTGACAGTAAGTTTGACTGATCAACCTGGAACTACAGTGGAGTCACAACCACGCAGGTGGACAAATACTCTTCAGAGTTTGGTGAAGAAAACACTAAAATTGACCTGAATCTGTGTTTGATCTAAGGCTATGTTAAAGGAGCTATTTGTAAGTTAGCAGCAACAGCTGTTCAACTACCAGCCTGGAAGAAATGTTTTGAGTTCAGCATCAAAATCAGTTACTTTACTCATCATCATCTGTCTCCAGAGGTGGAAAGCAACGCCAGCGTTAACTCGTCTCTATCCCCTTTAAGGCTGCCACCAAAGTGGCCATTTGGAGACTAAATAGTGAATAGTAACCAAATGATATTGTGGGTTTAGAACTGTAAAATACAATTTTTTTTAATAAACATTTGCAAAGCAGAAAAACACACATTATAAATTCATGTATCAAATGTAAGTAGGACTCTCTGGTAGAAAATATTTAAAACTGAAAAATACTGAGTGAGACTATTTCCATAAATTGCCACTGGGCAACTAAGGTTTCAGTATCAGTTTCAGTAGATTTTGTAGACTGAGCATTCTCAGCAAGTCTACATGCCCAAAGCATGTGATTGGCTGGCTGTGCACATGGTGGGGTGTAGGCCGTCCTTACTGGAATTGGTGGTAATGATTGGTTTACCAACTCACTGACTGGCCATTAGCTGTTGCAGATACTTGAGTATAGGCTTTTTAAAAAAAAAAGAAAGAACAATGCACCCATGCAGTGACGACAACCAGTCAAATTAGGAAAGCAAATTTCCAAAAATTGCAACAATAAGTAATTAATCAACGCCTCAGTGACACTGGCAGCAGGAGAAACACTGTTAGGCTTTAACAGCACAATACTATTTCATTTTAATCACAGTTCCTGAATAATAATCAGGCACACATTGTAAAACATTATGACACGCAATCAGTTATATGTATTCTAACATATTTTGTAATTCTGCTAATATAAATATATTGTATATATTTTTAAATATATATTGTGCAGTAAACCCTCATGAGGAACACTTAAAGTGTACCTGCTATTGTCTGACCAGCCAGATGCTGGCGTTGCCCTGTGTGAGCATTTATTACAGAAGGAGTGTTCACACACAGGCAGCACAGTTTCCATTGATTATCTCTTAGAGAACATGTGTATATCAGCCGTGCAGCAG
The DNA here is from genome assembly GCF_046630095.1 of Trachinotus anak. NCBI lineage: Eukaryota > Metazoa > Chordata > Actinopteri > Carangiformes > Carangidae > Trachinotus > Trachinotus anak. Next base: position 13,869,796 of record NW_027273877.1, read on the forward strand.
CTCTGGCCCTCTGAGGTGCCGCCTCTCCTCTCGTCTGTGCTGTGGCATCATGGGAACTTGATGCCGAGAGGTAGTTAATTTGCATCTTGGTGCTGCTGGGACGCCGTTCTTTACACTGCAATAAGCATCAGGAGTACAGAGTGAAAGGAAATAAAGCAGCTTGCCGGCATTAGGCCGGCCAGACTGTGTTTACAGAGAGGCCTTATGCAGATTAATGATGGTCCAGAGGGAGGATGCAGCTATTATCTATACTGTTACACTGGTTCCAGTTTGTACAGTGGGACTTCAACTGTTACTGTTTTGTTTTTAATGAAATGTTCTACACAAATAACAGAAGAGCTGCAGCACAGGCTACATGCTGTTACCTGTTCACACACAGCCAGGGCTTCTCTGGCACACACAGTTTACGCGGGACTGAAAGCCTCTGTAAGATTTGACCCAGAGCTGGAAGAAGGAGTGATGTGCTTTGTTTTATTGCCGTCACCAGTCAGGTGCAGAGTCGTGATGTTACCTGTGACACCGAAGCTCTGAGGCGTGTGTCAAAAAGACAAATCTACTTTCAGTGAAGCTTCGTATCGAGGCTTGATTCGTTCTATCAAAAATCACGTTCGTTTCACACACACAAACCCATATGACCACTTCAAAATTTGATTCAAAGGTTTAAAAAAAAGCAGAACACGGTGGACTTTCGTGGGTTGTTGCTGTGTATTGTGGATTACTAAATTGAGCAGACTCTCTCCCCAAGCACCAGTAATTCTACAGACCGCCTCCTACATTATTGATTATACTGCACAAAGTCTCCATAAGCTTTACCTGTATGACAGTAGTGAATCTGTTGGTCTGCACAGATTCACTATAACCAGTGCAAATGTATGTGTGTGTGTGTGTGTGTGTCTATTCAAGAGTTTTACTTGTTTACAATCAGAGAAAAAGTCCAAATCCACGTGCAAAATGTTACCTTTGTAGTTTCATTGAGTTGGAAGCAGTTTATTTATGCAACAATGTATTCATTCATTCATTTATTCATATATTCATCTATCAATTCATTCATTTTTGCTTCAAGGAGATTGATGTGTTGGTTGGTTGTGCATTTGTCAACTGGTTGTGACTCCTGTCCATCAGCTAACACAGATGCTAATGCTAATGTACATGTACATGTAGACTGGCAATCATTATGAACACTGGGGAAAGTAGTGCAACAATGATGATACAATAATAATAATATTAATTAATAAAAACAAGTCCAAAAGAGGTTTAGTAGTAAGATTTAAGGTCTATAAGGACTGAGGCCCTAAAGAAACTATGTAAAGATTTCAAACCAGGTTAGTTACCATGACAATATTTATTAGTATTTTTGGGCTTAAGTGGGACTGAACAGAGGGAGATGTTGAAGGCAAGACATTTGAGACAAAAAGAGACAGAGAAGCTGGACTTTTACATGAACACACACCACAAACTGAGTGGTTATACCTCTTAAACTGAATGTCCACATCGAAGAACGGACTGGACCGACGGAACGGCTCCCACAGCCCCTCAGAGCACTCGTCTGGTCCAGGTGAGCTGGTCATGGGAAATAAGAAATAAGAACAATGACCAAGTGGTCAGTCAACCACACAGACCCCCCCCCCTCCCCCTGCCCCATAGGGAAGGTTACATTCACCCAGGTTAAGTCGTGAGACATTGTCCACAAGTCCTCAAAAGTAATTCATGCCTTATTTGTAACTGCCCTTTAAAAATACAAGTGTTTTCTGATCTGACACCGTTAAAACTGTCTTAATGTGATTATACTGTCATTATCACTGGAGCGTGACTCTGTGCTGCTCTACACTGACAACATGAGCCCTCTTCGCATTTAAACAGGAGCAAAATCATTTTTCACCTGCTTGTTGGTGACCTGGATCACATCACATCACCATGCAGGTGCTGATGCCTCAGGATCTAATCAGCGCTACATACAGAGCAGAAGAGTGAGCTGCTCATCTGTCAGGAGGGAAGAAGATGCTCTGCGGTGACATCTTGAAGAGATTGCATTGATTTCCAGCTCAACACCCCCCACAGCACAGTTCATATACACAGAGCAGTGGGCACCATGCATCAGGGCTGGAAAAACAGCAGCAAGGGCACACATGGCCTCTCATGTCATGAAACTGCTCAGGCAGGGACGGGATGAAAATGATTTTATATTTTCATCACGCCCACTCCTTAAAGCAAGAATGCAACACTGTCCCTCTGATATCTGCCCTCTGACTCTGAGTAAGTTTGAGAAAGAGGTTAAGACATGGTAGTGAGTCAGCAGGATAGATTATGTGCCATCGTAGTTTTGAGCCCTGCGTAACCCGACGAGACGTGACACAGATGAGAAGTTCAGTGCAGAGACAGGCGCTGCTGGTATTCTGGAGAAAAACCTGAGAACGGAACCCTGAGGATGATGAGCCAAGTTCACCAAACATCTCTTGGTTCAGTCGGCCAAGTCGGGAGAACAGAATTAAGGGTTGTGTCAGGCCTAATGTCAGGGTGGTCCAGATGACTCCTGAATCACTAAGACTGAGTAACAAAGTGTCTTTCATCTCTTTAAACATGCCTTGAATTATTTCAGGGCAGCAGAACGGGCTGGAAACACCTGACATCTGTCATATAATAATAATAATAATAATAATAATAGCACCTTTTATACAAGAAATGCAGCACAAAGTGCTTTACAAGCACACCACATTAAAATACATAAAGGAACATGAATACATGTTAAAAACATTGTAGAATTAAAAGCATTAATGTAGAACGAGATGAAATAATTACATTGATAAAATAAATACATAATGAAAACAGATTTCCTAGAAAGCATAAAATCATTAAGACATAAATACATATAACAGCATTTGAAAGAAGTGTTGACAGAGCTAATTAAAGGCTAAACTGAAGAGATATCTTTCATATATATATATATATATATATAGCTAGCTTTGGGTCGTAACTGATAAAGGTTTCATCCCCAACTTTCCTCCAGCTCCTGATGGAACCTTCTCTAAACCAGCAGTAGATGATCTCAGTGTTCTTGGAGGACTATAGTTAACAAGGGAGTTTGCAATGTAGCTTGGTCGTCGCTCCAATTGATCACCCACAGATCATTATCGCCCACTTTTCATTTGATCAAAATGAATGCTTCCAATCACTGATCACCTTAAAACTGATTACCTGTGGTTAATACTCTGGTGTCTGCGGCTGAGAGATGCACCGTGTGCTGTGTAGTGTAGTCCTGCCTGTAGTCGGTACACAGTTCTCAGGCACGCAGTTTTTAAATTCCTCCAATAGTAACAACTCACGCACAGAAGCCAAATCTTTAGCCTTACAAGCTAAACACCATCTGTCAAACAGCATCCCTTTCTTCCTGGCTAAATCAGCGTAAGTCTGATCTGCTGTTTTCTTAAGGCTCAGGAACTGTCTGTACGCCTCCAGCACTAGCTCACAGGCTTTCAAAATAGCCTCTAACTTTATCATAAGTGAGACTATCCTTGACCGAGAGAGCTTTACCAGAAAGCTTACACTGTAGCAGAATCGCCCACACATCTTTTGGCCAATGCAAGGCCACGGCAATGCGTTTGAATGCACCAAAATCCAACTCCATCTCAGACTCATGGGAATACCAGAACTGAAGAAATATTTTTACTTGCATCAAAAACAGCGGCTGCACCCGATGATAACTGTGCATGAGCAGAAGGAACTGCGGCTGACACACCAGCATCTCTTTGCAGCTCGAGCAGGTGCATCTTAATGGCTTAAAGTCCCTGCCTCCAGCTATTTCAATTTAAGCTCCCTCCAGAGTTGAAACTCACCCTCACGCTCCTTCTCCTGCAAGTGGAGATGAGCTAAATGCACCTTTAATCGGGCATCTACCCTAGACCCAGGAGATGACTCCACAGAGAACGGGTCAAACCGCGGTATAGTGACCAGCTTATCCTCTGCCTCACCAGGCTGCATACCCGGTGTGAAGCCAACAGGATGCTGCTCAGTCACCTCTTCCACCGGGGGATCAGGGCGGTCCTCACCTGGGGATACCGCGGCTGCCAATCCCGGAGACTCCACAGATGCCAGCAAGCTAAAAATCCCCTTACCCGCCAAAGTGGTTACGAGATCTGCTTTCAGCTCACTTTTAGCAAGAGTGCTAGACATTGGAACTCCCTAGAACTCCACAATCTCGTGCAAGTTGCTTTTTCTAAGCTTATCAAACTGACTCAGTGTAGGATTGGCCACAAACTCATCTAAAACAAATGTTGCCATACTCACTATGTGAAACAAGAACAGCTTTCAGGCCACAGAATAACCGGTCGCCATATGCTCTGCCGAGCTAAGCTAAACAATGCCACAGCTACTGCTTGGCCTTGAACATCACATAACAGTCAACAGTTTCACTACAGGTGGCAAACATGACAACAGAACAACTTCCTCAGTGCCTGCCTGACACACACTTTACCTACCTATCTTCTGGAGCGTGCCAGGCTCGAGGTGATCTAAAGGCCAAACTTCAGCGACCGAAGTCCTGAATTTCCTGCCCCTGTCAGAGAACTGCTTCCCCGTCCAGGATTACTCCAAACCAAGTAAGACAGAATAACAAAAGAGTGCCTGATGGAAGGACTGAAGCAGCCCAGCTGGACACTCACCTGCTGAATTGAGGAAGCTGTACAATTACTGCGGTAGCCACCAGAGACTACAGCACTAAGAAAATGACTTGCTTGGACTTTATACTAGCCTCCAGATCTTTCTCTGATCCCGGATGAGCCTCCAAATGTTACGTCCTTGAGCGATCAAGGGGAGTGAGGAACCCTCCCAGCCACAGGGAGCAACACGCCGACACTATTTGAGTCACAAACAGCCTTCACGCTGCCGCCTGGCCCACTGGCACTGAGCAGGCCTCCTCAATCCTCCTTATACTCCAGGCTCTGATTGTGAATTCAGGTATAGCTGGACTCCCCTGGATCACTTGGGGACATAACATCATCTGTGAAAAAGAAATAAGTCAAATATGTGAATTCAATGCAAGAAAAGCATTTGGAAAGGTTGCATGCATCTTGATCCTAAACCTCCGATCTGCCTCAGACATCTTCAGATGGAGCTTGAAAATCCTTGAGTTTGAGGTTAAGGGAGAAAAGCACTGACTCAAACGGCTGCCTACATGTTCTAAGCTTCATTAACGACACCACAGCACACTGAGCTATTCTCTCAGTCTCTCACAGAGAAAGCCTACTACACAGGAATCCATGCTGGTGTTTTTTTTTTTTTTTACTGTTTGCTGTGAAATTCACTAAGTGCCTGATCCCATAAGTTGACTTGGTTTCTGCCTCTGTTACGCTGGCTCTAGTTATAGTCAAGCAAACACCATGATAATCCAATTTCAACTTTAGCAGCGACATTAATGCCATTAAAAACAAGCAGTGAATAGCTGAAGGATATTTAAATGTTGACTCCCATTCAGAATGTCATCAGGGTTGGCTGCCCAGAAAAAAATCAATATACATTTTGTCCATTTACCGCTGACAGTTCCTGTGTGGCCTGGGGCTGTGGCTCGGACAGTCATGTGACCGCGCTCTGCTGCACCCGCATGTGAGGACAAATAAATGGGAAACATTATTGGTTGGCAGTGAAAATCTTAGAGGATGTTAAAGAAAGCAGGAGCCTGCAAAAAAATAATAAAAAAAAAGATTTATTAACAAGACTGTTAATGAAATAATGGTCAAACATAAACTCCTGGATATTTAGAAAATAACAACAATCACCAGCTCAAGACTGCAGCCATCAGTGAATTTTAAGAACCAAAAACCATCTCAGTGTAGTTTTACATCTTCTCTCTGGAACTCTAGTAACAACAGGTCAGTGAGCCAATCAGAAGAGAGTCTCTGAAGCCAGGAACACACTGGATGTGCCGTGTCTGCGTGGCGGCTACAGGACGACTTGATTTTTCATTTTGGCGGCCATGTTATTAAATATAAAGCTTAATCGAGAGAGTCGGCGTTTTCACTTGTGACATGCACGTCCTGCAGGGGAAAATGGACGGAGATAACACCTGCTGATGTCATACTGTCATCACACCAGCAATATTACACAAAACTGACACCTTTCACTACAGTCTGGACATCGAGGCTGAATCTGAATATAACAAAAATATGAAAAAATATATGAGTTTATTTTTTAACCATTTTAGCAGCTGCATGTGGAGACAGTGGAGTTTTAGAGACAAAAATAAATCAGAAATTCTGGCAGTAGCAGCGACGCAGCAGATCAGCACCGGCAGCCGCGGTGCACACGCCGCACACCCAGTGTGTCCCCCCCACATGAGCCTCTCTCACGCATTGCTCTGTCCTCTGTGCTGGTGGATAGGTGGGGTGCTGTGCGTGATACAGTCTGTCAATCATGTTGTACTGAAGGAGACTTGAAACTAGCGATTGAGGCCATGAGCTCATCAGGAAAACGTTCACTGAGGTAATAAATCAAGTGAGAATTGAAGACATTTTCCCATAGACTTCAGTCTAATTGGACCGATGACAGAATGCAGATTTAAGGTACATTTTTATACACACTCTGTAATCTAAACCTAAACCAAGCTACAGGTCATTTCCCGTGTCTGACTGATAATAAAAATCCTTCAACAGTGAAGGTATTTCATAAAGAAATATATTTAGGAAACACAGCAGCATAATAGTTCATGTAAAAATGAGAAAGCAATAGTGTTATAAAAAACTGGATTATAAAATAGTCTACAGTGCTGTAAAAACTGACAGTAAGACAAAGGTCCCGTATGAAGAATGAGATGTGTTGCAGTGCATACACTTTCAGTTATAGCAGCTCTGCCTTTTGGATATTTCCTCAGCTGTTTCCAAACTATACTGCCTTTTTATTCTGACTACACAAAAGCAGCAACAATAGAATGCCTGTCTCTGTGGCAGCACTAGCAAACTGGGAGTTTTTATTGATTTGTTTCTGCCTTTTCAGTTCACAGACACCCTTTTGGATTTTTATGGAAAAAACCTCCTGCATGCATTGGACAATTAACAGACCCAGGAATGCAGCTCAGAGAGGGTCAAAAGCAGAGTAATTAACAGCTCGAGTCATGTGCTAATTGCTACACAGCGGCACAATGCATGTCCTAATCAACACCTGGCCTGTCAGAGCAATGCGGCCAAAAAAAAATTTTGTCATTTCCTGCGCTGCCAGTGATCAGAAGAGCAGCACAACAAAAGCAGCAAGTGGAAGGTGATGTTCTGATATGATGAAAGCCATTTTTTGCCAAGTGTGGTCCTGCAGTCCATCTTCACGGTGCACAGATAACCGTTCTCCGAGTTCCTCAACAAACTGTTTTCTGTAACAACAAAACTGTCTATGTGATTACATTTCTGCACAGTGATGCCTTTTTTAAAGAAAGAGGATAACCACACAGTGAGATAAATACCCCTTCCTCTATCAAAGGTATGTAACGAGTCATTTTTGTTCTTTCAGATTTCCTCCCAACCTCTGAGATGCGAACTGCTTGGCCAAGCTTTCATGACCACCTGTGCCTCAATGATTTGGTCTTTTTCTCTTGACATTGCATTGCACTTAACAGCGCCATCACTCATTACCTGACCTCCAGAGCTAGACCACAGACCATATGTCTCAGATATGATTCAGACATTTTATGTTCCCAGGTGAATCTTGGCTTTTGGCCCCAGTAGAATCTATTTCACACCCTTTGCTTCTAGCAGACTTTTACCAGGGGTGGTCATCCATCTACTGAAGGTCAGGTGTTAGTTTTGCAGTTCTGTTTCTGTAACAGACATTCTACTTTGGTAAGGCTTTAGAGCGGTCACTATCGGATGTATCCCTTGCGGTTGGTGAGGACTTTCTTCCACACCTTGTTCCAAGGCACTGGGCTCCAAACAGGTCCCACCTGCATGTCCTGAACTCTGCTGCCCTTTTTTCTTCAGCGTGCTTCAGGCAGTTAACTGTGATCTGCTGGCAGTGTCTTTCTCTACCCTTCTGGATGGACTTAGACCTTGGTGCCTTGGCCCGCAGCATTCTGGCCTGGCCTTCACTCCCCTGAGCCTTGGGCCTACTGTGCATGGTGACTGTCTCACCCAGATGGGGAGGAATATGTCAATCTCAGGTTATAGGAGGGGAAATGGCCAGAGCCTCCATCTCACCACATTAACTGCTCGGTGTTGTCCACAGTGCTGAAAGTGCTGGACACTTCACCCCACTGTTGAAAGACAAATGTTGCAGTGAGGACAGACAAGGACTGCTGGAGACAGCCAGCAGCGTCCCGCTGTGGCCTCATGCAAATCTGCACATTCTGTATATATTCCAGGCAGTTAGAACCAGGGTGGTCCAATGCAGAGCAAGTGGAGGCTGAATCTCACTCTGGCTCAGATGTTGTGGGACAAGTTCAGGTGAGAAGAGGTGGATCTTTTCGAATCACGCAAAAACTCACAGTGCACACCATGGTGTGACATGACATTGACATTTATGCTTGTCAAGCTGCCCTTGACTCAGCTTGCACTCTTGCAGCAGAAGCAAGTAAACAAGCAAATGACACTGATTCATCATCTCATGTCAGCATGTCTCACTTATCACTTTGGTAGGTGTATTGTGAAGCATAGACTGTGTCATTGTCAGTTAACCCTTTAAAAACGAGTGTGTCGTCGACGACACATTTGCGCAGGCAGACTTTGGATTACCGTAACTATGGAAGTTTTTCTGTGCCATCAGAGTTTGAATATGAATTTCTAACACTGAATTTTTTCAGCATCGAAATCAGACTTTGAATTTTAAAAACCATCAAATTTCAAGCACTCATTTTTTTTTCACCTCTGATCTTTTTCAATGTTGAAATAAATTCAGTGTAACTCTGTCACGGTTTGAGCAATCGGAAAATTCCAACGGTTTCTGAAAGCTAAGATCTTGCGCTTTCGGCATATAGGCGTCATTACGGAAATTTCACCAGGTGGACATTCTGAGGCTCCGGTGTTAAAGGATTAATGTTAAAATATTTAAAAGATTACCATGGCAGTGATTTTTAGATTTTTCCACTATACTACACATTTGATTTGTTTACTGTCACTTCATCCGAAGACATCTTCAGCCAGGAAGGTTTTGCAGAAAGGTGGAGATGTCCAGACAGGAAGCAGCAAGATGGAGGAGAGAGACTTTCAGCACAGGAAAGACAGACAGCACAAAATCATGGGACAGGCCAGGACCTGAATATAAGAGAGATCTGCTGCCGCTACTGTCGTGAAAAGTTTGTTTCAGTCTGGTCCATTTTTCTCTTTGGTGTAGTAAACAGCTAAATCGCACATTGAGATGTTTTTTTTGCGGGCGTTGGTTGTGGTGGTGGGGGGCTGCTTGCCTTCCTGTAAAATTCACCGCACACCTCTGCTATGAATGTTGAATGAATTTCACAGGCACAGTGTAACACTGTGAACAGCCAGTGTTTCATCTACAGCCTGCGAGGCTTCATCTTCAGTGAAGAAGTGACCTCGCACATAAAACCACAATCACACACTAGCACGCTGCATTTTCAGAATCATGAATTTCATGCTTAGATAATGGATAACACAGATGTCAGTCACGTTTGGTCTTGGTGAAGAGGGTATTTTCTTTTCCTAGAATTGGCCAAACTTTAAAGAAAGGCCTTCATAACAGTTGTTTAGATCTTAATGTAAAGTACTTAAAGAAGTGTCATATGTTTTCCTTGATGTTTCTTTTCCCCTCACAGCCTGGTCTGTCCTACTACACAACCAGTGATCTCACAGCTTCTGACACATTACAAAAGGGGACCATGGAAGAATAACACCATTAGCATATTTTGACTGGTTACCTTTATCAGAGTGCTACAGGTCGAGACCCAAACAGGCTTTGCACACATTAATAATAATCACGTTCCTTTTATTTTTATGGAATTTTCCTCTATTTTCTCGCAGGTTGGAATCTCTGGTTCCTTCTGCACTGCAGTTTTTTCCCACTGTTAAAGGTCCCATATAGTCCATGTGTTTGTGACTATAAAACAGGTCTAGGTTCTATATTAATACTGTGAAAGTATCAAAGCCTCAGTCCACAGAGAAATGCACACAGCCTGTATTCAGAAACTGAGCCTTAAAACCAGCCGTCAGGACTTCTGGAACTTTGTGATGTCACAACAAAGCAGTCACTGCCCTCAGCCAAGCCCCACCCACCTGGACCCACCATCTTTACCTAAAATCTGCTATATTTTATTTATTCCAATCAGAAGAGAGAACCTCTCTTCTGATTGACCTGTTGTTACTAGAGCTCCAGAGAGAAGCCTGAGAGAGGAGATGTAAAACTACACTGAGATGATTTTTGGTTCTTAAAACCACAAATATATCTTCTTGTGGATATCAACACTTCAAATAAAACACTGGAGAACTAGGACTATTCTTAACACGTGTCTTGGGTCTTGTAGCTGATGAGAGTGAGAGGAATCCTCCCCCAGGGATGACATCTCTGTCTTTCACAGAGAGGACAGAACAAACGAGACTTGTGTCCATTGTTATCACTGACCAAAGGCGAGGACAGAGGAGCACGACATCTGGGTCTCTAAAGGAAAATGCTAATTTCCTCTGACTTGTCCCCTTTGGCTGGAATGGAATTCACTGCAGACTCAAGAAGGACTCTGGGGCGAGACAGTGAAATATCTAGCTCAAAAAAACAATGTAAAAAGAACAGAATAAATATAATATTTGCATCTTGTAAATGTTGGTGAATAATAAATTAATTTACTGGTACTTAAAAGAGACTAATTCTAATGCTACAGAGATGCAGTGCAATCATAAAGTATTACCGATGTCAGAGCTCCACAAACCTTTACCATTATCTTTCCCCAAACCTAACCAGGTTGGTTTTGCCTAAACCTAACCAAACCTTTACTATAGCACTGTCACAGTATAAAAAGGATCAGTTATTTCCTTTTCAACAGTGATTTTTAACACATTATCTGTGGAATATCCTCTGCTGCTGTAGGGGAGTTCATTCAGAAACTCTCCTATGGGTCGTAACGGAGCGTCGGGACAAACCACCTCTACGGCCATTCAGGTTGGACACACATGTGCAAAAACCCTGCTTTCTTAGAGAGGGGCCAGAGCCACTGAATGACACAATTAGGGAAAATCACACCACTTTCAGGCAGTCTCTGACTAAAGAATAAAATAAAAGGTTGAGAGAGAAGTTCAAACCCTGCCTCTGCACATAAGCAATTGCTGTGTGAAGGAGGCGGGTTTGGCAGATTGTCGGGATACGAAAACTGCTGTATGAATCTCACTCCAGCCTCCTGCTGAGAAAACTGTCCAGGCCCCCCGTCCTCCTCCCTGACCAGCTGACTGTGAGTAAGCCCCTCCGACCCGCTGATCATCGGTCAGCCACCCAGTGGGGGAGGGGATAAGGTGGAGAAGGAACAAATCTTCAGGAACACAGAAAATCCTGTAGGTGGATGAAGTGTATTCAGGTTGTATTTGCCATCCCATCAGTATGCCGGGTAGGGGACGGGGTCACTGAAATCACATTGATATTCGGCCCACAACAGGCCCAGCACAGGTATAAGGCCCTTCTGTCTGGGATCATTAAAACCAGAGCAGCATTCATTCAACCGTCTCTGCTCTGATCTTTTTTTCTAATATTATGCAACACGGAGCCACAACAGGAATCAAATCTGAAAATAAGACTGAATTATTTTGGGACCTTAAATAATTGAGCACACTCTGACATGAAACTAGTTTATTCTGGTTTATTATTTGAAGTGAGTTAACTACTAGCCTCAATGAATCCACAACAGCCCCTGTCAGGAGGAGCTGTGCTGGATTCATTTGGATGGCTTTCTAAGTGTTACACATTTGATGTGGTTTATTGTTGACAATATGATTGTACAGTTGCTTTGACCTGTTTCTTCTGACAGATGACAAACACAATGTGGCTTTAACATAAAATCATCTTTTTTCATTTTGTTTCCCAGTACCTTTTGGTCTCTCCTCACTTTGACCATCCTCGCCTGTGCCCCGCCCATTTACCCGCCCCTCCTGTTTGCCACCAGTTGAACCTGTTTACATTCAGCCCTGTGTTCCTTTGCTCTCTGCCAGTTTGCCTCAGGTCTGACCTCATGGTTTGATACTTTGGCTTCTTCCTGGATTTGAACCTGCTCCCTGCCAGTTACTGTTTGCCTTCTTCGGACTGCTTACTTGTCCTTTTTGAGTAGAAACCTTTCTTTTTTTGACTTTTACTCAGACTAAGGTGCAAAGAAACTCACAGGGGTCAAAGTTTTTACTGGAATTGTTACAATGGCAGGTGACTGTTTTAAACTTGTGGGCATGAAGCATTTCAGGACTGATGGACAGTATCCACCAATAGAATCTGTGGATGAGAGCAGGCAGAAATGAAAACATAATTTAACAAATTTAAGTACATTTTTTTAAAAAGTACTTGAAAATAGCAGTTTGAAAAAAAAGGTTACCTGAAGCTTTCAGCCACAGTGGATGTGACCTAGATATGTGAAAACAGGTGGTTGTATGTATGTGGAGATAATCCATCACTGTTCAAAGACAGTCTGTAGTGTGGGATGTAAATGTCCTCTTTGATCTTTCTCCGGGATTTCAGTGACACAGACTCCATACTGAGGGGTGATTTATATTAGACGGAAAGGGTTAGTGGAAGTCCTGATGTAGATACCCACATCAAGCACAGGTTTTGATTCGTTGTGAAGTGTTGGATTCGAATGACAACAGCTAGGCCTCAAGGTCAACTGAGCAAACTCCATTTGCTGAGAAAGACAATGAGATGCATCTGAGAGGTGCCAAAACACCAAGTAGGTGGATCACAGGTGATGTGGGGCTGATCTGGGGGTCAGGTGATTTGAAGATGATCTGGGGGTCATGTTTGGCTGGTTTCAGGGCAGCAGGTTTAAAAAAAAAGAAAAAAAAGAGGAGATGTATATCATGAGCAAAAGAGCTACAAACTGCCCCTGATGTTTGACACTTGACTGGCAGATGTCAGATTGTTGCTTTGAATTCCCACCCAGTTAGTCAGTTACTCCTCAGAACAGCTGTCCTTTCAGCACCACAGACAGCGACTGTCCAAACACTCACTCACATCAGTTCCACTAAATACTGGTCCGTCTTTCTTTCCCCTTCCATCTTAACGCTGGTCTGTTCAGCAGATAAAAACAGTTTTCTGTAGGCGACATGAGGAATAAGCAGAGGCTGCTTTGTGTCTGTTTATTGTGCAAAGGTATACATAGATAGATATAAACTGCAAGTCACAAGTTCACAATGTATAGAGAGCGTGAAACTTCACACCTGGCACACGAAGGAAAGAACAGACTCGGAGCAGAAAGAAATGTCGTGGGTTGAGTCATACATTATTACATAGAGATAGACAACTGAGAACCAACCACAAATACATTAAAAGCACATCAGTGAGGACTGCTGTTTCCTCTGACTGCTTTCTGATATTCTTTACTGGTAAAATTGAAATAACAATTATTATTCAAAAGCAGTTAAAACTGCTGTGTGTTGTGTTTGTATCCTACTCTGTGTTAATCTTGTAAACATGTCCATATGATTTTCTTTTATGTAATAAAAGACAATAATCAGCCAACACCATAACTGAGTATTTCTACCTTGAACTGCAGTGAACCAAGAAAAACAGATTCACACAGCCAGGGACTCACACGTCACAAACCCAAGGAACCAATCTGGTCGAAAGTGAGTTTCCATCAGCCCAACCACCAACACTGTGTCAGCCACTGCCAGTTACAAGCTAACAAACAACATAAGCAAATAAAAGATGCTAACTTTGCTTCCCATTCTGTTACATCTGCTAGTTGTCCACTTTACACTCTCCTCTTTCAACCTAGTGTGAGCAGCGGTGGTGGGCGGGGCCTGATCCAGAATGAGGAAGTAGGAAGCAGAGATGTTCTTCATGCAGAGTTTAAAACATGTCTGTCCATGACACCTTCCCTCCATCCTGTCCCTGCCTGTTTCTCTCTCCAGATCATTATTCTCATTATTTATAACAGGTTTCGTTTGCAGTCTAATAATACGACTAATCCTCATAATCACTTATTTCTTTGAACTAAAACTATATAAATATATATATATACATAAGAAGCATTAGAGTATTGCCTGATCTCCTGTCAGCCATGGAATTAGATTTCTCCACATGGGTCCTGATGATGCAGGATGATCACCAAAACAGTCCAATCAATGAGTTTCCCGTCACTCAGCCAAATCAGCATGTGTGAAAGCACCCTTCAAATCCATTAAAATGAGTCACATGACTTCTAGTCTTCTAGTCACATGGGATGACGGCCTCAATAACAGTAACGTCTTGGGTCTGAACACTATATTAGTTCTGAGCTTTAATTTCCCTTCAACACACCACGTCAGTGATAAAAGAGGATAGGGCCTTTATTTACCTCAACTTCTGAAGGTAACATTTGAGGCAGGCCTTTGTTTCTAATATCAATATTGGATATTAGTATATAAACTTAATTAATTAATTGATTAATTTATTTATGTATGATTTCGGCACGTTCAGTCCTCCATATCCTACAAGACAGTGAGTGGAAAAATGATTTGTTTTTTAGTGTCATATAACTGTGATTTGTTTTTGGTCTTTACTCTGTTTACATTGACTGTCGAATGCTGGTGATTCAGAATAGTTCAGCTGAAGCTCATGGTAGGTGTAACATGATAATTAATTATCTCAGTGTCTGTGTGTTTGTGTTTTATTCTTGCTGACATTATTTACATGGAGAGGAACTCAGGCAGCAGGTTCCCTCAGCAGCTCAGCTTTACAAGGTGAGATCAGGGCAGAGCGCTCTCCGCATCACAGCCACTGCTCCGGCGGCAGGAGCTTTATTAGCAAACATTCCTCACGGCTAACAATGACCTTGATGCTCCACTCACAGGCCGAACCCGCTCAGCGCTGTGCTCCAAAACGCCCACAGGGGCGACATAAAGAGGCAGAGAAACACAGAAGAGGCCTAGAACACATGGAAAACACTGACGAGGGGGGGCATAAACGATGAGAAGAACAATTCAATCAATACAAACAGCATCGTCTGCACCACATCGACTTAGCACTTGTTTAGAGGTGGGAGGTGAAGAGAGATGGGTCAAAAGGAGATGTAGACCGGAGCAGATACACACTCACATGCTCTCCCTGCACACAGGAAACTATTTATGAGGTGAGTGTGTGCAGGGAAAGAAATCATGGCTTGTAGCTGTGTAAGTACAGGAGGCTGGTGTGTTACAGCTCAGTGGGTGTGTTTGAATATGAGATTGTGTATTGTAATCTCATTATAATCTAAAATACTGTAGAATAGTGTAGAATATTCTTGGATGCACTTTGCGTGTTTAGCTACATTATGTATGAGGTGACATGTATATACGTAACAGATGAAGTATTCAGATGCTTCAGTGAAGGTGCTGATATCTGCAGGAATCATCATCTGTCCCGTTCTGGTGGACACGATATCTGAGGAACACCTCGAGGAAATTTCTTCAAAATTGGCACAAACATTCACTTGGACTGATTTAGATTTTGGTGGTTAAAGGTCAAAGGTCAAGGTCATGATGACCTCACAATATATATGTTTTTTAGCCATAACTAAAGACTTAACAAAATTTCACACAAATGGTTCATATTTTTATATCATTCTGGATAAACAGGGATGAACCTGAATCTACTCTACATTTCACATAATTTCCCATTCATCCGAAGTTTATTTTCATGTTGAAATGTTAAAAGCTGCACAGTGAATATAACTGATAGCTGGAATGGACACCACTTTGCCTTTTTTTTCTGAACAGGCTGAAAACCCGAGTGAAAAACACTGTGCTCCACGTACTGTATTTTTTATCATCTATGCCTAAGGGCCATTGTGCACCATTTAACCTGCCTTTCTTGTTTTGTCATATCTCAGCATCCACCTGTGAGCCTATATGATTATGGACCAGCGTGCAGGTCTGTCATTAAAGGGCCGGCTAGAGGTTAATGGGGCGGTTCTGCAACTGCAGATATATCTATATCTATATATATATATATATATATATATATATATATATATATATATATATATACATATATATATATATATATATATATATATATATATATATATATATATAAGGTATTCACATTTAAACTGTTGTTGAAATGCTTCAGTGAAGTGCAGTGTGTTGGCCGGCCTATCACCACAGAAGCATTCGCAGGTCTGAGGAAAGTCTAAGGATTGATGGTGTAACGCCAGAGGAACAGTCCATCCATTATCGGAGCCCAGCTCTCCAGTTTATCACAGGGGAGATACAGACAGACAAACATCCACACTCTCATTCACACCTACAGGCTGTTCAGGCTCCACTTCCTCTGACCTGCAGGTCTTTGTGCAGCTGATGGCACAGGTCACATGACTAGTTTAACTAACCAGTCTGCCATAACCTGACATCTCTTTACTTCAATAATAAATAATTCACTTGGAAACTACATCATTCATAAATGTGTTCAGTTACTGCTGACCATCCATCAATAGACCTGATCGCTAACGTTGGACGCTGCTGATTGTTTATTGATTTGTAACGGACAACATTTAGCCCACCAAGCCTTGAATGCAAAAATGATGATTCTCCATTGCTCACAGTCAGGATGTGTTTGTCTCTAACAAGGCTGTGCAGGAGAAGCAGAAACAGAAAGTCTCATCTTTCATCTCCAGCCTCATAATCAGACGGAGCTGGAATTTTGTTGTTGTTTACTTTGGTACTTTTACACAAACCAATCAGAGACACATCTGTCTCCCTGACAACAGTTTCATTTGATGCAGGAGCTGTAGCGGTTACCAGGTGCACCTCATTTAACTTCATGATTTTCACACTGAGTTAAGAAATATGTCGGTCTAAGAGTTCTGTCAACAACTTGTTGCCATTTTTGTGGTTTTATTTGTGTTTTTATTTCTGGTCAGGTTGACCCCAGGGAACAGTGATGTTCTGCAAGACCTCACTCTGATGCAGGAGCACATGATGCCCACTACATTAAATCAAATCAAATGTATTTATAGAGCATGATTAAGAAAAGCTAACAGCTGACCAAAGTGCTGTACAACAAGAAAAATACAATTAACACAAAGAATCAAAAACATCCACAGACAACAAAGCATGACAAAAACAAGCCAGTAGACCAGATGAGGGAGACAGCTGATCACTTGAACGCTACTGAGAGTGAAACTGTTTTGGGCTGAGATTTGAAACAGTCAGTGGATGGGACAGATCCCAGAGCCAGGAGAGGAACCAGTCAGACACCTGCCTGCAGCAAGGCTGACTGACTGAGTCCAGAACTCAGGGAGTTACAGTGGTCGAGCCCGGAGGATACACAAGCATGAATAACTTACGGAAAGAGAGGAATGGTTTTATTTTGGTGATGGTATGAAGCTGCAAGAAACTAGATTTTACTACTGCCTTTACCTGTTTGTTGAACTTGAAGGCAGAGTGAAAGACCACGCCAAGGTTTTTGGCGTAATGGTGACCAAGGTTATTGGTGATCGAATCAACGGGGTCCTCGGGGCCAAAAATAATAACTTCTGATTCGTTCTGTACCAGATGGAGGTAGTTTAGAACCATCCAGCTTCTTATATCCTCCCACTCACCCAAAAGTACTTTTACCCCAAACACAATCACTACAAAACAAACCAATGTAAAATGATAAATAATAGAAATCCTAATTCTATGACATCCTATATTTATTTTCCAAGAATTTGGAAAAAGTATACCCTTTAACACAATCTGTGTTTGGAGCCAACAAGAAGTCAGAGGATGTCTCTCCCCACTCGGGGGCAAAAAAAACAGTTACTAAAGTTAGTCAGTTACTGCATTACACGTTAATACAAACTGAACACTTCCTGTTACCTTTTCAGATTAAAAGCTCCTCTATCCTTTTAATGGACAGACAGCCTTTATTTGTTCATGGAGCTTTTATTGCTGTGCTGCAGGAAGTGAATTGCCTCATGTCTGGTTGCTGGGGTTTCTGTTCAGTGGTAAATGGACTTGCATTTATACAGAGCGTTTCTACCACTCCGTGCTTTACAGTACTTACCACATTCACCCATTCACTTACACATTCATGCATCACACCCGTACACACTCATACACTGATGGAACAGCCATCAGGGGCAATGTGGGGTTCACTATCTTGCCCAAGGACACTTTGACACTGGAGGAGCCGGGGGTCGAACCACCGACCTTCTGATTCGTGGACGACCCACTCGAGCTGTTGTTTACATGCTGTTCAGGTCTAGTTTCTCTAGCTCAGCAGTTAGCAGTGGCTTCCTTCTCTTCCTCCTTCTCATTCTGCTCAGCATGTCTTGTGTTTAGTTATTCCTCCTTTAGTGATAAGGGTACATGTAATAAATGCAGTTTATTTGCCATGATGGAGGCGAGGCTCAGTGAATTGCAAGCATGAGTCTGCTTCCCTGCAGCTCCCAAGAAGCCAGGGCACCTGGGTAACTGGGTAAGAAGATTTGTTCATACCTAGTGTTGTTTCAATACATCTATGAGCTAGGTGGTTAGCTAGCTATGTCAGAAGATAAGTTCCCTAGCTTAACCCCACCTACATGGCTCTGATTGGTTCTTCAACATGTGGAAGGAGCCATAGATGAGCAGAACATGAACATGACCTGATAAGATGGAAATGAGTTTGATCTTTGTATCTCCAGTAGACCGTCAGGGTCAGGGTTGTGTTCGGTGTACTTCTGAAGAGGAAACCACCTTTTGATGTTTTTGGTTTCAGCCAAAAATTCTATTTCAAAAAGTAAACTAGACTAGTAAAATATAGAAGCGGTGCTGACTGTGTGTCAGATCTCTGGCAAACATGTGGTGTGCAGGGAGTTTGTTTGAGTTTGTGAGCTGATATAAACAGTGCAAACTGTGATGGTGGAGAGGATGTGCCGCTCCGCAGTGCTGAGGCGGAGGAATAATGAATCTGCTTAAAGTTCACTCCGACAATTAAAGAGAAGGTGATGCAGAGGACTTGAAAGGTCAGATTTCAGGGCACTGAGGCTGTCAGAGTCAATGGCCCAGAGAGACACACAGGCCCGACGTTATCACTGTCTGCAACAATCCTTTCAAAGGCAACTAATGTGAGTCCAGCAACTCACATCTCTCAGCCTGCTCCGTTTCACTGTTTTTACTTGTTAGTCTATTTCAGACACTCAAACGACTGCTCACAGCTGTGGAAGCAGAATCCAGAGTTTCTGCTGCTCACTCAAAACATCTACGATGAGTCAGATAACACCCTGATGACTCTGGGTGGTATTTCTGCTTCCACCTCGCTCTCTGCTCAATGAGGAATTTTAACATAGGACACAAAAACAAGGTGGAATCAGCAATGCATCTCTGCTCCTGACCATGACGATGGGCCGCCAGCAGTCCTCACAAGCTTTCACAGACTATACATTTTCATATGTGAATGCAGGTGCAACACCATAGAAATGAGTTTGAGATGGGGACAATATCCAATAAGAGCACAACAGGAGCCTGGGGCTGGTAAGGAGTTGAGAGGATAGAGAGCTGTACATGGCACAACCACTCAGCTTTACTGGGGACTTATTCAATTTGTTGCTAGGCGACATCTTGTGGTTGTAGTAATGGCGACAGGAGCAAAGGGAAAAGTGCGGTGACATAGTTTATAGAGCGACAAAGTCCACGTCAGGAGGAGGTTGGGGTGGATGGATGAATATGATACAGGTGTGAGAGCGGTGTTCAATTCCCATGTGACAGTAGCAGTTTATTTTATTTGTTGTTATTATTGTAACCATGACAACAAAGATCCTTTAATGTTGAGGAAGTACTTATTTTAACCCAAATCACCACCTTTCCTGAACCTGACCAAACCATTATAATAACCGTGGCAATGAAGGTAGACACGCTGCTCTCAGTACAGTCTGTATGTTTATTATCGTAACCATGACAACCAAGGTCCACAACCCCGGCCGCAATAAGGGCGCTATTTCAGGAGACACTGCTATGGGTTGTTGGCTGCTCATGCTGGAGACTGGCTGAACAAGTTTCATGGGAATGAATGGTCTATGGAGGATTAAAGCTGCCATCATAATAATAATAATAATAATAATAATAATACACCCAGGCTGGAGACATATACTTGCCATGTTCCAGTTCCATCCTGCCTGCCAATAAGTCATATATGCTACATACTTCCAGACAGTTTACAAGAAATAAATGGACCATACCATTTTGTGCAAACCGGACTCAACCTTTGTTTGTGTCTCTCTTTTGTTGATTGTTGTTGTCTTTTGAATTTTTTTTTTCTCTTTGAGCTGTTTCTCCAACAACCACAATTAGTTTTCCTGCTGTGAGCAGCTCCTCAATTTCTGTAGCGCATTGACTTGCGGGACAATAGTCGTCATTAAGAGCACAGTCAAGAATCAAGCTTTTTGCAGTCTGCACCCTGGCTTCAGTGAGTATATTTTATCCTGTTGCACACTCAAAACCTGCTCTAAACTGGGACACGACAGGTGGCTTCTCATGTGCGTTCACTCCGGCAGCAGATCTGCTCAACTACAGTAATCTGAGGTCATAATATGCACCCTCACCCTGACCCCCCGGGACCAAAAATGCTTTGTGGTATGAGCAGTGCAATGATTCTGAGATTTTTGGTCCTCTAAAAACACTGAAAAACACACTGAATATTAGAATGCATAGAAAATTGAACATAGAGATGGTCAGGCATGCAAAGACAGACGAAGGACACTATTCATCTGCAGAACAAACTGCTTCGTTCATTTGCATAAACTATTTTGGGGTTTTTTTTTTTGGCATTTCTGACTTTTTATTATTATTTATTTTTGACAGTGGCCAGATTCAAACCAGGCAGCGAGTAGCCTTGGTAAATGGTAGGCACTTTACTAGCTGAGCTCCCAGAGGCCCCTGTCTGTATAAAGCCTATTCCACATAACTTTTTTAAAAAATTCAGATCCCATCATTTCCAAAGATACCAAATATTTCAGCCTGACTTTGAGAAAAAGGAATCTAAAGTGAGTTTGAAACCCTTAGCAGTGAGCTGGGAGGTAATTGTGGGATTTGTGTTGCTGCTGGTTATTTGAAATTTGACATGATTTAACATAATTCTAACACCCGCTTCCATTTCATTCAGCAGTAAGGCAGTAGCCCACCAGCACTGAAGGTGGTGACATAATATGTGAGCACCCACCACAGTGCCGCAGCCGATGTGAACTGGCAACTGCTGTCCGCTTAAAATGCAGAGTAACTTTATTCTGATTCAGGCTCTAATGTTAACAAATGAGCTGCCAGCCGTCGCAGAGACACCGGGCCTGGTGCGCAGCAGGCAAACCACGAGTCATAATCAATCAATCCACCGATCAATCATCGATCCACTCCGCTCGGCGGCGGAGCACACAGACGCCTACACCCCAAGATGGTCGGAGCCGGCTGCTGCGGCGTCTTGGTGAAGCCGCGCTTGTGAATGACGCAGTGGTAAATTAGTCCCACTGGGACGCCGGCGGAGCGTTGGCCCAGCAGGAATAATAAGCCTACAGTCGGAGTCGTTAAGCAGCCGTCCCTCGGTACCACCAGGAAGAGCTGCGTGAAGCACAGTCACCACAATTACTCCACCTGTCACCCTCCTTCAAAGACCTGGGTGTCTAATAGTCTCTGCCACGTATGCAGAATATGAATATTTAATACGTGGAGGGATAATTACAGGGTCTGGGTCTGAAGTGTGATCTGGATGGTGTCGTCATGTATGCACATGTATGTTTTGTGTCCCTGTTTCCAAGACGGTGATTGTCACAGCCTGGTGTTACTGTCAACGCACCAACCACAGCGAACACTCGATATGGCATCTGGTGTTTGAGCTGCTTCATTCTATCTGCTCATGGTGAGTCAAAAGTAATCGATCAGAGTGACAGGCGGACGAGGGACCTGTGTAAAAACTGCAACGGACTGTGTGATCTCTTGAAATAATCTCCTTAATTCTCATCTCTGTACACTGGGCCAGGTGACGCAACTGGACGGTTTATATGAGACGCCGTTTCATTGGGAGGCACTGTCAAAATGCCAGGCAGCAACAGGTGGCTAATATAATCTACTCCAAAGCAAACGATATCTGAGATGAGTGTGTGTGTGTGTGTGAGGGGTGGCATGTCAGGAGTCCATCTCTGTCTCTCTGCCTTATTGTCTCCGTCTACATGTACAAGTATGTGCAGTGGTTTGTATGCAAATTCTCACTTTGTTGGTTGCCCTGACAACGCTGCAGTGCTCCAGTCTGAGAAGTGGCGGATGATCTGTGATGTTATTTCTTCCATGCAGACACTCACAAACACACACTCAGCTGCTCAGTCACTGGAGAGGTGCAGTCAAACACAGGACGCTGAGGAACACAGACGACAATTTTGGTGTCACGGATTAAAACGTTGTCGCGCAGCAGGTGTCAAAGGCTGCTGAAGAATAAAGCTAATACCTTTTATATCCAAACTAATTCCACTGAAGAGCATGACAGCTAACCAGGGTGGTGTTTACTCTGGAGGAACTGCAGGCAACTGTTTTCTAAGCTACACATATTCCTCATTATGTACAAAAGAGGTCAGCAGTTTGGATCATATGTGTCTGTGATTGCCTGTTGTGATTGCACTGTTTCAGTCGAAGCACTTTTATTGTCATTGCACTGCTCATGCAATGACAATAAAGGCATTCTCTTCTCTTCTATTGTATTCTATTCTACATGCCACCAAATACCCAAATGTCCTATCTCACTGTCAGCAATTTCTTTTTGAGAGTTAGATGAGAGGATTGATACCACTCATGTAGCCATTTGACAGCCATGTATTGCTACATAGTTAACCTAGCATTAACATGATCAGCTGTTGACTTAGCATTCTTGCTAAGAGCTTCAGCCATCCTTGGGTTTACAGAGGGTATAATACGTCCTCTGATCAGCGCTATTCTTCAGAGCAGCCTTGACGCTACAATGACACGCTAACAATTCTCCACCATCGGAGAAGTAAACACACTGATGCTAATGTTGGGTAGGTAGCAATAGCAAAACTTACAAATAGCTCCTTTAACATAAAGGCTCGAAAAAGAGGAAACTAGCGAACCAGCCAGTGACTATGCTCAGCCAAGAAGCAGTGCAGCACATAACCTCCATAACACCGCAATGTGTAGTTTTTACACTTCATTTCTACATAAGCTACAGGACAGTAATTGGTGAACTTTAGAGGTGCTGGTAGGCAGGTTATCCTGCTTTTTCCAGTCTTTATGCTAAGCCAAGATATCCGGCTGCTGACTGTACCTTTACATTTAACAAAGACCTTGGTGTAAGAGGTTGAACTATTTCTTTTGGTATACAAACCCTTGATTTCTCCAATAGGAGCCTTTAATCAACACTGAACTCTATCATTTTGCAAGGCAAAAACTCATACATTTAAATCTCTACTTTACCC
Organism: Trachinotus anak; assembly: GCF_046630095.1. Taxonomy (NCBI): domain Eukaryota; kingdom Metazoa; phylum Chordata; class Actinopteri; order Carangiformes; family Carangidae; genus Trachinotus; species Trachinotus anak. Next base: position 13,893,293 of record NW_027273877.1, read on the forward strand.
ACAACAGTATGAATCAGTGATAAATGTTTTGACAAAACCATACAATGCAAAATTGTTTAAATACAAAAATGTCAAAAGTGGTTTTTAATTGCAACAGTGGCTCTTACAAAATCTCAGTTGATATCTGATTAGATGATGTATTGCAGATCATAGTCAATGTTTATATAATTAAAGGTCCCCTGTGGAATTTTTTTTTTGCTATTATTTCGCTATATTATGATGAATTTATATTATATAGCTTATCCTATGTAGGAATTCATATTTATGAGGAAGTAAATATATGAAACACATCTGACACATTTGTTAGACCTCAGGAACAAACACCATATACTTCTGAAGAATCGCTGAATGTAACAGTAACTTTTGTAAAACTCCACAGGGGACCTTTAACATACGATAAAAGAAAAAAAATGAAATCATGTCAAAAATACAGTATATTTAGCATTTTTAGAACTATTCATTGGACAAAGCTTGAATTAACACTTACTTCCTGCTACAAATCACTGTTGACATTTTCAGTATTTATACCAGACCACCATCCATTCTTAAACGTGTCTTTGAACTGCCTTAACAGAGCCAGAAAAACGTCAGATATGTTGAATGTACATGTGATCAGTATGTTTGATCATTGCATTACATTTCCTTCAAAATGTATTTGCTACGTTGTATATGCACATTTCTTGGAGGATACATGGGGATGTGGTTTTGCTGATGGGCTCTGGTGGGACAATATAAAATACTTTTTAGAAGCATTACAGATTCATGATATCTAACAGTGTGCGAGCCTCTTGAGAGTCAATTGTTAAAGAACCGGGAAAAAAAAAAAGTAAAGTTCTACTTCTTGGGTCATTTCCGTTTACTGTTTTCTGGCCGGGGCGGCAGTAATGTCACGGACCATTAGCTGGGGACCTTGAGGAGATATGATAAAAGTGTCGAAAAGTTTAAGCATCTACATCAGACGCTCTCAGCATAAACTATACTGTTAGTTCTCAGCAATCTACAATCCAAACAGTCATTGACCCAGGACCTGCTGCGAGCTCCCAAAGTGGTTACGTGAAAGTAACAAGGAAGCTGATTGTGTAGACACCAGCCACGTCCCATGATGGCTTGTGGGTTTGAATTTACAAAGACATCTGGTGCAGTGAAATCTAATAGTGTTTCAGACACAGCAAGAGTCCATATTTCATAATTATACAGTAGGTCTCCAGACACTCTGTGGTGTGAAAAATATTTTTTTAAAAGGAGTTAAACTTAAAATTTGTGCTGTCTCAAAATAATGCAGATAGATACAGTGAAGTAACTCAAAGCTTGGTTGTCCAGTGCACAAAATGCTTGACAAGTTTAAAAAGACGTACCAGATGGTCTATTAGCCTGACTAGTGGCCCCTAGAGACCACACTGCTCCAACAAATCAAAGCAGTTTGAATGAATGAGCAACTGGTCAACATAATCACCATTTTAGAACCACGCAACCTCATTCGTGATTAGCATGCAAGTCACAAGCAAGTCCCAAGTCACCAAGGGGTTAGAATCAAGCAAAACAAGTCAAGTCATCGTGGCAAACTAGAGCCTGAATCTGTGGCTGCAGCCTCCCACTGCTGAAAAACAAAGCCAACACGCAAGTTCCAAAAACCTCGGTTCCTCTATTGACCACCAGGGAAGAATCCAGTACATTTTGGTGCTGATCTGGTTAAAGGGGCTGATCCAGAATTTTTTTTAAATCACTTTCCTTAATGTGTAGGATTGTTTGGCCTTGGCCTAGGCATGCATTCTACTGGGTGCCATTCTAGTTATTACTATTACTCTATGACTGTATGTGGAACTTTCACCATGCTGTGTTCTCTTTGTTCTTGTTAGTATTAAACCTAACCCTTTCCCATGATTGCTGCCTTGTGCGCTGGCCTCTAGTAGGTTGCCAGGTTTGTGGGCGTGGCACTGGAAATCACCCAAACAAGATACAACTTCTGAAAAAAGGTCATCTCCCCTCATCTGTCTTAAGTCATGAATATCAAGACAAAGTCAAGTTGAGTCTTTTATCAGTGTTTGTCAAGCGAGTTTCAAGTCCTCAAATTTGTGCCTTTCGTCTGACTTGAGTCCTCCACCTCTGGCAGTTAGATATCATGCTGAGGTGTTAATTACTTAAATCATCCCAATATCTACAGATACCTCCATTCTTGCCAATGTAAACCTAAAAGCAGGCATGCCAATAAATCAGGTAGCAAAGACAAAGTAGAGCGAGGGCTGCTCTTGTGTTTGCCACAGATAGTTATTCACCTTCAGTCACTTTACGTATCCCACTTTTTGTTTGTAGTTGAAGTTCAGTCTTTCCCAAAGTTAATTTGTATGTTACAGACAGCCTTGGCTGATCACCAAGAGAAATTGTTTATTAGTTTTATTATACTGATGATGGATGAATAATTAAAGTGGTTAAGTATAATAACTCTAATTAACACTATATTTCTCCAAATCAAGCCAATCTTCCATAAATACTACGAGACCAAACCTGGATATAGTTGAGGAACAGAGTGGCAAACCTTTTGAAGCTCATTGAAATGTTACGTAGAGAAATGGCTGGAGGTGAGGGCAGCTGGAACGGTCTCCTCGACCACCTACAGAACTGACAATGTTGGATAAATGAGCCAGTTAACCACCCATCTACAGTGACTGACAGCTTTAAGGGAACAGAACCAAGTCAGCATATCTGATAATTGGCAATTGTCGAAGAGGAGTGTGTGTGTGTATGTGTGTGTGTGTGTGTGTGTGATGGAAGGATGGATAAAAAGGTGGAGTGTAGGTTGTGAGGAGCCTGCCCTCCTCCGCCTCGTCCTCCTTGTCTTTATGTCTTGTCACTTCCTGGCAAGGAGCCCTTCCTCATTTTATCTTTTTCATCATCTCCCCTGACCTTTCTATTGGACGGTCTGCCTCAGTACCACAATTGTTTTATTCTCCAAGATCACAGCCAAGTGTGGCTCAAACTCACCGCTGACTTCCCCCCATTCCCGAAACCCTCCCACTGCACCCACAGAGGTTTCAGATGTGGTAACTGTCAGGCCCAGGCAGCTCTCTCGGTGTCAGCCGCTCATTATTCTAAATGATTTTCAGTGGTGTGCGATCCTGTCTGGGACTTTTCCAATGTGACATATACATCACTATAACTGTGACAGTTGATGTGCTCTTCAGCGTGGCCTGATTCTGGGCTGATTCTCTGACAGCCACAAGATTTTCTGTATGTGAGCCTGAACCGTTCCGATTTGGAAGTATAGCATCTGACAATCATGCTGTACATGTGCCAGATTTGGGCCGTGGAACTGGGCGTATACTGGGCCAGAAGAAAAAAAAACAGTGTGGCCTAAGTATGGGCCATATTTATTTTGACTGTGCCAGAGTGGCCCACTCCCAGGTCTCAAAGAGCTGACATACAAATAACAAAGGGCTACCTTAAACACAAATGACAAAGATGGTGTCGGGAGCCTGATCAGAGTGTTCAGAAAGGTTGTGGGAAAGCAAATGAACAGTTAACTTGGCTTAACTGAACAAAAACTCAACTCAAAGTAACATAACTTAACATCAAATGCACACAGCTAAAAAGCAACTGCTTAGTAGCCCCTTCCATCAGCAGGAGCCAACCTAGGCTGGCCCATACAAGCCAGCCACACCTCTCCTGAAAACAGGTTTATGATAAAGTTTTTTTATTTTCAATTAGTAACAGCAGCAGAGGCACAGGAGGTTATTATGGTGGATGCACCAATGTGACACCAGAGACCAGGTTCATATCCAGAGTCCGAATTGACCAATACGTAAATTAACAACTTAAAGTCATTACATTGATAGGAAACATAATCTGTTCCCTACAAAATGTATTTGCTGTTGCAGTTTAGTTGTATAGGAAAGTCATTTTCAGGAGACAGGGTTGACCTGTCATCACTGATGATGCCAAATCCAAATGCGAGGCAGAGTGTTGGTTCATTAAAAAAGTCTAAAGCACACGGTGTTGATGGCCCGTCGAGGCATTCTATTTAGATTTTTAGAATGCCATTAAAGCAACCTAATTTTTATTGGTGGGTAATGGTTTATACACACAATGAAACAGGAGTCATTGGGACAAATGTGTGTCGTAAATAAACGGTCAATTTAATGCATTCACTCTTTTTTTTTTTCTACTTTCAGTCATTTGTTTTCTACACAAATAAACTGCATGAATTAATTTACTCATAAAGGCTTTACATCCCTTTGTAATGATTTAGTGTTTAAAAAAAAAAGTTCCTGACTGAGCAGTGTGTTAGAGGTCAGCCTACGAGTTACAGCAGTTCATCAACAAGCCGTGCAACTCACCAGCTTCCTCCATTACCAGGTGACCATGTCTTAAACCATTAATTCTGAAAGATGATCCTCTAAAGGTCCCATCCAGTCTAAAGGTAGATGTCCATGTGTTTGATACTTTCACAGTATTAATATAGAACCTAGACCTGCTTTATAATCACAAAGCCTCAGTCCACAGAGAAATGCACACAGCCTGTATTCAGAAACTGAGCCTTAAAACCAGCCGTCAGGACTTCTGGAACTTTGTGATATCACAACAAGGCAGTCACTGCCCAAAACCCCGCCCACCTGGACCCACCATTCAACCTTACAGGATTTGGTTTCTCTGAGTGTTTACCTGAAATCTGCTATATTTTTCTTGGATCACTCAGGAAACAGTCAGCCAATCAAAAGAGACGCTCAGAGCCTCTCCAGAGCTCCAGAGAGAAGCCTGAGAGAGGAGATGTAAAACTACATTGAGATGGTTTTTGGAACTGAAAACCACAAATGCATCATGCAGATAAGAAGATAAGAAATACTTTACTTATGCCTATAGGGGAATAAACAAGCCCCTAGGGACGGTGGAGGAGGACGAGGTGCCCCCGGTGGACTTATCATCCCGTCCATATGCTGTCAGCTGCGCTCTCCAGCTAACTTCTTATGGATATCAACATTTCAAATAAAACATTGGAAAAGTTTCAAATATGGGACCTTTTAAAATTTCTCTCACAAAGAAGAGAGAACCTCATCAGCTCTTGTTTAATGTCACCTTGCCACAGATCTCATCGGACGATCCAGGCAGCAGTTAAATGACATGCTTTAATGACAGGACCCTTGTGTCTACTTAAATTACCATGCAGAGAACGCTCCTGCCCACTGTGGCTCTCCACTCGGATGCCAGTTTACCTCCCTCCTCCAGGCCTGTTGGAGTCCAATCTGCGTCTCTGCGTCTTCTGTTCCTCTGACAACTCATTTGAAGGAAATTATTCATGAACCTTTCTGATGTACAGTAATCACTCCTTCAGTCCTTTGGAATATCAATTTGTTGTAAGGGACTATAAATGGATTTCTCGATGGGCCCTGTGAAGTAGAAATATTTGAAGGGAAATTGCATGAAGCGTTCAGGGACACCTTATTGCCATGTTTAACTGAAGCATTTGATTTAGTCCTATTAAAGAAACACGAATTATTCTACTCAAATGTGTTATTGTGAGATCAAAGAACAGCAGACTGGTGCCTGCTTTACCTTAAACTTAGTGAAGGGCTGCATGGATGAAGAATTATACTGTCATACATGTTTACAATGCATCCAGGACAAATGTTCAAATGCAGTAAATGAGTCACTGACATTCAACTCAAACAGAGGAAAGTGTGCTTTGCATTGATGCTACTGAAACGTGGTTGTATAAACCAGATAAGTGATTACTCCTTAATGCACAGTGGGTTCTGATGAAGGAATCAACCATAGAGGGGAGGGAAAGAGCAGGATGGTGGGAGGAAGTCTGTGGGTAAGAAGTAATGAACTCTAAATGAATAAGAACAGAAATAGAAGCACAGGAATGGAAAATCAGATATTTCTCTAGGGGGAAAAAAGTGGTAAGATGACAAATCAATGCCAGAGTCTTAAAGGAACGTGTCAAGGCCCCTACACACTGTGATAAAAGCGGTCCAACAGGTTCATGGCATGTCACGCTGTTCAAGATGTGTCTAATATAATCTTGCTCTCAAAATGTGTCAGACTGGAAATTTTGAGGGTCATAGCACGACGATGGAAACAGACACCACATACAGTAAATGCAAACAGGAAATATCATCATTCAACCGACGGGTATCCGCCTGGGCAAGTACGACCAGCTGCTAAAAATAGACATTAATTAGAACGACACTGAAGTGGAAGTGATACCTCTCCTTACATCTGATCTCAAAGCAGCCATCTGTCCCATAAAGGATCTGATATTACCTGTTTGCATTTTTCATGTCATTTACTGCCCTCTTGTGGCGCCAGCAGGCTATTGTCTCTGGAAGCTGGTTTGACCTCCAGCCGTTTTATTTTTGTGGGTGTGACCGTGTCCCATTAACAAAGACTGGATCTTGTCAAGCAGAGAGGGCAGCAGCATTTTTTGGACTTTTGCATATTGAGGATCTTTAACGGGTGACTAGCTATAGCCAAAGTGTGCCTGTTGTTTTTCAAACTAAGTTTAGATGAAACACTGCCCACTTCCATTTGACGAAAGTCTTGACGAAACGACGGAAACCTGGACGGCTGGTAGGTGTTCACATGGAAACTGTGCTAACGTGGGTCCCGCAAAGTATGACCTATGCTAGCTACTAGCTTGTCATGTTGACGAAGGTTGGGCTTGTCAAGCAGTGAGGAGAGCAGCATGTTTTTTCTCAACAACTATTGGATGGGTTGCCATTAATATTGCACAGACAACGTACCAATAACTATGGTGATACTCCGACTTTATCTAGCACCGTGAGGTTGACACTTGTTGCTATTATTATTATTATTATTTTAAATAAGTACTGTCTGGACTTCCATAAACTTTGGAGCAAAGTCGGTGGAAAATGAACCCCTGACTTTCGTGTACTTTTGTGGTTTGAAACATTTTAGCAACTATTGGATAGGTTCATATAACATTTGTTTCAGACATTCGGTTCCCCTCAGGATGAATTGTAATAACTTTGGTGATCCTTGGACTTTTTGTCTACAAATCCATCAGGTCACGTTTTCATTTGTCCAATACTTTGGTTTATGATCAGGCACCTGCACAAATAATGACATTCCCATCAGCCTCAGCTGATTAGCAAATGGTTGCATGCTAACATGCCAAACTAAAATGGTGAACACGGCAAAGAAAATATTGTATAATGTTGTCATTGTGAACATAGCAAGCAGATCAATTTTACAATTTTACAATTGACAATAAGTCTGTTTCAGCAGCCCTTGAAACATTTTTATTCCCTCCAATAATATAATAAAATAAATATTTTGTGCCCCCCAGACTTTAAATAAATTCAGACAGTATTCAGGGTGTGACATTTCACTTTTTCCTTTTAATAAAATTGCAAACATTTCTAATTCTGCAGATTTAAGAGGGAAAAAATAATTGAAACTATTTAGTACTAAGCTGCAACACAAAATTCACAAAATGTGAAAAAAAGTAAAAGGGACTGAATAACCCAAGAGGTTTTTCTGCCCTTACCATGAAACCTTGGTTGAAGCCTCACTGGACAAACACTATGTGACGCTTTAAGGTCATGCGAAACACTACAAATCCTTAGTCACCACTGATTCTTGTTATACCACTGAGTTTACCTTACATGAATCCTGAAGCTTCCCCAGCTGGACTGGACCAGCTGTTATTCTTTTTGCCTCTGCCCTCTGTGCTTTCCATCATATTGCTGCTGCTCCTTTCCCCTCAGTTTGCTGCTCCCTGGGGAGAAGGGAGAAAATGGTCCAAGGCCACTCAGTTCACCATCTTGGCTGTTGATTACTTTGCCGACTGCGGCCAGCAGCTGGTGACGTGCAGCAGCTTGGTGGTCGGCGCTTTTGAAGTTATTCCCCCGGTCACTCTGGTCATCAAATTACTGAGCTGCTGCCACTTCAGACGATCTCAGCCAGTTGAGGATCTCCCTTTGCCAGGTCAGAATCGAATGCTTCAGGAATAAACCTGCAGATTATATGTGGACACACTAAACACTACAATCACATGCTACAGCTGAGCATGGGATTGTGACACTGTGGGCATTAATGTGCTGCTCGAACAGCAGCACATTACACAGCTCTACTGTTGTCAGCCTTTTCACCAGATGTTGAACCTGCTGCATTCAGACACCAGAGTGTGCTGCCATCTTGTGCTAGTGGCATCATCTGGAGCCATACTGTAAATATATAGTTAATATGTACATGTATATCCATCTGGGTGTTGTAATAGTATTGTATTGTTTTTCTAAGACTTTCATGCCAATAAAGCAGCTTTGAATTGAATTGAATTGAATTGAACTGATTACTGAGTTTAGAGCGGAGTTTGGAGCCAGGTGAGTGAAGCCACGCCCACAACCCACACACAGGCAACAGACAACCCTGGAGTTGCAGCGGAGTGGTGACACTGTGAGCTGCATGTGGGTGTTGTAAGAAGACATTCCTGCAGGTTTGGGTATACAGTGAGGGGGGCTGTTTGCCTGTATGTTGAATTGTGTAATTCACAGTGTATCACTGAATAGAAGAATGGGGCTTGGCTTAGTTTGAAAGGCATTTTTATTCCTTTTTCAATCCATGAAGTAGAAGTAGAGGTGGGGAGTCAGGCTTACTACAAGAGAGGGGTGTTTTTTTTTTGTGTGTGGGGGGAACCATGAAGCTTTCAAAGCGACTGCCTCTGCAAGATATTCTAACGTGGATATGTTTGACAGATTTGTGGATCTGAAGTCTTTCTTCTGCGATTCTTCAGGTTACATCTCTCTGTTTACAGTAGGTGTGTATGGGAGTGTTGATTAGAAGAAAATAGTGAACATTTGGCTCTAACATGTACAATGAGCTGCACAGTCTGGCTGTCTGCTGCTTCCTGAGACAACAGTATATGTAGGAAATCAAAGCACCTGACATGGTGAATTCTCTTTAACCAATTATATAAACAGTGGCTTCAGAAACTATTCTGACCTTCCCTTTATGTTGTAGATTTAATTGTAAATGGATGAAATTCCCACTTTTGCCCATCAGTGTACACTAATTAACCCATAATGATGAGGTGAAAACATGTTTTTTTTTTTGTTTTTTTTGCAAATTAAACTGAAATATCTCATTGACAAAACAATTCAGACCCCTTATTATGCAATAAACTACGTACATAACCTGATATTAAGCTGAGAGTAATGACAGTTATTTGCAAAAGTGTATATACATATATGTATAGTGTGTTTGTTTTTTTTCCCTATTCAAAGGTCACCTAATGGCTACTGGCTAATAACGACTAATGGAACTAAGGTTCAGCATCAAACTAAAATGTTGATCCTTCCAAAATAAAAGCAGGAGAAAGGAAAAGCTGTTTGGTCATTGAGTGGAATCCAGTTATATAAAAAAAAAAAAAAAAAACCTTCTATTTCAACTGATGAAGCTGCACACATTCTTTTCAAGATTTAATTTTTTAGCTTTTTGAAAATTTCTTTTTTATTATTATTATTAAACATAATAATACTGTCTTGTGTCTTGTTTCGTCTGGACATATGTACCAAGTGTGGTGAAGCTTGGATCAAGGATGTAAGATAGGGAGTCAAAAGTATGAAAAAAATCAAAATGCCAGGAAGATTTTTATGATGCCAGTATTACTGATACAGAATTTTACTATTTAAAATTCTTCAGCACCATCCACTGAATCAATTTCTTCTTTGTCTAAGAGTTGTTGAGATATGAGCCAAAACATTTCTCACCAACGCCGAACCTAACTAATAACACCCATCTCCCAAATGCTAATATGTGGACTCTGGAAGCACGTTTCTTAAGTACAAAATTTGTAGGACCAGTACTGTGCCGCAAAATGTACGGAAGGAATGTACGGAAGGAAAAAAAATGGCAGAGTAAGATGACAAAAGCAAAGCATCTCACTTCTGAAAATCCGACACTCTGGTCATTGCCTCACAAATCTGGTTTTCCCATCAGTCATGTCTGCAGTTGGACCCGTGTCATTGAGGTGGGAGCTTGTCCTAACTGCCTTTGCAAGCCAGTGTTTGAAAGCCGCCAACTGATGAGGAGGTAATCTGTGGATCTTTATCAGAGGGGATTGGGTCTCTTGGTAGCTGGTGGGTGTGACTGGACTAGTTTGGTTGTGCCCTTCAGGGAGCTGAGGGTCCAAAGTGGCCCTCCTGTCAACTCATATATCCATTAGCTGCTTTTTACATTCATAAAGTGAAGTGTACAGGCACACATGATGGCACATAATAGAGGAGAGGTACGCAGCCGAGCACAGGCACCTATAATGGAATAGATTCCTTGTCCACACTCGACTGACTCTAAGAGGGGCTATAAATAAGCAGTAATATGCATGTAGGGTAAGTCAGGGCGGGAGCCAGTACAGAGATAAGACTTCACTTTCACACCTCTTGACCTTAAAAGAAGCAGCTCAAAGTCAAAAGTGCCAAGTCGAAATGAATCAAGAAAATGAATAAGTGCATTTATTCTTTTATTAATCTTTTTTTTTCCTTTTATAACTATGCACATGTGTGTATTTTTGGATTTAAGCTCACTATGCTGTTCGTGTTGATTCATACATTACCACTTTATGAGCCCCATTCTAAAATAAAAAGCAATATTGAAATAGTGAGCATCAGCAACTAAAGGCCAGTTTCTAATAAAGGCAGAGTGAGAAATACAGAAGCTGTGCTCTGTAATAGCTCACATTTAATGTGCATTTCCATAGCAGATGCAGTTTCTTGTTGCAAACTCAATATTTCCTCCACTTGTACTTGTTGTGTTGATAAATCCAGTAGAATGTCAATTGCAAAAGTACTAAGAGAGAGGTAGGATGCCCCCTTTTTTTTTTTTTTTTTTACTTTGAACGGCTTTTAATGTGAAGCCATTTCAGTTGTGTAGGTTTCATTTCCAGTAGCTCAATCGAATGAACGACATAGTAGAAGTGACTGAAAATAATTTGAATGAATGGAAACAGTATTTGTGAGGCGACTGAAGCCAGCGTTTACACACAAAATATGTGATCAACAAGTAAAATATGATGCATTATTTTAGATTCACCTGTCACCTGAGATCTGTGGCAAGGTGACAAACAAGAGTTGAAGGGGTTCTTGAAAAGAATACCCTGTCTTCTCCTTATAAGAGAAATTTTAAAGGTCCCATATTTTACACTTATTTGAAGTGTTGATCTCCATCAGAAGATATATTTGTGGTTTTAAGAACCAAAAACCTACATCTCCTCTCTCAGGCTTCAGGTTACTACTTGTTTTATGAGAGGCTGAATGAAAATAAAGCAGATTTCAAGTAAACACTATACAATACAGAATATCGAATAAAGAATATACCAAGCACTAAGGCAGACTGAAATATATAAATAAATACGGAAATAAATAAAATTCAATTATGAGCCAGACTAAAAAGGTGAGTCTTGAGTTTGCTTTTAAAACTCTTAACAGTCTCTGCTGCCCTCAGGTCTTCAGGGAGGTTGGTCCAAAGACCTGGACCACAGTAATAAAAGGATGCCTCACTGTGGTTTTTGCTGAGACTTTGGGTTTAATTAAAAGGCCACTACAAGAGGACCTGAGGGTTCCAGAAGGTTCATAGGATAAAAGCAAATCTGATAAATAGGTAGGACTATGGCCATTAAGAGCTATAAAAAGGATATTAAAATCAATTGTGAGGTAGACAAGCAGCTGGTGCGGAGACTACACTTGGTGTGATGTGGACTCTCTCTCTCACCACACAGTTTTGAGGCAGTTCCAGCTGTGATATAATCTTCTTAGTGAGACCAGAAAGCAGAGTTATGCCTCAAATGTGAGACTCAAAACTGAGATCTGAGATGACTCCAAGGTTTTAATCATTTCTAATTATGGTTTATCTGTTTGGTTCTCATTATATTTTTATCTTAAGTGTTTTACTGACTGAAGGTGTGTATGATTGTTTGTGCAGATAATTTTCTAACTTGTATTTTTCCTTTTGTTTGTCCACTGTTTCAGTTTAGCTTTATTTGCTCTTCTTTTGAAGATATGATTTATATTTTGAACATACTTTGAGTAAGAGGGTTTGGGTACTCTATGAACTCTTGTAGTAATAATTACATTTCTTCTCTATTGCTTGGTTATGTCCATTGTTATCTGGGGCCAGTCTGTGTGCCCTGGGTGTGTTGAACAGCTTGTTAGGTTGTACATGTGTGATATTGTGATATTAAAGGGGGTTTGTCTCTCCAATGATCTTGTCAGCTTTTAATCTTTTCAGTGCTATTCTTCACCCAATAACTGGATTACCTTTATCTTGCTTTAAGTTTCACGTTATATTGGTTGTGTTGTTAATGAAAACCAGCTTTTATTACAACAGCCTCAACACACACTGGCACTGTAGTGGATAGTGAGCTGGCGGCAGGGGCAGCGGCCTCCACCACTCCTCCATGTGACCCGGATGCTGCAACACTGTAAACACCACCACCCCAACACTGCCAGATGATCCAGGGGTTGCACTGGAACCAGGCCCAAGTCTCTGGTGTGTAGCTCCACGCCAAACCCAGCTGCAGCATTTTAGCCTGATTTTGTCTGTTGGCTCATTTCAACACCAACTGACCTTCGCCATTTGCATTTACTGCTAAACAGTCAGCTGACCGATGCTGCTGGACCTCCAGAGAGACCACTTTCCCATTCAGATGAAAGGGAAGGGTCTCTGACTTTTGGACCAGCCTATGGGCAAGGTGCTCTGCAGCCTCATCATCTACAATATAGTTAAATTACTTAATGACCACAAAGTCCTACATAGAAGTCAGATCAGATTCATGCTATTAACACACATGTGCACCAACATAGAAATACAACTTATTCATGTTTTGTAAATTTCAAAAAGCCTTTGACTGTATTTGGTACAAGGGCTCTGTTATAGATTATTAGAGTGGCACAGGGGGTGACACCTATAATGTAATTAAAGCAATGAATTTAACAGTTGTGCAATTAAATACAAACGAACACATTTCTTAACAAGGCTACTGTATGAGCCCAGCTCTCTTCAACATATACATTAATATAAATACATTTGCAGAACAACTGCAAACCTCCATAGCCTGCACAAAGGTCAAATGTCTGCTGTTTGCTGATGACCTGGTTCTCCCGTGCCCCTGCAGAGAGAGAGCCTGCACATCTTCCACATGTTCAAACACGTGCACCAACTGTAAATACGGAAAAGACCAGAATATTGACCTCTCAAAAACGATCCATTAAAATAAATTCACACTAGGCAATATAGAAATTGAGCATACGAAACATTTAGGCTTGACTATCAGTTCTAACGGGCATTTCGGTACGGCATAAATGAGCTGAGAGAGAAGGCAAGAAGGACTTTTTACACCAGCCAAAATCATCATGATTGAATTGGTGATAGACCCAAATATATCAGTGAAGTGGACGGTCCATTAACTAGCCGAGACCTCCGGAAACGGTACAAACATCAGCTGGAACTGTGCAAAAACATACTTAGACTTCACAGACACACACAGCCAGCAACACATGCAGGGCAGCTCGGTACCCTCCAATAATTACAATTCAAATGTGAGTCATCAAATTTTATTTTATAAATTTTATAAACATGTCCATGTTGCAAGTCTACCTAACCCTACACAGAGACTACATGGTGGCAGAGGACCTGGACAAGTCATGGGAAGGAAAATGTTGCAAGCTGTCACAGGCAGAACTGTCTGCCCAGGGAGGCCAGGCTGTGTTCACTTTGTCATGAAGATAGAATCTCACCTCCTACTATACTGCAAGAGATACAGTGTGAGGATTTGAGAGAGATTTTCTTTGAAAAAAAAAAAAAAAAAAAATCAACAATATATTATGTCCTGAGTTTATCCCTTGCCCCCGATCCTCAGAAACTGCCTTATCTGTGAGCAGAGGAAACTCAGTGTGCAGTATTAGCTGCATAAACTAAGAGAGTGACTGCATTAAAGTTTCTGAGTGATGTGTCACAGCTGCCCATCTTTATCTATTAGACTCAATCCTTCTATACATCATGGAAACTTTTCTGTCCTCTATGGACATGAGTTGAATTGAATATAATTGTTATTTAATGCCTTTATTCTATTGTATTTGATATGATGGCTGATATTTGTATTTATCAATAAAGATAAGATGAAGATAAAAAAAAATACTTTATTGATCTCTATGGGGGGGCAATAGACCCTGGCCAGGACACCAGTCTATCACAGCGATCCTTAGTTTGGATTGGAAGTTTTCCAGCCACTGTGAATTCTTACTAAGGCCAGGGGTCAACAGGAACTGTAATGGAAGTGAGAGGTCAACTCATATTGTACCTTTGAATGAACTCTAATGTCCAGGCCATCTCTGGCCTGGAGCCAGTCCAAGGCCCTGGGTGTGGGTGGGGTGGAGTGGGGGGGTTGGGAGGCTATGCCAAGGTCTACAGTTGACCTTTAAGAGGCCTCAAACACGGCACTTTCCTTGCTGATTTATACCCCTGACAATTTGTAGGTATTAACATATAATTATGTGCTGAAAACGCAGTTCAACTTGTCATCTTAAACACTTGGCTAGTCAGATGTCTCTCTCCCTCTCTCTCTCTCTCTCTCTCTCTCCTGCCTTCCTCTCCGTGCACACTCAAATCATGATCATGCGTGGGAGAAAGGACAGTTGTTGGCTTTTACCTGCAGAGAGCTAGCTCAGCTCCTAGTCAGTATGGAAGTGGATAGTGTTTGTGTTAATCCTTCAGCTCTGACGCTGATTTTTTTCCTCTCAATCCAGGAGTAACTACACTCACAGGGGAACGCTGACCAGCCTGGCCAGCGTACTCAGCTATACAATGAATGTGTTCGGTATATTTCCAGGCTTCAACCGGTGCTGCTGTGGCAGCCGAAGCAGCAAGAGAGGGTCACGAAGGGATAGCTGCTAGTGAAGAGAGAGAAGTAGGAGAGCACGAGGAGGAGGAGAGCAGGCAACATGCCAGAGGCAACAGGTGAGGCTGACAGCAAACACAGACATAGAGCTGTATGTCTCCCCCTCTTGTTGGTGGTGCTGCAGTGGGTGGCGATGAGGGGGCAAGGTCCATAATTCCTAATGGCTGGCCTGCCGTCAGGTATCAAGGTTGAAAACCCGGCAGTAAGGCCAGACAGGAAACCGGACTGAGCGACCTCCTCATGACTTCACCGTTAATGCACAACATCCAGCAAGGTCATGGTGTCTCCTGAAAAAAAAAAAAACAAAAAACATATGACATCAGTTAACCCATGATATTTTTATCCTTCAACTTTTTATTTTAAACTATCTTTTAGTATTTAAGAGTTATAAGCTGTTGTGTCTGTGGTGTGTTTACAGCTTGTCCCTGCTGCCCTCAGTAAACTCAGTTAAAGCTCCATCCAGTCTAAAGGTTTTTAAAGCTCCATCCAGTCTAAAGGTTTTTAGAGCTCCATCCAGTCTAAAGGTAGATGTCCATGTGTTTGTGATTATAAAGCAGGTCGAGGTTCTATATTAATACTGTGAAAGTATCAAAGCCTCAGTCCACAGAGAAATGCACACAGCCTGTATTCAGAAACTGAGCCTTAAAACCAGCCGTCAGGGCTTCTGGAACTTTGTGATATCACAACTATACAGTCACTGCCCAAAGCCTGCCCAAACCTCACCCATCATCCAGCCTTGCAGGATTTGGTCTCTTTGAGGGTTTACCTGAAATCTGCTATATATTTATTCACTCAAAACAGTCAGCCAATCAGAAGAGAGGCTCAGAGAGGCTTTTCTGTTATTAGAGCTCCAGAGAGAAGCCTGACAGAGGAGATGTAAAATGACAATGTGATTGAAACCACAATTACATCTTCTTATGGATACCAACACTTAGCATAAAAATACGAGACCTTTAATGCAGCTTTATTGCATATCTGATGAACAATGGTGCATCAGGATCTTGTTTGTAAAAAGTAGTGAAAAAGGTGTAAAGTAAGTGGGCTACAGCATTTTGTCAGATAAATATTTATGCTGGTTGAATCAGACTGACACTAAAAACAACAAAAGGTCAATGGGATTTACTTGGCTATAACTATTTATTTGTAAATGCTGAAAGCTGGAACCTTAATACATTTGCTCAGGAAGTCAATCGGATTAAGAGATGATAAAGAGATTTGATGCCGGATTCAGTTTCAATAAAAAGTTATTTAACTGTAACTCTATGACACCTACAGAATTTCAAAGCAGCATCACTGTGCTATTTCTGAAGCTCGAGCAACAGTTTCTTCCTGAGGTGGATCTTTTCCATTCTTGAGGCACATGTGAATAATTCACACGACACAATGCTGTGAACAGACAGCAGGCATCCTGTGGGTCCTCCAGCTTTACCAGGATTTGCTGCTACCGTGACCTTTGCTGCTACTGCACAGCTTCAGGGGAGGGGCTGTTACCATGTCTTGACTAGTTGGTGGAGTAGCTACTGGATCAATGTGGCTTCCATTGCCGAGGGGAGGATGAGGGTTGTAATTCAGCATATCCCCCCCTACCCACCCACTCCCACCCGTGGCCTCCTCCCCATCCCATTACCATGCTGTCTCACCCGGCTAGAAAACAACCCAATCAGCATTGTAGAGGTCATCGTGCTAACCTTTTTACAGCCCTGTCTGTGACACTCCAACTCCTACAACCACCACCCTCCACCCCCTCCACCAGCCTCTCAGCCAAGGGCCCAATTAAAACAGTTGCCCTGCTCTGTCGCTGTCGGGAAACAGCCGAGGCTTGATCCTTCCAATAAAACATGCTCAAGCGGCTCGGCTGGGGCTCCCACTAAAAGGTTGGCAAAGGTGCTGAAACATGGATGCTGCCATCAATTATTTAGCAAAAGGTGAATATTTCACATACACTGGGAATACAGGTCAGGTCCTGTGGATGTTTGCAGGATAAATATTTAAAGATCAATATTTTATGGGTGTGAAAGAGAGGGGGAAGGCCTTGGGGAAATAGTTGGGAAGTATGGATGAAAGGCAAATAGTGATTTAGAGGGGAATCAGAAGACACTTAGTTTCACTATAAAATATATTCTGCAGTCGAGACTGAGGTGTGCTCTGCTTTTGAATTAAAGATCTTCGAGTGTCTTTAAAGTTACAAAGAAAGGAGCATAAATTGAGGCTTCTGTGGCCTAGTTTTCCCATTCGTTCTCAAAAGGAAGCATTACCTCCATGTATTATTGATGATTAGTCTTTTCAAAAAAACACAGTGAAACAGAGGCCGAGGTGTGAGGCTGAATATCCTGCACCTCTGCCACCGAATAAAGGGAGGCGATAAAGTGTGTCCTCGCCTTGTTTGGCTTTGTCTCGGGTTGTGTGTCACCTGATATTGGCCAGGTGTTGCAGGGTTTATCTGCATGTAGTCGTGCAGATCCTCACCTTCAAACTTAATTAGAAATCAAATCGATTGGATCAAGAGCAGATGTGCTTCTCAGGCTGGAGGTAATCTGAATGGACACAGTATTTGATGGGTTATTTGTTCAGTTTTACACTCTCCGTCGCAGGTGCCTTAATCCACTTCCCCTTTTAATTATACATGGCGAAGCATCTATTTTGTACGACTGTGTTTGTGTTTGAGAGGTTGCTGTTTATTTTGGGGATTATTTCTTTGGAGGTGGAGTGGGTGGGATGTATTCAGGGTTCTGTTATTGATACTGGGTTGCTGTTAAACACCTGCATTTATACATAAAACACATACATACAAACAAAATGCTGAAATGCAGAAAAATTGTGGGATACTTTCCTGAAAGTGCTCATGGTCTCATTACAGCTATATTTCATATCTAATACTGTGAAAGTGTAAAAGAAATGCACACAGCCTGTATTCAGAAACTGAGCCTTAAAACAAGCCGTCAGGACTTCTGGAACTTTGTGATGTCACAACAAAGCAGTCACCTCCCTCAGCCCCGCCCACCTGGACCCACCATCCAACCTTGCAGGATTTGGTCTCTCTGAGTGTTTACCTGAAATCTGCTATATTTTTATTCTGAGTGATCCAACTCAGAAAACAGTCAGCCAATCAGAAGCTGTATACACAAACATCAAAAGTGAATGACGTGTACTTGACAGCAGGAGAATATACCTAACATAGTTGGTCTACACTGTAATGTACTGTGATGCAGAATGATGGGCAACAATTACAAAGGTTGAGTCAGGAAGAAAGTTGAAGACCTGCTCTTCAGTCTAAATGTCTGCATTATGGATGCTACTGTGTAGCGACTGAGTTTGGGATGGACTCCCTGCCCAGCCTCCCCCATTGTCAGGCCATGACTGATGACATGGTGCACCAAAGTGATGCTAATGTCATCTGAAATATGTGTCCGTCTATTGGCAGGTCTTCTTTGTTCTTGCCCTCATCCAACTCCTCTCTTCCTCGTCCTCTAGCTCTCACTGCTCCCATGTTTGCAAAGTTCTCACAAAAACTTACCTGAGGTCTTTATGTGGTGCTCAGACTGATGAGTGTTCAATTTCAAGTATGTTGACCTTACAATTACAAGTAGTGTTTTTGCAAGCATATGTTGTAGGAGTAAACCAAAGCATAAAATGTGTTTTGTACTTTTGGTTCCTTTGGTTAAGGCATAATGTTCCGGTGCTCCCGGCTGCTCCTCTACTGCAGGTAATACACTGACCATAGACAGCTACCTCACACAACCCCGTGTCAAGTAACCCCAACTATCACTTTAAGGTTTTGATGGTTTTGTCGAAGCATTCACTTTTAGTGTGTATAAACTGTAAAGAAATCACAACTGGGGTATTTACTGACATATTTTATGTTGTAGAATAAAACATGAAAATGTCTTGAGCTTGTGTTAACCACAGACCTTACTGTGCCAACTATTTTCTGGGTTTTTGCACTCATCCCTGTGGGACTCTATATAAAAGTTCATCACAGCATTTACAGTCTGACCTATGAGTTTGCTAAATTCTCCCTTGATAGGCCTTTATACAAATATACACAGCTCAACACATCAAGTTTAGTATTATACTATAGACAAAACTTATTTTGTTTTATCATCACACAGAAGTTATTATACACAATACACAAACAGTACAACAATAAAAAATACCATAAACAGCATCTGGTCATCCATGATCAAGAACATTAGTATAATATATACACTATAGCATCTATAGTGAAGCTAGGTGCTAATCATCAGTCAACATAATGAATAAAGTCAAGGACAGACACTCCAGGGTGTTAATGACTATACATTCACAAAAAGAAAAGAAAAAAAACACCCTTGTATAATGAATGCATAGCATGCACTGGAATGATGACAGCTATCATGTTGGGCTGCAATGATCCACCCGCTGAATCACAGAGCAAGAGAAAGTTGTCATTATGCTGCTGTTGTGCCAGATGGGTTCGGACAGCCGGCTTAAAAGCACTTGAAAAGTCTTCGAATAAATTATATCCAGGCAGATGATGCAAGACATCTGTTTCCAGTTGGAGATGATTATGATGTATAGAGTCTCTGGCAGTATGGAGAATGTGAAAGTGCTGCTGCTGTGTTACCAGTTATGATACCTATTAGGCCCTAATAGTAGAAAGGATATACTGAGGACTGATGTAGTAACTCCTCATTCTGCCACAAACACAAAAGCTTCTTTACACATTTGATGAAAGTGACAAAATATAGAACGATGAGCATGAGACATTATTACACCAAATAAAGAAATATTTCATGTTTTATATGTCACATGGGATAAACTTGAGTAAATATATATTTCATTTGTTTGTCCAAAAAATCATCCAGAGACAAAGTGATGACAGTTTAGTGTCAATGAGCTACCTATTGGTTTCTAATGAACAAACTGTTGGCACTGTTTTTTTAGTAGTGCTGCATAAAAAGCACTGTTACCACCAATAACTGCAAAGTATGTGAAAATCGTTTGGATGTCACCAGGTTTTACAGATGGAGTCTCTGAGCCATCAGTTCAAATCATGTTTATAATGTTCATAAAATAAGTAAGTCATGAAGTATCCAGGTGATAAAACAATGTTAAGTATGTTTTAGGGTGGTTACAGAGGGGTGTTACCCCCCCCCCCCCCCCCGCTGGTGATGTTGAAAAATACACGTACGTTTCCCCTGTTACTCAGGTGTTCCTGATTTGTCCTGATTAGGAGGGAAGGAAATCTATAAGGCCTGGGCTGGGATCCCTGATGTCTCTCTCCTGCATGCCCCCACCGCAGTAGCTGCAACTAGGGTTTGGGGTTTTTTGTACTGATGGATCAGCCGTATTCTTGCAGCTTTGTTTTGGTTAGATTAGAATTGGGTTCTTTTTATTTAGGGTAGAGGGAAGGCATCAGGACCTATGACCCTTTGTGGATTGGCCTGAGTGGCTTTCCTGCTATTGTTCATTTTGGCTGGCCCATCAGTCTTTTGGTTCTTTGTTTTTTTGTGTGATTTCAGTTTTTGGTTGTTCATTTATGTTTGGAAATAACCCATTTTTGTTTCACTGCAACCATCTGGCTCTATGAGTTATGTTGGAACTTCACTTTGGATAAAACCTTGTGGGGTTCATAACAAGGGGCCATGATCTACATTAGGGTTAAAGAAAGTCTGGGAGTTTGACATAATTTGCTTTCTGGTGGAGAGTCAGATGAGAAAACACTCATGTCTGTCTGTTAAATAAAGGCCAACAGCCAACTTAGCTTAGCTTGGTGTTAAGATGGGAAAGAGGGGGAACAGGTAATGTGGCACAGACCAAACGTGCCAGTTACCATCCAAGAAGTGATTCCAGGAAGTGGTTTGAGAGTCTGACAGCAGCGCTGGTAGGTGGACTTTATCTTATCTGAGCCAGTTTGTTTCCCCTGTTTCCAGGCTTCATGCTAAACTTTATGTTACGTTCCCTATTAGGTTAGGACCCTGGAGCAGAGACGCACAGAGACAGGAGAGTGGAAACTGAAGACTTCTTTAATGACACGAACCAAAAACAGTCCAACAAAGCAGGCAATGGAGGCAGGAGGCTGGCTGGCAGGAGAATGGCTGGAGACAGAGCGAAGGAGAACCTGGAGGCTGGGTAACAGGGGAACAGCATGCAGGGAGAGAGCATGGAATAATCTGGCAGAGAGTGGGTGATGAACCGGGGGTTTTAAACTGGCTTAATGAATGATGGGCTGCAGGTGGGTCAGGCTGCCAGTGCTGCACCACGCCCCTGCCACACACAAGCTCTGCAGGGAAAACAGAAAAGGGAGGGGGAACAGAAAAAGAACAAAGTGCAACAACCAAAACATACAACTCAAAACCGTAACACTTTATGGTATTTATATCTTGACATTCTGTATTTTTATTTCTATTCTGTCTACCTCAGTATTCCATTCTATTGTATTTTTGTATTCTAATACACCGGACTGCTGTAACAACCTAATTTCCCTTCGGGGATGAATAAAGTCATCTATCTATCTATCTAAACTAAACTAGCTGCTGACTGTAGCCTGGTAAAGATCCTCTGATTTAACTCTCTGCCAGAAAGCAAATATGCATATTTTCCAGTTTATCAGTCTGCCCCCATAAACCCACACATTGGTTGTTTATTGGAAGGGATTATGGTCAAACAGAAAAACATAGGATCAACAGTATATTACTGAAAACCAGATAAATAAAGGCAGCCTTATATCTGTTATATCGATAGTGCACTGGTCTCAGTGGAAGCTTAATGAGTTTCCAGCAGCAGGGGCCAGGAGGTTTCTATATGGACTGTCACAATCAGGTGGGTAGAAAATCATAAGGCTCATTTAGCCCTGCCTGTCTTGCGACACTAAAGGACCCTCATTTACATGTCACAAGGTGATCCTGAGCTCTCTATTGACCGGCAGGGCAAACTGAACTGATGTGTATAAATTGCATCTGTAACAGCTATGGACATTTGGTTTCAGGCTTGGTTACAGGACTGGATGTGTGAGCACTAATGTGCGGCTGGTCGATTGCAGATTCATTTTGCCATTTAGAAAGGGTCTCTTCCTATTATATACTTGAAATGAGAGTCCCTTTTCATTCTGTCAGCTCAACTTAAAGTTGGCTAAATATGGGTGAGAGTGAAATCTAAAAGGTGAGCGGGTGAGTGGTATACAAATCAAGACAGATTACAAGGACGGCAAAGTTGGCCGTTCCTGTGATGTTCTGCAGAGCTTCTCTGCCCAAGTCTGTGGGATCATTTAATGCTCAGAGGTACTTTATAAAAACCATCAAAGGAGATTTTTATTTTGACACCAGCGGTCTCGATGACATATCATCACTGGTCACTGTTGTTCTAAAAATGTGACTATCCTTTAGCTATTTTCTCATATCCACTTTGGTCCACTCAGGATCCCCCCAAGGAATGCTACTGAAAGTTTGACAGGGACTAAAAATACTCCTTCCTCAGAGTCACAGTTATTTATGAAGCTTCCTTCATGAACTCTGAACAAGGACATGCTCAACTCTGAGAAAGAAGGACATCACTCAAAAGTATACGATGAAACATGACGGCGTCTTTAAGTAAAGCTAAGATGTGAGTGTACGACAGACTTCTGAGATGCAGATAAAGGCTTGAGATACAAATGTCTTGTTTTTTCGAATATTTCAAGTTAAAAAGACCAGATTTCTGAAATAAAAACCAGGTACATTTCCGGGGATAGCTCCGGCTGGGGACAGGCCACCAAAAGTGGGGACTGTCCCTGGAAAACGGGAATGTCTGATCACCCTATTTTAAGTGTTTCTTGGGCAGGTCTGGTTGACGGGGCTGAAAGTCAGCTGTTCTAACCCCATTACCTGGTGTTAACCTGTAATCTGTGTCACGATATATCATTCGGATAATAACATCCAATCATTATATTTACACCTGGTATTTCTGCATTCTGTCCACATGTATCAATATGCAAATATAGCTAAGACTTATTCACATGCTCGTCTGTTGCTTTTTGATAGGTATCTAGAGAGAGCAGGGGCATTGTATTCTGTGTGTATTTAAAACCGCAGTGACAGAGTTTTCCCTGATCCAGATAAGATATCTTAACAGAGAAAATACCATATGCTAATACCAGATGCTGCTTTCTGCAGGAACCTGATGTCCTGGTTTTCACTTTCTACAGCAACTGGGCTTCTTAGAGTTGGGCTCTGTCAGATTTATTTTCAATATAATTTTCTATTTGTGAAAACAATTTGTCAGTTGTATAGTTTTGCTCAGCTCTGGTTGTTATTAGCGATATCAGGCAATGCAGACTTCGGATTGGAGAAACGAAGTAAGTCACACCTCCTCCAGGTTGAAGTTCGACAGGAGAGAGTAGGGGAAACAACATAAGCAGAAAAGTATGACTCAAGTTTGAAACTAGCTCAACGAGGTAGTGGATAACTTTTGTTATGAACGATGAGCATATTTTGAGGTGACATTTATGCAAAGTAAAGGAGGTGATTCAAGGAACTGTGTGTCCCAGGAGTTAATGAGATTTGGCAGCTTCAGAGTTTAGCTGATTTTAGCACGACTAACTATAGTAACCATGCTATCTGTTGACATGAGTTGCCACAAAAAATTGTTATTTTCCTTGCTGATATATGAACTTGACTTAATATTTAATGCTGTGATATTCAGCGCATTAAAGTTCTCGTTAATGCAGCCTATTTCTGCAGTGATAACCTGTGAAAAGTTTCCCAATTAGAACTCAGAACCTGCACAACTATCATAGGGCTGTTTTGTTCGTCCTTGAATATGAGATTAAATATCAGTATAGTTGTTAAAAGTTCCACTCAGTATGAAGTAATTTCTGTATCCTCTGACTTTTCCTCCCATGTCATCTTCAGCATGTTTAACACTTTGGTTTGCTACAAAATACCTGAAAACTATTGACATTCCCATCAGCCTCTGCTGCACTTTGGGCTTAGTGCTAATTAGCAAATGTTAGCTGCTTAGCCCTAAACTAAGGTGAACATGATAAACATATCTGCAAAAAGAATAGCATGCAAGCTTGTCACTGTGAGCATGTTTAGCATTCAGCTCAGAGCACCACTGTGCCTACACTCAATCTCAACAAACTGGTCAATCTGGGCAGCTAGTTATTGAGTTAAATAAGAGGCTCTATTCTTTCATTGTCCCCTGAGTTGTCTTAAGTCCTGGGGCAGACACAATGTCTTTCTCAGGTAAAAAAAAAACCCTGATAGCTTAAAGGTCCCATATTTTACACTTCCAATGTTTTATCTCAAGTGTTGATCTCCATCAGAAGATATATTTGTGATTTTAAGAACCAAAAAACATCTTTTTACATCTCCTCTCTCAGGATTCTCTCTGGAGCTTTTAACAGGTTGTGAGCCAATCAGAAGAGAGGATCTGAGGCTCTCTTCTGATTGGCTGACTATTTTCTTGGTGATTTAATAAAAATATAGCAGATTTTAGGTAACCATTCACAGAAACCAAATCCTGCAAGGTTGACTGGTGGGTCCAGGTGGGCTGGGCTGAGGGCATGGCTGTGGGCAGTAACTGCTTTGTTGTGACATCACAAAGTTCCAGAAGTCCTGACGGCTGATTTTAAGGCTCAGTTTCTGAATACAGGCTGTGTGCATTTCTCTGTGGACTGAGGCTTTGATACTTTCACAGTATTAATATAGAACCTCGACCTGCTTTATAATCACAAACACATGGACATCTACCTTTTATACTATGTGGGGCCTTTAAAGTAAAACTGAATATGTAGCACATTAAAAATTCAGGATCAATTAGGATTCATTTACAAGAGATGCTTAATAAATATGAGCCAATTTGAACTTGAGGATGTGTGGTTGTTATTGAGCTGCCTTCCAGGCTGCATCTTCAAAAAGCAAAGCTAAAGGAGAAAAGAGAGGGAGAGAGAGAGGTAGTGGTAATTTCTTCACGGACGGCATCCAGCCTCTCTGCCACAGCTGACCCCCCGAGTATTGGTCCTGGCAGCCAGCTACAATTATCATTTAGCAGGAGTGAAGGACTCTGTTTGATATCTGCCAAGGTAATTTACTGGGAAAGATTGAACAGAGCTTTTTTTTTTTTTCCTCCCCGGATTGTGATTGACCCCTCTGCATATGGAGTTTGGATGCCTTCGGAGGCAGCAGCAGCATCTCACTTTATCCCAGCTACAAAACACATTTTAAAGCATATGAATTCAGAGAGCATGTGAAAAAAGCTCTGAAAACTATTTACCTGACTGTACCTCAATCTAGATAACACCAGCCGAGTTATTTTCCCATGAAAACAGCAAGACTTTTCAGCGCAGTGTCATTGTGATATAACTGTTAGCCAGGCTGCTTTGAATGGGATTTCGATTAACAGTATCTATCACCCGTGACTTATATTTAAGCTGGAAAAGCAGTTTCTTGGATGCGTCTCTATCATGTTAATCGTTCTCTGCCTCTGATCAACACCCATGTTGCTACAGTTGCACCTTCCACTGATGCACATTAATCATTTCTGCATCAGTCACTCTGACCGCTGCCGCATTCAGAACGAAAGCAGCTGAATTCTCTGATGCATCTAAATGACATTTCACAAGATATGAATAATTCAGTCTCAATGTCCTTTAAAGAAGTTGTTTGGGAATCAAGCACATCCGCTGGGAACAAATGCCGAGAGAGGGTTTGCATCACAGCAAAATTAGCATGTTAGCAAGTGCACGCTAAGTGTAATTCTTGTCACATTGTTTTGCTCAAGCCTAATCTTTGCACACAAGCTTATGGTCCTTTAAAGATTATAACAGCCTCAGCTTAGGAATTAACCATGAAGTTCTGGACATGTTTAAAAGATTTGGACTTAATTGCTGCAAATTAACAAATCCACAGCCCAGACTTTGTAATTATTGCAGATGGAATCTAAAGCTTGCTCTGTTTTATCTTGCTCTTAGCACAGTTTCTCCATTAAAGAAAGACAACTGTGCACATGTCAACAGGGGGTGGGTTATTAGGGAACTGTGACTGTGTGTGAAGGGAGAAGTGCTGACCACAAGAACTCTTTAAGCTTGCTAGAAAAAAACATAGAGAGCTCGTGAAAACAAGGTCAGTCATCATGCCAGGGGCAGCGCACTTTAAAAGGGTCTAATATTGTGTTTGCTGCACTCACCACAGCTAAATCATGTCAGAGCAACCGAGAATTGGTTGTCAGTGCCACTTTTTACACAATGATGTCATTATTTAGTGGTTTTATTAGGTGTAACATTGACCAGTGGGCTGTAACCTTGCTTGGCAGCAGGACACTGGGCAGGAAGGTAACCTGGATCTCTCTAACAGGAGTTCACACACATCATTGCTTTACAAAATGTTACATTTGAAAAAAAAAGAATTGGGTGTTCATTTTATTTATGTGTGTTTTGTGGATCTAGAGCTAATGATGGACAGCAGCGGTTTTCACCCTGGAAACTATGGACTCCCAAAGTGTTCAATAGATAGATTAAAAAAATAGATTATAGATTATAGATTAAAAAAACCCAATTACTATGAAATAAGTATGAACAACATGACTTTGTTACGTGATTTGGTTTTTGCTCATTCCTAAGAAGTGGCAGTCATTATGAAACAAAATGCTCAAAATGCATTGTGAAAATAAAACAGACTTTTAAAAAGGTCTTTTGAAATAAAGAAACTTGGAATTAAATAAAAATGATACAAAATAATCTCAGAACTTTTCAATGTTTTTTTATTCACATAATTATTTGCTTCATAATGTCTACCTATATTTACTGATATGTAATTATTTAGCAATAAAGTAGTAGTGATTACTTACTCATCAGAACATCAACATGTTGACGGGCGTTGCGGCTGGTGTGATCCACAGACTTTATATAAAGATGGACCAAGAGCGGTTTTGAAGCTCAGAGTGAGCTGCTCCACCGTTGCCATCTTGGCAGGGCCTGACTCCACCTAACTCCGAATATGGGAAAAGAGGCATGAGGCGTGTGCAACAAAGACTTCTGTGCATCGCAATAATGACATACGCTCACCCACCGGTCCCTCATGGCCTCACTTGAGCATTATTTTAAGCCTATATAAAAGTTCACCCCACATACAGTTGTCATGGAGGAGGAAATTAGCTCTAGAGACCAGAACAGTTTCTGTACCAGGCTGTAAAAGTTGGACATTTTAACATGGGAGTCTATGGGGACTGACTCCCTGCTGGAGCCAGACTCTAGTGGTCATTAGAGGAATTGCAGCTTTTGTCACTTCAGTGTTGACTTCCTTTTTCAGCCCACTGCAAAATGGTCTGAAATGAACTGGTCTTTACACTTCTCTGCCACTAGAGGCTTTGTGGATATGTACTGGATGTAAATGCAAACAGACTCACACAAGAAGAACATCATCACTTTGATTCTGTGAATAGAAATGATGGTACAAGATATGCAAGTTATGCTCCAAATGTGTACATGATTCACTATCTGGATTCAGGAACATCTCCACATTCAAAATCTTTTTTTTCCACTTGAATAACCACCCACAATAAACACAAAGAGGCACTAATACAAAAGGGCCACTAAGGAATACAAGTTTATCAGCTGACATGTTGCTGTATCTATTTATAACTTACATTAAGTACATGGAGTATATACATTTCCATACATTATATACTGTCCATGCAAGGATTTAACATCTATCAACTCTTTTCCCTGCCTGGGCTGGGCCAATATGTGGAGAGCAACAGTCGACATGCATAATCAGATGATAAAGCGTGTTTAATGATTGATTTATAAATATCAAGAGAAGCGTCTATTGCCGCAGGATCATTGCAAAGCGGCGCGCTAATTCTCAGTGGCAAACATGGTGAAGATTTATGTACACACTCGCCTGCTCTTATGGTGAGACACAGAGAGGGATGACCCGTTGCATATCTGCTTCACTTTTAGCGCTTGATAGATGGAGCCGTCCAAACATGACTGTACCCAGCTTAATCCTCAGCAAAGACTGTGTGAACTTTATACACCTTCTCCATTGACAGTGGTGACTTATTGGAAATGTCGAAAATGTCTCTGTCCCCTCTCCCTCGCCTGGTGCTGCTCAGCGGAGGTTTACGATGACCTTTGGCTGTTGCTCGATCAGGTGCAGAGGATTTATGAGGCCTGAATGTCATTCATTCTCAGCAGTTATATGCTGCATATGTCGCATTTATTTCTCATTTGTCCCTTTCAGCGAGGTAGTCTTAGCTGTGATTACATTCAATAAAGTAATAACTTGGATCATGTCTAAAGATGATGCAGTCAAATAATATAGATTTGCTCTGATCACATGTACTTTATATGTCAGACTCATGGCTCACATCACGAGGAACTCCATTAGCATGTCTTACTCCTACACAACTCACTCCTAAATATGGAATTATTGATGTAAGGGACAAGAGGGATTTATTACAACTTTGTTTTTTTTTTTGTCGCTCAGGGTTATGCGCCATCATTCGACAAATTAGCTGCTGAGATCTTGGAACTGGGTGACACAGCTAAAAATAGATGTATCTATGTATGTAGGTCCAACAAAGGAACAAAGAACGCAGCCAAACAGGTTGCAAACAAATGTATTTGGAGGACACAGTGAATATGAGCATTAAAGTTATTACCCGAAGTGTAGTAAACATGTAGTAAAAAGTTGTGCTGCTTTCAGGGACGTTTGGTCTGCAGCTGATCTCGCAGCTGGTGGCTGGTCGGGGGGCATAGTGAGGGCAGAGATGGTCTGAAGGTCTGCACTTAATCCAATCCCTGCACTTCTTTTTCTGATGTTGATGAGTGTATTTCTGTCATTAGTAATAGGTCCTTCAGAGATAAAGACAAAAATAAATAGCAATTTAAAACTAAAATTTGCAGCAGCTACTGGCTGCCTCAGCTTGACATCATCTCCTCAGGCAGAGTTTAAGGGAAGAGCTTTGTATGGAAATCACATTTTCATACATTACAGGCAGAAAACAGTAAGGCCCAAGATAAATTACAGATTCCTTTAATTATATTAATTATAGTGATTGTCCTGCACTCCTCCTTAGTTCTAGGTTTTTAGAAATAAAAGATAGACATGAATCATTTTCTAGGAGCTGCTCCATTGCATATGTATTCTTTACGCTGAGTGTGAGTGCAGATAGGTCATTGTGATGCACTTCATCTGTACAAAATCCAGACTCTTTTAAACAATTGGAGCCAGAGAATGGCACTTAAATTTCTGCAAGACAAACATACCTTCAGTGGCGACGTTATTACCTTTTTGTGGTGTAAATCGAATGCAGCCGAGGCTGAGTGATGGACCGCGGCAAGACAAATCTCCGTCCTCTGAAAAGTGCTGACTTTAAGGCAAAAAATGGTAATAGATTCTCAAAGTGAGGGGCCATTACTGGGGCAGCATGCAAATGACGGGCGAAGAAATAATCTACAAGGTGTTATTGAGCCCTTGGTTTAAGGAGGAAGGGAAGGCCTCTCTCCATTCCCCTGCCGAAGCACCGTAATGTGCGGCTTGTAATTAGATATTGATTTGCTTTGTCAATGAGTATTTCAAACTAGTGTTGTCCTCCTAGAGAGAAGGGGGTTGCATAAAAGTCTGAATGCATCTTGTTAGGACTGGAGTGTAATATCTTCATACAGGTGTGAGATTGCTAAAGCGCCAAGTGAATAATTACTTATCTCTAATGGAAAGAAAGAGAACCTGGTAATTTGGTCACAGTGAAGTGATTGTTTCAGTGTCCTTGGGAGATGCCTTTACATTCAAATGCATTAAGCTCTCAGAGTTCTATTGTTGGACAACAAATTTTTTCCAAGATTTTAGAAATAGATTCCATTCAATTCAATTCAGTTTTATTTGTATAGCGCCAAACCATAATTCTACATTATCTCAAGGCACTTGAGAAAAACCCAACAGTTCCCACAAAGAGCGGCACTTGGCGACAGGGGGGAGGAAAAACATCCTTTTAATAGGAAGAACCCTCCAACAGAACCGGGCTCAGGGTGGGGTGGGGGGGAGTCTGCCTCGATTGATTGGGTTTAAAATGTCGATACCTTTCAGTCTTGACCTCTTTCAAGCATTGATTTTTTAAAATTTGTAATCAATCATTGGAAATCAATTGCTTTACAATAAACACTACCTGGCCCAAAATGACTGAGTCGAATATTTTGGACTAATATTTCTGTGAGTTTGATATGAATAAAGTTTACACTGGTACATGCTGCCTCCACGAAAGAGCCTTGTACTTGCACCTGCTTACGCATCTTTTATATGTTACCAAAGTGGCTGTGACGTTTACACCAACCTCCGTTTGAAAGGGCTTGGGAAGCCCTGGGGCAAGATGGTTATAACCAAAGGCTCATCCATCAGACCCAGACGACTTGGTGGTGGGAAAGAGGAGGATGTGGCAGTCAAAGCACTACATGAAAGGTATCAGAGGCACGTCAATGATGGTGATTTGTCAGAGGAGGAAGAATATTTAGCGGGCACAGGAGTAGCACAGCAATCAAGAGCAAAACTGGAGCAGAGGGATGCATGAATCCAATCTCACATGTAAAGCTCGGTTTCTCTTTGTAGTCAAGCAATCATAGAGTCTACACTGGAAACCATGCAGCCAGAGAAGCCACCATCAGTCAAAGGTATTATCAGAACCTTATACCAAAAAGAAGCAGATCCAGACATTTCTTATCACTTTACGTAACATTGAGAGGTTTTTTAAACATTTTAGTCAATTTCTCCGAAAATAATGAATTGATCTTGAAATATTTACCAGAAGTATTTATGGTGTTAAGATCTATGAGTTTGTACAATTTAATGGGATTGTTTGACCTTGGCAAAGGTATGTGCCAATTTGATCAAAATGTAGTTAGGATTCTATTATTTAGGGGTTACAGTTTCACAGAAGAAAATACACTCATTTGGAGCAGTTTCAGAAATCTTTCTGTTGGAGCTGGAGACATCCCTTACCTTTCAGGGCCTTCTGTATAAGGTCTGTGCCTCAGGCATAGAGAGCTTGAGACTGATTTGCTGCTACAGGAGCTGTTAATCGTAGCCTTAAGGTGGTTTCAGACTGTGGCTCCATTGTTTTTTAAAGTAAACATGACGGCCACCAGGGTCAGGGGCTGTGGACACACGGCTCTGTGCCCCCGCAGTCAAAGTTCATGATGGTTCAACTTTTTCAACTTGCTGCTGTAGCTTCCTACGTGACAACAGCAACCACAGAAACGACAGCAAAATAAGACGGGAGCTGATTTGTCAGATACAAGTTTCCTGATATTCAACTCTTCACAGCAGAAAACACAACAACCTTTTATACAGAACAATAAAGTGCATATTTTTCTAGGCTAACCCAGATGTTAGCATCACCCTGGTTCCCTCGACAAACAACCAATAGGATTTCTCCGTTGTGTTTTGGATGATTAGAGAAAATCAGCAACAGTTTCTGATCCTGACAGGTTTTGTTCAGCAGGATCATCCTCACTAATGACTCCACTCTATGATGTTTGAAGCCTAAATACAATCAGCAGCAGTAAAAAGCTCATGTTAGGCTCTAAACCAACGACACCACAGTCACATGACTTCAATATGAATAAGAATGATACAATATCTTTTGTTGATGATACTTCTTCTACTCCTCCAACTACTCCTAGCCCAACATCTCCTCTACCGCCTCCAACTGTGTCAGGTGAGACACAGAGTTGCCTGCACCCTCTGCAGGCCAGCAGGGACAGAAAGCGCGTGGTCCGTGGGGGACTAGACCTTCCAATTTGGACAAAAAAGAAAAATAATACAGAGAGTTCAACAGTATACCTCATGACTAGTTCTGTTCTGTATGTTCCCCTTTTTAAAAGGTCTTGGATCACGGAGGGTGCAGTTTGAACAGGTTTTGCTTTTGGTTTTGTTTGGGGTTAGGGTGAGTGAATCATTTGAAATCGTATTTACTAAAAAACAAACAAACAAAAAAAAAAAAAAAGTCAGGATCTGAAAACGTGTTTCTTTCCCTCATTCTAGTTAGGTGTTGTGTGCGCTGAGAATTACAGATAATTAACATGACAAAACAGAACAGAGTGTCTCAAAGAGATGAATCGTCCTAAATTGCATCATTATCTTCTTTGTCTGCGGCGCCCGCTGATCTGTGTGAACAAGTTTTGCAGATAAAGTTTGGGGATAAATAAGCTGAGGCTGATGTGAAAGAGCTGGATATTAAATCTCAGGCTGATGTGCCAGCTGATGATCAGGTATCTTCCCTGTCAAACTGCAGTCAGAGCTCTGGCTGCTTGGGCTCATCTGTCAGTATAGTGTGATTGGTCTCTACCTGCTTAAACTGATGTATCTGTCCTATAAAACGAAACAGACGGCCCAGGCTTTACCTGGGTGATTTAGGCAGGCGTTGAGTCAGCAACCTGTCCATCCTAATGGCTTTCAGCTTTAGTGTATGGCTTAAACTAAAAGGATTAGGGCTTGACTTTCCACCCTGCCTTTGAATTAGCAAGTGCAATACACTTATTTTCAAAGGAGCACACAGGCAGTATGGTATTACACAGCATCTCAGGGTGTAGCTGATACATTTTGAGATATTTTAATCACCTACTGTATGCTTGTTTTACATATTAGACTGAACATGGATGCATTATTTAGACATATTCAATGTGAGAAGACGAGCATCTGCAGTAGTGCTGTAATATTTATTATTTTTTCACCCAGCTGATAAACTTTCTTTTCAGATTAGCAGCTAATGCTACATTGCTTTTTAGGTGGAATATGTCAAATGTAAATATTCATTAGATGGCGGGTCAGAATATAATCAAAGGCTAATTTGAGAAACTGATTGATGAAAAATGAATTTGGAAATAACTTTGTTACTGATTACATGTGTGCTGCTGTGGCCCATAGTCATATTATTTGTTTGACTCATACTTTACTTTCTTCATGCCACACATCATGTGGAGGCTATTTAAGGTCTGTCAGGCAAGCAACACAACCTTCCTGTCAGAGCTTTTCAAAATAAAACTCTCAATAGCTCAAAATAATGCACTGCTGCAAAAACTGAACTTTTTTGCACTTTTATCTTGCAGGCTAAATCACTAAAGAGGAAATGATTTTGTGGTTTGTGGTGTGATTTTTAGCTCTCGGCGTAACGCACTGACTACATTGCAGCCAGCGGCCTAATTCATGACTGTGTGTTATATCATATTGACATTTAAGGTGTATTGATTGATTTCCAAACATCAATCGTGCAAGTGTCTGCTAGCTGCTGGTAGCCTCTGAGCTGCTCACTGAATGAAATGGTTAATTAGTGAAGATGATAAAGCAGAAAACATCCTTTCATTCATCCTTCACTATTCTGAAGTTTCTCTGTTTGTGGTGCATTTGCACAGGGAATGAAAGCTGGTTTAGCTTTACCTCAACACAAGTAAATGAAATCATTCAAAATGCATCCTTCTCCTGCTCCTTAATGCTACGCTAATTACAACCTACTACATTTATGATATCCTCTAACTGGTACCTCTCATTATAACTAAACATGGGACTGTTAGTCTGATGTTATAAAATTATTAAAAAAAAAAGAAAATCTGATTATCACAATAATCTGACAAATATCGCACACTCATTTCAACTTGATCAATGTGGAACTGTTTGTCCATGCCACTAACCAGGACCATATTTCCAGAGTTATTTCCAGTTTAGCCACTTTGACATCGTGTCCCAGCGAAAAGCGTTTGGCCCCAGGTAGCATCAGTGTCTCTCCCGTACGGTCCCTGACGTGCATTGTGCAGTTTAAACACAGCCTGGATGAGCAGGGTCATAATGAAGTATTAGCAACATGCTTTCCATGATTGAGATGAAACACAAATGATTTCACTGGGGTTGTTTCAGTGCCTTTTTATTTAATTCTCTGCTGGACTATTCAAAATAAAACATCCTCCTGCATCCACTGGATTTGATATTTGTACTAAATCATGAACAACATATATATTGTTTTTTTTAATTGTTAAAAACACACAAACACAGGGTGTATAGAGGTGCTAATACAAATACATGCTAAATAGTGAACAAGCAATGTTACCAGTAAAATGACAGTTAACAAGTAACATTATCAGTATAATGCAGAACTTTGTGGTTACATAGTTTTTCTTACCAATATACGAACCGTCAGATAATAATATGATGCATGAACAAACTTGTCTGACATCGTAGGCGTTCAGGTGAGCTGGTGAAGCGATGCCTGTAATGTATGTGTTAAGTAGCTCCTCTCCTGTGGAACCAGCTCCCAGTCTGGGTCCAGGAGGCAGACACCCTCTCTGCGTTTAAGATCAGGCTTCAAATCGTCCTCTGCTTCTAGTTAGAACTGGACCAGGTGAGCCCTGAACCATCAGTTATGCTGCTGTAAGCCTAGACTGCTACAGGAAGTCCCATGATGCACTGAGCACTCTCCATTATTGCTGCTGTTATTATTGATAACACCATTACACCTATGGGTATGACTATTACTATTTTCACTAGAGCAATCAACAGCATATACAGATGTTCCTGGTCTCTCTCTCCTCTCTCTCCCTGCTGTCAAAGGGAGTTTTTCCTCTCCACTGTTGCCCAGTGCTGCTCTTAGTGGGAACTGTTGCTTCGTAAAGCGCCTTGGGACAATATATGTTATGATTTAGTGTTTTTTAAGTTCAATATTCATTCAGTTCAAGTTCATCCTCAACAACTTCTGGTCAATTTTCAGCCGATTAGTTTTTCAGCATCTTCCACTGCTGCTGTTGATACTTCATTATCTGATATTGGAGCTCGGTGCTTTGATGATTTTGTACAACTCAACAGCAGATTGAGACTGAAGAGCTGAAGTTAGAGGACATCATGAAAGTGCATACAAAATGGCCAAGAGAGCTTTGCTACAGAGCCCTTGAAGTCTGCAAAGATGATTTTTTTTTTTCTTTATTTGATCTTGTCTGCACAAGATCCAAGTAATTATCTTGTTAGTGCAAGTTAATGTTAACTTTCATCTTGTGATTTTTGTAATTAAACTATTGATTTTTGTCAGTATCTTAATAATTCTTTGTCATAGACACTTCAAAGCAGCATGGGTGTTATTTCTAGTGTAGGGGAGGGGATGATGCCCCCCTGCAGTTATAGTTTTGGGTTGATTTTCCTTCTCCAGTGTCTCCAAACATTGTTCTCTTACTGAGCTGCCAGCAGACTCCACCTGAGAGAAGATCTGAGTCGATAACACTGTGGATTCACCTTCCTTCCGTAGCCATTGTAACAAATGGAAATGTGTGGTCTTGAAAACTTTGCAGCTCTTAAGCTGAACTTGATTGAGGAATCGTATCTTATGCTCCTTTTTGGCTTCCTCACATTTTCTTCTTTTAGCCAAAAGCTGTTTGCAAAATCAGAAGAGAAACGTTTTGAGAGACCAGCCCCAGTTTCACTGTTTCAGTATCTTCCAAAGAGACTGTGGTGAGTTTCAGAACTGATTTTTGATCAATTATCTCTCCTGCATTTCAGAGACTGCGCTGGTCTTCATCATGTTATTATTAATAACGCCATTACCGACACAGCTGTTCCTGGTCTCTCTCTCTTCTCTCCCCTCTCCTCCCCCTCCCCCTCTTTCTATCTTCCCCTAAACCCAACCGGTCGAGGCAGACGGCCGCCCACCCTGAGCCCGGTTCTGTTGGAGGTTTCTTCCTGTTAAAAGGGAGTTTTTCCTCCCCCCTGTCGCCAAGCGCTTGCTCGTTGTGGGAACTGTTGGGTTTTTCTCTGTAACAAAGTAAGGTCTTGACCTTACCCTGTAAAGTGCCTTGAGATAATGTATATTATGATTTGGCGCTATACAAATAAAATTGAATTGAATTGAATTGAAATGTTCTTCTAATGCTGTGGCTCATTATCTTGCTGTAGGACGAACCCCTGAGTCTGTCTACCACTCTGACAGCAGGATGCAGTCCTGCTTCCTGCAGTACGCTGTGGTCCTGAGGATGATCAGATGCTGTATTAACACAGTTTGTTCTCACACTGCTTTCACACAGAGGCTTCATCTACCTCCACTGCCCAGTCAACCAATTTCTTCATCCCTGAAAAAAAGCTTGTTTTCATAAATTCTCAGTTTCTGGTGACTCTACTCTTGTTTTTTTTCAACTTGGGCAGTTACTGCATACCTTTGTACCATTAAATTTTTTTTCACTGGACCTGAGCAAACTGTCCTTCACTTTCCTACAATGAACAGAAAAGATCTGTGATTTATGCTGTACACCAGTGGTTCCCAACCTTTTCAAGCTAATGGCCCACCTCTCAGAACACACCTCAGAGGTGTTGCTGGCCCACATCTGACTCCATATCAGCGCAGAGGATGAATAATACCTTCTCAGAGCACTTTTTATTTTAATGATGACGATCGAACATTCAGGACTCAACTGAAAGCAGGAGAAGCTCCGCTTTGTATTTGAGGGATGAGAGATCATTTAAATCATTTAAAGATCATTTATTTGAGAAAAATGATTTGTCGGCCCATTGCAATACCTTCCTGACGCACAAGTGGGCCCCGGCCCACAGGTTGGGAACCACTGCTGTACAGCAAATTATTAAAAGGTGTTAATCAAATGTTTGTTGAACAGTAACATCACTAATCTTCTCTCCAGTTCTAATTTTTCCCCCAGATTTTATTTGTAACTTTGTCAGAAAACCAAGATGAAAAAAAGAAAAAAACATGGACAGATAGAACCATTACCTGCCTGCCCCTCCTCTCAAGAGAAAACATGTAGCGCACTGTTCCTCAGAGGTTTCTATGGTAATCAGGTTATACAATTACACTGAAATTACCAGCCATCTCTTCTTGTTTGGTGTCTTGTTGTGTGTCTTCTTTTCTCTTACCTTGGTTGATTATAGAGACTCCTCCGTCCCTACAGCACATCTTGTACTTCACGTGCTTCATCCCTCTTCTCCCTCCCTCCTTCATCTTCTCTGTTTTCCTCCAGCCAG
The DNA here is from genome assembly GCF_046630095.1 of Trachinotus anak. Taxonomy (NCBI): domain Eukaryota; kingdom Metazoa; phylum Chordata; class Actinopteri; order Carangiformes; family Carangidae; genus Trachinotus; species Trachinotus anak. The sequence goes on from NW_027273877.1 coordinate 13,930,157, forward strand.
GCTTTTACTTCTCTGTCACCCCTCCGCCCTGTCTGCATCAATACTGAGCCCTTTATGTGATCCTTGGCTGGTTCAATAATGCTGTGCACTCTTTTGGGCTGAGGCCTCTCCAGGGTCCCTCCTTGGCAAATAAGATATCGAGGGGACAAATTAAAATGCTGCTGTGATTGTCTATAGACTCTGTTGCAGTTTGCACTCAGGTCTCTGAGGATGTCGAATGCATATCATGGGGGGTGTGGGGGAATCCACATGAAGTGAACTCCCAAGCTTTCTACTCTGGACCAATACTATTCCAGTACATCATCAGTTTGCCTCAAATTTTTAATTCGGGACTATGAAAAAACATCCTTATCAACCAAGAGCATTTAGCTTTGCCCATCCCTGCAACACTGTTGGTGAATATTAAAGGTCCCATATTTTCCATTTATCCTGTGGTTTATCTGAAGTGTTGATCTCCATCAGAAGATATATTTGTGGTTTTAAGAACCAAAAACCATCTCAGTGTAGTTTTACATCTCCTCTCTCAGGCTTCTCTCTGGAGCTCTAGTAACAACAGGTCAGTCAGCCAATCAGAGGAGAGGCTCAGAACCTCTCTTCTGATTGGCTGACTGTTTTCTGAGTGATCGCATAAAAACATAGTACATATCAGGTAAAGACTCAGAGAAACCAAATCCTGCAAGGTTGGATGGTGGGTCCAGGTGGGCGGGGCTTTGGGCAATGCCAAGAGCACTGACTGTTTTGTTGTGACATCACAAAGTCACAGTCCTGACGGCTGGTTTTAAGGCTCAGTTTCTGAATACAGGCTGTGTGCATTTCTCTGTGGACTGAGGCTTTGATACTTTCACAGTATTAATATAGAACTTAGACCTGCTTTATAATCACAAACACATGGACATCTACCTTTATACAATATGGGACCTTTAATATTAATTAATTGACTAAATTGCACACTAGAGTTTCAAGACAGGAAGTGAAATAGGGCTGGGCAAGTATCCAAGATGTACCAAAACTGACTTACTGAATCTTTAAGAGACTTTATTTAGGTCATGTTATTACATTTGGTTATTCAGTTTTTTGATAGAGAACCACTTGAATACATCACTTCACAGCCTGAAGAGTATGAGAGAAAATGATGACACACACAACACAACAGGCATCAGCTTAGAAAAAAGAAAAATCAGAGGCTTTTTAAGGACAAAATCTCTCTTGGAAGGAAGACTGTGAAGCTGGCAAACTTTTAATGTGAAATATCTGTATGGGAATTGGTGCCTTTCTCTGACTGTAGCTTAACAGCAATCCACAGACATAGCGAAGGAAAACTAGGATGAACGAAAGCAATATTTTTATTGGCAAAGATGAAGTGAGAGCAGCCGAGTGGCAAGAGTGAGATGACGCTGATGGAATTAGTGCAGTGCAAATTTACATCAGTGTGATGAAACGTGAAGCATGGAGGATGAGCTGATCTAATGATGGTGAGTGGAGGACTACATTGTGCTGCAGAAGTGAGTAACTTATGTGGATGACAGGAATCATCTACACACATCCATGTATATATGTAGCACTGCAGAAAGCGCTGTTACACAAAAGATGTTAGTCATTGACCAACACAGAATAACACTATGAGTATGTTATCACACTCCCATTGGATTATAAAGAATCAGTTCATTTCCTGACACCTGAGATAAGACACGCAGGGCAATGCCTCACAGTTTCACACATCATGCCAGCAACATATTTAGATAAGCTGGATGCATAATCACCACGGTGCTGTTTGCATGTCAGTGTGCTGGAGAAAACCCATGAAAGCTGTGTATAAAGCATAGAACTCATTTTTTTTTAACAAACACAAGCTTACAAGATTTCTGGGTAATGGAGTCTTTAAGAGGCCACCACTATGCAGCCTCTCCTCGTGCAGTTTACTGAGGCTGACACTGGCTCCATATTTCTCTGCTAATGGTGTTCAAGCTGTGTTAGTGCTGTGTGGACTGCTGAGTGCAGATGTTAATCACAAGCTGTGGCAGGGGGGTGAGCACCCCATAACACAAAGGTCACCTTTACATTCTCACAGGGGATTTGACTTTGGAGCAAATTCAACCTGCACAAGTCGCACACATCATTAGAGTTTGTTTAGGAGTTGTTTTGCATTGATTTCATGCCTCATCTGAAATAAATCTTGATTCATATTTGTCACCGGGGAAACATTTGTGAAGTCTGATTACTCGTTATTAACAAGACAGGATTATGGTCATAATTAAAACAGTATAACATAGTATTTTTTTTTAAACCTATTAAACTCCCACTGGTGGCTTCATCTTTACAAACAGCTGCTATGACTATATAACTTGTGAACTTGGTAATTGATAATCTACATGTGAGGACAAGATGCTGCTCTAGAGCCATAGATTCATGTGCTTATGATCTAACAAATAAATCGAGAGCAAACAAGTCAAGAGCACATCAATACTTTGCTGCGATCCTTTATAAATCTATATATTCCTAAAGCAATGGATCACACTCAACAAAAATGAAAGGAGTTTTTTGACCTTTTGACCTCTGAATTGTGCCAAGAACCACAGCAATGCACCAGCGAGGCAGCAAAGAAGAAGACAGCAAGCCTGCAAACATGGACGTCAACAATGTAAACGACGATATTTGCTTTGCAAATGTTTCACGAGGAAGGGAATTCATTCATCACATTTATTAGACCTCAGGGATGCATACTATGTGTTTGGGTGAAACACTAAAAAATAAATGTAACTTTTGTTTGTTTACAAGAAAACTCCACAGGGCACCTTTAACCATGTTAAAGAAAAGCAATCCTAGTATGTCTGGACAAAATCACCAAACACATAAGTGAAAGACGGAGACTGAGCTGTGATTTCAGCTTTATATTACTTATAAAATGATGACTCACAGAGAAAGTTAGAAGACTATCTTTCTTTTAAGGCTATTGCCTTTACTACCGCCATACTCAGAGAGAGAGAAAGAGAGCCACATACCAGGTTTATACCCAGTCTGTTTGAAAAAGTCTCTAAATCTAGAGACAATGTGCTAAGTAAGCAACACTGCAGGCTGTTAACATCCCCCTAATAAAACCAGTTAGCACCAGAAACTCCAACTCTTTGACGAGGCACTCCGCTGACTGCTGGTGGAAATTCCAGTTCCCAACACCCAACCACAGAAACCTCCACCAGCCACCACAGCGAGACCACTCCACGCCCCCAGTCTTGGCTTAATCTGCTGCAAAATTGGTCTGAGTACTCCTGTAAAAGATTTTTAAGTTTCAGTTCCACACTTTACTGGTTAAATAAAGTTAGAAAATAGCATGATCATTCATTTGGAGTTGTGTACCAGTCCAGTATTTCCTCTCTTTTAGCTCTGCTTTTGGTCCCAACCAAGTCCTGAGGGAAATGTCTGCCTCTGTAGCTGCTAAATGCTCCTTTAGCAGACCTTTACACAGCCACTCGATCCATTGTTAAAACATGAAACATGAAGTAGTGCAGCTCTATTAGTCCAGCAGTGGTGGATATTTTAGCACTCTGAATATACAGCATATTCAGATGTATTCTGCAAGCAGCTGGATTTCCCATTTTCTCCCGCTGTTACAAGGACGACTCGTTTGGCATTTACAGCCGCTCTTGAGATGTGTTTATCAATACGCCACTTGTTCCCACAATCATTGTGCCATCCACGTAAATTATTGATGTCTGGGCAGGATCGGCCTCCTTTGAGAGGTCTCAGAGATACTTTAAACTGATGATGTCTCCATTTGGAGGCCCAGCCCAGGTCAAGACAGACGGCTCGATACATCAATACCACAGACAATCCTGAACAGCACGTGCATAGAAAACACTAATAAACGATCGCAGCGTCACACATGCCTTTCTCTGCATTTTTTTATCACATGCACTCACATACAAAATCAGGAGATAATGTTCCAAGCAGAGCATGAAAATAGATCATCCTGTCAAAAAGTAGAAGATTATTAATGTCAGTGAAAGCATGAGTAATAAAATTAGGAAACATGATTATAGCGGTGTTATTGTGATGGACGTGTACAGCTGATACTATAATAAGAAGATAGAGCTGTTTGAAACAAGTGGAAAGTCGATATGCACCAAATATTTACAGATGCAATATTCCAGTTAGAGGGAGATTTAAAAATGTAGGACTGCAGGGGTCAGAAGAAAAGAGCTGTGCAGAGTGTCTCAGCTGATAATTACAGGAAAAGGTACCATGACCTGTTTTAAATAGTGAAGGTAAGTGAAATGTATACATACAGCCACTGCTGCTGTCTTCTCATACACTGAACAATGGCAAGCTAGGAAAGAACAGCCAAGAGCAAATCTGCATAGTTTATTATAAAGTGTATTGAGAGGGAGAGGATTAGTCTTATGTGAAGGCCGATGTGCAACATCACATAATCCGTTATTGGATAAAATGAGTTTTAAAACTTCTTTCTAACAGTAAATGAAAACCACTTTCTGGAGCAATGGAGGAGGTTCATTTTCTTCACAATGTAATTAGTATGACATTTAAAGGAGAGTCCAGAGTTGAGCCACAGGCCCAGGTATTTGGTGCGCTCAGCTCTTCACAGTGCTGTATCAATAATAAGCTTTAGATCTGGAGCTGATGCTTTAGTGAGTTCCACAAATCAATAGTGTGAGATTTAAGTTTTAATAACTACAACTATGAGTAGTCATTTAGTTGTTTAAAGCAAGTGCTGCAGGGAGTTAAAATCAGACTGCAGACTGCTTCAGTCTGTAATACATGAATTTCAAATGTGTATATCACTAAAGCTGAACACATTATTAAATACATGTCGAGGGCAGGTCATTAATAAAGCTCGAAATCAGAAGGGGATTAGGAGCTGAGCCTTGAGAAACGCCTCGTTGTTGTACCGATGTGACAGCTTCGCTTCCTTGTGTAACAACATGTTGTGAAGACATGAATTGAACCAAAGTAAATAAATACAAAAAGCATCAAGTTCATCTGAAAGAAGGCAGAAATCAGCCCGATAAAAAGCCTTGGTCAAGTCAATGAATATTACATCTGTTAGTTTACTTTAGTAAGACGCAGAGAAAATGTTATTTTCAAGTGCTAATGAAGCAGCAGTTGTGGAATGATCCGATCAAACACCAGATACACCAGCTGATAAGATGTCGAACTTACTGAGATAATATGACAGTTGATCAGTTTCAAATACAATAGTAGAACAGAAGATGTGAAATTGGTCTGTTGTTATTGGGTTCAAGTATATCCCCCCCCCCCCTCTTTGGAGTGAGGCAGGTATTTCACATGCAGATAAAGACATGTTAAGAAGATCACAAAGAGGGCGCATCAGAGTGTGGGACCATGACTCACTTTGAGATCAGTTATGGCATCCTGCACCCCCACAGGGGTCGGAGAGAGAAGAAGCTATGACTAGAGAGAGCACAGTTAAAATCACCACCAGTGGAAGGAGCCGGTGTCATGGCAGAACAAACAGGTTAATAGCTGATTAAATTAATAATGAGTTTTATCAGATATTTTAATTACAGTTTTGTTTTTACTCCAAAGTTGTTCAGGATTGTTAAAATCATGAGCAAGAGGGTCTTTAAAATAATTGGATTTGGTTTCTGCTCATAGCTTTGCTCTATTTCTCCGCTGTCTGGTCTGGTACTTTTCCCACTCAGCATCATCTCTCTGCCTGAAAATACTCAGAGATGATCAGAAGTTCAGGGAAGATGACTTACTTTAACTTTTCTAGTTTTCAAGGGAGAACCGGTGACTTCAGTGAATTCAGATTATTAAAAGTCCACTGTGAATGTCAGGCATCATGAACATTCATTTTCTTATAATTAACAGTTTGGGTTATAGAAATTTATTGTAAAGGTAAAACTGAAATATCACATTCACACAAGTATTCAGACACTTTGCTGTGTCATTTCTCTTGATCATCATGTTTCTACACCTTGACTGGAGTCCACCTGTGGAAATTCCGCTGAAGACACGCCTATGTTCTCACAGCTGATGATGCAGATCGGAGCAGAAACCACGAGGAGGAAGGAAACCGCCAGCAGAGCCCAGAGACAGAACCATGTCGAGGCTCAAAACTAAAGAACATTCAGCTGCATCGAAGGTTCCCGAGAGCACAGCGGCCTCCATCATTCTTAAACGGAAGAAGTTTGGAACAGCTAGAGCTGACTGGCCAAACTGAGCAGTCAGGGGAGGACGGCCCTCGTAAAAGAGGCGACAAAGAACTGGCTGAGCTCCAGAGATCCTGTGTGGAGATGGAGAAACGCTCAGAAGGACAACCATCACTGCAGCACTCTGAAGCACAGGCTTCATGGCAGAGTGTCCTGACAAAGCCTCTCCTCAGGGACAGTTCGCAAAAAGCACCTAAAGGACTCTCAGACTGTGAGAAACAAGATTCTCTGGTCTGATGAAACCAAGATTGGATTGTTTGGCCTCAATTCATGTCTGGAGGAAACCAGGAAAATACTGTGAACAAGGAACAGCAAGGGCAGTTGTAGCATTAAAATGCAGAATTTAACTACACAACAGCTGCGAGCAAAGACAGCAAGGTCAGTGACCAATACGACCCAATCAGGATGCAAGCCAGCTGTCTGGGTCCTCGCTTCCAAAGGTCTCTGATTCTGCCTGTCCGACTAAAACACAACCCCGGAGTTTTCAAACTAAAAGGGGCCAGTCATTTTTCTGCCATTGCTACATCGCTAACATTAGCATCAACAGCTGTTAACTCACCAGTCTAGAAGAAACGTTGCAGGTTCAGCATTGAATTTCATTCCTTCACTCACAATCAGCTGTCTCCAGAGGTGGAGAGCAACACCAGCATTAACTCGCTGTAACCATGCTAACCAGCTAGCCCTGGCCCATCTCACCACTTTTCGATCGTGACTCACTGTGGCCTGCCGTCTGTCCTGAAGACGTAGCTGCTCAGAGGACATTCTATAACCTCTTGTCTTGTAAATGCATCGATGGCTGAAGCTCTCGTCAAGCAGACAATCATGGCCACCTTCTCCCGGCAACAAAAACCACGTTTGGTGGCAGAGAAAACTTACAAACAGCCCGTTTAAGCAACATTTCAGCGTGGGCAAAGCTGCTGCAACAGGCCGCTGATCTCTGTGTAAAATTACCCTTAAAACAGAGCATCACATCTTCCAAGGCACATGAGACATGTCCACAAATGTGAGTATTACACCTGACTAACAAACTCACGTATGTGGGCCCAGATGTGCAGGAGCAGGAGGAACTGAAGCTCTTTACACTGAAATACAACCCAACACAAGCTCCAGCCTGGCAGACGACTCCAGAGCCGAATCGCTGCCTCACTCTCAACAAACCAGAACATGAAGAGCTTTGCAAAGGACATATTGGTTGTGGGGCTATTTTAATGGACTATATTATATGACTGTGACCCCTGAAGTCACGTTGCAAATGTGCTCGTCCACTTGGCGAGCTCACAAAACTGATTAAGGAAACTGATGCACTAAGATAAGAGAAAGAGTTTAACTGAGAACACGACCACCTGAGGGACGCTTCAGTAGCTGCAGTTGATTTTACCCAGCAAATCTTTTGAATCCTGTAGGTCCCATTTTAAGTATTCCTTTTGATGACTTCTTTTATATCTCCCTTCATTACATTCCCTCTCATATAAGCTTTTTACATCTCCAGTGGGCATGTAATTATCCATGAATCCACAGGGAAAATAGCCTCCGTGCAATGTGAGCGTCTTAAGTGTTGTGAATATTTGTCTCATCCATTTTCTAATTCAAAGAGTCAAAGGCCCCTTTGGAACCCCCACCTCTCATCCTCCATTCCTTTACACACTCTTTGCCCAGGGTTTTTTTTTTTTTTTCATTGAGTTCACAGCCGGCTGTGTTCCCGGCTATATCTCTGATGGAGGATGAGGGGAGTGAAATCAGAGGGGACTGTCACAACAAATCCCAAAGTGCTGAAATGAAGATTAATGATTGCCTGACCCAACGGAGCCTGAAATCAGAACAGAAATGTCTTAAAGGCAAAAAAAAAAAAGAAGAGCTCCTGAGACATTTTATCCAAATGTACTGAGGCACCCGGATATCTGGAATTAAGTTAAAAGGTGATGTATCCAGCGTTCACCTGTGGGAGATTAATTTTGCAACATGATTAATTATGTAAACAGTGTTATCAGTGAGCGATGCTCACAGATCGCTACAGTGGGACATTTGGATTCTGTGAGCAGCGCCTTGTTTACTTTCATCTATGGAGAGCCAGCGTCCAGCTACAAGGTTGTTCAAGGTTGCAGCTCCTTTGTGGGCTCTGATGGGGGGGGGGGGGGGGGCTGCAGCGTCAGTACAGGAGGCAGCCTCATCCATATTCCTCACTTCACCATTACACAAAGTTGTAATCATGAAGTGAAACTGAAAACCTATTCTGAGTGTTTTATGACCTCGTCAGTTTGAAATGAGAATAAATGAATATCAGCGTCAGCGGAGAGCAGAGAGCTGCACGGTCGGACCTTCTCTGAGACGTTACACTACAAACACAGCGCCTGCAGGGGCTCAAAGGAGAAATCCATTTCTTTTACAGATCCATTGCGAAGATGTTTTATAGAGATGTGTTTAGATTGCAGAAGCTGCGGAGCTGTCACATCAGATCTGTGTGATCCATTTCAAGAACTCGGGTGTATGATACTAATCTGTCAGACGCTTTTATCCAAAGTGATTTACTATTGAGGGACATCAGCGAAGCTTCAGTGCAGTAGGAGACCTGGACTAAATCCTACATCTATTCATTAAGTGAAGGGGATCAGGGAAAGAAGTCATAGTGAGAACCTTTAATTTCAATTCATCAATTATTATTATCATTATCATTATTATTATTATTATTATTATTATTATGTTTTGAGTTCTGACTGAAAATTGCCCAGCACACAAACTCTCAGCTCAGTCAGTCAAATGCACACGCTTCAACCATCCTCTCAGCACTAATTAAACTAACGACTGTCAATCACACATTAAAGGACATCCCCAGCTAGACCTGGGCTCCACGCTTGGACCTGTGTTTCCACAATCAGCCAAACGGGCTTAAGACCAGCATCTGGACCAGGAATAAAAAGTCACGTCTCAAGCCCTCCACCAAATAGTTTTTAATTAGAGATATGACTTCAGACGGCCTGATGAGTGGTCAGAAGCAGAATGATTGAAGGTTTCGTCCCTCCTCTCACTGAAGATGAAGCCGCGCAACCGTGGCGACCATGTGACACTGAGATAATAACACCGTGGTCGCAGGGTTCATACATCCTCACACCCTGCCACTCATCTGCGGTGACACATTATTTGTCAGACGTCAGAGCAGCAGTCAGAGCTTCACTCAGAGCCACAGGCCACACAGTGTTCACAACCTGTCAACCCAACATTCAGCTAATGATCATGACTGCTATGTAATATGATCAGGTGATACTGTTCTGTGGCGTTGAGGCTGGAATTACACAGGCTACATTATCTATAGTGAGTAGGGGAACCAGCTGGTTCTCCAGTGTAAATGCCCATCTTCTTTTAATGATATTAATGCATCTCATATTACTGGTAAGACCACCAGTTTTATTAATTTCAATTTGTATATGAGAAATCTTTTTTCAAGACATCATGGCTTTATCATCTTTCTCTCCTGTTCATTTTTGCAGTTTCACTTTGATTTCATCATTGAAATCTCTCTAAACAATGTCCAGCTGCCAAAATCCACATCAGGGAAGAAAACTGATGCAAACACTCAGTTATTACCATGAGTTCAAACTAATGAGCTTCACCAGTAGCACAACCCTGTCTCCAAGACATGACATTTATATACAACTTAATGGCAAGACTTTTAAATATGTTGATACTGAGCGTATCAGTAAAATGTGTTTGTTTTCCACCAGAATATCTGATCTCACTGTACAACACCACCCCAGCCTTATTAAACTGTTCCAGAGTCTCACAGCACTGTGGTTCATGTTAGGAGCAGATCCTGGTCTGGTTTAATACCCAAAAAGTTAAATTAAAATTTAACCAAAACCACCTGAACCACAGAGCTGGTGCTCCCTGAACCACAGACGGGCCTGTGGATGTGAACCTCTCTCTCCTCCGTCGCTATCACTAATAAATGTGCAGCTTCATTCATAAATGATGTAGCAGCCAGCGATTACATTCCCTACAAAACCTATTCGCTGTTGCAGTTTAGTTGTAGAGAGACGCAACAGACAGGCTGCTCTGGTAGACGCTGTCGGGGCCACATGGAGGCTCACAGAGGAGCTGCAGACCGTGCAGGGCTGAAAATAGCACTGTCGCCTCAGACTCTCTCTGGTCACAATGGAAACACAACATTATCCACCATGAAGGTGAAGGTGAGTTTAAAGAAAGGTTGTTACATTTATTCAGTATTCAGCCGTATTTAACATGATAATAATGAGACTCATAATGAGACGTGGCTGAAAGCTGTGGAAGAAATATAGTAAGAGGGCCTTGAAATGTGTTTTGTTGAACTTAACAGTTTTCATTCTCATCATAATATTAATGTTTTTATTTTATTTTATTTTTTTAGAAGTTAAAGTTATTCTGACTTCATTGCTTCCCCCCGCTTATGAAATCAAACATACTCTCTTGCTCTTCATGGTACGTTACCCACGAGTCTCAGTCCTGTTGCTATGGAGAAGAAAAGGCCAGTCAGAGGTTTGATTCATGCAAACGTGTGGAATAAGCGTCAGTGAAATGCTGCTTTCAGCCTGGTGTTGCTGTTTTGCTCTTTATCTGTTGTCCACAAACTCTCCGATTATGTTTTCAGAGGCTGTGCAGCAGAAGCAGCTTCTGTTTGTTAGCCGAGCTGCAGCAGTAGCCTCATTCCTCCATCGGCGGGAACACGGGCCACAGTGCTGCTCTTCACTAGAGGCATTTGGCAGAACTCAATACACACTCAGTGTTACATGTGCAGGTATCCCAGCTGATGGAGATTTTTCTCTGATCTATTCATACCCAACAACGCTGCAGGGTTTAAATAGCCTTCTTAGGGAAACAAATCAAATCTGATAAATTTAGACTGGTCATATTCTATATTGTTGTTATCAAATAATAAATCCCATTTAAAAGCTCACTGATATACAACATTTGTCCTTTTTTTCTTTTCTTTTTTTTAAGTTATTTCCTTGTTTTTATCAAATGTTATTAAAAAAGGAGGAAGTTAATTTATTTCCGTCGGTGGATTAATCCACATTTGCTGCTGTGGTGAGTATTTGGAGCAGCAAAACCAGATATTTTCTAACACAAATATTCATCTTTTGGGCGCCTATTAGCCGGGTGGTTAGGGTGCGTGTCTCCTGGGTGCGGTCGCTCTGGGAAGTCTCCACTATCCCATCAAAATAAAACAAAGCTAACAAAAAGATTTCTTCTCCCAGATTATTATACAGGGAGAGATTAACGTTCATCTAAGACTTGAACAGCTTCAACCATCGGCCACATGTTCTTTGGAGAACAGTCAGGGAACCTGGAGGCCCAAAATGAATATTCTCAGTCAAAAAAACTGCATCTTCCACTGTGACCAAAACAGGTTGAAAACAGACACATCAGCGCTGAGATCAGGTAACTAAACAGTTATTCTAATCAGTGTCAGAAACAGCAGCCCGAGCCACCACAGTGGAGACGCTAGCTGCTTGGGCATCATCAAAATAAAAGCTGAGAAATGTGTCCGCGTGTAGTCCTTCAAAATCCCTCATTGTGTGTCCTGTTGTTATTTATTTCATAAAAAAAACATGATGAATAACTCATCTCTGCTGCCTTTTTAATCTGCTTCACACTCAATAAATAAATGAATTCATTAAAAAAAACCCTCATTTGTCAGAACTAAACCATATCATTATTTATTTAACACAAGCTTTGTAACTGCAGATTATCCTTCAGCCTTCTTTGTGAAATGACGATATTAATAGAACTTTTAATACCTCAAGCATTCCTAAAACATTTCATTCAGTGCATCATAATTGCCCTGAAATCCCAGAAGTCCTTGGAATTTTTTTTTTTTCAGAACAATTGATGTAAAATGGTTCTGATTGTTTTGTTTTATAAAGTGTGATAATGCTTTGAATGGGCTGAGGATCATAACATCATTAACATATGATTAAAATATAGTGCTTTTGTTTTTTTTTTTTGTTTGTCTCTCATAGCACATAGAGTTGCTCTCAGCCTTTTCAACTGGTAGAATAGAAAAGTGTGTGCATGTGTGTAAGGGATGGGGGGGTGGGGGTGGGGGGGGGGGGGGGGGGGGGGGGGGGGGGGGGTGATTGTTGGGATATTGCCCTGTGCTGAGCAATTCAGAATAAATGTGTTGTGAACAAAAGAGTGCTGCGGATCATTGGTCAGAGGCAGCAGCAGTAATGGGGTCCTGGGTGCCGTGTTGTTTAATGTGGGCTCAGCTTTGACCGGCTCTCAGCAGACACAGGGAGCCTCCTCTCAGACGCGGCTATCAGGAGGCGAACATACCAAGGGCACGTTATCGAAACAACCAGACACATCCTCACCTCTGAGAAATGCTCTGCCCTGACCCGCTGGTACCAAGATTTCATCAGGCTGCACACACACTCATCTGTCTCTGTTTTCTCTCTCTCTCAGGTCAACAATGAAGAGCGACCGACGCCGTGATAGAAGTGTAAAGGTGAAGGACTAATTGCTGAAGTACCAGAATATGAACAGATACTATCAATGCAGCACAAGTTCATCTAACAGTTCTGTTAAAAAAAAAATCTTCTCCTTTATATTAACGATATGATGATTAATAGAGAAAAAACATTTTCCCATATTTCTGTTAAATTAAGCATAGACTAATTGGATAACCAATTGTTTTGAAGCTGACCTTTAATATTTTTACTTTCACAATAACACAATAACAATTATACCATTAAATGTGCTCCCTAAAATTGGTCATCAAGTAAGGAGTGAAGTACCAGTGAAAGAAAAAAAAATATTGTAACAATATCCACTTTTATAAAATCAGTCATTTAAAAAAATCCAGTTTAAAATGAATTCAATGTGTTAATTAGGGTGAGGGTAATGATAGAGCTGAGAGGACACATCAAAACAAGTTTTAGAACCACTGCCCTCAATAAAACACACCTAACAGTTAACTTTAAAAGAAGTAAATTATCATTTTGGACACGTGTGCTGTGGCGCTTTAATAATTCACACATCTATCAAACAGAAAAGTTTGCATTGTGGGATTTTAAGCCAACAGAGATTGAACATGTGTTGCCAGAGTCACATTCTTAAAAAAACTCTCTGAAACTCAAATGATCTGGGGGCTTCGTGAATATTTTTCTTTTTAACAATGTGCACTTGGAAGCTGAGTGACTCATCTTAGCCTCTCCTTACACCTGTCACCTGCTCTGCCCCTTTAGTGAATTACTTCCACTTGAGATCAGTCCACGGGGAAGAGCAGCTTTTCTTCTTGTAGATGAAACAGGACACGGTCACAAATAAAACACACAGAAGTAAACACATAAAAATCAAGCGTGCAGCTCCTGAACTCATCTCTCCTCCGGCTGACCTTTATTTTCGGTTTGGACGGAGACACCCTGGTGTCAGGTGTGCTGTGGTCAGAGAGCTGTGACCTCGACAGGTTACAGTCAGACACTTTTTAAATGTTCACGATGAAATGAAAGCTGTGTGTCCATGAGTTCAGATTGGACTCAGAGAGTAAAGCCTGACACTCTCTCACATCTAAAGCGTTTTTACACTTAAAGATTTTGTAAAGAATGGGGGTCTATTTGCTACACTTTTGCTACACAATTCTACATTATTGTTATTATTGTTAGAGTTAATAACTCAACATTATAATTGTCATTCTTTGGTCTTTTATTTATGATTTCTGTTTTATTTTGAAATTGATTTCCATGCCCGCCTTATGTATTAATGCCAGCCTCACACCAAACGACTCCCCAGACTTGCCTCCATGCTCACTATCCATTCGGTTTGCTGCCTCCTGTTTGGCGCGGGAGAAATCGACAGTGTTTTTTCTGCCCGAGCCAAGACTTAAAACTTGCAATAACATTAAACATGTTTGATGTTATTGGGACGTCAAGATGAAGGACGACTGGATTAAGACAGCTCGGACGATCACTCGAGATGCTTAGGAGTCAGCAAATTTTATTCTGACACTGAAAAAAAAGTCACTTGGTATAAGCCAGTGACTATAACTGCTCAAATTCAGATGCTGCTCACATGTGGTCAGAACATTATCTGTACATATTATGCGTCTGCGGTCACCTCTGTAACAAATGGGCCCTCCAGATAAATCTTTCCATTTTCTAGCTCAGATCTGACTCTGTCACCTCTGATTCCCACTCAGGGAGCACATGACAGACTATGACACTCTGTAATAACTCCCACTTTCATTTTAATTTTAAGTTATTGAGTCTTAAATGAGGTTAGGTCATGTGAAAAATGCTGTAGACTTAACAATCACTATCAGCACATTCTGTCCTTTAGACTCCAGCTCGGGACAAAGAGCTAACAATGGCAATAATGGTTTCATTTTGTGCTGCGGGAGTGAGGACTGAAAATTGTGCTCTGCCGTCTATTGATGCAATCACCTGAATGGCTACATCATTCAGGCTGCAGCCTCTGTGAACTTCGTTGTTTGCCTGGGGAGCTCAGTGAATTGAGCCCATCAAAGGGGCAACGGCAGGAGAGAGAGAAACACCATCAAGACGAAAGCCGGCCACTGTCATTCACTGTTAGCTTCATAAGCCAAAGCCAGCACAGCACTGACTGAATGCCTGCACTGACACAACCTTTAGCTGTGTGAGGCTGTGTTACAGAGGCTGTGGACACAGTGCGCACATGTATTTTAAACCCTTTACCTCAGTATAAATGCATTTGCAGGCTCTGTCTTTAGCCTTTTGTTTGTCAGAGTTCAGCTTCACCAGGAGCAAATCAAAGTGACATCAAGTCATCATTAACTTTTGAAAGCCTCTGTCTGTCTGCAGCCATTTTGATGGAAAACAAACTACCTGTATGTTTACCAGAAGAAGCAGAAGCAGAAGAAGAAAATGTATTGTCTTTAATGAGAATGAAAGAGAGCGAGAGCTAGCTGGCTAACAAATTACATTGGCTAACAAGCTATAGAGGCTATAAGTGTGTCTCTATTCAGGTGCCACATCCTTTAGAAGCTGCATTTGAAGGCCAAATTTCGTCACAGCGGTGGGACTAGGCTTTCCCACTTTAGACTTTCAAATGCGTCCTGCTTTTCCCACGCAACAAAGGCTCCAATGGGTGGATCTTTTGTGGCCCAACCTATCACGAGATTCATTATTTGTGGGTAATGAAAAATATTACGGTAGCAAACAAAGAGCCCAAAGTAATGTAAACTAGGGACCTTAAGATCTCACGTTTTTGCAAAAGAAAAGTTGCATGTTTTCAAGGTTGCTAGGCGTCAAAAGCGGCGTTTTGGGATGCAACTGTAAGGGCGGGCACAGCTGGTGATTCAAAGTGGGAATCAGTTTGGCCTTCGTGGTCGACGGCCTTTGTAGACCACGTCCTCTGAGGGATGCAGCCCGTGAATTGCAAAACAGCCATAGACTGTATATGAAAATGGATGCAGGCTCTGGGTCTGAAGAACCTTAATCCTGGATTCTATCTACTGACCGTCAGGGGGTGACTCCACTGGTTGCAAAAAGAAGTCTGATTGGATTGAAGTCTATGGGAAAATCTTTCAACTTCTAACTTAATTTATTACCTCAGTAAACATTTTCCTAATGAGTTTATGGTCTCAGTCTCTAGCTTCAAGTCTTCTTCAATACAACATGATGTTAATTCTTTTTAATTATGGTGAAATTTAATGGAAAATAGACCATAAAGCAGGGTATGCATTAGGGGGTGGCTACCGCGTGATTGCTCCACCTCCACCTTCTCATCCAAATACGGTTTCTTCTGGTTTCAACAAACAGCCAAATTACAAACTGGAGGCTTCAGAACAGCAGCTCACAAACCAATGGGTGAT
Organism: Trachinotus anak; assembly: GCF_046630095.1. Classification (NCBI taxonomy): domain Eukaryota; kingdom Metazoa; phylum Chordata; class Actinopteri; order Carangiformes; family Carangidae; genus Trachinotus; species Trachinotus anak. The sequence goes on from NW_027273877.1 coordinate 13,946,165, forward strand.
GTCACGGTGGGTTGCCGCTTGGACACAGCTAATAAAAGAACATTTAAACTGCTCTTGTACGCTGGAACTGTTCTTTTAAGTTCAGTAGTAATAGTAATAGTAATAGGAATAGTAATAGGAATAGGTTAGAAAGCAATTCCTAAGCAACAATACCAATATGAAATGAAAAACTTTGCTTTTGCTTGTATGCCTGTTATTGCACATGCTTGCATTCGTTCACCATAGAAAGGCTTGGAGTCCACACTGTCAGTGAGCAGGCTGTGGCAAATAGGAATTTGTTTAAAGAGAAAAGAAAAAGGGCACTTTCTCCCTAGGAGGCCAAACGGCAGGTGCTCCAGCTCTCTTTGAGGTCTGTCCACGCAGGTGCATGATGGGAAAGCAGGAGAACAGAGTGTACTCTTCTGTGCACAAGACGGCAGTCTCAGGCGGATGCATTAAACACAGTTCCCACACGATCCCTGTATGAAGGTTGTGTTATTTACACATTTCTGTACAGGTCATACAGAGACTGAGACTTCCCCTGACTACGAGTAAGATATCCAAGTGTATATTTCCCAAAATGTCAGATTGTTCTTTCATGACCTTTTCAGGTTGGAACTTCATGAGGGCTTCACCGCACTGCAAGAGTTTTCAAATAAATCTACAAAGTTCAGAAAGATGTGAATAAAATCATTGTTACTCATTTCTGTTTGTGCCAGGAATAAATATATTCATTTGAAAGGTACTCGCTGATATGAGACTCACGTCAGGCTAGTGAAAGAAATATTTCAACACTGTTGTGTTTCATGCTTTAATTGTATTTTAATGTTTGATATTGATATGGTTGATCATATGATCATTAAAATGAATGAATTTTGTTTTTCAGAGTCCTGAAAGTGACATTATCAAATGTCATTTTAAAGTAATGTAAAGTCAAAATAACCAACAATAATAAATAATAGATAATGAATGGCTCACCTTTACACTATCAAAACCAAAATTCAAACCATTGTATTTTCTATACAGATGTGATACATGTTTAGTATTTTATGATGTTCATGATATTGACTGTTCCATGTTGAAATACACATGTACATGTTAACTTTGACTAATCTCTTTCTTTATTTTCAAAACCAATAGCTGTATTGGCAAAATAGATGCTTTTTATATTTATATTTGTTGATTGTGCAGATTCAGATTGAACTGGTGGAAGAAAACACTTCACTTTTATAATTAAACGTTAATATTTCCAATGCAACAACAGTACGCGTGTCTGCATTCCTCAGATGCAGCTCTGATTGATTCTGATTGTGATTATAAAATCGGATGGATTTATCACGAGAAAGACAAAGATTTGCACATTTCTAGCATAACTAATTAAATGCAATCAAAACCATTTTTACTTCTGATTAGACTGCTCGGAGTCATAAACATTCAGCAAATTTGTTGTGAAGCTGTCCCAGATACTATCTTTCAAAGCTCTGGCTGAGTTTTCTCTCCTCAGTGGGGCCTTATGTCCGGCGGTACCACTGTTGTGGACACAGGTATGTTCAATCATGATCAGCTGAGAAAGACAATCTCGAGAAACTCTCCTGTTATGTGTGTGAGCAGACTTAACATAAATAACAAGCTGGGTGATCAAGGTCAAAAAAGCAAAAACTCATCAGGACAACAAGCTTTACAAATACCACCCTGCACAAAGAAAGAGCTGGAAAGAGGTGTGTGGCCACAGGGAGGCAACTACACACAACTGTTACTAACCCACAGAAGCCCAATTAAAGCCTCACTCGACGAGAGTAAAAATGGCAGCAGGAGGATTTCTGCCAGTTTTAGGGACCTCATTACTCAGAAATCCTGTGAGGGAAGCGTAAAGGGCAGCACATATCAGCAGAGTCACATATCAGTTGACATGTCAATTTATGCCCAGAGCACAGACTGTGGTTAATGTGCTTCAGTGGGGTGGGGGAGCGGACGCCAGGACAGTGGTGCAGCCTCACAAGTCGATGTGCTTTATGATGCCAACAGTTTGACAGCCTACGTAGAAAGCAGTGGTTGTGAGTGTCTTCCTGTGTGTTACCCTTCAGAGGCTGCACCATTAGTAAGTATGCTGCTGTTACCGAGACACTGCCGAGACGAGTTGTTCGAACCCAACAACGCATGGAGACAAAATCTGGCACATCCAAAAGTCTGCTCGCCCTGAAAGGCAATCTAGTGTCTACAATCCAAGGCAATGAGCAATGAACAGACTTATACATCTGTGAAGCTACACAGCCATTAACAAATGCATGGCCCAAAACAGGACGGCCAACTCCTCGGGTCAAGATGCAGTTTATCTACACCTGGAGGATCTACGTCAACGGAGGAGGAGGTCTATGACAATACTTATCCCCCACCTATAATCCTGTCCCTTTATCCCTTCCCAGGAGCTTTAGCAACCCTTCACATCTGGCCTCAGGTGACTTCAACGACTCTAAGGACTCTTGTTACAACAGCCAATTAATTGACGATGACCCCAAAGAGGTTAAATACCTGGGTCTCCTCCCTGGTCAGTCAGAACTGACCAAGACTCTTGGATGAGAGGCTGAAACATCTTCAAGTACTTACAAACAAGTCTAGTTGCCCTTGATTCAAGTTTTCTTGGATGGTCATTCCTGCAGATTTGCCACCTCCACATCCCAAAGGTGTTCTACTGGATTCAGGTCTGGAGACAGCGGAGGTCACTGAAGTTCACTGAACTCACCGTCATGTTGATGAAATCAGTTTGAGACGACTTCTGCTTTGTGACATGGAGAATTATCCTGCAAGGAAGTAGCCATAAGAAGATGGTAGCAGAGAGATAAGCAGCTGGCTGCTTCTCTAGCCTGGTGTATAGGTGTATGTGCTTGAAGTTGACCAACAGTCACCAGGTGACGTCTCATTACATTGAAGCAAGAGTTGCCACAGTTATTTTATCAGACAACTCCAGGTTTTTTGTCGACGTCCTCCCTGCTTTGTCTTCGCAGTGGTCTTACTGAAGGAAGTGAAGGGTCACAGCACTAATGTTGGTCTGAAAGTGGGCCTTAGACCCCTGGGCCACCATGACACTTTGAAATGTTGCCCTCTGAGGTAGCTGCCATGCAGATTCCCAAATACTCCCTGCTTTCTGCTGCACCCCTGAAAACAGCTATTATTTGTGTGAGGTTTTCTTTACTTGTCAGGCAGGGTAGCTTAATGTGAGGCTTCCAGTGACATAAATTCAATTTTCCTTGTAATACAGTACCGGATAACATCCAAGTTAGAATATTTCAATCTAATTTGCAGCCCTGCAGCAGTTTTATTGCTCAGCAGTTAGTTGACTGAGGTCAGAAAGAGCCTAAAATATAAACTACAATAAGCATGACCACAAATGTTAATGCTAATATTCTGGTAATGTCATTCCCCACAAGCTTATGTGAACCAGCGATGTTCCTTCTTTAACTAGTTTTTCTCAGGAAATGCAAACCTAACTGCAGCCCTGTGTACAGAATAAATAGCAGCAGAAATGCGGTTAACAGGGAATACTTAGTCCCCCTGCTCCTCATCTATCATGCAAAATGTGCTGACCGTCCTCTTTTAGATACAGGGTCCTCTACACAGAGAACCCTCCAGCCCCACTATCCTTCCATTCATCCCTCCCTCCTTCCTGGGGGAAATAAACTGACGATAAAAAACCAGGTTGAGCCGGGGAAGTGGCCAGGCCCATCCAAATACTCATAAATAAATGACTGGCCCCCGTAAACACTCACTATTCTGACTCTGCCAGCACTGGCTGAGCAGGACATACTTTGTTTGTGGTCTCCACATTCTAATCTGCATCTGATATTATGTTTCTCGCTGCCAAGTGCTGGTGCAAGCTGCTGTTGCCCCTGTGCTGTGCCACTTTGCTGTATTTGAAGTATCATGTGCTCCCCTGAGGATAACTCGATTGTTACTCCACAGAAATCTGCTCTAATGACGCACGGGGACCACATAAGCAGAGGTAAATGGCCATGAAATAGAGCTATCAAGCTGAAGGAAAGGATGGTGCCATGACGAGACGAAGACGTTCGGCTGGAACACACAGATCTTATCTACTGTCCTCACATTACATGGGTCAAACACACCATATGGTCCGTTTGTACGGATGGAGCTACAGTATAGTGAGGGTTTGTTCTTTATATCAGGCCTGCACAAACCATAATCTTCATACACCTGCACTTTGCTCATCATCATCTTTAGGTAATGGCATTTGCATGCCGGCTTGTGGTTTTGTTGCTAGGCGACATCTAGTGGTCGTAGTAATGATGACAGGAGCAAAGGGAAAAATGCGGTGGCGTAGTTTATAGAGCGACAAAGTCCACGTCAGGAGGAGGTTGGGGTGGATGGATGGGTCAACAAATCACCGGGATACGACAAAGGAGAGCGGTGTTCGATTCCCATGTGACAGTCGCAGTTTGTGTTGCTTCTATTATCCCTGACCGTTCCACAACCATAACCACATTGTTCTTATTATAACCATGACAACAAAGATTGTCTAATGTTGAGAAAGTACATCTTTTAACCCAAACCAAGTAGTTATCGGGCCTAAATCTAACCAAACCAAACCAAAAAGGAAAAAGCTGAGAATTTAAGCTTCTGGTTTATCCAACTTAGAATTTGTACCTCTACCAACCTAGTAACACATTATTTTCCATGACCAGGACCTTGAATTTTACTTCTGTTAATTTACTCTAAGTAAGTCAAAGCTTTTTGCTGTGCCCACTTGGATTTTTTGATGTACAGCTGAGCATGGATCCTCTTGTTTTATTTATTCATCGTGTCAAGCCTTATCTTCATCCTTCATGACAGTTATTGCTGTACTGCAGTCAGCAGTCCCAACATGTTCAGGAACATTACTCCTCAATGTGACACAAGCACCTTATATGGGGGTGTATGAAGCACAGACCTGTCTTCATCTCTTTCTCTCTTTTACTTTTAATCAGAGAGAAGAATCTAACTCCTCAAAATAAAGACACAGGACAGCCTTCGTCTTGTAGCTTTTTCCATATTAGAAAACAGAAGGGGAGATTTTTAACAATGTACTTGACATTTTGTTAATTGAACTCATGATTATCAGTAATAATTTAACAATTTTAAAGTAAAAAACAATTTAAATCTGACTGGCAAACTGATGTAATAAATAACATATTAAAATGGTTTTCTAACATCAAACATCTACAGAAGCTGTACTATGTTTCAAAGATTAGAATTCAGGACTACTTCTCTTTCAGTGAAATCATCATTCAAGTTTCTCAGGCCTATTACTTTGTAATTGTTATTGATGCCAAAGAACATAAGTTGCTTTTTTTTTTTTTTTTTTTTTTTTTTACAGTGTACAGTGATCTGTTCCAGGTGATGGAGTATAAGGAAGACAGAGATAAACTGGAAAACCTCCCACTGACTCTTCACACAGTAATTACAATATGTTGAGAAAAGGCTGAAATCTGCTGGGATTTCAGATTGTGCAGACTCTTAAATGTGTGATAAACACACTTTTATGACTTTCCTGAACTTTGCAAGCTATGCTATTTTTTTGACATTTTTGTCAATTTCCTAGGAAATGACGTTTGGATGTTGACGTAAAATATCAGACATATTTGTGGCGTTGAGATCTATGAATTTATACACTTTAGAGCAGAAGAAAATGTACCATTGTTTGGCTTTGGCAGAGGTATGCACTCTACTTAGCGCCTTTCTCATTACCTCAGCCAAGGAGGTTATGTCTCTTTACTTGTGAGCAGGACTGCGCAAACGCTACAGAACTGATTTTTACCAAGGAATGAGGCGTGGGCCGGTGACGAACCCATTAAGGTTTGGTCTGGGTCATTTACTGTGAATTAGAATTTTTTACTGTGGAGTCTGGCGTATGTTGTTTGTCACTGGCCTTGATGGGGATCTGCTCTCTCTGAGTGCCCTTCTAGTTAATGTTGTCATTTGTAAAATGGATGTATTGAAAGGGACTAAGACTCAGCCCCAGACTTTTTAGTTATGCCACAGCTCTTGGAAATTGCGACAGGCATTTTTTTTTACTATTTTCTGAAATGTTCTTGACTAAATGGTTAAGTGAGAATTATCAGGACGTTAACAAAAAAAAAAGAAAGTAACTGTTCTGTTACAGCCTTCTATCAGTTATGATACCTGTTGTGTGATGTCACATTATCTTTTCAGCTCCTCCCTGCAGGGAGATGATGTCCTTCAGTGCACTGCCCCCTCTTTGACTTTAACCTGCCTCAGTGTGAAATGTTCATCCTGTTTTACTGCCTTCATATTAAAACCAAGCTGGAGAATACACTGATGAGGAGACGCCTTTCCTGGTGCAAAGACAAAGGGCACAATGCCTGCTGTCACTCTCCCAGCACAGCCATAAAGTTCATCATTATGGAAATGAACTTATTGTGGGAGTTCGCTCATGTTGTGTTGAGAGAAGGGCAGAAAATAGACCTATTATGACTTGCTGGTTGTCATACACTGGTGACCCAAGTTAAGGCAAAGCTTTATTGTGAAGTTGGATGCTGTTCAGTTGATGCAGCCCCCTTCGACCCTCCTCCTTCTGCGTCTTTCTAAATGTTGCTCGTAGTGAAATGAGGTGGAGCTCCATGCAGCTTCTCCACATGCCTCCAGGTGATATTATGCTGCAGTCAGGGCAGATGTCACAGATAAGAATTGTGCCTGATGGCGGTGATACTGCCCATGATTGCCATGGTAACCATTAGCGTTGTGGCATGCCTGTTGTGATTTGGCTGTATCTGGTTGTTTACAGCAGTGAGCAGTGATTGCTAAGAACAGGTGCTGCAACAGTTTCTGCTGGCTCCCGGCCATCAGCAGCCTGTGCTCACTTAAATTCAACCTAGTGCAGCGATTTGGTGAGCAGATGTCCCCTGGATCTTTGTGCTCGCACTGTCCCAGAGCTTATCCACTTATTTACTTCTGTTTTCTTATGATAAAAAAAGGATTATTATATAACTTGAGGAGAGGAAAAAAATCTATCCATACTAAATGAAACAGATCTGCCCTGAAATTGAATGGGTTCTTCTCTGGCCCCTCCCCCATTCCTCTACCCAGTTCAGTGCAAATCAGTTCAGTAGTTTTTTTTCTGCTGACAAATAAACAGACACAGGTTAACAACATTAAAATCAGTTGCCAGTTTACCGGTTTCTTATTATTATTCATATGTGTGCTTTCATTCTAATTATCATTCTTTACTGTACAGTCTTTTTAGGGACTGTATGAAAATTATTTGGGTGGAGAAGGAGGCTGACAGTCCTCCCCAGAATTATTACGTTTTCCTCGGACCCTCCCTTTACCTTAGAAAAGAACTATGTAAATGTTTTTTTCTTCATTTACAATAAATCTCATAAAGAATGAATGAAATAAAATATAAATCTAAGAAGACAAAAAGTTGCCTGCTCTGGCAAGAATTTTCAATGACTCCCTTTCTTTAAATAAATAAATACATAACGTTCTCTCCCCAAATCATTTTTACATGCTCCCTTACCACAGACTTATGAGTATGTCCTGCATTTTATTTGTGACAATTAAAACCTCTGAATATTTGATTTTTTCAGTGACACCTGATCATTTTACCTTTTAAATCTTAAATGTATTATCTATCTAATATTATCTAAGGAAATACTGTGTTATGGATAAATACACATATCAAATATCAGTTCCATACTCTGAGCTTGTCCTTTAACTGAACTGAGACCTACTGCTTGTTATGGTTGTTCTTGCCTTGTTTCTTTTGGAAAATGATGAGCAACTGTGAGCCAAGTGTTTGCTTCCTGTGATGGATGAATCCTTCACACCCTCACAGTTTTAACACACACTCAGACTGCTGACAATCACCAGGAATCACCACAGTCACAGTTCCTCCTCTTCCTGCATCAGAGACACATCTCCAGTTTGGCCTCTTGAGCTCACATAAAAAGTGGCAACACAGAGATTGTTTATGGCCTGAATATTAAGTGTAAGGTCTCTCTTTTCCTGCGAGCTGTGGCTCAGCATTTTGTTGACAGATTTATACCAGTGAACAGAAAGATGGCCGTGCACAAGACGAGAACAGTATTTCAAGTCTACGCAGGTGGGAACGACACAAACTGCAGCACCGAGCTAATGTGGGTGAGCGCCATAGATGAGCAGGACCCATCATCCGCAGACAGAGGACAGACTCATGTAAGAGTCTTCTGATCTGCCTCTATAACTGATGTTTTACTATAATTAAAGCCTGGACAAGGGACAGTCCACCAGTTTTACACAAATTCATTTTACATGTCATGTTTGTCGTACATCATAATTTAGGCTTAAAGTCTACAGCTTTGTGTTAAAAATTAAACATGCTTCTCCAGTGTTTCATCTGAAGTGTTGATCTCCATCAGAAGATATATTTGTGGTTTTAAGAACCAAAAAAATACAGCAGATTTCAGGTAAACACTTGGAAGACACTAAATCCTGCAAGGTTGGATGGTGGGTCCAGGTGGGCGGGGCTTGGGGCAGCAACTGCTTTATGTGACATCACAAAGTTCCAGAAGTCCTGACGGCTGGTTTTAAGGCTCAGTTTCTGAATACAGGCTGTGTGCATTTCTCTGTGGACTGAGGCTTTGATACTTTCACAGTATTAATATAGAACCTAGACCTGCTTTATAATCACAAACACATGGACATCTACCTTTAGACTGGATGAAGCTTTAAAGTTTGGAGTCTGCAGGATAACATTATTTGTCAGTACAGTTACATATAACTGATATTTTAGATGAGTTGTAACCTCCATGGTTTGGTTAGATGTAGGCAACTTACTGGATCATGGACCTGTAGGTGTTTCTGAGCACTTTAAGAACCTGTCTTCTGTGTGAACATGGATTCTTTCAAGGATGTGAACAAACAAATGATGCTGTTGTTTGTTTGTTGAGAACAGTCTTCACCTTCCACATGAGTGCCCCCCCCCCCCCCCCCCCCCATCAGCCCGTGATTTATTCAGTTTCAGGTTGGTAAATCGTTCTGTTCAAACGCCTCTCACAAATGAGCCAGTATTTGTTGAACCATTAAAATGACACAGTCTTAATATGTATGAGTGTATGAAACACCTACGACAGTCCTGCTGTGTGTTTGCTCGGTATGTACATGACTTGCGCGTGAATCTCCGATGTGATGCATATTCATGATTTAATATATTAATCTGATTATTCCTGACAGCTCGTGGGGGTAGAGGTTGCATCTGAGTGTCAGCACATTATTTTACCCCTCACAGAGAAACATATCCTCGGTTAACATCAAGCCGCTGCAAGGTCACATGCAAGCAAGACGCTCCCTATTAATTAAAGGCCTGTGCATTAATATACACTAAGTAGAGCATAACTGTGCCTCGCCCAGTGTTTACAGAAACAGGCCCACACTCTGCTCCCTGTGTAGGTCACACTTTCAAGATGCTATTAATCTTACTTTTTTTAATTATACATATAATGCCACTGTATAAAGCTGGATCAGATACACAGATTGATCTTTTTTTCTTTTTTTTTCTCCTGCTGTATATATATCGGTTGACAGTGTGTGGGCTTGTATAATTATGAGGAAGTGGAGGAGGAGGTGGAGGTGAATTTGTAAGTGGGCCCTCTTCCTAAAGCCGCATCATGTGAGGCTGATGTCTCCATCTGAGCTTAAGAACGAGGCTATGTGAGGTCAGCCTGTGAGCAGAAACTCTCACTTCATGTATCAGTCTTTTTTCTTTCTGTGAGCAATATTCATTCAGAATCAGTTATAGATGGTGTAGGTGGCTCACAGCAACACCTTTGAAATAAACTCAAAGAGGTCCTTGTGTCTCATCAGATGAAGTGAGGAAAGTGATCTGATGCTGTATATACACATGTGTTTGTGTATGTGTGTGTGGGTACAGATCATATGTTTTGTATGTAAACTGTTTATACAGCAAATTTTTTTCATTTTTTGTATCTATATATTTAGTACATTGTTATATTGTTATTATTTATCGTTCTAAGTATTTGTTACTGCAGTTTCTGCAGCTTCCCTGTTCTCTGCACTGCCACTTTGCTGCTGTAACACTGAATTTCCCCACTGTGAATTTCTCCACTGTGGGACTAATAAAGGCAATCTTATTTTATCTTATCTTATCTTATAACTGCAGGTTTACTTAGTGAGTGAATGTACGTTATCTACCTTTGCCTGATTTACTTCTAGAAAACAAACAAATTACTTTGATCAAGAATATGTACTGCCATTAAAGCCCCTGAAATCTTTCTCTTTAAAGGTCCCATATTTCACACTTTACCTGTGCTGATCTCCATCAGAAGATATATTTGTGGTTTTGAGAACAAAAAATCGTCTCAATGTAGTTTTACATCTCCTCTCTCAGGCTTCTCTCCGGAGCTCTAGTAACAACAGGTCGCTGACTGTTTTCTGAATGATCAAATAAAGATGTAGTAGTTTTCAGGTAAAGACTCAAGAAACCAAATCCTGCAAGGTTGACTGGTGGGTCCAGGTGGGCGGGGCTTGGAGCGTGGCTGATAGTAGCGACTGCTTTGTTGTGACATCACAAAGTTCCAGAAGTCCTGACGGCTGGTTTTAAGGCTCAGTTTCTGAATACAGGCTGTGTGCATTTCTCTGTGGACTGAGGCTTTGATACTTTCACAGTATTAACATCCTGACAAAAAAAAAAAAAAAAAAATACAAAGTTAAACACTCAAAAATACAGATTGCTCAAATTTAATTGACATGCAGGCCACCAACTGTCATCAAATTCTTCAGTGTTGCTCAATCCTGATTGGTGTACATGTACTACATGATGCCACCATTTTCGAATTAAATGAGCCCAACCCACTTCACTTTTAGTGAGCACAGAGAACTACACAATAACAGAAATCTCCATGTGAAAAAGCCAAAGAAAATGTATTCATGTAGGATTGCATCATACACACATGAGTGTTAAACTCTCTGTGCTTGGATTTAGTATTATTTTCAGGATATAGTTTTCTTTCTTTGTGTTTCCTTCTACTTTTATTCATTCTGCAGCACTGAGGCCTGGCCACTTCAGATGTCAGGTGTCAAGGCCACACTTATTTTGCTCCATGTGCAGACAAACCACTTCAGTTTCTGTCTCACACAAAAACAAACCATTTGGAAAGGTGATGAAAGATGTGAGAAATAATCACTTTGTCAGAATCCCCCTGTTTAGCATGTATTAGCTTTGTAGAAAGATGAAACAAATGGTTTGTAACACGTTATAATTTCTTTATAAAGAGATACAACATTTTTAAGGGTTTATTAATGTATAATATTTGCCAACAATTCTAACTTCTCCTCTTGTATGAAGCCATATTTTATATTACAACTTTTTTAGGAGGAGTTAAAGTTGACAAATATATTATCAACACTTATCATAACTTAACATATCTGCTTACAATTACATTATAGTCTGTTATAAACCATTTATTATGAAGGAGATGACCTTCCTTTGGCTACATACTAATTTAGAATCTGCTTCAATATGAATTTCTGAAAGTCTCATAGACATCATCAGATACCTGACATGAGTCAGAAACAGCCTCAAAGAAAACACCAGCTGTTGCCATGGAGACTGCAGAGCACGTACTGTTAAAACCTTTGAACTTTAATCTGTACATGGAGTTATTGTTCTTTTTTCAAGCTTTCTGCCGAGTATCATTCGATTTGGTGGAGAATTCCAATATGTCGACAGACAAACAAACAGAGTGAATCAGCACACAGTCGCTGTGAGGCAGCTCTGTGCGTTTCTGTTTGTAGATAACATCCAGAGTTTATTCACCTCCTCCTGTTGTGGTAAACTGACTTGCATATGTAAAAGGCTGATGGAATGGAATGAATTTGTCCCATTATAACTCCTACACGGACGTTTTTAAAGGCCCACTTCATGATTTTCTTAAGTCATCTCATAGTGCTCAAGTTTGAGTACATTCAAACTAACATATTAATTAACTGGCTCAAACTAATTAGAACACAACCCACGTAGCATGACGCATCCCCCATGCCGACCCCCCCAACCCTCCGTGTCTCACAGCTGTGATAATGAGGCTACAGTTCTGTCATTATCCTGAAACTGAAACCGTGCCAATGGGCTGCTCATCCTTGCATATAAATAATAATCTTTGTTATCTGATCATCAGTGGCCTTTGAACGAACCTCTGCCAAAGGTCCTGAGGATGGAACGTGGTGAGAAGTAGAAAGGGCTGTGTAAGACCCTCCCACAACCCACAAAAATGCACATGATTAGCTGTGCCCTGCAGAGTGTCCTTCTCTTTGTATTGATTAGCTGAGTTTATTGGTAGGTCAGAAGGGTAGCAATAGGTCAAGCTGAAAGAGTCTTAAGACTGCCCTCTGCTGGACCAAAAGGTGAACTACTTCAAATAGGTCAAGTCTCTCTCTGTTGATCAGTCCACCACTTTGGCCCAGACTAAAACATCTCACCAGCTGTTGGTCCAGCCCTGTGTCTTTCCTTCTAGCATCACCATGAGGTTGTTATTGTGGTTTTGAGAAAACTGTCTCAACAACTATTCGATAGAATGCCGCAAAATATGGTTCGCACACACCATGCTGACGTTAGCATTTAGTTCAAACCACAATGAGTCCTAGGCTACATCCAGGCAACTACGTTTTCGTTTTAAAACGCGTCACTTTTGATACCTTCACACCTGAGCCAGAAAGAAGCTCTGCAAGATCTAAGAGATATTTACAACATGAAGTTATGGTAATAACTCTAACATTCCTCGTGTCAACATATAAAATGTATGAATACTTGACCTGATGTAATTATGTAGCATAAGGACACTGCTTTTTTGAACTGACATCAGAAAGATATTTAAATCTTAAAATAGCCAATGTACAGACGTCATCGACATGTTTTCATCTACAGATCCAGAACCTGTACTGAGCCCACGTCCCCAGCTTCGTCTGAACCCCTGACTCCCAGTTCCTCTCCCTCTCAATAAGGCAACAAAAGAGTGGAAGTGATGATAATTAGCAACCTCCAGCTCTCGCCCCAGAGATGAATGCATACATTAATTGTGTTAAATGTGCTGATAAGGATCTGTGTAAACTGCAATGCAGCAGAAAGGAAGTGTGTGACCGGGGAGGAGACAGTGAGGAGGGCGTGTCTGCACAAACTGTTCCAGGGTCAGCCCCTGCATTATAGATGCACATGCCTGATGTTTCTGATGTGCTCTTGAGCTCTGACCTCAGAAACAGAGATTATGACCTTTCACCTTTGACTCCACACAGAATGACCGTGAGTGAGCTTCACTGTATTAGGAAGACTTTAAAATAAGCCTTGACTAGGATTTATTATGGCTTAGTTAGATTAGGGGCCCTCAGGGGCCATCATCTGTGAATCCTCCTGAGTCACTGTGACATTGTTAACCCAGAGACACAGAGCTTTGAATAGGCTGCAATTTCCACACTCTTGCCCTCATAAATCGATTTTATTGATGGAGGTCAAACTTTAAACTTAACTTTAAATATTAGAACAAACATCTACGTTTTGCTGACTTGGGGTTTCTTCTTTAATTCAACTCACTTTTGCAGAAAACTGGCTGACATTCAAGGTATCAGAGAGCTGTCACAACTCATCTCTGGGATCTTCTGGTTCCCTCCTCCTGACCTGCCCTGTTTCTCTCCAGTGCAGTCACCTGACCTGTTCTCAACCTGTCAATCCTCTGTTAGACTAATACACCTGGGCAGCCGCAGCTGGTGACGCATAGCGGACATACTCCATCCTCCAGACTGTCCTCTTTTAGGTTTGCCCGTGGAAACTAAGATTAATAAACAGTTTCTTGTATTAGAACCACAGTTTAGTCCTGGTTTGACCTTAATCTAGATTTGTGCTGCTCGTGCAATCATTTCTAGAAAAACCACTATCCCACATTATCCCATATCCTGTACGTGGCAAGACATCATGACACATTGAGTGCTTAAAGGTCCCATATTGTATAAGGGTAGGTAACACAGGATGTCCATGTGTTTGTGATTATAAAGCAGGTCTAGGTTCTATATTAACACTGTGAAAGTATCAAAGCCTCAGTCCACAGAGAAATGCACACAGCCTGTATTCAGAAACTGAGCCTTAAAACCAGCCGTCAGGACTTCTGGAACTTTGTGATGTCACAACAAAGCAGTCACTGCTCTCCCCAACTTGCAGGATTTGGTTTCTCTGAGCATTTACCTGAAATCTGCTGAATTTTAGATCAATACTGCTGTGCGTCACCGACATCACTGGGTGTGTTCACTAACTAGCTGACTCTCCTGGTGCTCTTGTGTTACTGGGGCCACAGTTTAAAACAAAAATGTTTGATAGGTTCACTTTATGGTCGACTTGAAAAATAGTTGAAAAGGGTCTTACAAGTCCTGACCAAACACAGAGCTAAGAGAGAGAACACCGGGCCGGGATTCATCAGGTGGAGACAAACACCCCTCCAAGTGAACAATCATGTTGCTCTGTGTCTGCTAAATAAGAAACAGCTTGCTAACAATATGAAGAAAATCTTAACAATGTTGTAGGTCTGTCTTAAAACTGCAGTCTGGACCTCAAATAAACTCTGCTGCACTACACTTGGTGGGACCATTCCTCCTCTTATATTCCTCTCGTTCCTCCACTTCTTGGTGTAATTTTATGTCAAAAGACTATTATTTATACCTTGTACCTTCACTTGATTGTCTGGCAGCTGAAGCCTCATATTAGCCCTGTGTAAACAGTAGTGAGGACTGTAAATTCAGCCTGCTATCACTAACACTGCAGGAATGTTGAAGAGGAATTATTACAGCAAGAAAGAACTGTTTCCATGTTCATACAGGCACATGACTATTCATTTAAGACAGACTTGAAAAACTGGGAACAGGTCTTTTAAAATGTGGTGATATGTCAGTGCTCAGAAGTGGTCATTGCACTGCAGTTATGGCAGGTTTGATTAATTGAAACATCGTAGCTTGTACACATGAGGCCCCTCGCTGCAGCTTCTCAAAGGATTCAGAGGATTCACTCTGAATTAAAAACCAGCGTTGCATCACAAAGTTAAACCTGACACTTTTGAAGATCCACCAGAGCGAGTAGTGATCTTCAGTGTGACACGTTACAACAAGGAAGGTCTCACTTCAGATTGCAGGGGCGGGGAACGTCATCTGCATCCATCTTTACCCAGAGACAAATAACGAGTCTGACAAAATGTCACACTCGTCTCCATCTTGACACATCAATCGTCAGCCAGCCGCGCTAAAGACTCCGAATACAAGTCAGCCATGATCTCCGGTCCTTGACGAAGCTCTGCATGAGCGTCTACCAGCATGCATCGAGAGGCCAGTGAATAGCAATCTGGCCTTGCCCCCTCCTATGCTTTGTGAGTCTGTTGTGCATAATGCATTGCAGCAGCAGGACAGGTTTAATTACCACAATCAGAGGAGAGAAGCATCAATTTCAGGTGAACCACGGGGAGTAAATGAAGCAGAGAGGAGAAAAAAGAGAGAAAGATGAGTCTCTGCATGAGTAGGAGAGACAGAAGGAGGTAGAGCGGGAGAAAAATGAACTCCACTTTGCTGGTTCCCCCCAAAACTCCAAGGCTTCCTGTCAGAAAATTGCCACCTGCATAATTAATCACAGTGAGAAAATCTATTTATCTACCCTCTTTCTTTCATCCTCCTCCTTCTGTATATCCCTTCATTCTCACACAACTTGTTTTTCCTCTTTGGGCTCGATTCTTCATTCCTCTTCAATCTCTGCCGACTCTGTCGCAGTTTTTATTGTTTTCTTTTGTCCCTGAAACTTTATTAACGTGTGCCAAGTCAGGTGTCAACCGCATCATCATGTCACCTGACACCACGGCTGTTTCTGGGCCTTTTGATGCTCTTGGTCAGAGATCCACTGGTGCACCTGGGGAATTAATGTTCTTATCAATAGTTTTCAACATAAAAAGAGTAAATGAATGAATTATTATTATCATTATAGAATTAAAATAGGTAGTGGATTATAAACTTAACACCTGCACTGAAACATATGTAACCAGGCGGTAAAAGCGTAGCTGTAGCTGTTGATTTCGCAGAGCAGGAGGTGTAGTTTCACTGTTTTGGAGCGGGAGCCGTGGTCTGAGAGTTCAGAGGGCACCGGGGTAAAGACAGGAAGTGCAACAGAAGGCACTGTTGGGATGAAAATAGCTGCAGATGCTAACGGTGAGGGTCCCGTGTACTGTGGATTTTTCTACCAGATTTTTTTCCCCTTTTTCTTAAGTAATATTTGCTGCCCAAGAAATAAAATAAAAGAAGGGAACAAAGACCCTAGAGAATTAGTTTTTGGAGTTGTGTGACATAATACAACTTCAAATGAGTCTATAATATATTTTTTTTCCAAATTGATAGTTTTGCATAAAAAATAGCTTTTCTTAGAATGTGTCATATAATATTTGTCAGGGCTGAACAATGGCTCGGACTCAGATGCAGACTGACACAGTAAGCGAGTTCACAATGTCCTTTAATAAGGCAAAAGATGGTACACAGGAGATCAGTCCGCGGAGCAGAGGTATCAGAATCGGTAGGCAAAGGCAGGGTCAAAAACCAAAAACAAGACAAGATACGAATAAGGCACACGGGGATTAAAGGCTGGAACGTAGTCATAAAGAACTAGACGAACTGGCACAGAAGGGAGGGAACACTGAGACTAAATACTCAGGGAGAGGGAAGACAATGAGACACAGGTGCAGCACATTAGGGCAGGGCAGGTAATCACACAAGGGGAGGACACATGAGGGCAGGAAGTGAAGAACCTGAAACGAGAAAAGAGGTGAGTATCAAAATAAAACAGGAAGTACAAGACAAAGAACACTGGGGGAAACAAAAAAGGGAACTCAGCTATCCAGCTGAGGCATGACAATATTTTATATAATATCAGTGAGTATATGTCAGGACGGGATGTAGGCAGAACAATGACTTTAAGTTTCACACCAGAAACAACACCTGTGGGTTCACCTGCAAAATGACCAGAGCAGCTCTGCAGGCATTGTTCGCTGCTGTTTGCTGTGATGTCATTCATTTTTGGTTGTCGAGACTGTGGACAGAGAGTGCAGATGATTGTTTATTACCTTCCTGCGATGTGATTTCAGGTGAGGATGCTCCTCCACACATACATATACTATCATGGTTTTAACTCTTATACATTTCATCTATGGTAAAAGTAAATGAACGTCACTTACATAGCACTTTTCTGGTCTTGGAGGCCACTCAAAGTGCTGTACAATACTGAACCGCATTCACGCACACATACATCCATCACACCCTTACACACTCATACACTGATGGAACAGCCACCAGCAACAATTTGAAGTTCAGTATCTTCCCCAAGGACACTTCAACCTGCAATATATGATACAATATACGATACTTGAGTGGTTCAACCACCTGTTCCTTCGTGTCCCTGTATATACAGAATAATTTCAATGCAGCATCATGGACGGAGAAATGACTTTGACACTTCAAAATAATCACGAGCCAAGAACTTTCAGATCATCATGTGTGTCTCCTAATAACAGTCTCATTTACAGGCAGTGGATGCACTTGCAGCTGGGGGTATAAAACACAATGTCATGGCAGCTTGTGTATGGACATTTTCACTATTTAGAAATAGAGCTGGAAATAAGTGAGTTTTTGTTAAAATGCATCTGTATGCAGCACTCGTCCTCTCATTTTCAGACCTTTAGTTTTTTTTTTACTGCATACCTCGTGTTATGACCAGCTAACATGGCACTTTGCAGTAATGGCTTATGTGTTATTCCAATTGTTTACCTGTGGCACAAGTTAAAGGTTCTGTAAATATTTTAAACAATAATAAAACAGCAAACAACTATTTTCTATGTAAAGATATATAGATTTCTTCACTGAAGATACCATGAAAGAGAAAGTGATGAGACCAGAGAACAGGTGGCCATGGGGAATACTGGCTTTAATCCCAGCTCCATCAGTGTCTTTACTGGCTTCATCAGTGTCTGTACCAGCTCTGTCAGTGTCATTCGTGAGTTCATAAGTTTGATTTCTCAGTCACGGACTCATGCAATACACCTCACACCCTTACAGAGCCCTCACCTCTACCAAACTGACCACTGAAGTATTGATCACAGGGCCTGGTAAATGTCTCAGTGTTCATGAAATAACCTTCTAAAAATCCAGCTCCCGGAGCAGATCTCTGGACTCTGATGTCCGCTTCTTCACTCTGAGCTGATGGCCACGATTCCCTCTTAGGATACTCAATGTTTTCCATGCATGACTTTTGTGATTAGTGTAGTTTAATGCACAAAAACGCTGGTTTGGTTTGAAGGTATCGTTTGGATCATCAGGTTTCAATGAAGTGCATGAATTTCACATCAGATGGCTTTAGATACTTAAAAATGGGCCTGGGTTGCGCCCCATTGGGTTTATTTTATTTTATTTTATTTTATTTTATTTTATTTTTATTTGTGTGGAGTTGATGTATTGTATTTGTTGTTTGTTTTTCCTTCCCCCCTCTGTTTAATGCTGGTTGGAGACTGTTGTATTGTGGAATTATGAAAAGTAATGAAATTTAAGCCATAAAAAAAAACAGGGCTGGATATTGTTCAGAAATGTTCAGTGCTAAAACTTCTTTTGATACCAATTTAATCAAAAAGAAAATTGCAACACACATAACAGTACAAATTTTAGTTTTATTATTAGTCTTTGTCTCTTTCCTCATTCAAATGTGTTCATGTAAATAAACAGACAATCAACAGCATAATTAGACCTTGGTTCAAGCATGCTGCATCCTGATTGGTTCACCGATGCTGATGAGGTATTGAAATTTGGTATTGCATGACAGGCCATTTGATCCTCAACAGTATCGAAACAGTTTGGTTGGTCCATAAAACTGAACTTCAAAACAAATTAGGCTTCTGAATTATTACTTATAACAAAGAGATAAATGGCCCCCAGGCGACCACCCTGCTCCCTGAGCCTGAAAACCACCCTGACTGACACTTCCAGACATTCAGAGGAAATTATGGAGCCGTGATCATCTTTGGGTGGAGGTGGTGGAGTAGATGAAGTGTGTGTGCTGTCCTCCTCAACCTGCAGACACATAACTCTCAGGGCTTCCGTCTGAACAAATCTGCTGACGAAGCAGCTGGGAGGTTATTGAGCAGCTGAAGTCCACCCCCCTCCCCACCTCCACCCAAAACTCCCAAAACACACAACCTGACTCCACCTACTACCACAGCCACCGGCAAAACTCTCTTCAAAGACTTGGCTGTCACTGATAGGTTCTGATCAGATCAGCCCAAAAAGATGAAAAGTAAAAAAAAGAATAAAGAAAAACAGTGAAAACTTTTTTTTTCTTTTTTTTCCATCTCTCTGAGGTGGAGCAACCAATATTGAACCATCTCCGAGAGGCTCAAAAGGCCTGTTTTCCTGGACTCTGCCTCCCAAATAGTTTAAAGTGAGTATCTATGGGGAGCAGAGGGAGTTGGAATAGAGATTAGAAGCCAAGCTGAAAGAAGAGAGAAAAAGCAGAAACCATCACCCAAAGCCTAATGCACCAGCAGCACCCCAGGGAGCTGCAGGCAGGTTTATATGGGCCACTTACTCTATCACGGCGAGGAGGGGTGAGGGAGGGGAGGAGAGGAGGGGAGGGGAGAGGAGAGAAAATAAATCAAAGGAAATGAAGAGAGGAGTGGGAAAAGAGAAGAGTAAAAGAGTAGGGGAGAAGAAAAACAAATGATTAGAATAAAGGAGAGAAGATGATCGTAGACTTAGACTAATGTCTCCTTATAGAAACAATGCTCAGGGACTTAGACACCATTCTGTCTTGTTTTTACAGGGAACAGAAAGCAGCTCAGTTTTGTCACTTTCTCTCACAAACACACACACACACACACACACACACACAAACCTCTGTCAGACACATTTTGGTTACATAAACCCATTGGGAGCTATTTTTTTTCCCAGTAATGTATAATTGTGCAGCAGTGCTCCTATTTCAAGTGTACTTCTATTTGTCATAATGAGGAATTCATAATGGCTGTGCACCTGCTGGGCCTGAATTATGAGACAGAGGCTGCTGTCACCATTTTTCATACAGGCCTTTATCCACAGTCTGCAGCCAGCGTTTTTATGATCTGGCCTCAGTTGATATTCACAAAGATCAAAGCCCAGACAGAGGCTGGACATTATGGCAATTATTTAATGGAGGTGTAATGAGAAAGGTACTAACGGTAATGTTTCTCACCAGAGTTAACACTGAGCCTTATTGTTTCAGGAGTTAGCCAAAGAAAAC
Source organism: Trachinotus anak (assembly GCF_046630095.1). Lineage (NCBI taxonomy): Eukaryota > Metazoa > Chordata > Actinopteri > Carangiformes > Carangidae > Trachinotus > Trachinotus anak. Next base: position 13,966,476 of record NW_027273877.1, read on the forward strand.
TAACTGTGCTGGAGTCTTTTTATCCTTTTGTCTGGTGTTTATATCAGTAAAGACAAAAAGAGTTAAAGTTATAATCTGTAACAGTAAAATGTCCAACAACAACTAGACCTCTGTTCTATATGTCGCTGAGTTGTGTTCTTACATTTTTTTTAATTCACTTTTTGGTGGTTTCCAGCTATATATTTGAAGCAGATGAAGGATTTTAGTCGTCGGACACCTGGATCTGAAGCTATCAGAGACACAATCGAGACAAAGTGTAGCAGCAGTCTCAGCTCCAAACCCTTCCCTGATGTCTCGTGTCCGCTTCAACGGTGAAACAGTGATTTTAAATGTGATACTGGTTTCTACTGGTTCTAATCAGCTGCTCTGTGGAGACCTCTGTGGATGAGTCAGCTCCAGGGAAAAACCCCCTGAACCACTGACACTGAAGGATCCAAACCAGGAGAAGCTGACGGCAGCCACTCCCATGATCCCACGCTACCATGACATAACCATTATTGTGTTGGTTGAGAGACTCCTAGTGGCAGAAGGAACTTTTTGGTCATCACTCATCCAATCTGCACTTTCACCATAAGCACTGATTGCTATTCTGGGCTAGAGATGGTTGGCAGATACTGTAGGTAGCTAGTTAGCTCGCATGTAGCAACAGTTACCTGTGGTTGTTTACTGCACAAGCCCTTTGGGGTAATTTGTGTGTTAATTTGTGTGTAGTGTAAATGCAAACAGGTGCTGGGTTCTTCTTTAAGATGCTAAACACAAAAGTATTCGGTCAGCGGACGTAACGCCAACACTCAGCCTTACTTGTTAATTTGCCCCAGCGGTCACTTGTGATACTGCAACTGCTAAAAAGTGGCTGGGGAAAGGTTTGTAAAAGAAATTCAACTTTCCAAACGCCTAGAAAAGGGATTTTTATCAGCGTGACATCACCTCGGTGTGAGGTCTGCAGGGTGGGAATGTGTGGGCGGGCCGGCTTTTCCGGCTGATGTGCCCAGTGAGAGGGCGCCAGCTTTGAGTTTATAATACACCCACGGTGACGACAGCTAAGCTAAGTTTCAGCCTGGTCACTTAGCACTGACGTAATAAAGGAAAAGCAGTGAGAAGACAAGAAGGAGAGACAGCCGCCCTTGCATTTGTCATTCCTGTCACGTTCATGGATGTGACCGAGTCCTGCAGACAAAAGTTGGGGCTCGTCGAGCAGAAAGGGGAGCAGCAGTTTTTGAGGATAATTCGAACGGGTAATTAACTATATGTGCTTATCGAGCTGTCCGGGACTCAGCTTCCACTGTTCTGAGATCAGTTAGGATGTTGCAGAATTATATGCATGCGTACGTGTCTGGAAACTCAACTTGGGCATTAAAAAATTACTTCAACAGTCTTTTCTTCTTAATCATAAAGAGGCAACAAGTAGACGAGCGACTGACACAGTGATTTATCATCTCTGTGCGAGATCTGCAGGAAGGTTGAGAAGTTTGATACAGAAGATTGTGACAGGAGTAGAGAGAAAGCGAGAGAGAGAGAGAGAGATCTGAAGTCAGATAGGCATCTGTTCTAGAAGGTACACAATGATGTGGTCATATTGATAGGGCCGTCAGATCAGAAAACATTTTATAATGTATTTTTGGTAAACTGGTTATTTTTCCATTTTTAGTTTTTTTCCATTTTTAATACCAGCTTTGTTCTGTGAATCATTTATCAATAAGCCAATAATGATACCATTTAACTTAACGCTACACTTGTGTTGGGTACTTAAGATTTAACTGGAGCCACAAACCACCCGGAAACAAGGGTTGTAATTAATCTCTCAGTTTACTCGCTGGGTGTGTTGATTCCCAGGATGCTTGCCATGGTCCAGAGAAAAGAAAAAGCATTACAATATTTGCCCAGCAATTTCAATCTGCCCTTTAAATCATAGATATTACATAATATCATAGATATTTCAATTAATAATTATCCTCATTTAATAATTAACAAATAGAGCAGAAAAGAGATTAAATGTTATCAACTTTCAAGTCCCAACGAAGAAAGATGAGGAAAATACTACTTACATTGGAGATAAGTCAAAAGACACATGGTAAAGACCCTCCGGAACTCAACAAGGTGAAGAGGATTTGCAGACAGAGGAGCAACTCCTCATCCTGACTTGTGTTTGTAACGTGAGGAGGCACGTTCACAGGGTTAGGGGCCACTTGGTGCCTCCTTGTGGAAAAGAGGAATAGGAATTCTAACAACTTGCATTCATGATCCATTGTTCAAGAGATAATATCCCACCAGTTCGTACGTTATGATCGTAATGAGCCCAACGCAAAGCAGAAAATGTAATATGAAATCCTTACATATAGCATGTGAAATGATGTTACACACTGCATGTGAACACAGTCAGAGCGAATCAGGCTTTTTATAACCAGATGAGCAGATTTATTCCTGCTGAGTTGTTTCCACTACCAACCCAATCATTTCTCGCTGTGGCTGCTCCACTTTCCGTCTCCGATGATGTTCAATAACAATTTCATCTGCTTTGCTTGTATGTTTGCTCGCACTGCTCAGTTACACCAAATGCATTCTGATTGCACTGCCAATATCTTGTGAAAATATTGAATAGCAGACGCGGGTGCAGGGGCAGATACGGTGGAGAACGAGATGCTGGGAGTGTGCTTCTGTGTTCTGCAGCCAACGAGCTGGCTGAAGATGGCCACTGTCACCTTTATTTATTAGGTTTATTCTAAACACTGCATTATTTGTCTCAGACACTGGAAACTAACTGGAACCATAAAACCCAATGCTCTGTTATCAATCAATACATTAGGCATTAAAAACTCTGTGCCTAAATGTTGACTTTGGTTTATTGATTTGTACATAAAAGTCCCTCAGCAGTGAAGAAAGAGAATGCAGCTAAATGGGAGAGTGAGAGAGAGAGAGAGAGAGAGAGAGAGAGAGTGGTCTTTAACTCCCCTTAAAAGCTGTCACTGTTACATTTGTCCTCTGTGTATTTGAAGGGCGTGTTCTACCTTATTAAGAAATTATTATGAATGTCGATGTGCATAAAATACATGAATGTGGGTCATGACCTCAGGTGTGACATGTACGTACTGAATTTGCTCTATACTGGTGCCCTGCAAAAGTCTTATGATGCCAAACAAAGGCAACATTTACTTGTGGGGCAAAAGCAGGATGGGACAGGAAAGAGCGTGGCCAGGGTTGTGAACATAACCTGCAGGAGCTGCCGTGGCTGGGAGGCTAGCAGCAGCAGTCCACAGTGTTATGAATTATACAGTATTTTATCAAACGTTTCAGTGTCCCAAGCCTTTGTCACTGTCCTCACACTCACCGCAACAAGGCACCTCTCAGCTATAAAACAAGATTTTTCTGAAACCAACCGGACGTTGGAGAGAGAGCCTTGAGATTTTGAGGTCAAAGCAGAAGTGAATGTGTCACGGCCCATTCCACAGAGACGTGGATGGGAGGCAGATCTGGGTCTGACTGCACCATTGCAGAAATAGCTGGTCTCCTTTTTAAAGACGGGTTCTACAGACCACACCTCCCTTTGTCCATTTTGATGGCAGTGGTTGTGTTGTCCTTTTGAATCTCTGTCAATAGACTGTCAACATAACTGAATGAAAAAAAACTATTCATAACTTATAGAGCTGGTTTCTAGAGATCCCTGGATTATTTTCAATCTTTCCAGTGGTTATGAAGTATATCCCAGAATTCAGTATATTTTTAGCTTTATCTGTTTTTAAGATTGCTTAAAATAAAATAAAATAAAATAAACTGTGTGATGTGATTTTTAGATGTTGCTTGTTGATGAGGAGAATGGACAGGCTGGTTGGAGCTGACTGAAAGGCTACAGTCACTCAGATAACCACTCTTTACAAATGTGGTGAGCAGAAAAGCTTCAGAGTGAACAACATGTCCAACCCTGAGGTGGATGAATCCACGAACCTGCCCCGTGTCACAGTCCAGGCTGGTGTTGGTGGTGTAATGGTTGTGGGGAAGGTTTTCTTGACTCACTTTGGGACTTAAGGCCAATCAGTCCTGGTCTGAACACCACAGTGAGTCTGAGTATTGTTGCTGACCATGTTCATCACGTCATGGCCACAGTTCACCATCTTCTAACAGCTACTTCCTGCAGGATAAAGCTCCATGTCACGAAGTTAAAGTCGTCTCAGACTGGTTTCATCAACATGACAGTGAGTTCAGTGAACTTCAGTGACCTCCACAGTCTCCAGTAGATCAGCTTTGGGTTGTGGTAAAACAAGAGATTGGCAGCATGAATGTGCAGCTGACAAACTACCCAGTATAAGTGTGGTGTTAATAATAACCTGCTCAGTGCTCAGAGTATATGTATTATGGGGTTGAAAAACTATCCTTTTTTTCAGCCCTGTTCTGTTCTGAGAGCTTTAATCCAGCCCTCCATTTTTGCATTCTTACATTAAAAGCCGACCAGACCTTTCATCCCATAGGAACCATGGGAAGGCTTTTAATGTGAAACATCTGCTGAGGAATTGTGGGTTTCACTGACAGAGGCTTAACAGTGATTGTTTTTTTTTTTTTTTTTTTTAATGGACTGACAAGATTTAATTAGGTGAGTGAGAAAAGTATTTCCTCTAGGAATATCAAATGAGAGTGTTGAGTAAGCCATGGCTCTGGTGTACTTATGAAGTTTGTGCTGTGAAAATGAACATCACACTGATTTTATTTAGACAACAAGTAATCATGGAGGAAGTGTTGAGTTTGCAGAACAACAAACAGCAACACCAGCTGCATACTGAAATGTGATCTATGATATACAGTATACGTCCCTATATCAAGAGTGATGCTGCCATATATGTCGCCTGTAAGGGGATATATTATTATCACATATACACATCCCCTGGATACATGAAGATATAAGTTCATAACAAATGAAATACCCAGAGTAAAATTCATACATGTACACATATCAAAAAATATCTAGGAGATGATATAGTGGTGTAACATGTGACCATACATGTTGATGATATATATTTAATTATGTTTATGTTTTTTTTTGTTTGTTTTTTTGTGCAATTTTAAACACGTGTGTCTTGGATGGAGATATATTTATATAGCATATGTCTACAATATAAGCATACATACATAAACATACATATGTGTATGGGTTAGACATGCAATATATGAAATAGTTACAATTTCTATATATAAAGTTTTTATTTTATATGTACATACACTTCATATATGGAAATTCAATACATGTATTATATTTGTGGAAGGAGACTGTTAGTCATTGGTTGGCCATGTTAGTGACAGCATGAAGTCATGCAGTGGTGCCTTGAGATAAGTGCTAACATACACTTGTACTTCACCATCTTAGTTTAGCACGTTAGCATGCTAACATTTGCTAATTAGCACTAAGTACAGCCGAGGCTGATGGGAATATCATTAGTTTTGCTGGTATTTGGTCATAACAGTGAAAAGGCAGAGCAGTAGTGTTACTAGCAGTGTCTTCTGGGAACATGAATGTGTAGCTATGCTAAATTTAGTGGCAATTAGTGAAGTGGATGCTTATTAGAGATAAAGGGTTGTTTTCAATCTTCAAATGTTTTTAATAAAGGGGCTCATCGCGGTTGAGCTAAATAAGGAAACGTCCTATTGATCCAGAACTTCAAGATTATTTGCATCAGTAACAAAAGGAGTGCACAATTCAGGTGGTCTGACATGTTTACTTGAAATTTTGGAGTAAGTTATAGAAACACCACACTGTGGGAAGCTTTCACTCCTCACTGTCTGTTAATCACTCCATCCTGTCTCCGCTGATCTCAGTTTGTTTTGCCAAGGAAAAGAAAAAATCCCATGATTAAAAAAAAAAAAAAAAGAGTGAGTGTTGTTTCTTTTATATCTTGTCTTTGTAATGGAAAAGATGAGTAAAAACAGAGAGAAATGAAGGCGAGGAGGCAAAGCAATGAATAATAATCAAAAGAAACATGAGACAGAAAAGATGTCTGAGTGACCTCAGCTTCACTTTCAGACATATTTTAGATGTAAGTGGGTGCAAACTAATTAGTGCTGATCACAACTCATGACTTCCAAGAGTTTGAGGATTGCAATCGCTGCAGGGCAACTTCACACAGCTCCCAGCAGAACATCCATTATGATAAAGGTGCCTTGCAACCAAAATAGCGTCAGAGTTATTGGCCTCTCACGGTGTCCGCGGCTCTCACAGCAGCACTGATGACCCAGCACTTTGGAAAGTTGTGTCCAAAATGGATGATGAAAGGCGTCAGGACACCTACGAGTGTAGGAGGTTGACCCACAGGAGGTACGAGGCAGTCAGAAAAAATGTGCAGTGGAATGTAAAGCAGGAAAAAATGTGGCTCTCGAGGTTCACAAACATCTATATCTTCCCTTGTAGGAGGCTTTGATATTCAAAACTCAATAGGGATTTTGGGCCAGTGTGTATCACTGAGATAAGGCCTTCTTAAACCTTTTCAGCCTCAGGCCTAAATGAGATACTTATTAGACATTAAGCTTTTCAGTTTGGCTTTGGGCTTGAACATTCAAGGAATAAATTACATCCTCACTGTGCCATGGGACTTATCGAAACATACTTTCTTATGGTTTTCCAAAACTAGACTGCTGACCCATTTTTGGACCCAACCAGCTATGTAGGACTGGCTGATTGAAAGTGACTTCTGTACATGCTGCCTTGTCAAGTTCCACTCCCGCCTGTCTGCAGCACCCACTGTACCACCTTGCTGCCCACAGGGACCCTCTTTATTCTCCAGCTCCTCTTGTCCTCATCTCGCCCAGCAGCTACTAACGGAGACGTGGCTCCATTTCGGTCGGGGCACACGCACAAGTGAGCGACCGAGGTTAAAACCAGTGAATATGAGTGTTGTGACAGGGGCAGCTCAAGCTCAGCAGACTGCAGAGCTCACTGGTGCAGCTGACGGAGACGTGCCTCGAAGGGAGGCACATGCTGCCGCTTGAGGCAAAGTGATGCGTGCTTATGCGTTTGAAAAGTAACCACAGCGGCAGCAGTGACAGCGGAGCAGCCAGACACAGTTTGAGTGGAGCGACTGTCTGAAACGTGTTCATCTCTGAGAGAGACTGAGGCAGGCCAGCTGAGACCAGCACAGAGAATCTAACACAACTAATGATACAAAGAGCATCAAAATAAAGTTTTAAAGGCCCCACACAGTCTAAAGGTAGATGTCCATGTGTTTGTGATTATAAAGCAGGTCTAGGTTCTATATTAATACTGTGAAAGTATCAAAGCCTCAGTCCACAGAGAAATGCACACAGCCTGTATTCAGACACTGAGCCTTAAAACCAGCTGTCAGGACTTCTGGAACTTTGTGATGTCACAAGAAAGCTGTCACCACCCTCAGCCATGCCCCAAGCCCCGCCAACAGCCTCTCTTCTGATTGGCTGACTGACCTGTTGTTACTAGAGCTCCAGAAAGAAGCCTGAGAGAGGAGATGTAAAACTACACTGAGATGGTTTTTGGTTCTTAAAACGACAGATATATCTTCTGATGGAGATCAACACTTCAGATAAAACACAGGAGAAGATGCCTCATACAGCTGTACATACTGATGGTGGGCCTGTGAAGGTCTGCACAAGATATCACACACACACACACACACACACACACACAGACATCAGCCTCTGCCATCATGCAGTCATGTGGAAAAAAAAAGAATAAATAAACAGCTGGTTTGCAGTCTGCTGCACATCTTCAGACAGGTGTTTTATTGGAGGATAAACAGAGAGGCAATGTAAAGAATTACTTTCTCGAGAGCCAGGTGGAAGTTCAGTAATGTTAAATCACACAGGTGTCTAAATGTAAATTCTTCTTTGAACCGGTTCACAGATGAGCAGAATGTCCCGTCTTCATTTTGATCAGACTGATGAAGCCCTAAGAGACTTGTGCAGCAAGCAAAGAAAGAAAGAAACCACAGTACACCAGTGCACTGTGCAGGGTGTTCTGTTGTCTGTATGTACTAAGCTAATATGTCTGGCGGCTCAGCTAAGCACCGGACAGGCAGCTGCATTATTTCTTGGACTTTGATTACGTGTCTCCCGTGCAACACAGTGCGACATGCTGAAGGTTGGGTTAGGACCAAGAAAAGTTTGATTCTCCACATGAAAAAGAAGTTTGGTGCTCAGAAGAGGGATTACAGTCTAAAAAAGAAAGAGATCGATGGCGAGGACGAACACAGATGACTGGTGTGGCTTTTCCTCATTAGAGAGCGGTGAAAGAGGAGAAGGGACTGAGGGCAGGTATGGATGCTGCCTCGCTGCTGTGGGACAATCTCATTATCAGACAAATCCCTGTGCTGCCCATTCAAATCCATGCAACTGCACATTCCAAGTGCAGCACTGTGCAGCACCTGCAGCAACATGCTCAAGGCTAAATGCATTATTTTCTTTTTGTCCGTTTTTCATCCCTCACTGACCCTCAGCTTGCCAAACACCCACTGGATTGTCAGGAAGTATCATACCTTTTTTTAACAGTTGACACATGGAGTCCGATGATTGTCACTGTCTGGGAAAGAAAGGGAGAAATTTATTAGTAAATGAAGTCAACCTCAAACAGGAAGCTTCCTACTCACTGATCACAACTAACAGCTGCTGCTAAAGTTTCAGCCTGTTTCCATTAGTGAAGCCTTCAGCATGGATCGGCTCTCAGGTAGCAGAACTGTGGAGTTTGTTTATTACTTGTGAAGTAAAAACTGCTTCCTGTCCTCTTCTGTAAAGGAACCCTTCATATGTCCTTTAATCTGCTGCTGTATCACTTAGTGAATCCAGTCGAGACTGCCACTCTCATCAGTGATGGCCTCATTTGTCTGCTGTAATTATACTGTTGTCTCAAAATTAATATGGTAATGATTTATTGATGGTGAATGCTAAAAGTAGCAGCTCTTGACTCGATGAATTGCCGGAGCCTTGGCATGAGTTTGCAGATCTGGGCTCAGTCCGGGACGCTGAGACCGACATCAGTGGCAGGAGAGCCCCCTCCAATCTGCCTCCTGCGGGATAAAAGCCTCAGGAAATGAGGCAGCTCTTTTTACGGCATGTGAAGGAAAGCAATATGCAAATCTGTGAGTGCTAATGTGTTGCCATGGCTGGGTGTTACCGAGCCTCGGTTCTCGCCTTTTTCCAAACTCTTCCATCTCAGCGCCCTGGCCATCCTAACACCGGGCAAGTGGCAATTCTCACTTATTTGTGGGGCCCCCCGAACCCATCCAGCAGACCATGAAATGAGTTCATTTCACCACAGAGAGATGCAAATGACTGGTGCTACAATAATATCACACCCTGTCATAATCACTTATGCATTTTGAAAAGAGAGGAAATGTGTTGTTTCTGTCACTTTCTCAGTGTTGTCTCGCTCTTGAAAGGACAATGACTTTGAACGCAAATGCATGAAAGGGTTCGGCAGCATAAACACATATTGTACTCATTTCTTCCTCACTGACTTTACATGGGTTTTCATTTCACTATCAAAGGCTCTTGTGTAATGTCCACGCGGTGCTTGTTCCACTCATTTCCTCTTTTCTGAGCCGTTCCACATGATGAGCTCCTCTTTTCTCTGTCATTTCATCTGCATAAAAACCTCAATGACCTTACTATCAGATCGCCCATCATTTTAAAGGCGGCATATGATTACTGGACCAATTAATATAGAGATAAGGCTTGCAAGTTTCCATATGCCATTGAATGATCTGTTCACTGGTGAAAGACCTGAGGATCTTTTAATCTAATCACTCTCACAATAAAAGACAATTCATTAAAGATACAGTAAAGATATTTTACTCAAGATTAATACTTTTTAGTTGAAATATACTCCAAATCATATGTTAATGTGGACAGAGGCTTCTGTGACCCAGACTCATTGATCAGGGCGACATGTTAACTGTACCTGATTAGTATGCGAAAGTTAGCGATGTGATTCATGCTGCACGCAGTAGATTCAAATTTTCATGTCCTCTGACAATAGGTGCCTCGTTCACGACTAACAATGAGGTAAATCTTTGGTTTAAAACAGTTTATCTCTGGATTTTCATAGTATTCTGCTACAAAATGATCAATACAATTTATATAATTGAAACGAGTGTCAGGTTTCAACCCTAACCCCTGATGTCTGACACAACAGGCTGGTGCCTAGCTAGTGGTAGCCTCTCCATGTTTGGTCTTGAGTTGACCAGGAGTATTATCCGCAATCTTGACAGATCTCGTTTGAATTAGAGGAAATATAGCAATACAAAGGTGCAAATGGTGCACCAATGAATGAGCTCTTACCATGTTCTCTGGTAGGCTAACGTGTTCTCTGAAAATGACGCACCTTGTGCAAAGAATACATTTTCTCAATAAGCCTTGCTTTCTTACCAATCATCAGAGGAGGCCAAAGTAAAGGGGCCGGAGCTTGTCAATCAATACGTAAACAGAGGTTTCAGGCTAGTATTAGCTGCTGGGAGACGTCACTCACGGGTTAGCAAGCAGGTTGTAGGTGAAGGGCTGACAGAGTGTAACAGGGGAGGGATAGGAGAAGCCTTAAGCTAAAATCCCATTCATTAAAAAAAATTATTATGACAGAGGAAATATGTCTGTGCATCAGTGTGACCAGTTATTGGTGAGAAAATCTAGTTAAAAAGTAAGAAACATGAGTGAAGATGTACAACCCTTTCATTCCAAGCTCGTGTTGTAATAACTAAAGAACACACACGTTGTCCACTTGCATTTTTCATAATTTATCACAGCTATCAAATGTTCAAGGAGAAAAATCTGAGAGTGACTTGCAGAATTGTTATGTAAGAAATAATGCATTCAGGAACCTAAAACAGTCGTGGGAAGATAATGACAACATTATCTTTTGAAGTACATTCTGGCCATTAATAGAACAGACTTTGATTCAAGGCCAAAATAGTTTCAACTCCCATCCATTTCTTAGCAACACTAATGAAGTGGCTGCAGGGATGGCGAAGTTGTGACTTTGGTCCAGACTGAGGGAGCTCAACAAAAATGGGTAAGTGGTGGGAGTTGTTGCCATGTGCAGTTTAATGTACGGGGATTCGCACAGGATTTTTCTTTTCTTTTTTTATTATATATATATATTTTTATAATATTTCTAACTGAGACAGTTTGGTGTCAGTAGAATCACTCTGACTTGTGTATTCACTGCATAGTTTCACTTGGAGAACTGTAACTCATGAATTCACACCAATTAGAAACCATCTGTAACAGTGCTGACATCCGTGACTAAGAGACACAGTTCCAGATGGAGGAGGTTTTCATATTAGCTGTTAAACAAATACAGCAAAAAGTAGCAGCGTTTATAGGTGTTAGTCAACCATCAACCTCTGGGGCTGGAAAAAGAAGCCAACAGTGAAGATCTAAAAGCTGCAGTTCCTCTAACGCCCACTAGAGTCTGGCTCCAGCAGTGAGTCAGTCCCACAGACTCCCATGTTCAAATGTCCAACTTTACAGCAGAAAGAAACATGTTTACAGCCTGGTACAGAAACTGTTCTGCTCTCTAGAGATCATTTCCTCCTTCATGACACCTGTACGGCTGAATTTTAGAGAACTCACCTGTTCACATTTTATTAAGGATTAAACATATGTATAAGTGAGGGCACGACTGCTTTGAGTGACAGGTGGTTGAACGTATGCTTTCACAAACTGGCACGCAGCGAAGTCTCAGCTCCACATACGGCCAACCTCTTTGCCCATTTTTGGATTGGCTGGGAGGTAGGCGGAGTCAGGTACTGCCAAGATGGCAATGGCAGAGAAGCTCACTCATCAGAAACCTGTGGGTGACATCACATATCCATCTTTATTTACAGTCTATGGTGTTGGCAAAATGAACTATTTTAGATCTGAATTCTTTCAAAGTGCAGCGCCAAGACTGGGAGCAGCTGGCTGAGGGAAAAGTCTAGTAGAAATATTTATATGACATATATACATCAAAGAAGAGAGATGTGTAAATCTATTTAATCTTTTAGTATGATGAGTTATCAGTCGAGAGTTCTGCGTCACACGCCGTCCCTCAGCCACATTATGAAGCTTCCAAGGAACCAGCTCTGTGAATGGCCCTCCGTCAGGTCCTGTGCTCTGTTTGAGCAGTAAAATGACAATCATACTTGTGTGAGAAATGTCAGACACAAGTTATTAGGCTGCCAGCCTATAAATAGAAGATGGCACATTTTCACAGCCCGCATTATCATTTGCCGACAGATGCACTGGGGAGAGAGAGAACACACTGAAACAGTCCATTTAGTGGCGAGGAATAAAACTCTATTTGTTTTAATCATTAAACAAGGGGGAAGTTATTGAACTGAAATATGTGTGGTGATATTAGGTGGTGCTAAATAGCTCTGCTGCACAGTGATGAATTTCAAACAGCCAGAGGTCACACAGAGTCCAATAACAATGGATGTATAGATATGCATGGAAAATCTGCGGGGGTGGAAATGAAGGCACACTCATTATAACTCCCTTGTTTTCAGCATTTTCATCTCTGGAATTAAGGGAGGACCAGACACACATAAAAGTGGGGCAGATGAGGCTCTGTGCCTGTCTGAGCTGCAGATTTATCCTGAAAGCAGAGGAAGCCTGTCAGAGGAAAAGAAAGTTTATTAAGGTGACTCAGGAGGAAAATAACACTCTCAGCCCTCTATTTGGTGATATACCAATAATAATATAGCATAGCTCTGTTATGTTTGAGTATATGAATAAGCATACAACTGCATTTTGAAAACAAAATAAAGTCAACATATTCAACACAGATACTACAGCAAGAGGCCTTACAAGAGATCACTCTAGATTTACATAATTCAGAGATACTAGTGTTTTCATTTTATGCTCCTTTCTGCTTTTACTCCACTGACTTTCACAGGAAAATCTTCTTTACCACTTTACTAGTTAATGCCCAGATTACAGTTTCTGTCAAGAGCTGAATAGCACAATGAAAAGACTCAAATGCACACAACTCAGAGCACAGGGTTTCAATCAAAGCCACTGGTCTGAAAGGAGAACTCTGAGGCGAGGTCAAAACTGGTCGAAGTGTGTGGTGCAGTCATACGGTCAATCACACGGTAGCGCCGCCCCAATGCATCCCCTGCTTTATGGTCTATTTTTCTCTAAATGAAGCATAATTTAAAAAATGAACATCATGTTGTATGGCAGAAGACTTGAAACTAGAGGCTGAGACCATGAACTCATCAGGAAAACGTTCACGGAGGTAATAAATCAGAGAGAAGTGGAGACATTTCCACATAGACATCAATACAACCAGACTTCTGTTTACAACCAGTGGAGTCGCCCCCTGATGCTCAGTAGATAGAATGCACTGGCTTCACTCTTCAGACTCAGAGTGTACATCCACTTTTATATTCAGTCTATGGTTTTGACAAATAAGAGCCTGGCTGCTGGCCCCTTTATGAACTATGTCACAGAATTGTTTGCATTGTTGCCATGAACCTGGCATTGATATCTCTTCCTCTGAAGAGAGAGCTCAGCTCACAGGCATAGGTTTACTTTCACAAAATATCGCGATTGAAATTCTTACGAGTTGAAGAGAGCACAAAGACCAGGAGTTCAGATGTCCCAGGCAGAAGTGTTTATCACAAGCTGATGCGCTGCGGAGAAAACGATGAGCTTTACGATGACAGTAGGTGAAATGTAGTAGTGCCACACTGAAGGTGTCTGACAGTGGGTATTTATTCCCAGGTATCACATGGTTTCAACACTTCTCTAAACCTTACTCCAAATAAGTCTAAACTATATCCTAAATATATATGTTCGAAGATGTGACTGCACTGTCACGTGCTCTAAATGAATTAATGTGCATGTGTCTTGTCCTTTCCCTTACATAGCTCATCCTTGACAGGAACTGGATTTGCACAGTATTCACTACATTTTTTGGGGTTTTTTTTTTTGCTTTTCTCTTCATCCTTATCTATAAAACCTTGGTTACCCCAGCAACGGAGGATGAAAGTGTCTCTGGACATCCACTATCAGTCACAGCAGAGTCTCAGTAGTAACCCATTGTATAACACAGTGAAGGTCTTTATGGCCTGAACTCTGGGACCATAAGTGAGGCCTAGGAAAACAAGATGAACAGTGGAAGTGAGGAAAATCTGCCTCCCAAATATGAAGCGAACAATGTGAGAACGAAATTAGACCTCGCCCTTTCCCAGCAGACAGTTATTAACTCTGGAGTAACATCATTTATCATTTATTGCTAGATTCTGTGTTTATTTCTTCACTGTGTTTACATCCAGTATGACCTTATGATTATACAGAGTATATACAGCTCAGTAAATAATTATCACTCCACCACCTCTGTTGACGCTCAGGCTCTTGAGAGCGAGTCAGAGCCGGGGGCAGAGTGCAGGGACAGTGGAGCGACGTCCACCGCTGCGGTGAGTGTGATTGATGAATCAGGAGGCAGACTGTCTTCTCAGAATTTAATGGAAATCAGTCGGGATACTGAATAGGAAACATTTCAGTCAAGGTGCACCACAGAGACAGGAGAGCATCACTTATTTGAAAGCTTGATAACTCATGTCAGACCATTCCTAGGTGAACCATCTTAGGCTATGCTGACTTTCAAACTGTAAATCCATAATGCACCCTCGGTGCTTCTGGGTAGCAGTGTTACGTGAGTAAAAGATAACTGGCTAACAGCACAGTCTAGCTGTTGTTTTGTTAGGAAGGCGAGACAGGAGTGTAGAAGTGAGAGCTCAGGACCACCCACTCTGTAACCTTTATTTAAACCAAGACCCTAAAGGATACTATCTGTATCTGTCCAATAACACAACTGCGATAACACCACACCCCCTCTGTGTGTTGTGCTGTACAGTCAAATAACTATCTCGATGTACCATAACACAGCTCTGATAACACTACAGCCTCAGGCCCTGGTGATTCTTCACAGAAGTGGAGCTGATTGGAAGATGAGTGTAGTTTACTGGACATTACATGGGGGCTCGATGACATGGTAACATTAAACCATTCATTTAACAGAAAATGCAACTGCATGCAGGCATAAAGACATCAAGTGGTTATTAATAACGATGGCTCTGAAATAATCATCAAATCAATGTCTTTACTTTCAGCTTTTCAATATCTTCAAATACCTGCACTGGGGCCAAACCCCTCCTCTGGTGGAATTACAAAATGTACCCATAATGCATCACACGGCGATATAGACAGATACAAATATCAAACCACCTGTTGAAAGGCAGCAGAATACATGAAATGAGATTGACTCATGGTGAAAATGTAATGGGGGAGGACCCCAGGACCCCCGTTATAATGTCCCACCCACATTTACAATGCTTCCTACACCAGTGGACACAGGGCATGGGTTGGTTCTATTAATCCAGTCTCCTCATGCTATCAGCTGATGATCTATTTTTAATAATCCTTTTTAATAATCTTTGTAGATGATCTGTGGTAAAACCTTCTTACTCATTCACAATCACAGCGACCCCAACCCACAGCAAAATGGTTCAACATGCTAATAACAACATTTTATTGGAATAATTTCCAACACTACTACTTCGCAAAAATATATGATATTATCAAATGGACCCATGCTAACCCATCACAGACCTACAAATCACTGACCTACCCTTCCTTAGTGACACAAGCAAACACGACAACTGCTTCAAAAAACATTACAATCACCAAAACTCTGACTGCTTGGTGGAAAGTCAAGAAAATAAAAAATATGACAAACCAGCATGCGTCTCCAAAACACCCCACCTCTTAGTTAGGCGGAGTCAGGCAGTGCCAAGATGGCGATGGTGGAGCAGCTCACTCTTCAGCCACCTGTGGGTGGGGTTGCAGAGGCTACGTCCATCTTTATTTATACTCTATATTGTAGCCCTAACTATAATCCAAAAAACAATACTATAAAACTGGAAATGTAGGAAAAAGATCAACCTTTCACTACCTGGCTCCTGGTCTGTCTCTCCAGTCATTTCATCAACCATGCAGTGTAAGATCCCCGGCTCCTCATCCACTCCTCCTCCCAAACCCTGCTTCAGCCTTTCCACTCCTCAGCCTGCAAGCCATCTGATGAACCAGTCACAGCCACTCATCAGCCTGCCTGAGCCCTGCCAACATCTGCCGACATCTCCTCCACCTTAACCATTCCTAGCTCACCATCCACATCCCATCTCTCCGTGCCACTTAAGCCACTTTCTTACACTTAGTGGAAAAAAGTATTCAGTTCCTCAGGGCTAGTTGTATGTATGTGTGTGTGTATGAAAACTGCCATAGCTGACTGCTGTGATAACAGTAGTTGTATCCTGATGTTTTAGCTGTCGTGCCAATAATCTTCCAATCTTTTCACCACACAGACATTGGTTTTGAGTCAAATGAATACATATTCTGCTCTTTTTATCATACATTTGCACTGTTTAAACTTTAAACGCATCTTCCTCATATAGCTTTACAGAATGTTTCTCCAAATACTCACTTTTCAAGTATTGGTTCTTTCTCTTTGCTTTCTTTCTTTTTTCCATGAAGTTTAAACTACACAATTTTCCCCTAATAAACGCTCCGAGTGTGTCCAAAATGGTAGCTAGCCTTTCTATTGTCCCAACATTTAGTAGCATTGTTCCAATTCCAATACTAGTATCATACATTTTAAACTGCGGTCGTTAAGGGTTCTAAAATCAGTCTGTTGTTATCTGTCTTGAAAATATTCTTCCAAACAAAATCCCAGCCTTCCTCTGGGGCAGAAGATCTCCATCTCTCCCCCTTTCATGTCAACCTGAGGTTAGGGTTAGGTGGATGCATTGTCCCAGCCCTCACTGACTGTTGTGTAAAGTTTCTCCTTTTATGTATCTCGAGAACCACTCTTCATAAAACCTTCAGCGGACACTGCACTTCCCTTGGTCCTCAACAATGCACATGCAAAGTTTGAAGGCGATCAGATGAGTGGTTGTTGCAAAACTCGGGAGGCAAACAAACAGACAGAGAATTCTCAATTCATAGTTAGATTTACCATTTTTCCATGAAAACTAACATAAGCTTTTCTGGTATACAAGGTACACGGGCCGTCATTTACTGCTCTCTGAAATACAAACCCACACCTTCTCACTGGTTTGTTGTGTCAGACGACATCACCTGCTGCCCAGCAGGGAGGATGGAGGCAAACAGTCACAGTGTGGCAGGTGTCTAATAGCTTTTAAATCAAAGGTGTGGCCTGTTTCTTCACATGATTTCTCTCATTTGGAGAAAAGCAGCAGAGGAAAAATGTTCAGACCAGGCCTGAGCTCCGTGTGTGCTTTTTGTTTTGGGTGAGCACATTTTGGAGCACTGCCATGGACCCAGAGTTGACTGTGTGTTATCTTTAGCTGCACTGCAAATCATGTCAGCGCAAAGTAGCCCTTGAGACAGGCTCTGTCTGCAGGGGCGTCTCAGCGAGGTGATAAAGGTACCTGCCTCTGTTTTTGCAGGTAGGACACTAAAATTCTTAAAGCTGCATTGATCAGTATGGTATGTTATGATGTATTGGTCAGTTGTGCAGCTCCCTACACAGCATTTTAGCATTTTCCAGCTCACTGTTTTGGTCAGAAACTCTGCTCTCATCCAGCGGCAGCTGTTTCCAGACAAAACGGTGTAACCTGCTCAGCAGCAAACAGCAGACAGTAAGAGACGAGCTGTAGAGGACCATTTAGAGCCAGACATTTCCCTCAGGAGCTGATGGATCAGTTGATGCAGCTTTAACTAACCACACTCGTGCGCTGCTGTCACAAAGTGAAATCAATTGTAGCTTTTATTTTAGACTGAAATGTATCTATTTGATGCTTTTGTACAATGTGATGTTCAAATGAGGTACAGTTCACCCACCGCTGATCAACAAGCCAGGAACGCTCAGTCCAAAGTCCCACCTCATACAAAACTGCAGGAGCATGAAATATGTTCTCCCAGAGGAGCTGAGTAAATTATATTAAGTAGAAATTGGGAGGTAATGAGTGTGGTGAGACTGATCCCACCAAACAACCTCAACTGTTTCCTAAACTGTTATATTCTGCTTTCTAACGCTCTTGATGACCCGTGGAACAGCACTCCTTCTTCACTGGAAAGATGACATGATTACATGATGTATATGGTCCACCTGATCCACCACCATGTCACTACCATATTTATCTGCTTTAATAATACCAATATGGTAAAGTCAGAGGAGTAGAAGTAAAGGTAAATGCTCTGGATGTCCTGAGTCACTGTCCTTTATTCCAGACATACACGGTGACAGACAGGGTGAAAATGAGGCAACCAAGACGTGAGACTTCATATCTGAATCAGGTGTTATGCCCCATAGAAGCACAGAAGTCCCAGACTGACAATAAGTTCCACTCCAGCTCTGATGGTTCATACCGTCTGGTGTTGTATTGCTTTCCATCCTGTTGTTTCTCTGACCAATGACCTCAGCAGTGTTATTTATCTCTCTCATCTCCTCTGTGAGGTTGGATCTGCATTAAGATAAACTCCAGTGAATTATTACACTCTTATTTGACATGTATGGAGATGTAGCGACGTACTGCAGTGACAGCGTCTGGCAGTTGTTTTTTTTTTGTTTGTTTTTTTTTCTGCTGTCTCCTCTCGAAGTCAGTTTTATAATCCCTCACTCTTGAGACATGTAGCAGCAAACAAAGCAGACACTCAGTCTCGGGACAAAATTGAATTGAATTGAATCTATGAACTTATGGTCCCGGGCACCAGTGAGCTGCAGGATGCAGCAGACTCTTGGCGAGGTGAGCACAACATTCATGGAAATCTGAAATAGCTCAACTATTGGATGGATTGTGAGGAATTGGTTCAGACATTCATGTTCCCCTCAAGATGAATTGTTATAACCTTGGTGATCTTCTGACCTTTGTTATCCATCTAGTGCGATCAATAGGTCAACATTCTAATGTATCCAATACTAATCACATCCCCCTTGACCTCAGCTCTACTTTGTTTCTACTGCTAATTAGCTAAAATTAGCATGGTGCCCCTTCTGCTGTACTAACTGTAGCTGTTCATACAGACGTCCTGTTCAATGAGGGATTATTAGCGACATCTCAGGTGTGCTGACTTTCAGTTTGACCTCGAAATGAACTGGTTTAAATCATCGGGATAAACTGTTGGTTTGTTTCCAACCTGATTGACCATCTGACTCCTTGTTTTTCTCCAAGATCTCAGATGTTAGCATGGTGAGTTGGGGGCATCTTTATCCCATATGTCTGGGCCACGTTGTAGGCTATTTGCACCCTGCCCTTTCTGCCCTTTATCTGTTTGCCTCCCTCCTACTCTGTGCTCGCGCTGGATGCTGTTGTTACCAGCAGCCATTGTTCTGTCTCTCTGTTTTTGCGAACGTCCCACTGCGACAGCATGTGACCGAACTGAGAGGTGGCCATCATCGGGATAATTTTCTCAGGTTTGACAGAGCCCCTCCACAGCTGCAGAGGACACAACACAAGCATGATGAGTAAGGCTGAGTTGCACTGACCGTGACAATGATCTCCATGTGCAAAATCAACACACATTTACAGAAGGTTAACGGCAGTAAGCGAGCAGAAGGTCAAGCACAACGAGGTGGCGCCTGAGACATAATTGGTCCTCCTTAGCGCGCCATCATCATTGTGTCATGATGTGTGCAAGGCGTCTGTGCCATAACATGACTGCTGCCGCTGCGCAGAGAGGCAAACACAAGACACAGCATATAGCCTGCTCTGCCTCCTATTAGACCAAATCATATCGAATGAAGAGCAAGTCATGTTCCTTAATGAGCTACTACACAATATGATATGTTCCATATTCCCTCACTGCAGCAATGAAAGTGAGAATAACACAGTTATGAATAATAATGCCATAATTTTCATTATTAAATATGACTGTACAGCAGATCAGACACTAAAATATGAGAGCTGGCAGCTGGCAGAGAGTTGTGTGTGCTTGCTTACTGAGTGATGGTGCGTGTTTGACGGTGTGTGTGTGTGTGTGTGTGTGTGTGTGTGTGTCCGCAGTGGCTGCTGCCAGGTCGTGGAGTTGTAAGTGGGGTGGCAGTGGTGTGCATCAGCCTGAAATTCCAGAAATGGCCTCCATCCCCTCCCGAGGCCATGGTGCAGGAGTTTAAAAAGTGCTTATGCTGTAGATAAATTCAGATAAATTCAGACTGTGTGTAGGGAAGCTCATATTATTCACATCATGCAGCACATTCATTTGGGCTTCATGCAAGATGCAGTCTTTGGTCATGAGGGACAATAGCATTTAAACCATCTGCAGCAGCAATTTTGAGCCCATTTATTTATATCAGTGGTTCCCAAACTGCTGGGGCCGTGACGGTTTTGCAAACAGTAACATTTTGGTGAAAAGATATAATGATTAGAAATACATATGTAATTATACATATTTACATTCTGTTTAATTAAACTGAATGTGCTCTGAGAAGGCATTATTTGGCCTCTGTATTCTTTGGAATTTCCAAGTGGGCCATGAGTTAGAAAAGGTTGGGAACCTTGGGAATTTACGTGCACTGGAAGGGTTCCAGAGTAATTGGACACACAGCCCATAAATGTTTCATGGACACCTGTGTGTTGTCTCAGCATTAGTCCATGCAGAAAGGAGCTCAGAGTTAACTGAGAGTTGAGATTTGCAATTTATTTTGAGGTGGAGTTGAGTTAAGAGATGACCATTCAGGTGGAGTAGAAAATAATGAGGCTCTTAAATGGCAAAAATACATCGGACATGTCAGAGATAGTTGGTTTGGTAAAGCCAGCAGGTGAAACCCCCTGAAATTAAAGCTCAGACTTGGCGACTTGAATGTTGTTATTTTATTTCAAATTAAATCCTGTCCTCCTGTCCTGTCCTATACTTGTGCTCTGAACTGTATCTGTTGATTTCTTCCTCTTTAGGCCAAAGCTGAGAACACAAAACTTCCCACATCAGGCTCATAGCCACCACCTTTAATGGCTGTGTGCTGTGGCAGTATGTGCAGGGCTGGTGGTGACAAGACTCATCAGGTGAAGCTAAGTAAAAATAATGGGTCGCGTGGGTTGTGCTCGGCTACTGATATCATGAACCTCATGGCAGTTTAACAGGGTTTTACTGAGACCAGTCCAGCTCCATACAAACAAATATATTTACCCGAGGTCCTGAGGAGAAGCACTCGCTCCATCAGCTTGAAAATAATCTTCCAAACCACCACAGCATAGTGCCTAGTTCATAAAGTTTAAATCAGACAATTCTCTGTACAGTACATAAAGTAGTTGACATTAGCTCCCCCTTAGATCTATCTCCACAGGAGAGAATCACGATCGACTTGCACTGAGCCCAGGATGCAGCGACAGTGCTCCTGCAAAATAGCGTCGCAAAGGAAGCTTTGGACGTGCAGAGGTGAGCAAAGAAAACACCCCAAAAAACAGAAGAGATGTATGTCAGCTGTGTGATCGTCCCAGCCTTCTGGCCCTTTCTAGGTCGTTGTTTCCCATAGTGAAGGGGATTTTAAAAATTCCCCATAACAGGTTTATACCCACAGCTTACACCTGGTGAGTCAGACTAGCTCCGCCTCAACCAACGACAACATAAAAACTCAGCTTACATGTTATTGTAACAATAACAATTAAATACTTAATTGTATCATCACACAGACAGCAGCCATTCTGTTGCATAATGAGGACTTTTGATGCTTGATATTTGCTTTTCATTCATTTATTCATCTCTTTCAATAAACTTTCTTGCATTAAAACAGTTAGCAAAATAAATCTGGCCTTAACCCTAACCCGGTTCCATGGCCAGAATCTGGCCCATACACAGCATGACTCACTAATCTCACCTACAAAGCCATTAAAGACCAAGCTCCAACGTACCTTAAAGAGCTCATACTTCGCTATTATCCTAACCAGACACTCCGCTCTCTAAATGCAGGTCTACTTGTGGTTCCCAGAGTTTGTAACAGCAGAATGGGGGCAGAGCCTTCAGCTATCAGGCTCCTCTTCTGTGGAACCAGCTCCAAGTCTGGGTCCAGAAGGCAGACCCCCTCTCTACATTTAAGCTTTAAGCTCTCCTTTTCTCTCTTGTAGTCTCCCTTTCTGTCCTCATTCTGCCGGCATCTCTGACTCTGGATATGCCAGCACTGCTCAACACTCAACACATTACACATATCACTTATTATTATCAATTAGTATTGCTCTCATTGCTGCTGTTATTAGGGCTTGGTTGAAAATATAGATTTTCTAATTCAAATTGATCTTCATTTGCATAATCCTGTATCGATTCAGTACTTGCCTTTTACAGTCTTTGGCCTTTTCCCGTGCACGTGCAATGCTATAGCCCTGTTAGTCTCAGGCAATGAGAGCTGGGCATGTGAGAGGTAAAAACGTGACAGATGTGGTTCCGGTGAAGCGACCGGGCAAAAGGCAGATGTATGGTTGCAGTGAAGCAGTGGGCAGCTGAATTCAAATGTAGCAGAGAGAGCCTGGAAGATGACCCCTGCCCCAGCTCATAATTTCACATTTCCCAAAATAGAAATATTACAAGAGTTATTTAACTATTAATTCCCCCCTCCTGATGTGAATCTTCAGTGGGGTGAGTCTGTGAGGTACAGGATTAAAGAGGAGTTGTGATGTGCCCTCAGCCTCAACCATCGCAAAGCATCTTCCGCTGCACCTGGCGAAATGTCTCAACCACTTAATTTCCTGATTCTGACCGGGCAACATGCGAGAATCAATCTGTATGCTAAGTCTCCCTGTGCTGATCCTGAAAATGACAGCTATTATCCCGATTTACATTTTATCTCCTGCTAAAATAATGACAATAAATCACAGCAGGTGTCAGGGCTGTCAATAATTACACAGCGAACGGCCAGTGAAGGGGTTTGTCTCGGGGAGGCCTGTGATCCGCCAGCAGCCGAGTGAGGAGAGGAGGGTGACAGTGAGGGATGAGGCTCCTTCTCACACATGGGTGAACAAACGGAGCGTGCATCATAAAGACGTGATTCCAGTTTGCTTGTGCACTAATGCTGCCTCTCTGTTTGTGTGCAGAGGCTCCGGCTCCTGTTTTCCATGTCTCACTGTGCACTTCATGAAAGCAATAGATTGCATGAAAGTAATAACTGTTATTTAGGTTCACTAAGGCCATAATTTAGCCCTCATTCAGCTTTCATGGAACCATTTGTGGTGACATTTTTGAAACTACAAAGACTAATAAATGGAAATCACAAGTTGTAATTTTCCCAGTTGTTGCTTTGGATTTTTAAAAACTGGCATCTATGAAAAGAAAATAAGATTTCTCAATATCTCAGTTTCTGATGGTGTAGAAGCATAAAGCACCTGAGGCATTTAAAGGCTCCACTCTATTTCTACAGTACATTAAAACCATAGGCTCTGACAGCCATTCTTGCAATCTGAAACACAGAGAATTTGCAGCTTAAAGGAACTTGAACATTTTAGTCAAAAGTAATTGAAATTAGCTAACATTTGAAAAAAATCCATCTCAGAAAGAAATGATGAGATCTCCCGTCAGATCAAGTGCTCGTCTAATTTTCAGCCTTGTATGTCTACACAGCACTATACAGGGAGCCTAACTGCTTCTGCAGAAACGAGGAGGACTTACATGATTTACATGAAATGTGTCAGACATTTGATTTTACTTTTCCTCTTCACGTTGCAGAGACGTGTGTGGTAGCACACAACAAACGCTGCTCTTGCATCTTCCTTTAGCTGGATCATGGTAAGAATTTCAAGTGTGCTCGAGTGGAAACACGCTGCTTGTTTGTCATTTTAGTTTGGATGCAGGTGAAACAAAGGTGAAGACACATTATATATCCATACAGTATTTTCCTGTATGACAGGAAAGGCATTTAGATGGAATGTGTCATGACCCGTGGGAGTGGTGAACATACATATATTACCTGTCAGCGACCTGTCAGCCTTTCATTACATTGCCACTGCCTTGGGTTGACATATACTGTGTTTTTCTAGAAAAAGTGCTCACTAGATAAGAAAGCCTGTGATGGTTCTGTCTTTTGGACTTAAAGAACCCCCAGGTTCCTCTATGCAAATTAACATATTTTAATTAACATACAGTATTTTAATTTTTTCAGGAGAAGCTATCCTATGGTGAAAACATAGCTCTCCAGTAGAAAGCAGTATGTGTGTGTATTTATGTCACTTTATATCAATGACTTACTTAATGCATGTCCTGACATGAACATTCAGATGTATGCTGATGATGCTGTAATTTTTACAACTGCTAAAGATGGACATCTGCAATGAGCCATGTGCAGGACTGGCTTAGTACATAGTACGTCTCCTATTGAATACTAAAAAAACAGTGTGTATGATGTTCACAAAACAACCAGCAGAGGTGACACGTTCTTTAATTTACAAGATTTTAAGGAAATCAGCCAGTTTCTCACAGTTAATGCTAATTAATGTTAATCACACATTGAATGTTGTTTTACCAGCTGGTCATTTACAGGAGGAACCACACTTATATCAATAGAATCACTGTTCAGGAAAGCCATAAAAGTAACTAATTTTATGATTGCTGGAAAAATATAATTCATTGTGTTTTGAGAAATTTTAAAACTATAAATGTGCTTGTTCAGTCTTAGTCTTTAATGTATGTGTTTGGTGATTTTGTCAGATGACCTCGCAGTTATAAAATCAGGATTGGACCATAGGCGGTTCAGATATATACTGGGTTTCAAAACTTACAGAAACTTTAAATGCAAACATAGTCCTTCCCTAACCCAAACTGATAATTGTACTTCCAAAAGTTATTATTACTATTGAACTTGAAATCTCACGTTATTCTTAATTTTTCATGTGGTCAACAAATCCCATGTAAAGCCACATTCTGATTTCCATATTCTGCCATAAATATTTAAAAACACCTTGCACATAATTTTTTTTTTTTTTTAATTCCTATAACGCCTACTTACTTACTTTCTCAGTTTTTATGAAACGTTACTTTCACAGGAGGAAATGGAGCGTTTGTCGGGGACTATTTTCAGCAGCCAACTGTTTCACGTTTGGTTGTCCAGTGAGCAGTGGCGTCCTGAAACTTCAGACAGGAAGGAGAAAGGTGAAGAGAGAGATGGGGGAGAAAACAGGCAGCAAAAAATCATGAGACTGGACAGGACCAGAATTTCTGAGAGACTTACTGCTAATGCTGTCATGAAAAAGCTATGTTTCAATCCGCTCCATATTTTTGGTGTTATTGTAGTATATAGCTGTGTCGCTGGGGGTTGGTTTGGCTCTGCACATGGGATTTAGTAAAAATGGGAAAGATACAGACTATCACCCAAGAACTGATCAATATCAATGTTCTATTCAGTGACAGGATTGAATCTTGATAGGTGCATATGGGATGTTATCCCATTCTGAATCCCAGGCAGTGGTTTGACACTGAATAATTCAGATTTTGTGTGTGATTTCTCCGACACACAGGTCACATCATCCTGTCATCATCTGCAGGCATCCATGCTCTTCCTCTGTGCACGTGCACGTGACTCAGTTCACGTTGGCCTCATGCTCAGCACAGGAAGCACATCTCCCCTCCAGAAGCTCTCCAATAACTGCATTAAGTACATTTATTAAAGTGCCGTCCTCAGGCGACACTTTTCAGGAGCACGTAAGCTTATAATGAGGAACTTCTTTTAATGCAACTCAGTAGCACAGAAGTATCCTTTTTTTCCTGTGCAGAAATGATCTGACATCTACAGGATATAAGGATAAAAAGGTAAAAGGCTGTCAGGTCATGAAAGTGCTGGAGAAGAAAACAATACCAGGATCCCCGACTCATCAGCATAACCTTCAGATGTAAAGCATTCAGAGTTAAGGAGTCACAGGCAATTTTTACACTTTGCAACAATGAACTTATTTAGAATAAAAGTAGAAAAGATGAACTTGAAACAATAAAATCAAAAGAAAAAAGAGGAAAGAAAGAAAGAGCTACTGAGTCTCAGAGGGAGAGTTAAAGAGATGCTCCTGGGTATCAAAATACAGTGGGGTCTAAAAGTCTTTTAAACCCATATAAATAAATGATGTATGATGTAGGAATGTCACTTCATCAGGTTTGAACAAACATGTCACTGATTAAAATGAATTCAAATGCAACCCACAGCAGAGCATAATGCCTGAGTCAGAGATACTGTGAGCATTTAAAGTGATAGTTGGTCTTATTTGGCGTGGGACTGCACAGCACGAGCCACTTATCCACAGTCAGTGTAGTAGATTCGGCTCCTGCCTGCTCCCTCTCAGGAGCAGGCAGGAGCATCGGCACAGAAGCTGTGAGTGATGTTGATCCTGTTGCTTTTTTTTTATATGCTTCAAAAAATGTCCACCAAAAAACATAATAATAATAATTTTTGAATATTTTCACCACTTCATGACTCAAACTGATCTGCAGCACAATACAGTGCATGTTGAAGTGCACTTATAAGTAAGTAAAGGGCTGATGGATAAAACAGTTAATAATTCAAAATATAGAGTACAATTACACTCTGGATAAGTACGTCATACAACCCCACGTCAGAGAACTGAACATGTGTTGTCAGCTTTGAGTCTTTATATTGTCCTGCGCGGTGTCACGCAGCATCACTGTGTCTTCAGGAGGCGTCAGGTTGCACAGCACAGGTGATGTAACCTCACTGGTCCTCTGCTCCTCACCTGGGTTGTAGCAGCAGGTGAGTCCTCAGCTTTGCTGTGGTTGCTGTGTGAGTAAGGCCGGGGGCCACATGGTCGAGGAGTGTCTTTGTTTTTATTTTGGCCCCCCATCTAAAGTTCGGACGTGGAGCCTATTTTCATGCGCGAGGTGCACAAGTTCACAAAACATTAGGTGAAGGGCAAACTAAACAGAGGCTAAATGAAGCTGTCCACAAACAACCTGATCTCTGATTATTATACTATGTAAAAAAATACTTCTACACACTTGCTCCTCAGATGATTCAGTTTCATGACCATCTGATCTCTGATCTCTACTGTCCTCCATTTTTCTGCCGGATAAACAGGGATGGAACCTGAATCTGAGTGGCAGAGGCATACAACCGTGAGGCGGTGATTCTAGTTGATTAGTTTAGGTTAGGTCAATGTGCTGTGCTTACAGACTGTGAATATTGACTTTGAACAGGTCATTTTATTTTTTCCCACATTCAAACAAAAGTTTCAAAATCATTTCTCAATAAAGTGACACTTCTACAACCTTTTGAGTTGCGGTTGAAGTTCTGTGTGTATAATTACACACAGTCTATGACTTTGAAAAGCACTGGAGATCTCCTTCATCTCTCTCACTCTTAACCAGCTTTAAAAAAAAAAAAGTCTAATTCTCAGGAGAGCAGCTACCAAGGTCAAACCTCCAGCCTGCTCCATCCACTTTTGCCAAAAAAAATAAATAAATCAGCTGTCCACACACAAACACACACACACTCCCACACCCGAACCCTCCCAGGTGAGTGTCAGACTCTGCTAGCATGTCACAAGAAGCAACATAAATCAGCTCGGCCTCATATCTCCTCAGTCCTTGGTCTAGATTAACAGGTGCAGCCAAGCAAGTAGTTTCTGCTCCAAATGAATAAAAAGGGGAACACTGGGAGTGTTTAACAGTGATTACCTGGAGAATTTGTAAAACAGAACAACAAGGAAGTTAAAGAAAAAAAACCCATAAAATAAAAAGAGATAAAGAAATTCACAGGATTGTCCTGAAGAGAGCTGGTTATCTGATCTGGACATCGAGGTGAGTGTTACATAGGTTCCCTGAAGTTTCCCAGTTTTAACCAGAAAAGACTAAACAATAAATCCCAGTCTCCGAGACTGAACAGGCGAAAAGCCCACCGAAGAAGCTGACAGAATAAAGAGAGGTAGTTTTTGGTGTTTAACTGGCTACAGGATGAACCAAACCCCGCAGTAATGTGTGTGATGACAAAAGCTCATCAGGGCCCAGGAAATGTGCTGTTCCTTCTATAAAGGAATCAACCAGCCCTGAAATGGGAGTGTGCAGGAGTACCAGGTCCAGTGGTGCTACAGGTGCCAAACAAGAACTTGAAGGGACTTTGAATGGGCGAATGGGGCCTCCATCATACCTTTGGATGTGTGCCCTGACCTTCTGGCAGATGTCTCCAACCCAATAGCAGCCCCTGGGCCACAACTGAACAACTTCCGGTAGGTTCGCCTTGACTAGTACCTAGCAGCTGACTTCGAGCTGCTACACGTACGATCAGGTGCAATTCAGTGAAGTACCAGAGACTCAGATCAGCTGGAGGATGGAGTGCTGTGGCTGGTGCTGTGAGCGGTTTTGGTCTGGTACCTTCAACCATTCAACACAAGTCGTCCAACCTGAACAACCATATGAACAACCCTCTGATACGACCCATAGGAATGTCTGCTGGAAGAGTGCCCCTATGGCGGCAGGTGTACTGGACTTTGGTTGTCATGGTTGCAATACCAAATCCGCACAAGTAGCATACAGAACCTTCATTGCCAAGGTTACAATTATAAAAACGGTCATGGCTTGGTCAGGTTTAGGCACAAAAAGATCTTGGCTTGAGTACTTCCTTAAGATTTGACGATTATTGTTATCATGGTTACAATAAGAATATACACCGGCTAACACCGGCTTTGTCGCTTTATGTACTACAGATTTTTCCCTTTGCTCCTG
Organism: Trachinotus anak; assembly: GCF_046630095.1. Taxonomy (NCBI): domain Eukaryota; kingdom Metazoa; phylum Chordata; class Actinopteri; order Carangiformes; family Carangidae; genus Trachinotus; species Trachinotus anak. The sequence continues at coordinate 13,995,120 of NW_027273877.1, forward strand.
TCATAACTACTACATGTTGCACAGCACAACCTAATCATGAGTCATAGTAACCTGCTGCACCGACGACAGATGGCTTGTTTTTTACAGGACGGTGTCATTCAACACCTTAAAGGTGCGTCTACACAGAAAGTGTTTCAGTCGGCTTAAGAAGATTCAATCCAACTGACTACTCAGGCCAGGACACATAATGGCTCACCTTCTTTTTTAATTTGAGCCATATTCACGTCACCTGAAGCATATTTCTACACTACAAGTCTATTTTTCTGCGTCTTAACCACATAAGTACAATGACTGTGTTTTACACACTCAGCGCTAACATGCTAACATGCTACTCTTGCGACGCCTTCTGCGTAGAAACAGTTTCAGATCTCTGTCCTGCATGGCAACTGTTACCATGTGACCGAAGACTCGCAGTTAGGTCACATGGCACCTGAGCCACTGAAGAAGGAAGAAGACTGTTGAGACTTGGTTGAAAGCTCTGCAGAATTAGTAACTGAACCTTTTTTTTTCCACATACTGATTCCAGAGGTAAAAAATGAACCCTCATGAATAATATTAGTACTCACTGTATACTAATAGTACCGTGGTGATTGCAGCAGTAACAGCAGTACAAGTAGCAGTAGAATTATGATTTGATATTATTCCCTATTAAAAATTGTATTCCAGCAGATAACAGCACATTACCACTGTAGTTTTCCATGATAACGCCAGCTGAGCAGACTCGTCAGTGCTCTTCCCACTCGGTCTCAGTAACATCAAAGCATCACATTAACAGTGCTGTGTGTCCTGTGTTCTGACACTGTGACGGGGCTGAGATGGAGCTTATCTGGGTGGAGCGAGGGGCTCTCCGTCAGCCCTCTGCAGCACCGTGTGCAGGGGCAGAACAGGCTTTCCTCTGATTGGCTCAGTGTTAACAGCACTGCTTCTCACAGCTGGTAGACAGATTTAACCTCATGCCCACACTGAGCTGTGTTATTGATATGGCCTCAGCTGACCCTGCTCTGTAGTAAGGATATTAGTCAGTCACCTGCTCATAACACATACATAAAGTATAGAATCTAAGATCAAACTTTCACTTATATAATCATTAAATAGATTATTTTTACATTACAATAAAAGATGAGATTTTATTGATCCTTTGGTGAGATTCACAACCTACACAGCGATATAGAAAGTAATTACAACAAGCTGCTCCTTTGTCAGATACAACATGAAAGTTACGTGCACATCAGTGCATTGATAATTATAATAGAATCATATAATTATACATTATTATTCTGTATTATCCTTAGAGTACTTCTGCAGTGTGAGATTGTTACTCTTCCCTCACTAAGAGATTTGAGCACGTCTCCCACCGCTGCCTCCGGATTGTGATTTTTATCATTCAAGCAGATGCAGCTGAAAATTGGCACAGCAACGGGGTGAAAACTCCGACAGGCTGTGGATACGTGGATACGTTCTTGAGGCAAATTGAGGCATGATGCAGCAAAACACACAACACCTCGAGTGATTTGAATGACTGAGGCGCCTCTACCTGTGCCCAGTCATGACGTCTATAGCCCAGCTGCTTCCACATCTCCAGACTGCAGTAACCAGACGCAGTTAGCAGTTGCATGCCTCCTCCTCACCTCCCACAGACAACCTTCTAAGGCGGTTGTTATCCAGACAGCACTCGAGCCATGTTCAGACGCACACCCTCACAGCTCGGCACAGTAACAAAGCCCAGGGTCCTCCCCAGGGCCCTACGCAGACTTTGTGCTCATCAGGGTGCCCCCACACAGCAGCCATCTGGAGTGGGAGCTTCCCGCCCTCACTGACTTGCACTGATCCCTCTGTCAGACTGGGAGAAGCAAAAAACAAATGGCGAATTTTTAATTTGAGCTTTCCAATTTCATACGCAGCTGTTTTGGAAGTCACTTCGGAGGAGAGTTACGACCGCTGTTTGCTTGCGAGTTGCTGAGGCGGCATGATGTGCCGTCGTTGTCAGCAGTTTGTGGATTGCCGATCTTTTGTGTGAACGCGAGGACAAAGCATAAATAGATTTAAAAACAAAGTTAAAAGAAATTGCTCTTACCATCCTCTCACAGTTCCAGAGCTGTAGATTTATTGAATGGCTGTAAGTATATAAGAAGCTTAGCGAGGCAGATGCTTAATAATGTTGGATTCTTAATTTGACTTTTATTGCCCTTTTTCTCCAACATATCCAGAATGTCCATACTGTATAAATACAGACTTCAGGCTGGAAACTGAGTTTTGAAAGACAAAAAAAGTCTCAGTGTATTTTATTGAGACACAGCTATAGATCTACAGTTCCCAAAGTTATGCAGAATACTGTTAACCTCCAGCATGAATCAGAAATGAGATTACAGACTAAGTGGCCCAGAGCTGTCTCACTAATTTAATTATAAAACAAAGCAATCATCTCTAACTTTGAGAACACTGTGAGGTTCATCTTTCCTTCATCAGGGTGGTGTCTGAGTTTGTTTCCTTGCATACAGTCCATCAATCTGTCACGGCACATCTAAAAATAACCACTGACAGGGCCAGATTAACCAGCTAAAGAGCTCAGGGGCAAGATTGAGCTATGGGCCCCCATTGTTTATATGTATAGTTGGTTGAAAATTCACCCCCCGTACAGTTGTCAGCTCTAGAGACCAGAACAGTTTCTGTACCAGGCTGTAAACATGTTTCTTTCTGCTGTAAAGTTGGACATTTGAACATGGGAGTCTGTGGGGACTGACTCACTGCTGGAGCCAGACTCTAGTGGTCATTAGAGGAACTGCAGCTTTTGGCACGCTTGGGAATGACTTGTGCAAAAGTCTTTTTAGGCCAGTTGCTCTGACATACATCATTTCCTGAATCTCTACAACTGAGGTGGACAGTGCAATGTTAGCATGACCTATAGCACCTTAAAGGCCACAGGTATGGGAAACATGCCAGGTTTACACAAATCAGAATTAGCCTTCAAAGTGCCAACTGTAGAAAACATTCATAGAAGCAGCTTCAATACATATAATTCATATTTTAGACAAGAGACTGGATTATTTATGGACATGAAATATGCTCTAAGAGGTTAACTCTTTTTTTACATCCTATATGTATGTTAACTGCATGCTGCATTAAACTTTGTCTTTTTTTCCAACAGAATCTTCCTTTCCTGTTTAGACAAATTGGAGATTGCTCTCTTAACAGCATTAATCATGCATTAATGTCATTTGCTTTTAGCCCCATCAGGTGCCTCAGGACTGAACCCACTTCTATGTTAAACTGCATCTATAATCAAGGACTCATGAATACACATAGGGCCTTCTGATTATACCTCTGAAGATGTAAACAAGTATAATTAACGTTGCGATTATCAACTTTAGAGGAATTAATTACTTTTGATGTGTGAACATCTTAAGGAGCTCCCCTCAGTTTAAGAGCTTGTTAAGAAACTCCACGAAGCTGCATCCTGTGTGCTAGGCAGCACAGATCTGAGCACAGCTCCCTGGAACAGTGGATAACATGATGAAGTGTGGCTTTGCTGGCACAAAACAAGAGAACAAGAGCCACAGTCATAAATGAATGAGGTAATGATATGCCAATAATCAGATAATCCCATCATTCAGTCATTATCATTGATCAATACTGGGCGTCTGTATTCAGATTTAACACAGGCACAGCTTGTTGTAACACTCACTGAATGCTTTGGACCCCAGTGCAGATCACAGACTTGAGAAGTACTGGTTGGAGAAAAAAAAGGTTTTATCGCAATCAGGAGAATCAGAGGCAAGGTTTGTTGCCACCAGGGTTTTGATGATTGGGGGGGGGGGTCATCAGGGTTGGAGGTGGAGCTGGCAGGTGGGTTTGGCTGGAGTCGGGGTGTTGAACGGGAGTGGACTTGTGTGGAGGACAGATGGGGAAGGAAACTGAACACTGACAGCTGTTGTTCTGAACCTAGGACACAAGGAAACCCAGAACTACTACAAATGCACAAAGAACCGTGAAACTAGAAGTTGGCCTTGATGTGAGCACCACATAGACTGAGTGGTCCGGTGAAGTGGAGAGCCGCTGGTTAAATACTGCAGCAGTGGGGAGCCTTGGTTATGGATGAACCTCAGGTGGGCAGGTGGATGGATGGAAGCAGGAAGTAGGACACACACACACACACACACACATATACTCACAGGGTGGGTGGTGTAATGAAAAGTCAAAGGAGGAACGTGAATGTCTGAAACAGAGTTCATGACAATCCATCCAACGGCTGCTGAGACATTTCACTCAAAACCACAAATGTCAACCTCATGGTGGCTCCAGAAGAAAAGTCGAGGGATCACCAAAGTCATTAAGAATCATCCTCTACAAATCATCTTTCACTGTATAAGTGAAAATCTTGACCTGCTGGAGGTGCTATGATTCTCATCCTCTTTGGACCATGAATGTCTCGACAACATTTCATGGTGATCCATCTGATAAATAATAAGATAGAGTAAGATATTTCAGTCTGGACCGAAGTGGTGGACTAATCACTCCATAGCCAGTATGGAAAAGAAGAATGATAACAACCAACCCATAACAAGATTAATAGAAATATGGCTTGTGTGTGTTGCACTGGAACCTATCCTTTAGGCAGGGGGTCTTTCCCAAATTTCCATCACTGTGATCAATAAGATTATACACAGTAAGAGTCTGTTTTCATGTTAAAAACTCAGTTCAGCACTGAGCAAAATGCCCCAGAATCCGGGGATGTAGTTGCCCAGATATTTCAAACTCTGACATCTGGACTGGACATGCTCCAATCATGTTTATGAGCAAACAAGCCAGTCATTAACACAGACTGTTAATAAAGATGGATGTAGCCAAAAATGGGCAAAGAGGTGGGGTGTGTGTGGAGCCAATCTGGTTGCTGGTTTGCAGCAATCACTCACCTGTGACTGGAATTGGCATGCCCCTATTAATTATGCATAACTTTAAGCTTAAAATGGGTGGGTATCATGAAGGAGGAAATTAGCTACAGAGACCAAAGCTGTGATTTTAGGTAGCATGTCAGCGTGATGTCCCCCTTCTCCTTGAACATAGATGTTGGCTGGGTTACTAACTGATAACTGTCTAAATATGAGGCTGTCTAAGGATCTGAGGTTACACTGTGGTGAAATCTGAGAAGAAGCAGCTCTCACAACCTGGCAGCAAAACTAGACAAAGTCCATTTTAGGAGTAGAAATGTTGATGATGTGTCGAAGACCTCTACGATCAGCGAGGTGAGAGCTCGTATATCAGGGTCAAATGTAAAGACATTAAATACTGCTACAGAAATTACACTAAATAATGGTGTAAAATATCCTCATTCCTTCAGACACCCATGTCATTGGAGTTTTCTCTGGGCAATAAATCACAGAGGAACAGCCTCGAGTGAAGAGACCTGTTCTTTAGGACAATCTACAGTTGAGACTTTCGGGGGGGTTCACAGCCGAGGAGAAACTTAGCTCTTTGCAGTTTCGAGACGTTCAGTCACTTGAACACAAGGGCTCGTTCCAGGCAAACAAAGCTGATTTTGTGCTCAAACCTCAAGCGGCTCCTTGAAGGTTACGGCTAATTGGGACTATTTATCAACACACTCCAGCAAATAGTGACAAGTACATGCTCTTTTCCCTGTTTCTCATTACCACTATCAGTAATGAGGAGGGAATGTATCTTTAGATTTACATACCGGGGGGGGGGGTGTTGGTCAGTAATGGAATGAATAATTTGGTATTCTTTGGAGAATTTTTCCTTGCAGGACAAAGGTGGACTGAAGTGATAGTGAGTCCTACTCATCACTCCAGGTAAGAGAACTGCACCCAGTTTTAGGGAGTGTAGACATTTGTTTAAATAATTACAACATTAAATAATCAGATGAATCTTTTCAATCCAAATATATCCAAGTTGTGTTATTGTGCTGTAATATAACACAGCGTAATGTGTTCAAACCAAAGGAAGAGTGAGTCACATTCGTGGCTCTGCCCTGTTTGTGTTGACTTGTGGGAAATAAGATACTTATCGTTCCAAATCATATTGGGGAGTAAAATCTGCAGGAATGAGAGAAAGATGACCAGCCATACAGAAGCAGGATGAACTAATATTTCATCATAATAAGTTAAGAAAAAAAAGCTAGGATTATTTAAAATGTTATGTTTGCATTGTAAGGAAGCCCCGAGAGGCATGTTATTTATTTCTGTCTTTTTTTATTTTAATGTGTGCTAAAATACTTGCAGGGCTTGCATAGTGTTGCTGTTCAGTCACGAGTGCCTTACCTGAAATCACAGGTGATCCTATTAACCACACCCAGGAAGTTTTATAACGCCACCCTTTTGACCTGCAAAGCCCTTTCCCTCCAAACCACTGAGAACAAAGGGAACCACTGTGAGCTGACTTTTCAAACCTCATGTCATTTAAGTTAATATTATAGCAATTATCTGGTTAGCATTTTATTGTTGCATAGCCTTCAAGTGTTTATTTCTATCATGTTGCATTAGATTCATATGTTTAATACCATGAAGCGAAGGAAACACAGAGATGGTTGATGCACCAATGATTCCATTTTTTTTTCTTGCACTAATGATCATCTTCATTTTTTTAACGAATGCAATATTAAGTTGAAAGTTTAGCTAGCTCATTAAATTCACTCACTACTCGTGTAAACAAGGACAGCTACATTTGTAGCGAGCAATTAAGTCTTTATAAGTAAAATCCAAGTAAAAGGGCAAATCATTCAGGTATTTCACTGTTGCAATGATTGTTGTTATATGAATATATTTTCCTCTAATAACATTTTAATTGCTTTTTTGCAGCTAAGAAACAAGTGATTTTATTGTGAACTTTTATTGGAATCACTTGATTAAAAATGCGAAACACAGAGTTCAGCATCATCCCTGACGGCTTCTAAAGGCCTGTCTTTGATACCATTCCAATAGGACAAAATGAGCTTTTTATGAAAGGCCTGAAAGCTGTGGTGACCTTGTGTAACTGTACAATGACACTTGTGAACAGAGGCAGATTGTGATAGGAGCAGGATTTGAGCAGAAAGCAGACAACTCTTATCTGGTAATTATGCCACATTTCATTCCATTTGGTATCTGAGCTGAAACAAATAAAGGCTGCGTTTCATCCTGAATCCAAATGTGACATACAGTCTGCACTCCAGGCAACACCGAAACTGTCACAAGACGAGCAGGAGGGAATATCTCACCACAGGATTATTCCAGCTCTTTTCTTTGCTCGGAGATTACCGGTGCCAGGTTGATTTAATCATCCATATTAACAGAGCTAATTAAAATTTCTGCACCCATGATGGCGAGAAGGCCCAAAGAATAGAATTACCTTGAGACGCCATTCGTCCTCCAGGCCATTGGTATGCAGAGAGTGTGCAACTTCTCAGCACGCTTGACAAGTCTTATCTCCAGCAGTCGTCCACAGGTGTTCCCTGTCACAGGAGTGTGATCAAAATGCTGTGCAGAGGCTGAGCTGCAGCCAAACGCTGTTTACCCATCAGATTACAGGCAGGTTGTTGGGACCCTGGAAGTAAAGCATCACCACATGCAACTTCACTCTTAATAATGGTAATAGCAGCCAGCAGCTACAAGCTAACATTTTCATTATAAAAGCCCTCAGAGCCTGCAGTCTACTTTAGCAAAAACAACAGGAACTTGGATGTTTAGTATGTGTTTTAAACTCTATATAATGTGTGCAAGACGACTCTGTTCTACACAGAGTAGAAACTGGCCCTGCACTAATCAAGACTAAAATACAAAAGCTCCTACAGGCTGCAGATTTCACAATGTTCAGATCATTTGGCTGCTCTCAGAGGGGAGGAGATAAATGTGTGAAGATTGTTCTGAGATTGGCACCAAAGCAAACACTCTAACCCTGTACAATATCTTTAACTCTGTGACCATGTGACCTTCCCCTCCCAGATTGTTGGACAGTTTGATCAGCAGCTGTTTTTAAAGAATGATTCTGATTTACTTCTTTACTACTCTATTTACTTCAACTGGGGTTTTATTGTAGGGGATCATTTCAGTGTTGAGCACTCGGCATGGTCCACACACCAACCTGAGGCAAACCAGACTAATGTTTGGGGCTCCAAAGGGGAAAAAGGGCCCCAGATGGCTCCTCATATTGGCACATTTTGTAATCACAACTATAAAGCCCCTTAGATCTCCCATAAAGACAACTGCTGTTGCCCCAAAACGCCCCCAAGTGGGGTCCCTGATGAGCGTACTGTAGCTACCCTCTACCCATTTAGGACATTCAGGGAACACGTGTAAAATATATACTGATAGTCTGCACATGAGGTGTTTAGGGGACATCTGTAAATTGTCACATCTGCCTCTAGTCTGCGTGTGGTGGGGGGGGCTCTTTGACGGGCTTCACTGTGTGCACCGACTCCTCTGCGGCTGTGTGCACACTCCTCACAGCTAGCATTGTGTCTACACTCTATACATGAGCTGCACTGTCAACTAAAACATGTCAGCTATCGCTTTGTGTTGTGTTTGTGTTTGTATTGTGTATTGGAAGGAGACAAAAGAGGAAGCCACTGGACTGGGCTTCCCACAGCGCACATAAAATGATAAAGGTTGGAGGTTGAAGTTGTCCCACCTGAACAGGTGGAACAAGCGAGTGAGGGAGATATCAATCAAATGTGGTGGAAGAGAAGAGGTGCAATCAAGAAAAGTGACATCACCTGTGGAGGAGGTGAAGTGTTCAGGTGATTGTGCATGTTAGTCCTGTTAGCAAGTAAATGCATTACTGATTATTATTGTGACCGACTGCTGAGGTAGTTAGTTTTACATGAGATAATCTTATCACAGGGGGTCCAGACCATGGCGTCTGCATCTGCTAAATGTGTCAAAAACTATGAATGTTAAAAAAAGGTCTTTTGACTTGTGCCCATACAGGAATTCTGAGAGGTGCTTAAAGATGTGATTATACAATGAGCACATAAGATGGCATATCAGAGCACTGGAGATTTGCATCACAATTTTCTTGTTCCTCAAAGCACTTTGCATTTGAGGGGCCGTTGTGATGGAGTCACTTCCTCCACCCCCGGACGTGAGCAGCAGCCACCTGCTGTCAGGCGACGGAGGTCACGGGTGCACAATTCACAGCAGTTCCAGCTGGAATGAGTTGCTGTTTCAGCATCAGTGGCAGATTGACGTGGCTTTTCTCTCGCTGTCTCTGCACTGTCGAGACAGTCTGACTGAACACACCTGCTTTTTGGATGTTTGCTGTGTGTGAGACTTCATCTTGAGTGGTGATGACTCTGCTAGCCACAGCTTTACATGAGTTGCAATATGATCCTATTTGAATCATCAGTTCCTGATGTCTTTTCATGAATATGTTTTTTTAGAAGGAAGCGGTGATCCAGGTTTGTGTGCCTACAACCCTGGGCACTGTTCCTCTCTACCTTCAGGTTAGACTAAATAACCAGCTCAGCTGCTTTATGGATTCCATCCTAATATCAGACATGTTTTAATCACTGAAAAAAATCATTGATGGGGAAGTAATAGCACCATCATAACTTCCTCCTTCCTCCTCCCATAATGCCAATGACAGATGTGGAGGTCTGTGTAAATTTTGTCAAGTGAAATCCATTATAATTATATATTAGCAAATAAGAACAGAAGTTATCTCAGGGCATTTTTCATATAGAGCAGGACTAGACCATTTTTTAGTTTATTTCTTCATTTGATGGGGACAATGCAATTTACTATAGTTCCACTAATATTCTGCACAGAGTTATAGCTATTGCTGATTCTCGACTCCTGTCCCTAGTTGGGCTGTGATGTATAGTCTAAGAAGAGATAGCACAATTGATAATATCATACAGTTAGCTAAAATACACAGATGTACAGTCTAAAAGGAGTGTTCTTTATAATATTTACTGAGCAGATGTTGGGTTGGCCATCTGGGAGGGAGAGGAGGGGGAGAGAGAGCTAGAGAGAGAGCAGGAGGAAAGAGAACGTAGCACAATGTGGGTTCTACAGAGAGATGTACAGTAATAATAATGATGATAATAATAATAAGAAGAAGACAAATAATAAGACTAGTGATAAGAGTAATAATTATGATTGTAGCAGTGGGTGTTGAGCGGGATCGTGGATTTGCAATCACAGATACAGACTCTACAGCCCTGGAGGCAGAAAGACCTGCAGAAAGTGACAGGAAGAGAGTCGAGAAAGCACTTTGGTGCAAAACCTGGCACAAAAACAGGGTAGTGCATGCTCCAATGGAAATAATGGCCTTACTGTGCACAGTGTCACACAATATTTGGCCTAAGGCCATTTACTGGGAGGTGAAACTGAAAGTAAACGTACTTGAAATTGTCAGAGAGTTTGGAAAACCTAGTTGAGTCCTGATGAATGATTGGGTTTCAGGTTGTTTTCATGTAGTTTTGTTATGTAACACTTTGTGCTTGGGTTAGGTCCAGATTTCAGTCTTTTCAAATGATATGTATGAAGAACTGACTGTGCCTGTGCATGTCATAGGCAGTGGCAAGAGGGAATAACGAAACATACTATAACCAATGCATTGCATAAGCCTGTTGAGCATATAATCATTAGAAAATAAATGAAATAAAGCAAAATATATTGGTTCATGTCCCAATTTGGGTTGGAAATTCAGATTCGACACTTCCACTCAGGTTCAGCCAGGTTGGGTCTTAAAGATGTAGGTCCAGGTCTCAGTTTGAAACCACCATTGTGAGGACATCTTAGCATTGTGAGGACATCTTGGCTGGTCTTCACACCTTCAAAGGGCTTTTTGAGGGTTAACACTTGGTTTTAGAGTTAGAATTGTTCAGGTTATGTTTAGCGTAAGGGGCTAGGGAATGTGTTTACTGAAAATTACTGAAAAAAACTCACTACAAAAATCCAAAACGAAGGCAAATTGGAGCAAAAACAGAAACTCCAAGAACACTCGCAACACGAGAGACAGACAAACTGACAAAGACAAGTGGGAGCACAGAGACAAAGGCTGCGGTCAAAAAATCTTTTTTTTGCTTAGGAATGTTCCTAACGGGGTGAAGTGACCCAGAAGTATTTAAGTGGCAGCTGTAGAATTCTCGAAAGGATAAGGACGGAGCTTCAGTGCTCCTTTAGCATGGGAAACACTGACCTTCATTTACAGAAGGAAAGGAGAAAATTCAGTCCCACAATTCCTGGCAACATTTAAAGCAATACACCTATAGATGTATTGAACTCACCATTGTAGTTTGACCCTGGCAGACCCACATTAATATAGAAACATCAGAGCATGAGACAATCAAAAACTTATGGAAATCCTTGTCTGAGCTCCATAAATATCGATTTATTCTTTGTAAATTTGTCCTGATTTCTAGTTAACAACATCATCATTACAAAATACTATTTAATATACATAATTATATACATAAATGTCATTTTACTAAATCCCCTCCCACTGTGTAAAGCACAAAAAAATAATTTTCTCTACTTAGCAAACTGTAGCTATACTTGCTATACTGAATATAATTTCTGACCTCTTGCTCAGGTCCTTATTCTTATTTAAGTATTTTAATGGATCAATTTTCTCTTATCTTATTTCAACATTTCAGTCCTGTTTGTTTTTGTGGTCAGGAAATGAGCATTTATCATCCATGTGGTATAAATAAAGTTGGCTAAAAAAAAGCCTTGTGCAAATCAGTCGGATTCTCTCTGCATCTTTATGAATTCTTCTTTACATCTTTCCTTGACCTCATGATGTTTTCTATTGAAGTGAAGGAAAAGTGGTTTGGAAAAGAGATCATAAAGTAAAACCAACAGGAGACACAGAAGGAATGCTACTTCAAAATAAAACAGTAAATGACACATAAAGCGTCCATCAGGGAAAACTAATTTGTGAGGACGTGAGTGTCCTCGCAGCATACAACCTGTCTACAAACCTGTTTTATAGTTGTGTCCATCACAGTTGCAGATTCTCCAGATCTCAATAATAAAGTTTGTGGGTATAAATATCATCATAACTGTTAGAAATGATGATTTAAACCACAAACACAGGAGCCAGATAGTGAGAAATGATCTCCTCAGTGTTTCAGCTGTTTCACCACGGGAAGCTTTTCTCTAAATTGTGCAGTGATTCATGCTTTCTCAGACAATAGAAACAATACCAATCAAATGCTGGAACCGCTTTTGGGCATTTTCACTTAAATGTTTTTGGCTAGGTCTTGAGTCGAGTTCGTAGCGTGAGAAGAATGAATGTTATTTTCTAAAACACCCTTTGGTTATTCCATTTGTCAGGCTTTCAGCTGCATGCTGGAAATGTTGTTGAGCTCTGTTTGATCCGGCAGCCAGCTGGTAGACACTGACAAAGGACTGTTGGAGCTGATTACCTTCAAACTGGCATGTCAAGCCAGACCCTCCAAATCAGAGAAAATATATTTCATAGCAGGGTCTGTCAGAATTAGCTGAAGATGTGTTACCAGACAGAAAAAACTCCTTTGGCTCAGTTGTGTATCTTTAAAGTTGACAGATTAGCTGTTTTTTTCTTCAATCAAAGGCATATGGCTCCTTGAGGTTCTTGGAGTTTTTATCTCTGATAAAGGTATAATATGCTTGTGGCCGACTGTGTGCCAGAGATAGAAATATAAAAGAAAACAGTTTAATAGGCCATTTTTCTTTGCTTTCTTGATGTGTCCTTGTAAAGGGACCATTAAATTGTCATCAGAGACAAATTACAATACTGATAAACTGAGCATGTTTGTTGATCCAACTGATCTCACTGAGACATAAAGGAAGCTAGAAGGCATAAGGTTTCTCTGTAATAGCCAAACCAGCATCAGATAACATCACATACCACCATTAAGGTGAGATGGATCTATAATAGAGTGCACTCTGTTCCACATTAGCACACTGTCTTGCCTTGATGTCGTCCCTTCAGCGAGCCCTCTAGTGATTATATTTGAGATGTAAAAAAAAAAAAAGTCAGCGGGGGTAAAAACTCCAAGGAATTGACCGAAGGTGAAGTTAAACATTTCTCAAAACCAATAAAAATTCAGCGTACAGGTAGGTGATGGATAAACAGGCAGAACAAGGCAGGCAGGTGGGCAGGCTGGCAGGCAGGGACAAACAATAAGAGTCTATTCATGAGGAACACAAGGGAACAAAAACAGCCAAACTGACCAGGAGTGAGGCGAACACAGAGGGTAAATGGGAATATATGAAACTAATTGGGGCGGGGGACACAAGGGCAGGAAGTAAAACAACTACAGACACATAAGCTTAAGCAATTTCAAAATAAAACAGTCCAACCAGGAACTAACATTGAGGGGCAGATCATGACACGAGCAGTTACAGGAAAAGTGGAGACAGAGAAAAATTATGGGATGCAGTAAAGGGTTCAGCCGACTGGGACTCAGCATGGCCACGTGGTATGTACCCAAACCACTTGGCCATTGGATAGCATCAAGGTTTTTATAAAGTTACTAGCACTCTTACTGGCAACACTCTGCCTGGATTCTCAGTGGGTTCGTGCATGTGGAGAAGTGCATTTTCACAAAAACTGCAACAATTCATAACCCGGGAACAATACTCATTTTCTAGGACAGTCGCTCAAAAAAGAGAAAAATCCTGGGAAAACCAGGACGGGTGGCAACTGCACTGCCTGAGTAAGCTGTTGATTCACTATTCAGGTTCACAACAGACAATTCTCATCATTATGTTCAACCAGAGAAAAAATTAACACAAAGAAAACTCTACTTGCACAATAAATCACTTTGCAGATGAGCCCCCCAAATATGCCAAAGCCCTGTGAAGTTCAGGCGATGAGAGTAACAATAAAAATGAACCAAGGGAGAAAGAGTCAAGGGAATATTTATTATATTATTATATTGTTAGAAAATTTTATTTAAAAGGAAAAATCTCACAAAAAAACACAAAACAAAGAAAAGACTCTGTTATTATCAAAAAGAAGCCGATCTATACCCAGAGTGTGAGGAAAACAAAGTCGCCACTCTCCCTTCAAAAAAGGAGTAAAACTAGGGATCTGCTTACGCCACACTCAGTCTTACACCAACACACACACACTCACACACACACACACACTCTCAACCCTGAAAAGCAACTGGAATCAGGCACACTCAACCACCTGCTGACCGGCTGCAGACACAGGTGACCCGAGCCCAGCGTAAAGACTGACGGCAGGGAGAAATAGCCAGTTTCGGACCAGTGTGGTTGTACGATCAGCACCACAGCTGCCCCCTTCATTTCATCTTTCTACATGAAGGACACACTTCATTGATTACTGCTCTTCAGCCGGGGGATAAAGGCAGAGACAGTGAGCCACTCTGTTGTCGCATGGTTACAGTGACGTCTGTCAGATGAAACCGCTTCATTTCATGAATCAGGGCGACGAGTTACTGCATCATTACTACAAAATACATGCTGCTATATAGGTGCCTGTGATACCTCAGTGACACACTGTCTCTGTAATAAACATAAATATGTATTACAGTACATCTGACACGAGGATTCGTGCTGTCAGCGCTGTGTATGTCCGTCTGTGGGGCTCATTTGAAATTCAGCGTCAGTGTTTAATGTTGGAAACCGCTGCTGGTGATGGAGCCCCAGGCAGCCGGGCATGAGAAAGCATCAGATTGCTGGATTACTTGTGACATTTTGGGGCTATTGTTTTCACAGCTCATAAGGTAGCTAAATCAAGTTTCGACATTTCACACCTGTAGCTGCAGTGAAACGGGTGCCCTCGCTACGCTGTGTTTGAGGGTACAAGCTGCCGAGGAGTGCGCTGTGTGCCGGTGCGAATAAAAGACAGAGAGCGAGGGATTAAACAACAAATATAAAGTCCTCCAGCGAACTTGTCTTGAAATGCAGGATCAAGGAGGAGGAATGATAATGTGTTTAGAGGCTGTTTCACTGGTGCTGATTCAGAGGTCAGAGCTAAGTTACTGTACGAGAAAAAGTGCTGCTTAGTTACTCAAACTACAAACTGTGAAATGTAACTTAACAGTAAAAAACGAAGCAGGTCAGCTGGAATTGGCATAAAACTATTTATTTTCTTGATAATTCAGCTACAACCATACACCAGTGTGGTTTCCTACAGCCAGTATTGATAGTTTTATACCAATAGCTAATATTTATTGTAGTTGTAAGCTATATCTGACATCTGACACCAACATCTTTTTCCATTTTTGGAACTATTGGAATAATTTCTTGAGAAAATAGTATATTTATCTGTGCAAACTGCAGTGTCACAGACTACAGCGCTGGTTGCCAGATAGGCTGCAGAGCACTCCTTTCAGTGGATGCACACTGGTAGCAAATCTGGCAACCACAAGACAGGCTGTGGTTCTGATCCGGAATATAACTCCCCTTAAAACATAACTTAATAACCTTAATGCTAAACCAGTCTAATTGCATCCTCACTCTGCATCCTCACTCTGTAGTCACCCCGCCCCTTCAGAAAAACTGATTCAGACAATGAGGGAGTCATACGTCATATAACTTACGGAACTGATCCCTTGAACTTGTGGGGGACAGGGGGGTTGGGCTAAATACACCTGAAACCTTGTCAGTATAGAGAGACAGAATAAGCATTAGCACAGCCACTAACACTGTGTCAGCCACTGCCAGTTACAGGCTAATAAACAACATAAGCAAGATGCTAACTACACGAACCGTTCTGATCCGTCTGACTGAGGCTCCAACATGAGGCTGAGTCTCTCTGATGTTTCCTCCTCTAACCATCTTCATCCTCTCTGCTCTTTCACCTGGACACCTGGAGCCAGCAGGTGGTGGGCGGGGCCAAAGCCTGATCCAGGTGTTTCAATCAGGAAGTCAGAGTCGATGAGCTTCAGAACAGTTTCCCTTTCCAGAGGCTGCTCCCTCTTACATTAGAAGCTTATTTCAAAGTTTTCAAACTAAGTGAATTTTGGCCACACATCTGTCTGAGCTAAACAGACAGCTAAACTACCTGAGTCTCTCCATGCACATCAATCCCATGATGCACCAAACACCATTACAAGTATATTCTCAACCTGTGCGAAACACCATGAAAAAATTCCAGAAAAAAAATCCACTTAACAAAAAATTACAAGTGGGATGGGATAGGAGCCCGGAATTGTGCAGGACAGTTTTTTTTTTCTTATTCTGTCATGGGATTGGGATGGGACAGGAATGAAGATCCACTCAGCTGAAAAGACATAAACTAGGGATTACAACTAAAATACTCCATCATAACAATGGAAATTTTATGAATTTTGAGTTTCATTATTTATCCTGTATGCTCTGTCCACAATTTTTTTTTTAAATAATTAAAGTTAAAGTTAGAAAACCATATCATATCACCACTGCTTTTTCAGGTGTATTACAAAGGTTGTGTAACACTCAATTTGCACCAACTATAGGCCATTCAATTAAGGATCATAGAAGGTTTGAATGGTAGAAAGTGACCTATAATAAACTGAGAGTGAATTTTATTTGAAAGTTTTGACTATTGCAGATCACACCACTGAGCTCATCTTGGGTATATATTCTTTCAAGGTATTATCCACACTCCTTATTTTTGTATTTCATTTCACACATGGTATTATCCAAGTATAAATATGCATATATTTATAATGTATGTGGTTATCTTAGTGAGTAGAAGAATATGTGTAATGCTGTGTCAACACAATATTACCTGATATTCACATGTAATGTCTGCTCCATAATGGATGCATATAGGGAACAAAGTTTTGTCACGAAAAGGAAAAACAAAATATGCTGATGACTGTCTCATGTCATCCAAGTCAGATATTTTCCTGCCAAATATTAAGAGAAACAGAAAGACAAGGACAGCAGCAGCGCTGTAAACATGGGGCTTCAAGAGAGATTCAAGATTGTAACAGTGCCAAAGGGATTTCACAAGCAGCACATAATGCAATTGCCAAATGATAACAACTGGCGAGGTGTTCCTGACATGAATGCAGAGGCTCTGGCATCATCTCAATTCACTTATTAAAGGAAGGTCCAGAGCCCCCGCAGTCATTATCAGTCTGTCTCAATCTTGTGCAACAAACAGGTCTTGTCCTTGGTGAGCGTCAGCAGAAAGAGCCGGCTGTTCGGTGCCTGATGTGACATGAAAACACAGTGTGGACTTCACAGAGCTTTGGAATGGAAGTCAGTTTAACCAGCACTAAATGACCGTGTCCTCCGGGGCCCCCATACAGACTGTGCTTGAACATCTGTTACATTTATATTTGACCCTGTTTCATTCTTTTGTTGTGTTAATAACAGCAGAAAGCAGTCAGCTAACACACACTGATGTAGTCCTGTAGAGGGCTGATCAATCAATATTAGAGAATGTACACAAGTCTCCAGAAGAGACACTCAGCTTGTGTTTTCACAGCAAATTTACTGACTCTTGTTCCTGTCCACACAGGAAGCGGGGGAGTTCGTACCT
Organism: Trachinotus anak; assembly: GCF_046630095.1. Classification (NCBI taxonomy): domain Eukaryota; kingdom Metazoa; phylum Chordata; class Actinopteri; order Carangiformes; family Carangidae; genus Trachinotus; species Trachinotus anak. The sequence goes on from NW_027273877.1 coordinate 14,012,550, forward strand.
GACTTTTATCAAACGTCAGGGTTTTCATAATCTAACATCCAGGGTGAAGGACTGACAGAGCTGGAAGAAAATTAGACTTCTGAGAAACATCCAGTGATCGTTACATCAGCTCTCCCAACACAGAATACAGTATTTCTTCATCCAAAACACAGGGTCAGAGACTCATCTGATCAGTTACACTAGAAAACACCGTCCTCTTCTCTATGACATGAGCTTTTTGTTGTGTAACAAGCTGATGATTCAAAGTGATATTGTTGGTCAGTGGCAAACTATGCTGAGCAGTATTCCGACAGCGAGCGCACATATCCGGAGAGCCTGTAACCATTTCCCCCATGAGACAGCTCTGGCCTTGAGCCTTCGGGAGCCTAAGGTCCCTCCCACTATAAATCAAAATGTGATTGGTCAATTCACCTGTCACTTTCTAAACAAACACACACGGCTGTGGGGGCTTCAGGCCTTCTGTCCCGGTTATAAAGTCATCCACAGTGAGTGAGCCAGCGAACCTTTTCTGCCTGGACACAACAACAATGAAAGGAAATTTTGATTGGATAAATCTCTTTTCAAGGTTTTTGGACAGCAACCCTTTAATATCTGAATCACACTTGACAGAAAATTAGAAGAGAGTAATTATCAAGAGAAACAGATTAAATATAACCTTTAAAATGCTGACAGGTTTGGCCTTCTCTGACCCGCTGGAAGGCCCTGCTGGTTCTCCACTGGATGAAATACATATTGGGTGAAAAGCTGTCATTCTTTTTGATTCCAGATGAACGAAGCAGAAATTCTTCTCATTGCCTTTCATAAATAGGTTTTCAGGATTTGTATTTTCAACAGGTATGAAAAGAGGTTTTACTATCAGGGAGCCTTTACAGTTTATGTACAAGCAGTTTCAATATTAGCTTACATGTTAAATTCTATACTTGTTTTGTGATGATATTTGGTGATGAAATGGTGATTTCGACTTTTCGTGTCATTGAATGTGAAGCCGCTGTGTTTGAGATGCAGAGTCTCACTTTCACTGGATAATTAACAAAGCTTTATGCTGTGTTTTTATCCGCTCTGCTGAACAGACTGACCGAGGCACTCTGTCAGTTTATGTAGATCACTAAAGCAGAAGACGTGATTAGATATAGACTTGTTTTAATTACCTAAACGACAGTTTTCATGGTAGATTCAACTGCTGGGCTTTTGTCTACATGTCATGATAGAGGGTTTGATGGAAATGGCTGCAAAACATACAAAACAAACACACAAAACACTGACAGGTTGAAGATTAGAGTGTATTTTCTACAATATGGGAGACAAACCTTATCATTCTCCTTGAGGGAAAAATAAAATTCATTTTCATAGGGTTCTCAACAACAAAGAAGTGAAACGCGACTGGCTCTCTGCCCAATGAGAATCAGATTTCAACACCCGTGCAAACATTTGGCAAGAGGCCATAGACTGTTCACGCACCAACACACACGAGAATGCATGCACAGGATTTCATGCTATGACAACACAGAACCTGTGGTTACACTGAACACAACGTCTTCACCTTCTGCAGCAACGTGAACAATACGTGTTCATATCTGCGTACACGTACACACATGGTAGTAACAGAGCATAAATGATAAAACTAATGAGCCGGCCTGACACACCTGAGTCATCAAACGCAGGTTAGATACTCAAGGACCGACATCAGATTTCTGGAATGTGCATGTGGGTGTATTCATTTATTTATGTTTGATTAATGGCTGTAGTTTGTTCTCTATTTCTTAAAGGAAGTCTGATGCTATTCTTTTCTTCTTGTTGTCATTACATCCCACATGCAGTGCCAACCCAACAATAAATGTGTCATAATAAGAACCGCGTGTGTCTCAGAGTCTGACATATCTTCTTCCTCTGGGCCATGAAGCTTCACTGTTGTCCAAAAACTATTAAAAACGCATCACAGAGCCACGCTGTTGCACTGGTGACATGTTCCTTCATTACTGTGAGCACACACATCAGTTTACTGTGAGTCAGACCCTCGCGCACCGTCCCGCTGCCCCGTAACTCACTGCAGCACCAAATGTGGATTCAGGTTGAAGTTCAGCTCCAGTCCTCAGCATACAGGAAGATGAGTTGTCACCCTCACAGTTTGAGGGAGGAAATGGGTCGGAGCCCGGAAGAGGAAGTCCTGATGCTCCTCCTGGAAGGAGGCCAAGGAGGCTGTGGCTGGGGTGGTCTTAAGTGCAACAGATAATTGTAATGATATATCAAATGTGGATACAAGCCATACAAGTCAGATGTTTCAATCCACCATTTTCCAAGATGGCCACCATTTCCCGCATTGGAAACACATATTTTATTTATTTTTGCAGTTGAATCCTATGTTTTCGACTATGAGGGTGTCAAACTGTGTGTGCCTCATAGGTGTATTCTTTTCATTGTTCGTTGTGAGCAGGTTTTTTTTGTTGTTGTTTTTTTAAATTGATTTTTTATTTTAATTACCTATTGGATGTTTCTGGTAGTGCATGTAACTGTGTGTCCGATGTGCCATAGAAGAGGGGAGACGGACAGGAGGTCTCTTCTCTGCAGCAGGGAGAATGCAAAGAGGATATTCTTCAGCCGTCCTTTTGTTTGCTGACCTTTGAGTGGCATTATCAGTACATTCAATATTCATTTTGACTCTGTCGAAGCCTTTGACTGATTATTTTTAGAATTTTTTTTCTAATAAGCCAAATTTTATGTTAACATGTAGCTACACATGGTGTATATTTCAATTGTTCAGAGGATAATTACATCATGTATCTACCTGGTTATTTGCTTTATCATATTTAATTAAACAGCTTAACTAATAAAAGTGCATTGATGCGATTTTACTTATCTGTATTTTTCCTGTGCCTTTTTTTTGTCACGTTCACACTTCTTCATATCAAATCTGCCTCAAACAACTATTGGAGGCTTGGAGAAATGCTATGAAGAGGAGTTTAGCTAGCTGTGGAAGCTCAGCATAGACTAACCTGGAGATCACTGGGGGTGAACAGTACAGTACCAGACAGTGATGTGGACCAACAGGACGAGAACAGGTAGAGGGAGGTTCACAACAAACAGCAAATGCACTGATTCCTGTTTAAACACTCCAGTGAGTGGCTGAAAATTACTGAACCTTTTTTAATTTTTTTTAATGACAGAATGTATTGTGTTTGTATTTCTGAGGTGTTTCTAAAGATTCCTGTCTTCAGAAGAAGTCAGAAAGTCAGAGGTGAGCTGTCAACAACTGTCACCAGCACTTTGTTGCTTCGGCTCTTTTCATCTCAGCCAGAAACATATCAAATATTTCCAGCTTTAGAAGCGTCTTAATCTGCAGGCGGAGTTTGATTTGATGTCTACCAGAAGCACTGACTGCAGGGGTGTTTCCAGGAGCCTTCACTTCTAAGCCCAGACCCTCTGTGGCTGAGGTCAAGGTGTGAGCTCACCCAGAGGCTACACTGATTTTTTTTTTGATGAGTCTTGCATCCTTGCATCTCCTCAGCTTCACTTGATTGAGGGTATACTGCTGTCTGTATGAAGCGTGTAGGCTTTTAGTCACCTGTGTGTCTAAAGCTGTCTGCAGTAGCTAGAGCTTTACCGTTTCAAAATCCTCCAAACAGACTGTGGTGAATTTCACAACCGCCTTCTGATTTATTATCTTACCCTGTAAGTGCTGCTTTTACTGGCCCACTACATCCGTGATGGCAGCGCTCACAGACTTTACTTCAGTCAAATTTCTCTGAACTATCTTTATGACATTTAATCAAGAGTTTAACACTTGTAACAAGCGTTCATCAAGGTCAAAAAAAAAGCTACAACTGGGAGACGAGGACCTTTAATATTCAGAGTAAGTTATGGAACTTTTGAACAGACTGCTCCATCTTTGAGTTTCACATTTCACATTTATTTTCCAGCTCTCTTTATCACAGAGTGAAGTTGCCATCATTGTTTCATCACCCTGTGGTCCTCACCTCATTATTAATACAAAGAGGTTTTGAATAAATTGTGAGGAGCAGCTTACTGGCTACTGAATGTCACTGAAGTGTGATTAGTGTAAACCAGGGGTTGGAGGATGCCGCAGGAACATTGCAGAATCTGGTTATTGGGAGGACGCACGTATGGTTGTGATTTGTGTGTGTTTCTTGTCGTCTGCTTGCAGCCTCCTATTCCAGCCCACAAGCCTTGTAAAATATCCACCACTGACTTTCGCAGTATGTGCTGGCTAGTCAACCTCCTGACAATGAGGTCACAGGGAACCCCGTGTGAATGACGCTCTGTCTGAGGCCCTGACGTGTTCTACTGGATCGGCCCAGCGGTGTGTTTTGTCACCTTCATTGTCTGTGCTCTGTACGAAGGACTTGCAGAGTACGTTTGAGTCGAGGCTCATCATAAAGTTGGCCGACGATTCTGTGATTAGTCCTGCAGGACCATGATGAGGGCCACGGCCCAGTCTTGGACAATTTCATTAAAAGGTGCAATGAGTCATAATTGCAACTCAATGCTCATTGATTTCCACAGAAACTTGTTTATCAAGGCACCGACTTTTATTGATGGCATTGCTGTGGACAATGAGACAATGAGGCCAACCTTGCCTTCATCTCCAAAAAAGACTGATCAGACACTGTTTTGTTCTTCTTGAGGGAGGGTCAACTTTAACTCGGTTGGTTTGGCAATCTCAGCGTGGTAGAACAGAAATAGGCTGGAAATATTATTAAATTAAACGAAATTATTGTTAAAATGATCTTGAGCATGTTTATCAAGTCAGAGGGCAAAGTTCACACTGGCAGACCCTCATCAACCTCTCCATGCAGAGTGTAGTGGAGGCAGAACTATCTGCCAGCTGTTGTGATGCTTTTTTGAAAACAGTGGAGGTTTAATTAACAGAAACTAACAGTAAAACAGACAGCGGCTAAAGAACAAACTTTGATCTTACTTTTCAGATACAAAGCTGATAAGCTTATGAATATAAGCTGTGTCTGAATTCACTCACCTTATCACTCATTCACTGCTGTCCATGTAACAGTCAGAAGTCAGGAGTGGCCTGTAAAATGGGATTTCAGGTATAAAGCTAGTCTTTCATTCCCTAGGCCTATCCTAACAAATTCATTTATATCTAAGGTATGAATGATTTCCCATGGGCCAAGATCACCACTTTTTATTTGTCATTTTATTTCACCACATAATTTCATATTATTTCATATTCACATCTGTAGTAATGAAATCTGTTAATACTATGAAAGAGTGAGAGTTCACATTAAAATGAACTCAAGGTGAGATTTGTATTTTACTCCACATTTGGATTGGATAAGATGGTGGGTCCAGGTGGACGGGGCTTGGGAGATGGCTGAATGCACTGACTGCTTTGTTGTGACATCACAAAGTTCCAGAAGTCCTGACGGCTGGTTTTAAGGCTCAGTTTCTGAATACAGGCTGTGTGCATTTCTCTGTGGACTGAGGCTTTGATACTTTCACAGTATTAATATAGAACCTAGACCTGCTTTATAATCACAAACACATGGACATCTACCTTTAGACTGGATGGAGCTTTAACATTTGACTGGGTGGGCAAGATGCATGTTTGGTTGGGCTGAGCCAACCTTTGCCACTAGCTACTGTCGGCCTGACAGAGCAAAGCTGACCACTGTCAGCTGTGACTGAGAGGCAGTCACAGAGGCTCAACAGCCCCTTCATGATACAACAATACGGTGTGCAGGTTTTTATTTACCCCTCATACAAATATCTCCTGAAAGCTCTCCTGCAGTATAGGCCCTGCTTGCTCACCATGACTGATAATGGCAGCTTGCGTGCATCCTGCCACAGCCTGGCAGGACACACAGCACATCTCGTTTCACTGAAACAACAGGTCATATCTGCGACAGGCGCCCTGAGGCCTGGGCCATTGTCATAATGATGCAGCAAACGCAGAAATGAAAAATGAAAAAGCACCTTCCTCTGTGTTTCTTCTCTCTCGCAGGGGCCAAAGTCGCACACATGACTGACTCGCGGGATGAATGATTCGCGAGCACCAACTATCAGCTCCGACACTGAAACACCATGCATTTTGCATTTGTATTGCACTGCTACACACTGCTACACACTGCTCGAGAGGTGTATTTTTTCTTCCCAAAATAGAAGCGATGAGGACCGGCAGTGTTTGCCATCCTGGAAATGCATTCCCCTCGGAAAACCCCAACATGAGACAAACAAACATCCTCCCCATGATACATTAGCTATTCATTCACATTTGCATGGTTATGTTGGTCGCTGCCAAGACTCACTCTCTGTGCAATGCTAATCAATTCCTGCAGCGGCTGGATAAGACCACTGCACCCTCCCTTTGAGCGAGAGCCAACACTAATATGAATGACTCATTTGCAATGTAAAACAAGATCAATTAGTAATCCAGCATGGAGGGTGCACGCAAACCACCCCTTAACCTAAAATATAAAAACCTGTTTCTTGAAATGATGGCATGTTGTGGTGTTTTATGTCTAACAGGATTACACCGTTCTGCATGGGCACAGTGGATTGTGAGGCTATAAAGGAATCTGTTTCTCGGTGCCCAAAATAAAAGAAACCTTTTGCACAATTGACTCAAACAATCTTTCAACTCCACTGCAGACCTTTCATTTCATGGCCCTATTGAGGTCACCGCAATTGTGTTCAATTCAAATGATTCTGAATGCATCGGGGGGGCCTCCGCACCCCCAATCGAAAGGGGCCATAATATTGAAGACCTTGTCTGTCATTCTTTATCTCTCTCCCTCTCGCTTGCTCCCTTCCCTCTCTTTTCCCAGCTATGCCATGAAGCGAGACGCAGGAAAAGATTACTGCATAATTCAAGATGCAGGGGTTGTGGACCTCATTTGGGGGATATTGCGTCTCTTATCCCATACTGCAGCTAAGCAAGGAGCTTTGTCCTTTACCCCCAGCACTGGCGCTTACCAAGAGGAAAACACGCTTCGTACTCGTGATTGTCAGAAATGTTTAATTATCTTGTTAAGGCACAAAAAGGATTTTGGTATCCCAGGCTCAAAGTATCATTGGAGGGAATGGGAGTCATATCTGTAAGCCCTGCAGATGCTGGACTAAGACTTAATGGGAGTGCTGCTCAGTAGAGGGTGGCATGGGGGTGAAATTGTCCTCCTGTCTCGGCAAGACAATTCCCATTCCCATCTGATCCGACTTTTCTAGTTGCCTTTACCATCCATCCATCTTGAGTCCTTCACTTCTGACCTTGTATCAGTGCTAAGTAATTATTTCTGGTCTGCTGTTGCACTGCGGAGCTTCTACCCAAAGAACCTGGGTTATTTTTTAGTTTACATTGGTTATGACATATAAAACTAATGTATAGTGGGACATATAGGTGTGTGGTATAAATAGCTTGAGAAAACACATGCAAATAGACAAAACACAAATTAAGAAAACATCCTCATCAATTTCACAACACACGTGCTGCAAATCAAGCGCGAGCAAAGGGAGGCGTTCGCAGAGGACGCAACAAAGTGAGGAACCCGGCTGGGGTTAAACTTCAAAAGTCACAAAGCTTTGAACAAGTGCGTCCCAGCCGGGTTCCTCACTTCTTTGGGCCCCTTGTGACCAACACTTCTGCATTTCTGATTTGCTTGTGTTGTGTGTATTTTCAGCACATGCGTGATCAAAATGATGATATAAATAGCAGCCAATCGCAGGACGTACCCCCACCTCCCACCTCCCACCCCCACAGGGGTTAGCAAAGACGATCTTTGACACTGTGGTGGTGCAGTTTCATATTAGATCATTTAAAGCTGTTTATCTGGCAGGGCCTCCACTGCTGAGGAATCCTGACGCAGCACGTGTCTGCCGAACATAAAAGGCAGAAAGAGCGCTCCTTGTCTGCTTATCGGCTAGCTGAGCGCCGCTTCCCACTAAATCCTCCAGGACATGCATTGTTGATAAGCACAAGCTCTCAATATAGACAAACACAAGTCTTATGAGGTGCCACAGCAGAACAAACCTTCTTGTTAACCACCCAGGTTGTTGTCATGCATTCATCCCATTCTGTGAGTGTTGTAAGGAAAAAGGCAGAGTCGCTGCAGCTGTTTGTGATGTGCTCCATGTTGCACAGAAAGAAAACTGAACAATGACACTCGTGGGTTGTGAGTCGGGAACATAATGGATTTTACAGATGCATTAAATAACATTAACTCTCAGAGGGATTGCTTTTCTCTGTGCATGTCTTGGGACGCATCTCTGTGTTTGCATGTAGTAAACCTGGGTGTGTGTGTGCTGTTTGTGAGAAGCCTGATAAAGGCTAAAGCTGGAGTGGAGCTGAGACGTGGAGCTGTGCATCCAAATGTGCTCCGGTGAGCATGTAATGGAGCAGTAACACTCTGAACGCTCTCACCTCCGCTCAGCTGAACATGAAATGAAAATGCAGTACATGCAGACGAGGTTCATCTGAAGGGAAGGCGGTGCAATCTTTGCATCAGAGCTGCATCATATTATGGATTATAAAGCACCGCAGGCAGTGTTTTGTTCCCAGCACAACACTGACTGTGGATTTTGGTTCATCGTCCTTTATGGAGCGATCTGCACTGAAGCTCATCAGTGAAATTACTTCATCATATATCTGGTTTATAGGTTTTGTACAAATGAGCTCATTTGCATAGTTGTGTTCACACAGTTTACATTCCAGGACATCATATGCTCACTTAAGTCTAATAGAGCAGCGTCCTGATGCTGGAGAGACCACGTGACTGGAGGGTGGACTTTCTGACAGGACAGAAATCCTTCCAATGCGTAACTTTACTATTAGTATTAGTAACTTTAGCATTATGTTGCTCCTTTTTACGATGGCTGGACTTACAGTAAGTTTGCTTGCCATTGATGGGACTGAGTCTCTCCAAGTGCACTAGAGGTAAAATTACCCTCTAAAATCACAGACAGCAGCGTCATTACACACTGTAAAAAAGAATCTTTATTTTTACACTTTCTTGAATTTTTAAAATACACAAAAATAATACAATAATTCTTCTTTGTAACCCACACCGGGTGCCTTCATTACCCACAATGCAACACACCGGCTGACAGGTCTGTCGGAGATTTGGATGTGCTTGTAACAGCTAATGTAGCCTGTAGCCTGTTGCAGAGATGAGGAGCTCTGACAAGTTCACGTCTTTCTACCTCCACACACACAATTTTTATTTTATTTTTTTTACTTTTCAAACTTGTAGTTTTCAGCACTGTGTTAGAAACCTCATTCATTTCCAGGAGGCAAGTGCCTTGGTAGCTTTTTTTTGCAGGGTCATCTGTGGAAATAATGTTTTTTTGCAGCGCAGAGGAAAAGTGCTGCACTCCACTTGTTACACTGTAAAATCCTGTCTCACTGTAAACTGATGCGTGACGACACATGTATACTCATTCTGTAACCAATGCAGCCTGTTTTTTTTTTTTTGTTTTTTTTGCATTTTTTTTGAGGCAGCATTGTTTTCTATCTGCATCCCTGTCCGGCCTATTACAGTTGCCTGTGAAAGCTGCTGACAAGATGCAGAAATCTTGCAGATTCAGAAACTGAAATCTTAGAGGAAACATATTGTTGTCAATCATTGGACGAAAAAAATCCACATCTCTGCATCAAAATTTCCTCAAACAAACATAACAATAATAATAATAGTCCATAATAGTCCATCTGTCCAAGGAATTAATTTAGGGTTTGTATCTTCAGAAGATCTCAAATTACAGATATATATTTTTTTCAATTTCCCATTTTCAAGGTCAAAATTACCTACATGACATTTACTGATGGGGATAATTTAGTAATATAATAGGACATTATTTTGAATACAATACCTACTTGACTGAAACATATTAAGTCACTACAGTAATGATTTCAGAACCTAGAACAGCAATATATAGAGTTGTTTTTCTCCTTCTCCAGCGTTATTATTTGAAGACGAAGATTGAAATGATCCTCATACGATGAGTCAAAGATGAGTCCTGCTTGCTCTGCTCAGTGTTTGCATTACAGAATATGAACAGCTTCACCTATGATGGCATACGCTGCTTCAATGCCACACTAAGCTCATATGCTCAATTATTAATCCCAGATTGTTATTTGATCCTTTTCAGAGGGCACATTACCTCTGCTGGTATGGCCGAGGCCTCCGAGCGAGTGGAGGATCATAGATGGAGAGAGAAAGAGAGAATCCACCCATCAAAGGCCCACTGCGGCCCCCCTCCCTCCCCTTTGAGGAACAGCTTCTGAGCTCATCCCCACTGATGTAAAGTGAGCAGAGGAACCCTGCTGCGAAGCCATCACATAGGTGTCATGGACACTGACATGGTTGGATGTGCAGCACGCCGCCCTGTCCCCGCGCCACAATGATGGGAGGTTCAAAAGCTTGCTCCCATCCGGCCAACTCTGAGGCCCTGTACTTATCTGGTCCCATTTAAACGCAGTCGAATGTGATAAGAGCTGTTTTCTTGGGCCCTTTTGATATTTGCATTTCAAAGCTGGCGGAACATGTGTGGCAGGAAGCAGAGAATGCGCCGCAATCACTGGCGTTAATATATGGAGATGCGGTCGCCACTCGGAGGAGCATTTTGTTTATTGCATAAACACTGCTGATTTATCAAAATTCAAAAAGTAGGGCCAGTCTCCCCTCTGTTGCCTCTGTTTTTTCACTGCTGGTGCAGATGAGAGGGAGGAAGTCACGCCGCATAAATGGCTGCTTATCAGTAGGAAGTGCTTAGGCATAGCTGGGAGCAATGTGGCGACCCTGGCAATGAGCCACCATCCTCAGAACGGCCATCCTGGTGCGGCCGGCGAGCCACTTCCACCGCCAGCCCTCTTCCTCCAGCAGGAGCGCACCAGAGATGAAAGCCTCCTGTGCAGCGTGCTGGCAGGGGGATCGAAGTCGTGTGAAGAACCAAGTCAGATAGATGAATAATTTTCTGCTAGGACTACAAACAGTTAGGAAATTGGTTGCTTTGGCGTTTCATTGCATGTATGTGTGCACGTCAGGTTTCCTTGACTTGTGTGCCACCCTGTGAGCCCATTTTAGTTAACGGCTGCAAGCCTGTAATTATCCAGTCGGTTCAATATAAAGCTACTAATTGTGTCTTTAATCGTGTGTGATGCTGCAACATTACATCTTTCATCATAGGCTTGTCTGTATGGATGTATGGAGCCCGAAGTGTACCCAATCAGAATCAGAATCAGGTTTATTGCCAAGTATGTTTTCACGTACAAGGAATTTTTTCTGGTGATTGGTGCAGAGCGCACCAAAACACCGAGGCAGCCATCTGCGGCGCCATTAAAAAGGGGCGGGGGGGATGGGGAAAAAAAAGTGGGGAGGAGAGGAGAAAAAAATAACAGAACCCAAACTATACTCCTGGGGGGGGGGGTTACAGTGTGGGATTCGGGGAAAAAACCTCAGCAACATAAGCATATATAAACAAACACATCTTACAACACAGTGACTCAAGACAATTTGCTCCAGGGGAGGGGGGAAAGGGGGGAGGAGGTGATTCCAGTGCAGACAGGCAGCCAGCCGCAGCCGCTGCCATTAAGGCGCCGCCATCGGACGGATGGGAGGAAGCGGCGAAGGCGTGGGATGGGGTTGGGGGTGCAGGGGCCGGAACGCAGATTAGATTATGATTGTTTGGGTTGGGGCGAGCAGTCGTATTTCAATAGACACGCCTTACTCTGTTAGTCCATTCTGGCCATCTTCATCCATTCTCCTTTCCAAAGCTGAAAGCTTCTCCAAGATGTGACCCATGTTGCGATTTATGACCACAGTCTGAGCATTAACAGCTCCTTCCAAGGTGTTTCCCAAGTTGCGGTTCACAATCACAGTCTGAGTGCTTACAGCTTTACTCACTCCACACTCCAATCAATAATCTATATGTTTAACATTGTTTAATTGTAATAAATTAATATTGGAATTGTATTTTTAGGGATCCCAGCATGCGCCATGTGTAAACCCCCATTTTACTTCAATTTGTAGGGAAGTATTGAAACCCCTGTCTTTACAACAAACTGGGCATGCATGGGTGCTAAAACACACATTGTTGCTACGTCAGTTAAGAAAATATGGATGTTTTATATGTTATATGGGATCTGCATGACAACACACAACTTCACTGTCTGCAGACAAAGAGCTGCAGATGGAGACCCCGAACAGAGGCGATGTGTCACTTTCTGTAGCCAACATGATATCAGTTCATAAGCAATTTTAAGAACATTTTGAAAAAGTCGTCAACTTTTTGAACTGTTAACAGCATTTTATTATTGTTAATTAATTTACATTTGAATTGAATTTTAAAATAGATAAAAGAAAGAATTAATAATTGTAATTTAAATTGAAACTGTAAAAGTAATTTCAAGGGGGGGTCTAAGATTTCACTTTTTGTCACAAAATTTACAAGTTTACCTGTCATATAATTTTAGTTTCCTGCTTTGCTGTTTACACTTTTTATTTCATGAGCACTTAAGGTAAAGCTGGCACGCTATGCTGTGAAAGCAGTGGGTCACTTAAAAACTAAATGAGGTTTAATTCTACAATTCAGGATTTTAGAAATACAGATTTTATTGATTAGCCATTAAAAAAGTCAGATTGTATTTAGATGTATTACTGTGTTTGTTTGTTTATTAATTTATTCATTTTTCATTACATTCAGTACATTTCCTGTAAAATTTATATCCGTACATGATTCTGTGTCAAAGCCTCTTCCACATTCACTGGAATATAAGTTTCATGAGAAATAGTGAATCCAAATACTTTTATTTTTTATTATTAATACTTTTGTTATCATTATTATTATTAAATCCTTTACACCTAAAAACAGTAAAAATATATATATATTTTTTTTCTCTACAAACAACCTGAATCAACCATAAAAGCTATTGAATGTGTAATTTGAGTGTACGTGTTGGTTGTTAAGTCCTCTGGTTACTAAAAGCCAAATACCCTGAAACAATACTGATAATTGGTGTCCTCAGAGGTTGCTATGGCACCGTCCACAGAGCAGCAGCAGGACTCTGACTGTTTTATGGCTCTGTGCCGGCGACAGCCAGAACTCACAAATTCATACACTAATTATCATACAGTTTAACTCAAACATCTATAAGGACAGAGCAAAGTGATGCAATTTTATATCCCAAGTGGTCAAAGGTCAACTTCACTGTGACATCATAATGTTCTGAGGGGAGATTGTGACCATATTTCCTGCAACTTGGCTGGTTGGTGGAGGCAAACAGCCACAAGGTTATTCTAGTTTTACAAGAATTAGTACCAGACTAACCTAGGGACTTGATCATATTAGCACTAAGTACTTGCTGCTCAGGTAATGTGAAGGCTTTGGGCCCTCGAGTGTCTGGAGCCTCTGGACAGTTGCCTGCTTTCCCCTGTAGGTAATCCAGGCTTTATCAGAACCATATTTGTGATCTCAATGAAATATAAAACCAAATTAAATTAGAAAAGTTGTATAAAAAAAAGTGTTACACAATACAGAGACTCACATGATACTATTTTTGCTTCATTACTGTACTTTTGTACAGAAGCAATAACCTAATCAGAATTTACTAATAATGGAGTTTACTAAATCACATGTTTAGAAAGAGATTTTATATTCATATAATTGAAGACAATTTTGTTTTAAAAGCAGAATTTATAATGTATTATTTCCTTTTCTTTTCTAATGGACCATTTTATGCTGATCAATTTATTCCAACTTGTTATTACTGGACAAAAAAAGGCTGTGATGTTGGTTGACAGACATTTGGTCAGTATAAAGAAAATCCAGAGGACTGTGTGTGAAACTTAGCGTAAATCTAGACAAGGATCAAGGTTATTACTACATCTAAAACAAATGTTTAGTGAATTAGTATGAAGACTGGACTGACGCCACGCCACACCAGTGCGGGGATGTCTGTACTGTGGCAGGACTCGGTGTTTGTGCCTGTTTTAATTGTGCCATAGCCCATATATCTCCCATTACTCTGTGAGCTCTGCCACCCCTCTCAGTTCATCTATAATTCAGTGTGAGTGCGCTCCTTGACACAGTGCAATTAATTAGTCTTTTTGTTCATTAAAGGCATGGCTTTTAGAAGACCATCATGTTTTATTTTTGTTTTAATTACTTTGTGCTTTGGCAGGCTTCTATTTCAAAGATTTATGGAAGGCAGGCCCCGACCGCTATCCAATTAGAAGGAGATCTCCTTGTTTATCCATCCTGATGAGAACCAGACATCAAGCATGGCTTTCAAAGTGTGGGAGAAATGTGACTCTGTGCAAATGTGAGATTCATTTTGCATGTGATGTAATGAGATTTGCATACCTTTGAAACGATCTTCACTTCCTCCAGGTCAACTGATTTGCCATTCAGTTTTAAAAATACCAAGAGACTCATAATGTGCGACTCTCAGTGCACGGCCTGTTCGATCTGTGTGTGCCGTGCACTGCACAACCAGGGTGACAATTTAGACAAGTTTGACAAAAAAGATAAAAGCACACATTATGTTCACTCCAATGCATTAGCTGACAAATTACCATTCAATGCAAGTTCATTTCTGTGCTGAACAGAAACTAATGGCAGCCTGGAAGGTCAGGAAAGACAAACAGTGGAACACTGAGGAAATGGTCGAGACTGTCCTGTAAAAAACCAGATTCCCATGTGAAAGTATCAGTTTATGTTGTTTCCGTTATCAATGACCATTCGACAAAGTTAACCACGTTGTTATTATTGTAACCATGACAACAAAGATCATCTAATGTTGAGGAAGTACTTATCTTAACCCAAATCACCATCTTTTCCTAAACCTGACCAAGCCATGACTGTCATTATAGTAACCATGGTGACAAAGGTTAAGTACGCTGCTCTTGATACAGTCTACATGTTGATTATTGTAACCATGATGGCTAAGATCCGGTACACTTGCCACAGCAGGGGTGCTGTTTCAGGAGACACTCCTATGGGTCGTATCAGAGGGTTGAAAGAAACAACCTGTATGGTTGTTCAGGTTGGAGGACTAAGGCTAACAGCGCACTGATGACCTTCATCAGGAACTCAGTACGTCTGTGGAGGCCATCGCACAAGTCACCATTTTGTGTGGCACAGACCTAGGTAATGCACCCTCCCTGCTGCTGTTCTGCATAGCCCCCCAGACAAATGATTGCAAAGAGTATGTATGGATACTGATTCAGAAGTGAGGACATCAGGATGTCAGTCAGACTGGATAAGTGCGGCTGCATGGTGTCGGAGGACTGAGGAGGGAGAGATACAGGACAGCTACAAGTATCCTGGGTATCCCACACACCAATGACAGGCATAGTGAGGATGCAAGGAGGTCAGCCACAGACGAATACCTCCAGAGGGTAAGACAAGAGCTCAACATGTACACCCTTCCAGTCATCAGATACTCAGCTGGAATAGTAAGGTGGCCACAGGAGGAGATAGATGCCTCTGATGTGAACACACAAGTACTCCTCTCAGTGCATGGAGGGTTCCACCTAAGGTCCAGCATCCTAAGACTCTACAAGCAATGACAGAAGAGTAGCAAGGAGCAAGGAGCATCCAGAAATACATCAGAAAGATGGCCCCCCAGGATGAACTACGAGAGTGCCTCAGGCAGCAGAGGACAGGGAGTGATGGGGAGGAAGACCAAGCTTCTTCAAGGGATGTAGCCTCTCATTGGCAGATAGAGGAAGTGGCTGACATCAAGAAACCCTACCAGTGGCTAGAAAAGGCCTGAGGGACATCACAGAGGCTCTGATCATGGCAGCACAAGAACTGGCCCTAAGCACCAGAGGCAGGGGTCTACCACAGCAGACCCCTGCCTCGGAGACAGTCCAGCACAGAGCAGGGTGGAAGATGCAAGCTGGGACAGCGGTCACGGAGAGATATAACCAAGAATGGACTAGAAGTCCCAGAGTCCTGACGGGACACACCATTTAAAGTGGTTGAGAACAACATGGCTAAGGGACTTCAAGTTCCAGACGGACAAGTAGCTGCTTGCCAAACTAACCAGACGCTGAAGAAGAAGCAGAAAAGGGCAATTATGATAGATGTGTCAATCCCAGCTGAGAGAAGATCGAAAGTACCAGGGGGCTTAGGAAACAACTGGAACAGATGTGGAAGGTGATATTCAAAGTGGCCCCAGAGGTAATAGGACCATTAAAAATGCTAAAATGTGAAAGTCAGAAGGATCTCTTTGTAATCTTGGCACAAAATACTCTGACTCAGCATAAAATGACAAATTAAGAGTATTTCTTTAAAGACCTTGGTGACAAAAACACCTTTGAGCCTCTCCCTAAAGAATAAATGTTGTGCCAGAAAAAGACAGAGAGAAAATGTAGCCTTTGTTTTTGGATGGAAGCTGCTCCAGCCAAATAAATCATTTATAAAAACATTATTTTATGTGACTGTCTGCACTTATCTTATAGTAACAGTCAGAGCTGTTCTCTCACACACTGAGAATTAAATATGACTTATACATCCCTTTGAAATCTGCACACTGTTCACGTCAAGTGAGGAGAAAACTGCAGTAAATAACCCGGACACAACAATGACTGAGGTACTGATGAGATAGACATTCAAAAGTCTAATTCTTTACTTATTCAAATATCAAAATCCTTCAGTTCCTTTAGCTGTGAGGGTGATTTCCTATAACAGATGTTACAGGATTCCATTTAAAGCCAAACATATCATTTCAAGATGAAATATCCCAACATGCCCTTTGCTGTTGTGTATTTTTATCTTTCCCTGGGCAGAGTTTGGTGTCAAGCGCAGCGTAAACGTCGATCTCTGCTGCCTCACCACCTCTCGCCCTCATTAATTGTACCTTAAGTGACACTAAATGTGAGCAATGAAACTGCTCAGGTGTCTCTATCGGCAGGAGGATTCCTCACTTCATGGGACGGCTTTTAATTATTCGTGCAGTCATTAAGTGTTGATGAACTTCCAGAGCGATCCCAACTAAACATCTGTGGTTCTGCCACGTGTAGACCCAGCAGTCATGTTTGACACATCCCTGTGGAGCTGTAGACGGTTTGGAGGAAGTCAACAAACAGCTGAACTCTTCTGCAGTGTGATAACTGTTAATAACACCTGAATTCATCCCAACATCGCTTCTGTTAGAGAAGGGGTCAACCATCCTCCTCTTGTATGTAACGGGAACCCAGTTTGTTTATCGGTCATCAGAATTCAGTGATTAAAAGGTAACACTGTACAGTAGGATTATCATGAATTCATGCATGACATTACATAATGCATCAGTATCCAATGAATCATCAGGAATAAGCACGAGTTCAAAGTCAGTTATAAACACCACAATATTTAAAGCAGTGGTTCCCAACCTAAACCCGACCCTATAACATTACAAAGGTCAAATCATGCCTTCTCAGAGCACTTTTTATTTTTAATTCAAAAAATGAAGGCATTTATAAAGATTTATAATGTTTTTAAAGTGTTTTTTCATCTTTTCACCAGCATTTCACTGTGTACTGCAAATGATTTGTCAGCACATCTTTGTGATCCACAGGCATTAAATAAGGTGAGAACATGATCGTGAATTATGAGTTATGAAGTATGATCATGATGTCTTCTTTGTTTGCAAAATATTAGGACCACCGAACCAAATCACACCCACAGGCGCGTCATGAAATCACAAGCATCAGTACCTATAAGCATCAGTTTGTTGCCATTAAAACTATGATAATGTAAAAGAATTATCATGGATTCATGACTTCATGCATTAAAAAAAGGTGGGTGCAGGGCTGATATTAACTGAGAACAGGTGTGTGAATGAGAACAGGGATTAAAGTCTGATGAGGACAAGCCTACTGGATCTTTACTCTGACAGCGCATCTATAAAGACTGAATGAAACTCTGGATTTATGCCACATTTTATGACACATATAAATCCTGTCTTTCAGGTCAGCTCAGCTATAGAATGCCACTTTCCCTGCCCTGTAGTCTTTCCAAGGGCAGTTCCAAGCTTATACATTTATGTTTTTGTCAATTTACGACCTGACAGCCTCTATATTTATTGTATTGGTTAAAGAAAAAGTCTGGTGATATTCTGGATTTTTATTGTCTCATGTGCAAGAGGCAAACCGCCAGTGAATGTCTCCTACTAAAAAGCATTGTGTGTCTTCTTCCTGTTCCATAGAGCTCCATGGTTGTCCAAACACTATTAAAACCGCATCAGTGAGCCACACTGTTGCACCGGGTGACATATTCCCTCATCACCGTGAACACACATACTGTAGTTTACCTTGACTCTATCCCACACACAGTGTCCAGCTGCAACAAATATTCACTACAGCACCATGGGTGGATTAATCCACCACTGGAAAGTGTCCAACCATTCGTCTTCACTAGGAACCGACGGGCTTGGAGGTGAGAGACACAGAAAGTCAGAGGGAAGTCAGAAAGTATTGAGAGACAGACTAATGACACTGAGAAAAATATAGCATAACACCTGTGACACTGCATTTATTGTAGAACTGTTTTAAAGGTCCCATTTTTACACTTCTCCTGTGTTTTATCTGAAGTGTTGATCTCCATCAGAAGATATATCTGTGGTTTTAAGAACCAGAAACCATCTCAGTGTAGTTTTACATCTCCTCTCTCAGGCTTCTCTCTGGAGCCCTAGTGACGACAGGTTGATGAGCCAATCAGAAGAGAGGTTCTGAGCCTCATTTCAGATTTTTTTTTTGCTTAATAATACTTTTATTATTATTATCATGTAACTGATTTTGGAGGGAAAACAGTGAGTATTATTAGACTGATATGATCTTGTACTGGGTTGATCAGATATTAAGCTAGCAGACCAAAAGCAGATGCAAATTCATACTGTATCTAGTGTTATATTGTATTGTTGTTATGTTTTGACATGAATAAACAAAAATGACCACGCCCACTTAGGAGACAGGTAGTACCATTTCAAACCATTGGCTTGGCTTGTAATGCCTCATCTTTTGTTACAGAGTATCTTTTAGTAAACACTCAGAGAAACCAAATCCTGCACTGTTGGATGCTGGGTCCAGGTGACTGCTTTGTTGTGACATCACAAAGTTCCAGAAGTCCTGACGGCTGGTTTTAAGGCTCAGTTTCTGAATACAGGCTGTGTGCATTTCTCTGTGGACTGAGGCTTTGATACTTTCACAGTATTAATATAGAACCTAGACCTGCTTTATAATCACAAACACATGGACATCTACCTTTAGACTGCCTTTAGTAGTGGATACTGTGTATTGTAAATTGGAAAGCTTACCAAACCTAGAAACTCCAGATTCTCTCATCATCTGAATGTTGTCTTTTTTAATGAGAAACTCTATCTACAAAAGAAAAGAACTGCAATTGGGGCAAAGATGGCACCAAGAACTTTATCTTTACAATAATGAAAGTAACCTATTTTACCACCCATCACCACCTAGTGGAGATAAATTAATGATGTGTTCTTACTTTGGCAGGAAATTTTCTTCCAGTATCTTGATTAGAGCTTTGCACACTGAATTACGACATTGATACAGTAAATGACCTGGATATCAATGTTGTATGTTACAGTTTCCAGCCACCTCTTGATCATTTAACTAGACTGAAGATAATCTGTGATAGTAATGAAGTACATGACAACAACCAGCTGAAGAGGATATAGACATAGGGTTGAATGATGCAGTTTTACACCTTGAAGACAGGACTTGAGAAGACTCTCAAGTAATAAAAAGCTGGCACGTTTTACAAAATGATCCATAGGCAGGCCCGTCAGGAGTTCTGTAACTTTGTGATGTCAGAACAAAACACAACAAAGCTACTCAGACCCACCACCCAAGCATTGCAGGGTTTTGTTTCTCTGAGTGTTCACCTGAAATCTGCTATAATTTTTATTTGATTACTCAGAAAAGCCTCTCTACTGATTGGCTGACTGACCTGTTGTCACTAGAGCGCCAGAGAGAGGCCTGAGAGAGGAGATGTAAAACTACACTGAGATGGTTTTTGGTTCTTAAAACCACAGATATATCTTCTGATGGAGATCAACACTTCAGATAAACCACAAAGGAGTAAAAGATGGGACCTTTAAAGGTGGAAGGTTCTTGATTGATAACAAACTGAGTCTCTGTCTTACACAAAGCACCTGTTCTTAATGACAGGTTTCACCCAGATTTTATATTCTGCTCTTATTTTTGTAATGGTTTGTTTTTTTTTATTTAGTTCTGTACTTCTATTTTGAAACTTCAGGGTTGGAGATGCTGCTTCCCTTTAAAGGCTGCATCTCATTGGATAAGTGATGAGGATTCAGCCTCCTTGTAGAGTATACAGGCTGTGAGTTTTACACATCCTGTATATCACCTATAGGCTCTGAGCCAAAACATGTTGCTGAAATAAAGAAAACTCTTCCAGGTCAGCTGGTTTTTTGCTACTCGAGCACCTAGTTGGCTGGTGAGGTAGGGACAACCCCCTCCTCGTCCAGAGCTGAATCTCCAGCAGGAAGATCAAAGTGGCTCCACCAATCATGGCTCTTTTGAAGCCACGAAAGATGCACAATTAAAAGCAGGCAAAGTTTGGGCTTTTATGCTGTCTTTGTGTACTGATATCTGTGAGGCCGTTTTTTTTTTCTACTCCCCTCCTGTGTCACTGGCCTCAGATCTGTTATTTATGCTGCAAGGCAAAATGTGGCATTGTGCCAGTAAAAGCGAGAGAGAAGGATGAAAGTGAGAGACACATCTGGTCAGCTGCAAAGTTACAGCTCCCTCAGGACCTCCCGCGAGCATCTCTGTTGGCTCACACCACTCCTCTTGCTTTTAATTAGACAGGTAGTCAGAGAGCCTCGTTTGCAGGCTAAATCTTCCAGAAATTGTTTGATCCTCAGTGGCCTGCAATTGGCGAGATACAGCGATGCAGCGTCACCATGCAACACAGGTAGAAATTGGAAGTCTTGCCTATTAATTTTGTCTTGCTGAGGTATGGGCTGTGTCAGAGGGAGTTGTTAAACTTATCCCTGAATATGAATCAGATTGGCTCCGACTCTCTTTAACTTCAGCTCTCTAACTCATGTGAATTATGTCATTTCACACATTTTTGTCAGTTATATAAAGCAACGCTTGGCCTCGTCTGTGTTCATTAGTATGCCGTGTACACATCAACCCAGTGTCAACACAAGGCCGCAGTCAGGCTGAATAATAATCACGATCTCCTGCAGCAGGAGTTTGAATGCAAAGCGGGCTCAAAGAAGGTGTAATGTTATGCAAACACTCATTAGGTTTCATGGGGCTCATTGCACCACCTTTGATACATACAGGATATTCAAAATGATACCTCCAACCAAACACGTGATACACACATCGCTGCACATCCTCATCAGATCATTTGGTGTGTTGCAATATATAAAATTATGATGGAAAATTCACTCATCAGCCTAAATTACAACACCAGGTGCACCAGAGGAGAGCATCCTATTGCCTCTAATTGACAAAGTGGAGTAAGTGTATCCACTAATGTTGTCAGGTATGAACATTGATGGATATCTGGGGGAGGCCGAAGGTGGTTGTGACAGTTTTGACATTTCTGTCTGTATCATTGAGCTCTTTCAGGCCCGTGCATTCAAAATGTGACGCAAACTAGTTACTTGTCTCTGCTATCAAACGGTGTAGCTGTTATCTCTGCAGTACAATTAGAAAATGCCCAAGGACATCCCACGGTTGGGTTAGTTGTAACACACCAAGCAGCAACTTCCAGGGCTGCAGTGACCACTAGAGTCTGATTCCAACATGTCCAACTGTGCAGGAGAAATAAAAATGTTTACAACAGTTTTGGAGGAGCTATATGTAATTTTTCACCAGCAAACTATACTGAACTCATCCTACACAGACACAAAGGGGGACAGGAAACAATTAACTCTATATAAAAAATAACCATAACCATAACACTACCAAAGATTTAAAGCAAACTAGTTACAAACAAACTAACTATCAAGCAAAGACAAAAAAACAAAAACATTATCTAATGTAAGTGGATCTCAAAGGCAGACTCCCCCCCTGGCCCAAACAGTAGGCCTCCTCCACTTCCTGCCTGCCACCGTATAAGAGGCCAGGGGAGGTCTGGCTGGATCCATGCAACAAAACACAAGGTAAACTGTAACTAAAGCAAGTAAAAGGATTGTGTTAAGGACACAATGTTAACTAAAATGAGTGCACTCCATTTAGAAAACAAACTGTCAAACCAATAAAATGTGTGCTGTAGGAAACCAAAATTAATCTATGTCATTACTTGAAATGTTTGCACACTGACACAGAAGAAAATACTAATGCTTGGTGCTAACATGGTGCAGCCACCACACACAGTAGCCCCCAGTCTCCAGTCAGAGGGCTAATTATAACCTCTTGTACTATAAACACAGTGATGGCTGAAGCTTTTGGAAAGCGACCGACACCACCATCTGCTCTCAGCAAAAAAAAAAAAAAAACAGTGGCAGAGAAAACTTACATATAGCACCTTTAATGCTTAAAGTTATGCACAATTGAGAGCTTGCCGCAAACTGAAGTGCACCGAAGTCTCTGCTCCAAACAAGGCCCACCCCTTCGCCCCTTTTTGGATTAACTGGGAGTCAGGCACCGTCAAGAGAGCAATGATGGCATAGTTCACTCTGAGCTTCAAAACCAATCCAAAATGTGCACCAACTGAGTGTTACTGTATGTGTGTGTCTGTGTTACAACTAACCCAGACTCTTGCAGCCATTAACTAGCTTACTTTACTTTACTTTACTTGCATGAAAAATAAACACACAACGAACATGACTGAAGTTTCATCAGTTTAAACTTGTCTGTGTTTGCCGCATGGTGCTGCTCCCTCACTTGAATGTAACTAAACAGTGAATTTGTAACTTGTTCCTGATTGGAGGAATTACAACGGACTCCAAGTCACCTGTTTGCTTCAGCGTTCCCAGGAAAGCTGTTGCAGACGCAGCTCAGGTCAGCGTTCGAACCACAAGCCGCCTGTAGTTATGTCTGAAGAAGCTCATTCAGAGTATTACTTATCTTTTGCTCTTACTACCATGTAATAAAACGGTCAGATAGCTGGTGGATGACAGAGGCAGATTTTCTTTTGGCCAATAATCTTGACATTCATTCACAATTCACTCCGGGGTGCTGGAAAGAAACCGGAGGGAATGGATAATGAGGACATTTTCTACACAAATAAAACAAGAAATAAATCACTTCTTCATCCTCAGATCATTATTAAGTTTAACACAATTAAATTGTAATTTAGACAAACTTACTAAATATGTTTGTAATGGAAATTCATCTATTCTGAAGCCTATTCATCTGTTCATTGGTCACACTAAATCTGCCATTGGTCACAAATGAAAGGAACCACATGGCTAATTATGCAAGATGACATAATCTCATTTCCCTGCTGCCAGTGAGACTGCTGAAGCTGGGCTGTCTTAAAGGATCATTTATTCAACCTGGTGCATTTCCAGTGCGTTGTGTTCACTCTGAACGTCCCACCTCCCTTGTAGAGATTCTGGGAAACAAGGACTTGTGGGAAAACAACGTAGATTGTGGAGATTTAGTGTGAGACAAGCTTCGGAGCTTTCTGTGCTCATGTGGCTGGCTCAGGTATCATTATGTGACGTGAACCTGGTTATTTGGTCGTCCGAGTGTCTGTTAGGTCTTTGTTGGAAAATTCTTCGGAGCACAGAGTCGGATGTTTTCCGTGTCAGGCTGCAGCGCTGTTTTCAGCACAGAGAGAAGCAGAAAGGTAACATGAGGGGCAGCCACAGCTGAGCAGCCAGAGAAAAACCTGCCACCTACACAAACTTCATTGACACAAAATGGAAATACAATTCAAGTGAACATTTTAAAAAGTGGGCAAATGAACTAAAACAAAACAGAGGAAAATAGATTGTCACGTGTGAATCAGATGTGCTTCATGTAATCTGTCTCCAGTAATGCTATTAATCACTGTCAGGGTTGTACTCTGTTCCCTGTCAAGACTTCTTCACCTTCACAAGATAAAAGATGCTCGTTTTCTCTGTCATTGTCTCCCCGTTGAACGCAGCCTGCTCCCTCAACGTGACGACCTTGTCCCGCTGCGGCCCCCCCGAGGTCAGTCTATCAACACGCAGCTGGAGCGTTTAGTCAGTCGGCGCCTGGAGGGAGAGCCGCAGATAACAGTCTCTTCTCCTCCGCTCTGTGCTGCATTCTTCTGAGAACGTCCGGAGATAACAGAGAGGGGCCGCAGAGCAGCAAATGAGCTGGATTTCTTCCTGCAGACGTGTACCTGACTTAAGCTCAATCAATCAGCGTTGTCCGGGGCATTAAGCTCTTGCTACAACAGTTATATCACTAATCCGGAGCTACAAGGGCTCCTGCATTAAGATGAATCCGGCGCAAATTGGATATTGCAGGGGAACAATGCTACTCCGCTCCTGGGTTAGATTGTTTCTGAACGTTCTTCATTAGGGGACAATCGCTTTGGGCTTCAGACTGGACAGGCAGGCAATACAATTTAGTTAAGACTTGAGGATCCATAGGGCAGAAATTAGAGGCCATTGGCTGATTAACTGTCTGACAGCACATCAGCCGCAGACAGGCAGAGCAGCCTGGAAGCCCTGCTGGGGGGCTGAAAGCAAATAAGACATGCTAAAGTGGGAGTGAGGTGCTTTGTTTACTTTCTCTCAAAACCGTGTGTGAATTCCCTCACAGATCTAAATGTTTTAATAGGTAGATAGATTAGAGACTAAATTAAACAGAGTAACTTTAAATCCAGCGGAAATTTGATCAAAAGTCCTGGCAGTGAATGAAATGCCGAAAAATGGCTGCCATTTTTTTCCTATGAGCACCTAATTTAGTTTGAACTCAGAAATGCTGCTAAAGATCAATGAAATTGTAAATGTCGCTCAGCTCATCGTGGATGTCTGAAGACTGTCAGGAAATGTGGGAGCGCAACTGGACATAATGACTACAAATATCATAGATTTTCCATTACAAATGTACAGAGTGAGTGCTTATGTAATAATCACTGCAACACTCCACCGATCTGGGCTTCATGTCAGAGTGGCCGGACGATGGCTCTCCTCAGTGAAGGACTCTCAGACTGTGAGGAGCAAGATTCTCTGGTCTCATGAAATCAAGATTGAACTGTTTGGCCTCAATTCTAAGCGTCATGTCTGCTTTCCTTGTTCTCATGGAAGTTTCTCCATCTCCGTCACGCTGGATCTCTGGAGCTCAGCCAGAGAGACCTTTTTTTTTTTTAAGCCTTCAGATCTGAGCCTCCACACAGTCCTGTCTCCGAGCTCTGCAGGCAGCTCCTTCCTCCTCATGGCTTTTCGCTCTGATAAGCATTGACTGGTGCCTCCCATTTCTCTTGATCATCTTTGAGATGTTTGCACACCTTGATTGGAGTCCACCTGTGGTGAATTCAGTTGATTGGCCATGTGAAAATCTCACAATTGTCTACATAAGGTCTCACAGCTGACAATGCATAACCAAGCCATGAGGAGGGAGGAACTGCCTGCAGAGCTCAGAGACAGGTTTGTGTGGAGGCTCAGCTCTGGGAAAGGATACAAAAACATTTCTGCGTCATTGAAGGTTTCCAAGAGCACAGTGACCTCCATCTTTCTTACAGCTAGAGCTGCCTGGCCAATCAGGGGAGAAGAGTCTTGAGTGACAAAGAACCTTATGGTAACTCTGGCTGAGCTCCAGAGAGGGAGATGTGTGGAGATGGAGAAACAAGAAGATCAACCACTTCTAAGCATCATGTCTGGTTTTCCTCCAGACATGTTGCTTGACACTGGCTTTGAGGCCAATTCCTCTGTCCACGTTGCCATGAAGCCCAGATCAGACGAGTGCTGCAATGGATAACAGAATTTTAAAATTCTGTTGATGGGGCCTGAATATTTTCCAAATGCTCTGTATGTGAGAAGAAGCCCTTCAGCAGGCAGGAGAGCAGTGATAGAAATGCAATAGTATTATTAAGGAGGTAAGAAAGTCCTTTCCTTCCTTGCTGTTCAAGGATGATGGGATACAGTTTCACCATCTATTGCTGAAGCGATTTAAAAACAGAAGTCCGAAAATTGGCCAGGGACTGACATGACCAAAACACAGGACGGAGGGAAACTGGGGAATACTCACATCTAGGGCATTCTGAGGTGACATTAGGATGTATCTGGCTAATTTGTCCTTGGAATAATGTATTCAACATACTACTTTAAACTGGATTAAACTGTGTCAAACACAGACAGAAGATGTGAAAGTGTACATGTGAAATGATTATCTGGCGTAGTTTCTCCACTATCCTTTTCCCAGGCAGATATGATTTTCTCCTTCCTGTTCTGGATTATGTTATACATTTTGCTTATTATAAGGATTAACATTAAGAACTGAGTATGTTATTTCTCTAGAGGGAGGATTTGGATGGAGTGGGAAATATTTAGAGGCACAGCTGTGAACCTGAAGATATCTAAAGTGTAAGTATAAGCTCTTTGTGACACCAGAGAAGATTTAAAAAAACAAAAAAAACAAAACTCAGTCACCTGTCAGTCCGTGTGATTTCATGTTTACAGCTTTGGTCCTTTTGTAAAATATCAGCATGAAAAAGACCTGGACCTGTATATAAAGGTGGACGTAGCCTCTGTGACGTCACCCATAGGTTTCTCAAGAGCGGTTTTTAAGCTCAGAGTGAGCTGCTCCACTGTCGCCACCTTGGCAGTGTCTGACTCCGCCCCTAACTCCCAGCTAATCCAAAAATGGGCAAAGAAGTGGGGCTTGTGTTAAGCCGAGACTTGTGGCAAGCATACGCTCACCCACCTGTCTCTCAGAGCTGCCATGCCCTCATTTATACATAACTTAATAAAATGTGAACAGGTGAGTTGCATAAATTCAGCCGTACAGGTGTCATGAAGGAGGAAATGATCTCTAGAGACCAGAACAGTTTCTGTACCAGGCTGTAAACATGTTTCTTTCTGCTGTAAAGTTGGACATTTGAACATGGGAGTCTCTGGGGACTGACTCACTGCTGGAGCCAGACTCTAGTGGTCGTTAGAGGAACTGCAGTCGAGCCCCAGACGTAGCATTTCAACAAATTAAATGACTGGAATTAGCGGACACTGAAAACACTTCTTGCATCTCCTTGTAATTAACGAAGAATCTCCAAACACCGCTACAGCCAAGTGTGAACTTCCTGCACGTTTCCCTCCATAACCCCCACCCACAGCCCCTCCTCAGGGTTGAAATCCCTCTGAACACGGCTGGATTTCACACTGCGCATTAGTGCGGAGTCTTAAGAGTGTAAGATTATTTCAGTGCTGCATACAGAGGACAGTGACATGAAGAATGGTAAAGAGAAAGGGATGACATCCACTAAAGATCATGAATCATATCCCCATCTCTAACAGGATTATATGGTCTGCACTCAGCAGCACACTGCAGGCTCCAGTGACACTGCAGCTTATGTTGTGGCTTCATGAACTGATGCTGGATCACTACTGCTGCTATTACGAACCTTATGACTCAGAGTAATTATCACTGTTGTTCTTATAATTGTAGTTGTAACTGTTATTCCTTTCCAGCTAAGTGGGCTAAATAAAAACAAGTATGCGTGGTGTAAAAATAAAGCCTCCTCTCACTCAGCACAGATTATGCTAAAACTGCAGCGTACTCTCCCCCAGGCATTATCACCAGTAATAACCTAAAGGTCATTTGTATAACACACCATATTTCATGACTGACTTTAATGTAGCTCTTTAGCAAAATGGATCTGGTCTTAAGTTTGAATGATGGGATCATATAAATTTAATAATATTGGCGTCATTAGGTGGTGGAGAATGCAGGGTTAGTGAACACAGCCCCCGGCTGGACTCCTCCATCCAACTCTCCAATCAGGACCAGCTTACATAAAGCACCTATGTTGACTCTCTCTGGTTCATGTCCCTGTTGTGGCTGGTGGTGTTTGGGGGACACAGTGTTGCTCCAAAACTGGTTGCTGCCCTGCCCACCTAGAGTTCCTGTGTTAATGCTCCGAACAGAGGAGCTTTGCCTCTTGCTTTTGGTTTTGCTCCTTTTTACTTTGCTTACCCTCAGGGTTTATTTGGCTGGATTTTTTTTTTGTTGTTCTTTTGCTGACATTGTACAATAAACTGTGTTACTCATTTGTTTGTTTGACTATTTTTTTGCATTAGACCTTTTCCAGTGTAGCTGAAGTGCCATGTTGCTAGGAAGCAGGGAACCCCCGGTGAGGCACCTACACTTAATGAATTTTGAGTAAATGCACCGGGACTGGATGAATGTTGTTTGCACCACTTCTGCTGTGATGTTTGCTGCGCTGCACCTGAGGTGAGTAGGTGGCTGCGTCCCAGGCCCGGGCACTCCTCAGTATAGTCAGCCACTCCACAAGTGGCCTCAGATTAGTCTCCAGTTTTGTTTAGTTTGTGTTAGACTGTCATTTTATGTCATTTAGAGATAACATTCAACATTTGTCCTCCTTTTCTTAAAGTATCTTAAACTGTAATTGTTATAAATTTGTATTTTATCCCTTTAATGGTTGTTGTAATCATTTGCTATTAACATTTAGTCCTTTATTCCCTATTCCACGCCCACCTGGACGCACCTTCCAACCTTGCAGGATTTCAGTGTTCAACTGAAATCTGCTATATTTGTATTTGATCACTCAGAAAACAGTCAGCCAATCAGACGAGAGGGTCAAAGCGTCTCTTCTGATTGGCTGGCTGACGTGTTGTTACTAGAGCTCCAGAGAGAGGAGATGTAAAACTACAGTGAAATTGTTTTTGGTTCTTAAAACCACAAATATATCTTCTGATGGAGATCAACACTTCAGATAGAACCCAGAAAAAGTGTAATTATCTTGGGTTATCATAATAACACATTTGGTTGATTGCAAAAAACATGTCTGGTGTGTGTGTGTGTGTTTGTGTGTGTGTGTGTGTGTGTGTGTGTGTGTGTGTGTGTGTGTGTGTGTGTGTGTGTGTGTGTGTGTGTCTTCTTCAGGTAGTCTCCCCAGGTGATGTTGTTGGTCCTTTACCCCAGTCTCCTCTTATTTCCCCGGCCACATTTAACTAACTCTAAAATGTGAAAAAGAGGTAAGAAGGGCACACATATGGGCAAGTGAGGGAGAGGAAGTGTGCATATGAGCAGAGGCAGAGAAGTGAAACAGTGTTTGACAGTCATGTCAAATCTGAATGGTTCCAAAGCAGATCAAACATGTTGAGTCAAGACCTGAGGCAGACCGAGATGGTTCATGAGAGTGCTTCTGATTTGAATGTACGGACATGTGTTCAGTGCTCTTCTTCTATGAAATGTGATGCATGGGTGAAAAGTCAAGACTGTGACTTATGCAGAAAATGTTATTTAATGTCTGGGAATTTCCCTTCCCTTCCCTCTCCTGTGACGGAAATCTTGTGAGCTGATGGAAAAAGTTGTGAGACCTCAGATGTGTTACAATGAAGTAAAGGAACAGGAGGGAAAAGACCCCAGCAGACTCTCAGAGGCTGGCTGATGCAACAATGGGACTTACAGGCTTACAGGTTTCTGCGGCTGACAGACGAGCAGGCAGATGCAGAAGTGGATGCAAAACAGCTAATCCAAACTGTGGGAAACACGAGGGAACTGAACGGGAAACACAATTAGACGACACAGACGCACAGGGGCAGGAAGTAAAACAACAAAAGAGACATCAGGAAAGTAGTTTCAAAATAAAACAACAAATAAATACAGAGTCAAGGCGTGAAGTCAGTATGATGAGACATTTAAAGCAGAAGCAGTATTCACTGTGGCATGATGCATTGAGGGGAAAAGAGATAACATCATAAGTTAAGCACTCTGTGATGCCACATTTAACCTTGGAACTATGTCGTACTTACGGGAGGCAGGACAATGGCCTCCAAACAAAACACTCACTGATCTGTTTAAACAGTGACGCAAGAACGGCACAAAATGTTCACAGATCTTTCACTAGTTATTCAGCGTGTGCAGGTAGGGAACCCTTACCAGATTTCATGGTGTGGGACCAAGCAGCAGCCTCCGAGGCTGAAAAATGAAGCCAGCACGGAAGAGCCAAAAACTGCAGTTCTTTGATGGCCACGAGAGTCTGGCTCCAACTAGAGTCAGTCCCCATAGACTGCCATGTTCAAATGTCCAACTTTACAGCAGAAATAAAAGAATAATAATGTCAAAGCAAAATTATTTATTGAGGCATGATGCATCGAGGAGAAAAGAGATAACATAACAAGCTGAAAATTGCATAATGCCAAACAGTTCTGAAGGATTCCTTCCTGGTGGCCACGTTTAACCCTAGAAATTTCTCTTAGGGCTTTATGAAGGCAACCGACTTGCCTCAAGCAAAGCTCTGAGAGATATCACGACCTGGACAACTGAGGATCCTCATAGGCAAGTTATGCTTAGTACATGTCCAAATCATGTTATTCTTCATGGAACCACATCATGGCCATAGAGCTGAGAGGATTTTATTGGATTCCTACTCCAAAACAAATCACATCATGTATCTCACTACCCCCCCCCCCCCCCCCCCCCCCCCCACTCAGAGAAGACCTGTGTTACTAATTGACCATGAGACACTGAGACACGGCGTGTTTGGTAAAGCTGTTTACTCCCTCAACCAGAGACTTAGCTTATCAAATCTTCTCCACTGCACGCATAGGGACCTTGGTTGCTATGGCAACCACCAGTGGGGGAATGAGCCAGCTGGGCCCTATCGGTACCTTCACAGGGATCCCTGAGACAGACGTTTTAGTAAGTTTCCCGTGAGTGATCTGTGAACACACAAACACTACCCAAAGACCTAAAGACACGCCCCTCAGTGTGCTCATTATAGACAAAGTTTGACTGTGAATTTTGAGTTAACCATTATTGAGTTCATACTCATTCAAATTATTGAAACATTATTCAAATTAATTTAACTTAAAAAACACCATTTCCATTTTTGAAGAGGGGATGGAAGTAGTGGAGTGATACAAATAGTGAGCACAACAGGGACACAGAGGATGGAGCAGACTGCTTCTTGAGGAAGCTTTGGTGCTTGAATGTGAGCAGCAGATCTTCTCTGGAGCTTCTCTTCTGTGGATGCATGCTGCACAAACTGTTGAACATCTTGCATCTGTAATGTATCTCAGAAATCTCACCAAAATGCTTTGAAAACTCTGTTCAGACTCAACTCTCTGTGAGTTTTTGTCGCAGACACAGGAACATGCAAAAAAACATCTCACAAAAAAATCTTGGGACATAAAACATGTGACCCACCTGGTCAGAATGTACCTAAGCTTTTTGGACCAAATGTTTCATGTAAGCTTGAGCTAGAAGTGTTTAGAGTGGTACCCTGATATGAAGGCCTTTATTCAGAGATAATAACTTGGTGCTATGAGCTCAGCTTAGTCTTTTGTACCTTTTTTTTTTCCTGAATCCGTAGATATAAATGCTTTCCATGAACATTAAAGGACCATTATGTAGGATTACTGATGAGGTTGCTACTGCAACCAGCTGAATACCCCTCCCTCACTTCTCCTTTTCCAAGCAGACAGGAGGAACTACCCTGACCGCCAGGTAACGTAAAAATGCAAAAGGCCCTCTGTAGAGCCAGTGTTTGGTTTGTCCATTCTGGGCTACCATAGAAATGGGCCCTGTGGAAGAGGGTTCCTTCTAGGCTAATGGAAACACAACTATTCTTAGTTTCAGGTGATCACACAATCCCACACACTGGTCCTTTAAAGTACTCATGGGCATCACATCTCAGATGCTGTGAGAAACCAACTATACGGCTTCTTTTAATGAGAATACTCTGCACCAAGGCTACAGTCAGAAACAAGGTGCGGTGACGCAAATCGACTGAGATACAGAAAGAACGTTTCCACAGACGATGATGATGCAGTCAAAGCAGTTGTTCTGCTTCTGCCCCCCCCCCCCCCCCCCACACACACACACACACACACACACTTTCTCTCTCAGTCATACACACACACACCCCATGAAAACCAATAAACATTCACCCACTCATCATCCCATCTGCCCCAAAGATATTTTTAACACGCTGAGATATTTATGACCTAAATATGGACAGCACGTCCTTTTTTATAATTTTTTCTCCTCTCTCACTGACGTCTCCGACTGCCCATTCATAACAGGGGGAGATTTCAACACAGTTCTAGACCTAGCAGTTGACAGATCTAGCATTTTAAAGGAGCTATTTGTAGGTTTCGCTATTGCTCCATAGCTAACGTTAGCATTAGCGGCTGTTAACTTACCAGTCTAAAAGAAACGTTGTGAGTTCAGTGTCATATTTCATTCCTTTTCCCACCAACAGCTGTCTCCAGAGGTGGAAACCACCACCAGTATTAACTCTTGTTTCTGTCACATCTTTTCTTCTACTGAAGTCAATTTATTTATAGAGCACATTTAAAAACAACGAACGTTGACCAAAGTGAGGAATGAGGAGCAGGGATTGATTGATAGTAGCTCAAGAGGTCTAGAAGTGAAATAAGGGATTAAAAGTTCATGTTGTGCTTTAAAAACAAACAAAAGAACCTTAAAATCAATTCTATACTTCACTGGTAGCCAATGAAGAGAGGCGAGTAGAGCTGTGGTCTCTCTTCTTGCTACCAGTGAGGACTCTCGCTGCAGCATTTTGGACGAGCTGCAAGCGAGCGAGGGCAGATTTATCCATACCTGCGTATAGAGAATTACAGTAATCAAGGCGTGAAGGGATGAATGCATGAACTGTGGTCTCGAAATCTTTAACTACAGGGATCTAAGGTGGAACTAGCTGGCACCACCTCCCGATAGTGACTCACTGTAGCCTCCAATCAGCCCTGGAGACAGAGCACTGCTCAGAGGGCGTATTATGACCTCTTGTATTATAAAGACAGTGATGGCTGAAGCTCTTGTCATACGACAATCACCACCACCTGCTCCCAGCAAGAAACCATCTTCTGCAGCAGAGAAAACTTACAAAGAGCCACTTAAAGGAGTAAACAGACCTGGCAATCCACAGAAACAGATTTTCATCTTTTTCATCCAGCTATACAACGCTTCTTTTTCTTTCTCAATTACATACAGACAGTCTCTAGTCAGCACGACCAATAGGTGGCACCATAACACATCTCTTCTCAAAGAACCAGAGTCTGACGATTACATTCAAACTTCCTGGAATCAAATGGTTTCACAGAAGCATCTCCAGCCTCCCTGTTACTCACATTTTCAACGTGTTCAAAGTCAATGCAAAAGTGAATAAACCTTGTGGCAGTGGAAATGCTGCTGTAACAGACTGCATAGGATCCCCCAGCTGTCAGTGTGTCACGACGTAGAGAATCCTGTGCTTAGAGAGAATGAAAAAAAATGAATGTGATTGGCCATGATTGTCACAACCTCTAACACACCTGCCTAATACTGTATTCTGTCTGATCCCACCTCCGCTTGTTCCTGGCCCATAATGAGGCAGAGGTGGTGCCATCCTCATCACTGTGTCTTCAACTGGCTCAAACACTTTTAACAAGCAACGTATTTCGGGAGTTCTGCTGAATCCAGAGGATTTTACAAAAGAACAATGATAAACAGTAACAATTTGGGAGGATACATTTTTCACAATGGCATGACATTTTTAAGCCTAAATTAAGTAATTAACTGAGAAAAATGAGAATGAAAATAACCTTTTCTTTGTGTCTGCAGAAGATTTTAAATCTGTACCAGTTAAAATTTTCTATGATTTTTTATTTTTTTCATCTAGTTCTAAGTTTTGTCTCATTATTTTACTGTGCAGGAAGACAAACAATGTCCTAATGTTCACACCAAAGGACTATCTTTTTGGAGGAAAAAAAATAAAATGTGTAATCCAATAATAGGCCTATAATATATGGAAAACACAAACTTTGATTATCCCAGCTCTCAGGGGGACTTTAAAGAGCACCTGAGGTTTCCCTCTCTTATAGTGTGTTCTATAGCTTTCTGTGCGTGTAAATGTTCGACACAAGGCTGCACGTTCCCACCGGAGGAAGTAACTATCAGGGAAAAACCCTGTTTTTCATTTGAATGAAACGCCTCGTTGACTGTCCAGACCTCACTTCCTGGATCTTCTTTAAACTGTCTTTGGGGAAAATGAATAAAAAGTGATGTTAAAATCACGTAAACATTGATTTCCTTGTTTTGTCGAGAGTCAGATGCGGTTGCCTTGTACAGTAATTCTCTGTGCAGCAAAAACCCTGACATGATAATAAATGTTATAAAACGTCTCAGAAAATGCACTTATTTGTTCTGAAAGCTAATGAGAGGATTGATACCACCCTCATGTCTGTATGATAAATAGCAGCTGGAGCCAGAAAGCTGTCAGTGTTTCCAAGCATATAGACTGGAAATCAGGGGGGAAAGCTGCCCTGGCTCTGTACAAAGACAACAAGATTCACTGAAAGCACCTTTTAATTTAAATAATATGCACAATATTTCTTATTAGTTCAATCTGTCCAAAAATCAAAATGTCAAAATAATATAATGAAGGCCTGTATGCTGGGTGATCTCTCAGCGGGAAGTAGCTGCCAGACAAACAGTGGAGAGGTGCTGATACCCACATAGCAGAGGCATTTGGCCCAGATTTGGCATGAAGCCGGCACAGCTGGCATTCAGGCTGCACTGGCCTGAGGCATATGAAGCGATCACGGCCTGGGTGAGCCAGAGCTGGAACTGTCTTTAAGGTGGCAAACAAGAAATGGCTCAATTGCTGAGCGTGGTATTTGGCCCTGAAGTCAGATTAGAACTGCGGGCCGTATACAGTCTTTTCCTGCAGTTAAAATGTGATTTCAGATATCTTTTTTTAGAAATGTGCAGACTTTGAAACAGAACCAGGCTTGCTTTTTCCCCCTGTTTTTGGTCCTTATGCTAAGATAAACTAATGCAAAGCTGTCATCTGACAGAGACACGTGAGTGGCATCAATCTGAACATGAAAAACTCTGCAGGAAGGTGTGTTTCCCTTGTTTGAGATTAATAGATATTTGATGTCAGTAACAATAGATGCTGAGTGGGGTTGAAGGCTTTAATACTGAAGGGACTCCACTTCATGAATGTACACACACAGCTGTATTGTTTCTATAGTTATCATGCAAATTTGAAAAAAAAAAAAAAGAGCCTCCTTTCCTCGTTCCTGTTCCCAAGTGTTAACAGGAAACCCATCATCACTCGTGGTATTGTAGACTGAAGTGGTCCGAGTTGAAAAACAAGACTCTGACCTCAGAAACTTGGTATATCCCTGTGCTGCACAGTACGCTGTGAACTTGGTATCAAAACTGGAGACGGGGTTGAATTTTCAAAAAGTTCCATCTGGTGTTACACGTGATCATATCAAATAAGTGCGGTACGGGAAAATGTATTGCAATATCAGTTGAGTAGATAGAGGAATGGAGGGACAGGAGCAGCCTTTCAATGGCTGAGGAGACGTTCAGCAGAGATGGCAGTGTTTGTACACAGACTTCTTCACCTCTCCCAACAGCCAGCCTTATCTGACTCTAGCTTGTAGTGGAAGGCTTCAGGAAGTTTTGGAGGAAAGTGGGACAAGCAGACTTACAAAGACTCATCACTTTCTTTATATAGTACACTCCCTGTCCAGAATATAGATCAGGTTGCGGCATGGTATCTGCTCCTCGCTGTGCTGTCCTTGAGAGGCAAAGGGGAGGGAAATGGAGACGGGGAGTATCTGTTCCGTGGTGGACTTCTGGAAATGTTGGTTCATCTACAGAACAAACAGACCTGGATTTGTGATAGCATTGATCGGATACAGACCGGGGAAACTGAATAGCACTTAGCAAGTAGCTCCTCAGGCTGCACAAGCATGTCCTTGAAATATTATCTACATGCTATTTTCCCAGGTAGCTCAGGTAGCTTAGGACACTTAGAAAAATGTACTTAACAGCCAAAGAGAACCCAAACTCCACCAAACTAAATCTGAGTGCATGAAGAAGATTGAAACCAGACCATGTGAAACTCACTTAGTGGTTCATTAATAGTCAAACGAGTTTATAAGAGGTTGTAGGTGTGACACATACAAAACGTACGGTCAGATTTTATGTAATTTTCTTTATTTCATTTCTATGGTTTTGTGAACAAGCAAAGAAAATACAGTCTTTATTCATGGTATGGTGAACAGTAGCTCAGTCAAAAGAGAGAATGAGGATTTATTAATGAAGTACTACACCATAAAATTTGATCATTTATGGCCACTTTTAATTTGGAACCACTGAGGTGCCCTTTAACCTCAAACCACCAGCTGCTCCAGTGGAGCCTCTCGGTGGCATTCAGTGTGTTTTCTCTCAAAACAAAAGCTGAAAATTATGAGTTTGTTACTTTAAACTTAACTTTCACCTCAAAAAACAGGAGCACAAACTTTCTCAAGCTCTGTTAGTCAGTAACTAACAAGTCATATCATCTGTCTGATATTAGAAAGATCCTTCAATTTCACAAAAACATTAAGACTAAACAAGAGGTAAACAGGTGAGATATATAAAAATCCACCCCCTGCACAGTTGTCTTGTCTGCTGTAAAGTTGGACATTTTAACATGGGAGTCTATGGGCGGGGACTGACTCACTGTTGTAGCCAGCATCTAGTGGTCATTAGAGGATCTGCAATTGTTGACATGACAGTGAAAAACTATTTGGACTCAGCATTTGCTTTTATTAAAAATGTCCCAGCAGACCTCAGGTCCAGGTCAGGATTGTTTACTGTTAGATCCTGACCAATCCTGTCGCGTGACCAGAGATTTAAATAATTGATGAAATCATGCCAGACAGCTGACTCATCACACAGAGCATCAGTAACATTTTTAAGTCTCAAGATGTATTTTGATGCACATATCAATCTGCAATAGATGGAAATGGAAAGAGGACACTTCAGGTTTTTGTTTTTTTTGTTGTTGTTTTTGTGTGTGTGTGTGTGTGTGTGTGTGTGTGTGTGTGTGTGTGTGTGGGCCTCTGCCAAGTACATTCGAGAATGAGCACCAAAATTTCACTTTGCAATCTAATCAGCATGAACACAGCCTAAGCTGAGCCTCTCCTCCCTCACTGGTGCAATCTTGTTCATTTGATGCCAGAAAATAACTAAACCAGACAGACACAAAAAATTACACTTAAAACCTTGGAGAATTTTGCTCTAGCATTGGCATTTTGTCTGTGAGTGAGTTGTGGTGGCCAGTGGAACAGAGGCCAGACAGGAAGTGAGAACTTTCACAATTGTTAAAGTTATAATATGTAACTTTTCCACATTCAGATGTCAAAAAATGACTAGACCTATGTTATATATGCTGAGTTATGTACTTACTTTATCCCATTGTCTTCATCAATTCTTTGACCAGAGAAATCTGTGATCTTTGTAATGCTATGTTTCATTGGTCCCCTGTCAATGACATCATATCCCTTATGTGCATGCAGTGTTGTGTGTGTTGTGGTTCCCCTGAATGGTTTTCAAGATTGAAGGGAAAAAAACAACAACAAAAAAACATTGCAACCTTGCCTGAAGTTCAAAATTGACTATAATCCAGTTTTAAACCACATTTTAAGATATACCTTTTACCCCTTGGTCGAGCCCCGGGTCCATTCAGCTGCCTGTAAAAACATCCTGAATGTCTGGTTCATAAGTTATCAAAGAAACAAAGGTGAGGAGTCTCAATTTCCAGCCATTCCAAGACGTCACGTGTCCACCAAAAAGCATCGGTATATCATTTTTCTTTAAAATGACACTGCTTTATTTGTTGTTTCTACAGGTTTTAATCTCCTGCTCCCTTTGTTGTGGAGGGCAAGACACCTTTGCAGATATTTTGGCTGCTGTTAAAAAACTCCCAGATGTCTGGTTTATAAGTTAGCATTTAGTTAAAGTAGCAGTTTTAGCTCCCAACCCTTCCCTGCATCTCATGTCTACCATACACCATCGGCAAGTCGCTGACTTTAAATGTGAAACTACTTTCAGTACTTTCAACGGTTACAATCACCAGGTCTGTTTATTTCAGAGAGGTGGAGACCTCTATAGTTCAGCTCCAGGTAAAAACCTCCTGAGCGACTGACTCTGAAGAAATCCAGAACAGGAGAAGCATACAGCAATGGTGGTGATCCCATGATCCCACGCTACTTTGTGACATCACCCAACGCCATCTTCTGTTATTGTTGTGATTGAGGGGTCCCAAGTTACACGCTGTGCTTTTAAAAGTTCTGTATTTCCAAATGTGCTTCCAGCATCCAGAGACCTACTATGAGGATGTTGTAGCCTGTTTCAAGACCTCTGAATCACTGCCCATTTTGTTAACAACTGACCAATCAGAGCTTTGTAGGCAGGATTACAAATGCGGGCATCATCAGAACCAAGAGACACAAGAAACACCAACCTACATAAACAACAGTGACAGAAATATTGCCACACAAATTAGTTGTATGAATGTGTCTTGAGGTGTCACAAAAATGCAGCCTAGTATCACAAGGAACTGGTGTCAGTTCATGTCTTTTATGGAGCGAGGTGGAAAGTAAGGATGTGCAGGTTAGAGGTGGTGGAGTTCAGGTATCTCAGCGTCTTGTTCACGAGTGAGGGTGGGATTGTTGATATTGTTAATTGACAGATGCATGTGGCGATGGAGGGATCACATATCCCACCTGCCCTGGGAACTCCGAGGGATCTGCCAGGAGGAGCTCCAGCGATGCAGGGGAGAGGGACGTCTGGGCTGCCCTGCAGATGGATGGTGCTCTTAGTAACTGCTGCTGCTGCTTCCATACTGACTGAAATGGAAAAAAGACTTTGCTTGATTCTGATTAGGAAATAAAAGAAAACAGCTAAAATGAACAAAATGTCAGGCTTAATGACTAAAGTGAACCAAAATGTCACCTCAGTCTGATTTTCACGCTCCGAATGTCGGACAAGCGAGAACTTTGCAGAACATTAGTGCTGTTTAACATGAGCACCGTCAGAAGGTTCTGACTGCAACGTTCAGATAAATGAAAACAGCAGTTACTGGTTGAATAATGGCTTGTGTTGATCCACCTCCTCAGACTTAATGTCTTTGTCTGTCTCAGAGATTTTGCATTATGGTTTGCCAGTTCTAATTCTTAATGTCATGCAGAAATAATACACTGACCTTGCCATATAATCTTTCCATTAATTAAACACTGGATGATACGTTTTTCACTTTGGATGTTCAACACTTTCCTTTGGCTGCTCTCTCTCGGTGTCACAAGGTCAGTTTTCTCTCGGAGGGAGATAAAGTAGCATTCCACATCGGCGCTAGCAGGGGTCTCTGAGAGCACCCGATAATACCGCACCTGCGTTATCTTTCATGTTAAAATCCCTCGCCTTGTTAGTATGTTAAATGATGGATCGTCCTCCTGGAGTAGAAGGGGCCTCCATACCCCTGCGGCTTGGAAACCCTGGCTCCCTGCAGCCTGATGATAGATTACCCCGCCTTTATCTCAGTTGGCTGATTATTCCTCCTCTATCATGAAAGCTAAGTCAGAGCATGGGTGTGATCGCCTTGTAATGTGGCCTGAAATAGCTTGATTATGCTCAGGTTCATTTTTACCTCATTATCAGCCTGGATTACACTCTTCATAGTTCAGCAGCTGTCTGTTTGTCATTACTGTGATGCCGTCACACTGAGACTTCCTGTTTAAAAGATGTATGGCGAAGGCAGGAGAGGCACCTTCATTACGCTGCGTAACCCTAATAGCTGTCACATATTTATCTTATTTGTGGCAGACATGCATTTAATATAATCAACAGTGAACATGACAGGAATGAAGTAGCTTCCTCATTGGTATCTGTAGCATCATCAACGAGAAAGCTTGAGGAGAATGGCCTATTTAAACCATCTATCAGAGGATTATTAAGCCAACAATCACTCACACAGTAAGATACTAATTACAAGACATACACATGAAAGGAGGGAGGGGCATTTTACAAGCTTGCCAATTATTAGTGTCATTATTAATAATCCCAGCTGGACTGTATTACTGCATAAAATCACATGCTTCTCATAATTCAGCATGATGTCTGACCTTCAGCTGGAAATGACACCTGAGACAATCTGATGACACACTCGCCTTCCTGTTGATCACAGAATGACTGTGTGCTGGCATCAAGACTTTTATCATCAGTTTGATAAAAAGATACTGAGAGAAAAAGCTTAAAGGTCCCATATTTTATACTTTTCTAGTGTTTTATTTGAAGTGTTGATCTCCATCAGAAGATATATTTGTGGTTTTAAGAACCAAAAAAAAGTAGTTTTATATTTCCTCGCTCAGGCTTCTCTCTGGAGCTCAAGTAACAGCAGGTCAGTCAGCCAATCAGAAGAGAGGATCTGAGCCTTGAGGATGGTGACTGCTTTGTTGTGACATCACAAAGTTCCAGAAGTCCTGACGGCTGGTTTTAAGGCTCAGTTTCTGAATACAGGCTGTGTGCATTTCTCTGTGGACTGAGGCTTTGATACTTTCACAGTATCAATATAGAACCTAGACCTGCTTTATAATCACAAACACATCAAAACAAAAGATCTACTTTTACACAGTATGGGACCTTTAACAAGTAAAGTAAGAATCAACACATATTAATCCAATCACCGCAGTTAGCAGTTTGCCTGCAACTTTATCACATAGTAGAGTGAGGATAGTATCAGGTAGTTGGAGGTTATACTGTCGTGTATTCCAATGTCAGCTTCATTCGAGGGCGTCAGCTCTGCCCAGTGATAAGAATAATGTCTTTGGTAATTACAGTGAGTGGACGAGTGTCCATCCACTGATTTCAGTACCATAGTGATAATATTAACCATATGCTAATCCCAGTTCATTTGTCACATATGACCTCAGTCGAGTGCTCACAGGGTTCTAGAGGAGTGTGGTCAGCTGTCTTTTCCAAAACTCTCACAAACAAAAGTTCAGTGAGCTTGATCTCACTGCCACCACCCGCAACAGCCCTGACAAACCCACACACAACCTTAGTGACCACCTGCGCCTGCAGATTCTATGAGTATGACCCTTAAGATAGTGGGTTTAGCACTGCAATCAGACTCAACCGGACAATCAGCTCCTCAGTGCAGTTTTTTCTTCAGCCATCCAAGGAGCCAGTGAGGCCCAGAGCTTAGGGCTGTGTCTACACAGTTACAGGTTAGAACTAACACGCTGTTTCATACAAGCTTCACCCTTTAAGGCTATCACAAGAGGGTTAAAGGTGAAGCAGGATACGATCTATGCCTCACCGGTTCCATGTGGTAGCACAAGCACAAACACACCACTCTGTGCCTAGCCACTACATCATGTGTAATGACGCACCACAAAGACCCATATGCACCTGAAAGGCGCAGCACAGCCACATGAAAAACATGATGGGGAGACGGTTACGCTTTGTAACCGCGAGGAACAGAGTAGGAAAATTAGTGTCTCTCAGCACGCACACAGGCAGGAGAGGGAGCACACAAAAACAACAACATCATCACAATGAGTCACTGACAAACACTTCATACACAGCGAGTCACAGAAAACAGGACATCTCGCAGACAGAAATGGATGAA
The DNA here is from genome assembly GCF_046630095.1 of Trachinotus anak. NCBI lineage: Eukaryota > Metazoa > Chordata > Actinopteri > Carangiformes > Carangidae > Trachinotus > Trachinotus anak. Next base: position 14,054,082 of record NW_027273877.1, read on the forward strand.
AGAACAGGGTGAAGACCACGGATGTCCAGAGCTACTATACATCAGTCCAGGCTAAGTTCACCTTGGATTTTTAATGGTGTGATTCTTGGCCAGCATTTAGTCTCATTTTCTTCTTACATGTGCCTGATATAAACGTTAAAAACAACCTCTGGACGAAGTGTGCATTTGTTAGCGCTGTGTGATGTCCTTGACTATAAATATAGCACATAAAAAGATGTGTGTGTCACTAGTTAGTTCACAAGTTAGTTCTCTTCTAATGTGTTAGAAAAGGTTTTACACTTTCTGTGTTTGAGGGTAAAATTTGATCCATGTTTGAATTAATTAAGAAGAAAACACTAATTTCCATCCAGTAAAATATTTTCTGTTTATGTCACTTATTATTCATCCATAAATATAATATATATACTTACTTTGATATTTTATCTACCTTACACCTCATTAACTCACAGTGTATTCATCATTTTTAGTTTAAAATAGGCCTATTGACCTATTTTATTGCTAATGATGAACAGAGGAGGCAAACATATTATCAGAACATGAGAGACTGATGATAAACAAGAAATAATTCCTTGTTCCTCCATCACAAGCTGCCCAGATTTTAATGCCCTATTTTCCAAGCTTACCTGGAATGTATTGTCTAAAGTGACCTCTGACCTCTGGGACCAACTGTCCATGTTCCTGACCTCGGGTCTCGGATTGTTGACCAGTGTCGCTCTCTACCCTGCCTTTCATAGAAGACTGAACACCATGTTATTCTGCTCATCTGTCTTTGAGCTTCTGAATCATTCAGCTCCTCTTCCTCATAGGAGCTCCTGTCCTTTATTTCACCTTCATCCTGCCCTCCCTCCTCCTCATCCTCATCAAATATATAATCAAGAGCTTTTTGAGTTACGAATCTTTATGTTGACAGCTGATCCTAAGTGAGATGTGGGATCTTTTATTTTATATGTATATATATCTTGAATTAATCATTTAATCAGTTGAATTTGTTTAAGATTTGATTTTTTTTTTTAAATGGTTGTAAATTGAATTTAAATGACTAGAATATTTAAATATTTTATTTCATGAAGGCTATAATAAATGGTGTTTTACAGAGGTCGATTTAACTGTATTCTGGCTGCTGCAGGTTGTGGTGCTGCTAAATTCATTTGCATTCTACTGACAAGTGTTTCTGTTATTTTGTCCCAGTCAGGCACCGGTGAAGACCCCTCTCTGTCTGTCCCTTGTCACACAGGTCAACAGCTGCACAAACTGCTTCTTGTCACAAGGTGAAATCAACCTCTGGAACAGTTTCAGATAAAACTGAAGGAGGTTTTATTACAAGACTATTGTGTTAGACTGCATTTGTTATCGGTGGACCTAATGAGTGTATGTTTATCATCATGAAAAATTTCTCAATTATATGTGATTGTTAAAATAATCAGTGTTAAGTAGACATATGTATTCTCTGCTGCAGCCGGCCCCAGAGTTAATTACTTCAGTGAAGCAGGTGAAAAACAGACTTTGTAGATAATTCCAGGTTAGATAGAATGTACCAGAGGGGGGAAAAGTATAGTGCCTTCACAGTGTTTCATTTCTTTTTCACAGCCATACACCCACACACACACACACACACACACACACACACACACACACATGCAACACAGTGAGAAAACAGTAATGCACATGCAATCTTACCGCTGGCCCAGCCACATGAGATAAAGGCGGGTACGGCCGGGAGAAAATGACTCTGTTACCGGCTCCTGAATGGAATTGGAGCCCTGTGGGGGGTGCTGACAGCTCCTTTGGAGTTAGTGGTGTGTGTTGCTCCATCTCATGGCTGGCGCGTCGCTGGCAGCTCCTCCACGTCTGTGTTAACACAACTTTACATGGAGCTCGTGTCGCAGCTGACAGTGACGGGGGACAGCGGGCAACAACCAGCTGTGTCTGTCTGCACAGGGTGGGTGCAGGTGGTGTGTGTGTGTGTGTAGTAGGGTGAAACATAAAGCCACAGCTCTAACTCACTTGCAGTGAAAACAAGATGGGGAAAAACTATAGAATTTTTCATGGCTGGTCTTTTTTACTCGACAGACAATGAGGCTGCAGCACTGACAGACGTGGGCCCCATGGTGCGTTTCTGAGATGAGAATATAAACTGAATCGATATCCTCACTGTTGACGCCACGTGGCAGAGACTGATACTTGCGTATGAAATATGCATGCCTTTATAAATCTGAAAATGTTTGTTATAGTGGAACCAACCTGTGCAGCCGCTGCAAACTTTTCGATTGTGTTACAGGCAGCTGAGAATACACACACCTCCACCCTCCATGGTGCTGCCTGGTATCTGAAACCCAGGCTAGTGTCAGTCACCACTGTCTGATGACAATGTTACAAAATGCTGAACCTAGATATCTACCATGATTATACACAGGCCAAACAATGCCCTCTCAGAGCAGTTTTAATGGGAACAATTGGACAATCAGGACGGAGCAGAAAGCAGAAGAAGCTCAATTTGTCTTTTTTGTTTGATCACATGTTCATTCTCTTGACTCTTTCCTTTTAATTTTTCCCGTTCTATTCTACCCACTTTGATTCTCCAGTTTTTGCCATGAATGTCATCTTTTAGCTCACAATCAAACTCAGATAGCAAACACGTTTATGATGATAATCTCTGGCTTATCACAGTGATAGGAGCTTAGGATATGAGAAAAAGAAAATGATAGGAGTTCTTCAATTTCTTCTAATTACATCTTTTCACCAAAATTGTGTTGTGTTGCAAATGATTTGTTGGCCCACTTGCAATACCTTCATGACCCATGAGTGCACCCTGGCCCACGGGTTGAGAACCACTGCTCTGAAGGGGAAAAAAGATCTGCTGCAGGAGGAGGTGTGTCCACAGGCTGATGGGGTTTTGGAGCAGCAGGAATTAAACTGTACTGAAACTAAACCAGAGAGCGAGAGTCATGTTACATAATATACATAATACATGCATCTATTTACAAAACCTTTAATTTACCATTACTATCATTTTCATGGGGTTGATAGGTTCTATACTTTCAAGCATAGAGTCTAGGTGTAGGCTGCAAGTCAGTATGGAAATATTTCCAAACATTTCCTCTGGTGATTTCTGTCCTGTCACCTCTTATCTTGCTCTCTGCTGGATGATGTTATTAACTCCCCACAAAAGCACCTGATCCAGGCAACGACTGACTAATGGTTAGTTGATTGATATGTGTTTTTCCTAGAAGAACCTGAATCAACCTAAATCAAGCTTTCCTGGTCATTTTTATATATGCAGGCTTTTCTATATATATAAGCCACAAAACCTTATCCACATATCTCAGAATGTTATTTGGAAATGTTCACAGCACTGCCAGTCACCTAATTCTGGCCTGGTTTCAGTTGAACTTGTGGCCGTTTATTGCAGAGATTTGCTGGCGAGTTAGCAAACTAGCCAACTAACTCACCGGCTTATCGCCCTGGGTAGTTACAACAGGGATATTTTCAGATAATCCCTTTGGAAACACAATTGTCACACACATGCACAGTGGGGCTGAGACCCATTAAAATTTAGTTTAACAAGCAGCGTCTCCATTTGTTGAAAATCTGTGGAAAATTGGCTGAATTCATTGCATGGTTCTCGCCCGTGTTGAAAATGTTATTCAAACATTTGCTGTGACCTTATGTGAACTCCTCAGCTCAGGAACCTAACTGGATTCAGGATTTAGCAAACCCGGGGTCCAGTCATGGAGGTTTGAGTTTGTTCTTCACAAGCAACTGATATGATCCATGCTTCACAAAAAAAAAAAAAAAAAAAAAAGAGATCAAGAATTGTTGATCTGCATTAAAGCTGACAGGTCACAGAGTCCTCTCAGAGGGTTTAGATCTCCATCAGTCCACAGTCAGACGAACTGTTGATAAAAGAAGATTGAGTTCTGTGGCTGCTCTCCCCGGAGGTGGACGTCCAGCTCCAAGGGCCCAACACAGACGACCAGAGAGGTGAAGAAGCTAAATGCTAAAAGGAATCACTGAAGCACGAGTCTTAACATACACAAATCACTGAGGAGCCGAGCGGCCGTGGCAGGACACCACAGAGGAAGAAAAACGAGACCATTATTATCAATGTTTCATGAGTAGAAATCCACCATTACAATTCCATTTTTTTATGTTTGGAATATTTTTGGGCTCTGAACAGGTTAAGTCTCTCCGGTTTGAGTTGATGGTGTGAATAATGTTGAATTAATGGTGTGTTGTCCTCCAGATGACCTCTGTCCACACGTCTCTATGAAGCCGTTCACACTGTTGACTCAGACATTGTCAATCACGCTGATCGACATCATGATTGGCTTTCAAGTGTCCCCTTTATGAGAGTCCTGTTGGTCCATCTCCTGCACTCAGCAGCTGTGCAGCCAATCATTTAGGGAACATGGACTTTAGTTATTGAAAGTGAATATGAAAACAATGCGTTCCCTGTGTGATGACTTTTTAACTTGGTGTTAGGAGTCCCACCTCAAGACAGGGTCCAATCACCTGAAACTTGCTTACTAATTCCCTCATTTGTGAAAACCCGATTTCAGTGATGATGAGGACCTGAATTACAAGTTCGGCCTCATGGGGCGAGTTAGTGTGTTGTGAGCTTAAGTCGACAGTCAGAGTGGCTGAATGTGAGCCAGTGTAAAAATAAAAGGCTTTGGATGTGTCAGGGTATTGGCTGGATTATCACATAAGTGTCTGTGTACTCAAGGCCAGAGCGAGCTGCTGTGGGGGTGGCTGGGGCTGAAATAAGCTGACCCCCACCTCCTACTCTTGTGCATTGTTGATGTTAACTCTGGCCTTCAGTTACTCAGTAAGCACAGTTTACACATGCTATAGGTGGCTTCACTGTATTTATATGTCATGTTTTCTGTGCGTCAGTCAGTGTTTCTCTACTGAGGAAGACCATGAGATGCACTTGAAATCTCAGGAAAATGTCAAGAAGTGAGCCAGGAGTTCAATTCTCCTTGGTCATGTTCAAGTGAAGACGCTTTCACATTGGTGTGTTTCAAGGAATCTGTATAAGTCATCTAGCCCCTGTTTTCACGACAATTTGATTTTTCCAAATGAGTCCATGTAGCACTCATGGTGCAGGATGACATCACCAAAACTTGTCCAATGAATGAGTTACCTTTCAGTTCAGAAAACTTCATGTTTGCAGCCCTGTTTTTTCTCAGTCTGGACCAAATGAACTGAACTGATTGCTCACTGAACTGAGCCACTGATTGCGTTGTACTTATCTCTACACAATGTACTTTAAGTGCTTCACATGGCTTTCAATAGGATTATAACATTAAAACTAGGAATTAGGCAAATTGAGACATTTAAGATAAAATGATAATAAATAAATTCCTCAAATCCAGATAAAAAAAGAGCAAAAAACACTTGAATGTGCAAACATGATATGCAGTTCCATGACTGTGGCACACAACCAGCAGCTCATTTGCATTTCCTCTCCATTTTTCTTTTCACTTTTCTATTTACGGAAGCATATTCATATATTCATATGAACAGGAATCAGCTTACCGTAAACTGAGCAGTCTCTAGCAACAACAAACAGCACAACCTCAGTGTGCTCACAGAAACAGAGAAAAAGTCAGAGTGAGAATTAAAAACAAGGATTTAAAAGAATCCAGGTATTTAGGAGTTAAAATAGATAAAAACTGCAGCTGTGAGCTTTGCATTCATACAGCACAAATCAAATGAGTCGATTAGAATCATCAGGTGATCACTGATTCTGACTCTTTAATGTTGCTGTGGGCTTCTCATGATTGCACCCCTGTAGCCTCTGTAATGTATTCTTGATTGAAGGACCAGTCTCTTCTCTGGACTGCTGAAGTCTATTGTAATTTCACTGGATGTACAACATGCAAATCACGTAAACTCAGTCAAATTACTTTGAAGAGTCGGCCTCTTCCCTGCTCTTTGAGAGAACACTGAAGAGCTCTGTTTTAGTTTGAAGCAAAGACCCACGACACTGTTCCTCCTGCACTGAATCTCCATTACTTAAGGAAGTAACGACAACTTTTCTACGACAAACTATCCTGAAAACTTGAATTGAATCTGTCTCATAAACCACAGGCCGCCGTCTTTCTCTGCAGATCTTGTATTAGATGTAACAGAGATCCTGACAATGTGTCACTTCTAGCTCAGCTGGATTTAATTACTCTTTTTGATACAGCAGATCATCATATTTTAATGCTGAGCCCTAAAAACACTGTTGGTCTCTTAGGATGTGTGTTAGATTAGTTTAAATCTTTTATGTCCTGAAGGCCTTTCTCAGTCTGGGGAGTGAGTGTGTTTCTTATGCTATTAATAACATATGAGATCCCACTAGGTCCCCCGCTGGCTCTGTGGCTCCTCTCTTTATATTTACTTCCATCGGGGGAAAATATCATGAAGAAACAGTTATCAACTGCTGTGTGTGGATCAGTATGGACTGATGGGATTTCAATCATTCCTCAGAGTGGAGTCTTTCATCTACTGTGAGGTAGAAACAAATCAAGATCAAAACCAGAAAGTTGAAAGTGATCAGCTTATGTGCATAGAGGAAATCGTGTGTCATCACATTGCAATGTAGCCACAGAAAACTGATGCATGATGGACACTTGAATAAATGAAGACATAAATTCCTTTTTATTCATTTGGTTCATTTTAGCCATGACAGACAGAGGCCCTGTAACGCTAATGACTCACCTGCACAGGTGCTGCATTCTAGCTCATCAGACCTCAGGTCAGGTTGAAGTTGGGCTAGGCTACACTTTTATGAGAGATAGAAAATACATTTCCTGAAGAAGATGCATGTCTATTCTGAAAGCAGAAGGAAATTGCTGAAGCATTCTGACACACAACTGACAATGAGTGAAACACAGCTGAAATGTAGAAGCACAGAGACAATGACATTTTAAAGAAATAGCTGAATAAATGCTGTACAGGGCTGACAGTGAATGCAAAAGGGTACTGGACATTGAAAGAACTTCTTGAAGCAATGCTGAAAATTGCTGAAAAAGCTGCTGAAAATTAAACAGAAAAAATGTCTGTACAGCTGAAATATAGAAGCAAAATGGGGGCGCTGAAATGTTAATGAAATGTGGACAAAGACTGAAAAGTGCTGAAAAAATTAGTTGAAATGTAAGAGCGCGGAAGCTGAGAGCTGAAGGAAATTGCTAAAGCAATGCTGAAAACAGCTGAAAAAACAGCTCATATCCTTTCTTTAAAACTGTGGGAGCTGAGAAGTAAAACTGGACCTGGGAGCTGAAGTGCATTAGCTCAAGACGCTGAGAGCTGAAACTTGTTGAAACAGCTTAAAGGTAACTGATATACTGCCAGAGCTGGAAGTACATCCTGAAACAGCTGGAAGCTTGAAGTTCTTAAGAGTTCAAATGGAAAGATATTGGTCTCAGTTGAGTGCGTGTTTATGTTTTGGCCACAAGAGGGAGGGATCATTTAACATTGCAGTTCATAAAGTAGAAAGGTTCTCTTGTTGCTCATTGGCTGATAATTCAAAACGGGAAAGTCCTATTCCTTAAAGAGTCCCATTCTGTGAAAGAGCTTAAACGGGTCTACAATCTGATGTATAAATAGTGTGAGAGGAGTGAAAGATGTGAGAGCTACAAGAGCTGAAGTCCAAAGCTTAACAGCTAACTGCAGACATTGTAAATTAAAAAAATGTCAGAAAAACGCATAAAACCTAAACTATGACTAATCAAAAACTATACAAGATATCAAAAAGCTGAAGACAGGTTTAAAAGCTGACAGTCTTCTTACCAGTTTAAAGCTGGAATAAAGTCTCTAGCTGAAAGTATCCTGTAGTAGTTGAATTTCAAAGAGAAGAAAGTCTTCAAGGATTTGAAAACAGGCAGACTTTTTTTATAGAAAAAGCTGAACATCTCAAAAATGATAGATAAGAGAAAAAAGTATAATAATAGCGTAAATGTCCAAATGGATTCTGTAGCTGAAAGTATGCAGAAGTAGTCAGATGCCAATCAAGCACAGTTTGTACACCCACATAATTCAGAGACGGTGTCTAATCAGGCACAGTCAGTGAAAACACCTGTGTGATTGCAACATTGGGCCTTTAATCAAGTTGTTTTTGTGCCTTAATCTCACCAACCCCCAAGTCTAACTGTCTTACATCAGAAAACACTTCCATTCTCCCAACTGTGATTTGTGACAGTGTTGAAAGGCACGGACAGATAATGATGAATGGCTGATAGGGGCGTCAGATCAGAAAACGCTTCAAATTTGGAGGATTTGTCATTTAACACACTTTTAGAAAGGTGCTATCTTCATAATAAGCCTCATGATTTGCCGGAACATGTTGTGACGCTTCTTTAATGAGTGATGGACGTCGCACAAACCGTAGTATTTGTAGATATATCCATGTCAGCATTTATCAGTGACAGCCTTCAGTGAAAAACGGTGGAGTTTACTCCTGGCTTTCATTATTTATATCCTTTGGGATTTCTTATCGGTCCATTTCATGTGATGGATTTCCCCGTGACTGCAACAAGTCCTCCAAATTAAATGACAAAATACGTTGTTTGTCTGCACTCTGTAGAACGACACATTCTATCAACAGGACCACATCGTCTCACTCTGTGAGCTCTGTAGTGTCCTGGGATGGTTGAATGTGTTTGACGGCTTCAACCTTTCTCTGTTCTGGCTGTGTGCCATATGTTCATCAACTGTGTTTGTCCTAAGAGACATTCGTTTAGCTTCAAGGGTTCCCAGGACCCTCAGGAGTCTTATTTATGATTATGCAGTCTATAAATGCAGCTGTGTCCTGCTGGTCTTTAAAGACACTGTTCATTTCTCTCTGAAAGATCAATTATTCACTTGTGATGCCAGACAAAATGCAATGGAAGGAACTCCAAAACTCCCCGTGGATCTGCCAGCCAATCAGACGAGAGGCTCAGAGCCTCTCCAGAGAGAAGCCTGAGAGAGGAGATGTAAAACTACACTGAGATGTTTTTGGTTCTTCAAACCACAAATATATCTTCTGATGGAGATCAACACTTCAGATAAACCACAGAAGAAGAGTAGAATACAGGAAATACTGGCTCACATGTCTCCTATTCTAGCATCCACTGCCTCCCTTTAAAAGCCAACTGCTTGATCTGAAGATTGTGGAATGACATTCTTGAAAAGATGAGACTTGGCAGCAAAATTGCCTTAAAAAACAATAAATTTAAGGATATATTTTTTCAGCTGCTTTAATGTATTGTCTGTCATGATGTTATCCCTCAGGGGTTTCAAAATGTTTTTATCATTGTTTGCCAAATGTGACTTTCCAAAGATCAATTTGTGCCCTGGAATATTTTCCTTGTCATGCATTGAAACTTAGGCATTTTCATGCACGCGGAAAATAATACCAAGTGTTATAGTCATAATGGGAGATTAATTATAAACCTCTACAGCAAATAGCCTGACGTCACAGACTTTTTAATGAGAATAAATTAATTCTGGCAAACAGTAAGCAGATCCAATTGAACTTAATTGGGCTCTATAAATTGGTTTCATTAGTGAGTGGAGTGTGATGGTGGAAAAACATATTTCTGTTACAGTCGAAATGAGCATGCATACTTCAGATTTGTTTAACAAAGCATGGGAGGGCAATTTTAGGATAATTTGAGTGCGACTGTTGAGAGGCTGAGATAATAAAATATTTCTGACATTTAAATCTGTGTCAGCTCAGATTAATTAGCGCGCATTGCCTGAATGTTGCCAAGCAACACAAATGATTCAGAGGCAAATTGACCTTTGACCAGCAGAAGTTGATCAGAGGCCGCAGGCAGGGTGGCACAGGGTGGGGAGGGGGTGAGTGATGCTCCGGGCTCATCACTCTGCTATCACACCATCTGAGGATGCGGAAGCAGGAGAGAAGCGGAGACAGGCGGCCGCGGCAGAAACAGCCTTGAAAACTCCTCGTGACATTTCGATTTGATTTCTTTGCCACCGTGCTGCACTGATAAGTCGACATTATTCCTCGCCGTCTTTAGTGGTGTCAAAGGAGGCTGGCAGGAAACTAGCTGACAAGTAGGAAGTCGTGTGGGGAGAGAACGAGGGTGGGGGCTGTGAACATGAAAACTTTATTTGGGCCATAAAAGCTATGAATCATAGTCCTCTGCTCACATGAAGGACACCGAGGAGCCTCACCGCTGCACTGTGCCTCTTCACACTGGGCTGAATGATGTGCGAGCAGGCTCGGCTGGTTCAGGACTGAAGAATCTGTCACTTCAGGCCTGTGGGCAGATTCTCTGAAGGTTGGAGCTTTTAACACAATATCTAAGAAACAGTTTGTCAGGGAATTTCTCATATCTTAAAATTGCTGCCTCACCTCATCTGTGTGCTGTATATATTGTATTTGTGTGTGTGAATGATGTCAGAAGAAATCCATGTGCATTTTTTGTGCATCACTTCACAAAAAACATATTTCTCTAGTTGTATCCAGCCAGAGTTTTAGTTTGATTTGATCAGAAAAGTTTCCTTCTGAGGCTTCAGCTACTGATTATTGAGTACTACTGATTAAATATACATTATCTCAAGGCACTTTAAAGGGTCAGGTCAAGATCTTTATCATAGAGAGAAACCTAACAGTTCCCACAAAGAGCAGCACTTGGTGCCAGGGGGGAGGAAAAACTCCAGGGAGAAACCTCCAACAGAGCCGGGCTCAGACCGGTCGGGTTTAACGCCGCCTACAGTTTTAACAAAGCAATTCCCACGCGGGGATCATTAAAGTGTTTCTGATTCTGAATATTTGCAACGTTGTCAGGCTGTGGTAGCCATTTCCCAACCCCCCATAAGAAAGTGACACATCACCCCCAGATACACCTCTGTGCCAACGCTCCTCCAAATGATGGTCATATTGTGAGTGCAGTGCTGTCCGTCTCCTGATTGGTGCTCCTCAACTTGCTATTGATTTCTTCATATTTTTTCTCCATCATTTTCATGAAGTAGGTTCTTGAAAGGAGTGTGTGCCTGGCAGAAATCATCCTCTGAAAGCCTTCATCCTCCATCATCAGGGACAGCGGCCACATGTCTGTGACAGTCATGTTCAAAATACTGTGTGTGAACTCAGCTGCTTGCTCAGCCGAACGTGGGGCAGCTGTCCACATGAAGCTGTCTATGACGCTGTGATTTACTGTAAAAGGAAGGAAATAATAATTACCAGTAATCTGTATAATTAGGCCTGCAAGTTCATAAGACTGGCTGATGCACATTTTCATAACATGTGGAAGGCTTGTTCTACACCTGCTGAGCCTGCTCACTGCAATCAAACCAAACTGAATGTAACTGCTGCTGCTTGTACTGAGCCTGGCTGACGCCCCAGTATTGGCCCCAATTCAATGGTCCAGGTCCAGCTGCCAAGACTAAACCTGCACTGGAGGCACAGAGCTGCAGTCACCCCAACAGATATGGTAGCTAGCCTATACTGGGCCGAGTCTGGTTGCCAAAACCTTACCAACCATCAGTCAGGCACCAAGAAGCTGGGACTCAGGAGCTCGAGGTGTGAAGCACCTACAGACAGGTTCAAATAGCAAGGACCACTCAGTAGAAACATCTTAAACACCAACCAACCCTGACTTTCATCTCTGAGACTCCTGATGGGAATCAAAGGGTCTGTGGAGCTGCCAAGTATACTGACAAAATAACTGTGAACAGCGGATTTTTTTTCCAGCAGAGCTCAGATAATCAGTCAAACTGCAGAGCTGACATTTTCTCCCCTGCATTTATTTTATGAATTAACAGGTTAACTGTCTCCTTAACGGTGGCTCCATTAGCAGTGAGGCTGCAAAACGGACTCGAGGTGACGTTAAATGATGTCTGCTGGTTCTCTGTAGGCTGCATAGCTCATCTTTCAAAGAGTCCATTTTAATTCATTTCTGTGACAGATTTTAATTGGTTTTCATATGAGGTAAAAATATAATTATATTTGTGCAATTAAAGAAGAGAAACAGCTTCGAAAACAAACAGTGACAGCAGATTACAAAATAAAGACTTGAAACCAGGGCCTGTGTGGTCTCTCACTGCCCCTCTCTCTTTTCACTATCATCTGTCTCTGTGGTCCTTTAATAACATTTTAAAAGAAAAGAGACTAATGTTGACTGTTGGAAGGAGCCAGGAAGTCAGCGACTTCTTCAGTCTGCAGGCTTCACACTTCCTCCTTCGCTTCTTCCAACATAAACCTTCTTATTAGGCATTTACACAACAGCAGCAGTAACTTATCAAGAGCAGTAACTTATCAAGATCAACACATTAACAATGGCATGACATTGAAAATTGACATTGGATAGAGCAGCGGTTCCCAACCTTTTCCAACTCATGGCCCACTTGAAAATCGCAAAATTATTGGTGGCCCACAGAATTATGGAGGCCAAATCATGCTTCCTCAGAGCTTCTTATTTTAATGATAATAATCAAACATCTGTTTAATAGGATTTAAATACATTATTTGTATTTATTTTATTATAATTACATAATTACATTATTTTTATATAATAACATTTTTTCACCAAAATTGTTCCGTTTGCAAATGATTTGTCGGCCCCCAACCCCACATCCGGGGCCACGGCCAACAGGCTGGGAACCACTGATGTACAGTATTTAAGGTGACTAATATCAAGAAGAAGACACAGGCATTTCATGTTCACTGCCAACACTGGGATTTGAAAATAAGGCCTATTTTACAGAGAGCAGGACCTGACTGCCTCCTCCCAGATCATATGATACTTTTGGCCTTTTTAGCAGATACTCCATCTCTGAGACAGTCGCAAACACATCAAATTGGCCCATTAACGTCACCACCATCCTTTTCTAAAGGGTTAAAAATACAGGGAAATAGAGCGGGAGAGAAATACAAGAGAATCCTGGGAAAAACAGGAGGGCTGACAGGTACGTTCATGCATTAATAAAAGTACATGTAAAGCTGAGCAGCTTGAGTAAATGCTGTGGTATGAAATACAGAACACTATAGTTGACAGTACAGAGTCCATGTTTATTCTGATTCTAACCAGTTCAGTCTGAATGGTCGAGTAAAGTAAATACATGTGCTCAGCTCAATGAAAAATCAGCTGCACTGTGGTCTCAGAGTGTCTGCCGAGTTTTGTTGTTAAGTATTAATCACGTTTAGTCCTCACTGCATCTAAATAAATTAGAAACTACATACCCATCATTTCAGGGGCTACGTACTCCAGCTGAAGGTGCCATATTCAATTACTCTGCCAGAAACAACGTTCAGTGTAGAAATGTAAAAAAAACCAAAATTGTTCTGAAGAAAAAATGTGACAAACAAAAAACAGAAAACATGTCAAAGATATAAAAAAAACAGTCAGTGCTTGTCCAAGCTTCCATTCTGAACTCATTTTCTATCCAGAGAGAGAGAGAGAAAAATGCTGTAGAACATTATTTCCAAATCCAAAATTCCCTGAGTAACAGCTCACACCTGAGAATACTCACCTGCACATCACACAAACACATCTTTCCACTCCTGTTTCAGGCCATCCTCCAACACCACGCCGTGCTGCCCTGTATTTCTTTCCTCTGTAGCAGAGAAAACATTTAGCCTGTATATGGATGACGGACGTAGCCTCCGTGATGTCACCCACAGGTTTCTGAAGAGCGGTTTTGAAGCTCAGAGTGAGCTGCTCCACTGTCGCCATCTTGGCAGAGCCTGACTCCGCCCACCTCCTGGCTAATCCAGAAATGGGAAAAGAGGGGGTTTGTGGCAAGCATATGCTCACCCACCTGTCAAAAAAAATGTGAACAGGTGAGTTGTATAAATTCAGCTACAGGTGTCATGAAGGAGGAAATGATCTCTAGAGAGCAGAACAGTTTCTGTACCAGGCTGTAAACATGTTTCTTTCTGCTGTAAAGACATTTGAACATGGGAGTCTGTGGGACTGACTCACTGCTGGAGCCAGACTCTGGTGGTTGTTAGAGGAACTCTAGCTGACACTCGTAAGACAATTAGGTAGAAACAACCCATAATTCAATACTTTCTTGAAGTAGAGTTCACTGTAGAACTGGTTAACTTTGATTTACTGTACAAAAAAAACTCAACTCTAAAGGTCTAATCCTAAACTAACACAACCCCAAATTTATCAAATGTGACAAAAAAAAAACTGTCCCATTTGGAACAACCTGTGCATATTTCATAGAAACATACTGTTTGATGGATGCAGTTCTGAAGAGTTTTAAATAAAGTATTGGCCCAGGGGTCGTCTTTCATCTTATATTTGAGAGCAAGACAATTACATTTTCCCAACATCAGATATTCTTTTGAGAGTGCACCAGTGTAAAACAGTCTTCTGCAGAAAGGGAGGAAAATGTGTCAAACAGCCAAGAGTTGCAGCTGTCACCAGCGATGAGCTCAAAAAGACTGAGGTGTGAAAAATGCAACCTGTCAGGAAAAAATGATTCTGATGCTTCGACAGTCTGACAGGAGAGAGTCTGAGTCTGTGACTGATCGACAAGATACACTAATGCCGGTTTTATGTATGACTGTATTTCATGTTTCCGAGAGAGAGAGAAAGCTTCAGTGATGAGGGCTCTCTCTCTTCTCCTTGGATCAATGAGATCTCAGGGAACCCTTCCCAACAGGACATGTGTCAAGGCTTCCTTTCCTCAGAATGTCTTTTTCTCACACCCAGATGCTGGTCATCTTGTAATCAGGGTCATCCTACAGTCTATACTATACTATATCCAGCATCTACATTACAGGGCAAAGGTTTGAGAAACTAGATGTTTAGGGTAATGTGAAAACAAGCCCAAACCAACAGTCAGGGACATAAAGAACTACCTTCAGACACAAGAAGAATTAAAGCTGCCGGAGGTGTCGAACAGGCCCCCGCCCTCTGAGTCGTTCATGCACGTTTTGTGCCAGTGCTGTTTTCAAGGCAAAGGACGGTCACAACAAATATTTCACAGTACCAGATATAAAATTCTATTAGAGAAATCCTAAATCTTTAATTATTTATTTTTCTGTTGGCCTAAAGTCAAACGCGGTCGTCTAATTTTAAAATACTCAGTCAATGAATAATAAAAAAACAGCCTATAAATGATCTAGTAAGCCTTGGTTTTTAATTGTATGAATGTGTAATTGACTGTAAACACCCCCAGGTAACTGCATTAGTCTCTACCTGTAATATCTTCTGATTGGTCGAAGTCAGGCAACAGTGAAATCTAAATTAAATCTAACTGATACTAGGACAGGCAGAAATATTCCTCTACTCCTCTGCCTCACAGAGTTTGCCCCTCATTATACAGAAATACAGTAAAACACACTTTTCTACACACTACTTCAAAATGCACGTGCTCACAAACTGAAGTAGTGCTGAGTGACTCGCAGTAATAATCACTGTGACGCCCCGGCCACTCCCACACATCGTCTCAATGCTCACACAGGCCGGCTCCCAACGCCAGGGGCTGAGGCAGAGCTGGAGAGTATCAGTTCAGTGTTTACTTGTGTTTCCTGGTCAGGGGTGAGAGGATTAGAGACCCCCCCCCCCCCCCCCCCCCCCCCCCCCCCCCCCCCCTCCCAGGGGGCTGGGAGGCACTGTGTGAGTTAATGTTTCACATCCAACAGATTAAGCGCAAGCTGCTCGACGTCCAAGCAGACGCAGGGGACTGGGGGGCAATGGATCAGAGAAATTACTCCACGCTCAGTTAGGGAAGGGAAAGACACGATCAACCACAAAGCCATCATTAGTGGGTAGCTGCTTCACCACTACTGTCCTGGAAGCATTACTGAAGAGACCCCGGGTCCATCTTGTGGCTGAAAAAGATCCACCAACATGGGGCTGCACTTCGCTTCTGCTCTGGTGGAAACACTGTCTTCTCCGGGCTGCATGGAAACAGCAGTGGAGCTGTAATAATGCCATAGCTGTTTTATTGTATATACCAGGTGCAAACCTCTAAATGTGTATTCTACATGAGTATTTGGGCCACAACCTGATGGATGGAAGTATAAATATATGTTTCATTATCCTCCCAAAATATTAGCAGCAGATTACATGTAGCTGATAATGAATAGCAGGAGACAATGAAAGTGTTTACACTATATTACACTGTGTGTAGTAAAAGGAGCGTGTGCTCCACCAGAAGCTACAGATGCTGTGTGTGAATTTAGCTTTCCAACTGTCGTCTGGGCCATGTAAGGTGTCGTAACGAAGGCTCCTCCCTCCTGCACAGTGATTCTGGATCCGATATGAAAATACAAAGGCAGATTTATGTATAAGATACGAAAGGTTGTTGCCTGGTGTCAGTTTCTGACAACACGGTTCGTGCAGATGCATCATTGGCTCGTGATGACACTTCCTGGGCTGTCTTACAGTGGGACCTTTATAATCTGAAGATGCTCAGGAATTATAAACCGTGACAACTGTTTGTCACTTGCAAGGAACAAAAAACTAATGTGTCAGTTGTCACTGGGAAACAGGAGTGTTTACATAGCGTGGACAATCTCTGATTCAGTTCTGAAAGAAAACGCCTCTAAAACACGCAGCTGGTTGAAAAATATTTATTGATGTATTTCTTTAATCTCTAAGAGATGTTCAGATTCAGATCTGATGCAGGCAGTGTGTCTGTTAACATGGGCGCTGACGTTCCGCAGCTGCCACGTGCACGCGCAGCATCCAGTGTGTCTCCAGCCTTCAGCTGTTTTACTGCAGGCTCACTCGTTGTATTGTATAATAATGAAATAATAAAGTGCCATTTTGGGGTTTTTTTTATACATATATTTCCTCTCAGTAGCAGAGTGGACAACTTTGTGCTTTGCCCCACTGTTCTTTCCAAAATAAAATATACACTTATTGTTTGTTATGTTTCTGCAGCTGGAGTAAAAAAGAAATGTGTTCCAGTGAAACTTGAGCAGATAAACAGATAGTGGTCGACTGTACTTTCATTCTCATTCTCACCATATTCCTTTTACTGGCAGAAAGTGAGAGTCACTGTACAGGACCAGGGAGCAGCTCAGGCAGGGTTATCCAGATGTTGACCCAGATGTGGCGGAGTTGCTGAGGGAGGACACAGATGCAGTCAGAAACACACGCCTGTCTTTTGATGGCACCTGGCAGGAAAGGGACCCCAGCTCATCAGGCTCCTTATGGGACTGGTTCTAGACTTAAGAAGTCCTGTTCCCATGTTGTTGCTCTTGTGGCCCTGAAGGAAAATGCTAAGCAACAGAGAAATCTAACAGAGCAGCAGTTCGACAGCTGCAGTGAGACGCACAATGACTGTGCTAAAAACTTTGTCGGATCATGTAAGGCGATGCAGCGGGAGTCAGCCGAGGGGAAGTGGGCGGGGTTTGGGAACTGCTCTGAGGTGCAGCACACAGAGATGCTATCAGAGGGGGATTGTGCAGCATTTAGGGAGGGGGTTGCACTGAACCCAAAGCCTGAACGTTACATTGTGAAGTGGGAATTTATCCTTCACACCAACACAGGAATGCAGCACTTAGAGAACTGAGTGCACAGGGAAGTTAGGAGGGAAGATGGGGGGGGGGGGCTCACTAGATGAGATGAAGGCAGCAGCATGGGCAGGTCTTCTCTACTGTATGTCCACACCTGGGACACAGCGGAGCGGCGGAGGAGGATGGGGAAACCTCTGGTAGCTCAGAGACGATGCTGGGCAAAGAGACGTATCCCTGCCTGTCGCCACACATGAGTCAAGATAAGTCAACTAAGTGCAAAAAATATTAAAATAATAAATAAGTATCAGCTTTTCATTTCACACAGGAGTCAAAAACCCTGCCTTGTGTGGGGAAAGTCCTGTGCATGACCCATTCATCCTCCACAACCTCCTCCCTGTGTCCCGCTCTATACTTCCTGAAGACTCTGTACAAATAGCTGATGTATATGTTTCATCTGGTGTCCGGTGACAGCTGTCAGTGAGCATCCTGCTAAAAAGCATGTGTGCTGCCGAGCCAGAGTACTGGTGGTCACCCATTCTACCAACATTGCAAGAATGCAAAAAATGAATCACCAGATAACCACGTCAGAATTGGATGATTCTGTAAAATGTTGGATTATAATCTATGAGTGTTATTTCTTTTTCAGTTCTGGCCTGAATAATATCTGTCTGTGGTAACTGTGGTGTAATTGAGGTTGGATAAAGATTCTGGTAGCTGGATGTGCTACGTGCCCACTCACCCCCCTGACCTCTACACACTTATTTTCCAGCTCACATAGGGCGCATTATTTCTTGTGTTGGTCTAGAATGTGAATCCAGAGACTCCCAATTGTCTATTTTGGGTGTAATTCCTGGGGATACTGTGCTGATGAATGCTAATGTTTTGATGTGTAACCTACAAAAGTTTAATAGGCTTGCTCAACAAATAGAGAAATGTTGGATTTTAATTAGCCCCAACTGCTGCTAATTGCTGGTCATTGACTCCCTGGGAGCCGTGTGTGACTGAGCTGAAGGGACTCTGCTTCCTTTCAAGACCAAGATAGCACTCGTTCAGTGATGTGAGAGCGGCGGCGAGGAAGCGCCTCAGGCTGGAGACACTCGGATTGTTTCAGGACATTGGGTCATTACTCTGAGAGGAAGCACTGCACTCACTTCAGATTAAAAAAAAAAAAAAAGGGAACAGACACTGAAAAGCACTGAAAAAGAGGAGGAATGTATTGTGGAAGATTTGACCGCAGTCCCAAAATACCACCATTGCCCAGGGGCTCTGCATGAACAGAAGATCAAACTCTCAGTGAACACAAAGGAGTGAGGTCCAGGGAGATAAGCCTCTTGGTCAACTTTAGTGTTAAGTGGGAAGTTTAATCTCAGCCCCAGATCTGTGACGAAATATCCTGCTCGGATCATAAAAGGAAAATCAAGGTGGAATGTTGAAATGTAGGCAGCACTTCACACTGCAGCTCAGTAATCTCAAGGTGTTGAGGGAGTAACAGCTCGGGAGCAACAAGGTAATACTGTGGTAACAGTGTGGTAATAACAGGTAATAACCTGTATCATCATGATATTAACAGCTGCAGCCCCTCACACACAGTAGAGAGAATTACTTATTGAATTGTTTTTGTTGGTGAGGCTTGTTTGAGTCTTAATGATCTATTTTCAGGGTGATAAACCCCCCCCCCCAAGCACTGAATGGCAGCGTTATGTGACGAACCGAAGGTCAGCGTGTTTCAGATCTTCATCGCTGCAGAGACATCTTCACATCTTGGTCTCCATTCACTGCCACAACACTGTTCAACCAGCTCCCTCTACTTGGGCCTCCTCTGTTGCCGTTGAATCCATTATGTAGCACTGGTTGTTCTTACACTTTATACAGGGCACTCATTCTTAATTCAAAGAATAAGAACAGTGCCCTGAGTGCACCAGTCAAGCCAACAGTGGACCTCAAACTACAGCAAAGTGCTGCAGAATATTCTCCCTGACTGTGAAGCAGAAAGCTTTGGGACTTGAATTAACTGACATTCTCAGTTCAACCACAGATGTGGCAACTTCTGCAGACACTGATTTTTCTGTCTGTTGTTGTGTCAGACAGAGGTTGTGGCTGTAGCTGCACTGCTCTTATTAGCAGTGATCACAGCTGACCCCTGGAACCACAGCCTGCTCTTTTTCATCCTGTCGAGAAAATACTGTGATCAATTACTTATTAATGTCATTATGTTATTGGATTACTTGTCAGGGAATACAGACATAAGAAACATGTGAATGAGTCAGTCAGCAAGTCTTCAATGACAAACACCAGATTTTGTTAGATCAGGATTAAACCTGGTCATATCCATAAATTACTCATTTGCATGTTGCGTCTTTTTAGCTGAAGTACGTCTAAAACACCACAGCTTCAGTGTGAAGGTCACTGACGGCTGCCAGCTCGTTCAGCTCCACTGGCCTGCTTGATATGTGCCGTAAATACAGCTGTGGATGTGAATTGTGGGTTTGCAGGCTTTGGAAATGTTTAAATCAATTGTGATTCAAAGAGGTGCAGTTTGACAAAATGTCCCCCGGCAAAGGTTCTTTTCTCATTTCAAGGAAGTTAATGGTTTATAAATGCATAACACAGAGCTTTTTAAATATGTGCATCTTAAAATGAACTGCTTAATTTAAGAAAAATAAAGTAAAAAAAGGGTTGTTTCCCTTTTCTTCTTTTTTTTGTGAACTGTATTTCATATCTCAACATTTTTATAACAAAAAGTCTCATGTATTTGTGATTATAAAGCAGGTCTAGGTTCTATATTAATACTGTGAAAGTATCAAAGCCTCAGTCCACAGAGAAATGCACACAGCCTGTATTCAGAAACTGAGACTTAAAACCAGCCGTCAGGACTTCTGGAACTTTGTGATGTCACAACAAAGCAGTCACCGCCCTCAGAGCCTGAGAGAGGAGATGTGGATATCAACACTTCAGACAAAACACTGGAAACGTGTGACAGTGTTCATGTGAAACATCCCTGTAAGAAGTATGAATTGTGTTAAAAAGAAATGAGAGAGTGAAAGACCCTGGAATTAATTAGTAAATGCAAACAGTACTCGTGTTTAACGAGCAGATGAGTGGTGAGTATAACATGATGGAACTGACGCTGCAGAAATGTACAGTATTCTGAATTTACCACTAGAATATGGATAATTCCACCTCTGTTTTCTTTCTCTGTCCTTCCTTTGTTTGCTCCTGCTAACTGGCTATTTGAGCTACTATTTGAACACCAGCTTTTAGTAATCTTCTTTCTCAGTGGATAATAAAGTGATGGTAGATAACTTCTTTTTTAAGCAACCTGTGCAGTGCACAGTGCATTGCCTAAAAATACACAAGACGGCTGAACACAGCTAAATCCTTCACTTATGTATAAATTACACTGTAGGGTATTATGGCCCCAAAAACCCCTTCAGACTGTAATGAGTGGCTGTTGAACTTTTCCCCCATAATCCTGCTCTCCATCCAGTAGTGGCGCCCCTGCTTGCTGATGATCCACTAATACATGTCTCTGGGGACACCAATGAAGCAGAGAGTTAGGATTCCCAATATTAGCATGTTACAGTGGCGGACTGTAAATAATGATGTAGGAAACCAAGCAGACCTGCCACTGAGTGACACCCCCTCATGTGTAGTCATGCTGAGAAATGATTTTCCAGCTTTATCTGTAGTCATGCAGTAAGGAACATTATAATCACAGGCCTGTGCTCGACTGAATACTAATACGAAGCAATTGCATCCCACTGTCTCAGAGTTACGTTAAAAGTCAAGTGTAAAATCTCGTACCGATTTGCATATTATTTAATCAACTTTCTGTTCTCACGCCTCTGAGACCTTCTAAAGCAAAGTGAGGCCTATTAGTGTGTGTGTGTGTGTGTGTGTGTGTGTGTGTGTGTGTGTGTGTGTGTGTGTGTGTGTGTGAGCTATAATATTCCCTGCATTTCTTTCTCAGAATGATTTGAAGAAGCACTTTAATGTCTGTTTCTGCACAATGATTTAAAGCACAGTGTTCTCACATACTGTTTCAAGTAGCTGTAAAAAGTTAGTGAGGTAATCAAAGAAGACACTCAGTTGATGCTGTTTCATAATGGATCCTATGGTGGATCATTTCGCCAAGCAAATGGAACATTTATGAAAACGTGAACTGTTCAGTTTTACATTAAAGGGCCCATTTCTGTGGCAGACAGCGCGAGCAGCATTCTGGTAGCTTGGTATTTATTTCCTTGATCTTGAAAATCAGCGCAGACAGGCGGGAGTTTGATTGAAATGAGACAGTTAAAGTAGTTGCTGCTACGTTGATGGAAACCTGGTCTTAAGCAGCCGTGTAGCAAACACCATGTTAGCAGCTGCAAGTGGAGACAGTGACATTTTCTGTCAAAAAACAAATCAGAAATGAATTAAAAATGAGAAGACACGCGTGTGCCTCCAGTCTGTCTCCAGCACCAGCAGGAAAAAAATGAAATGAACATCAACAATTACCGGTCAAACTCTATCTGCTGATGAAGATCATTTGATGGTGATCAAAAGCTCCAGAATAGCAAACTGGACTACAGTGGGCCGAGTGGCGTGGTCGATTTCTCAACATGGAAATAGGGGTTCATCTCCTACCTCGACTAATCTACTAGATCCACTAAGACTATGAGGTCTCGTTGAAAGTTCCAAATAAAAGGGAGTAAGTGGACCTTGAGTTACAGTCTTGAATGTTAAAAAGAAAAGAAGTTCACTGAGGTAAGTCTGACGCTGAAATGACACATGGATATCATGAAACAACAGTGTGAAAACACCTTGAATGAGCAGCGTGACAATCTGGTTATTTAAAGCAGACTGTTGTTTAAAGGTGCTAATCCATCAAACGACAGGTGGTGTCGGCTGCACCCTGGGGCTCCTTCTGCAGAGCTGGGGCCTTGGAAAACAAAAGCAACCACTCTGCAGGGCCCTTCTGGAGCCTGTTTATCCCATGTTGATTTCAGAAATAACCCATTTGAGCTTTGGTAATAGCTGCAATCAATAACTGATGTGTCTCTCTGTCAGTGTGAAAGTCCCAGCTCAGAGGCACTCGACATGACTCCACTGCTGCATTGTTCTCTACCTGTTACATAGAAAGCAGAGGAAAACAATGCACGAATCCACATCCCAGAGATGATGTTGAGTATTTTCCATGTTCTCTGTATTTGTTATGATGAGCTGCTGCTGCTGTAGCTGTGGGGCCTGAGATACAAAAAGGCACAAGAAACAAAAAGATGAACAACATGAACATGTTTGACTTGATTTGAGATTCTCTGGTGTTCTATCAGTATAGGTGCCCTACCCTCCCTGATATGGGTTCCTTTGGTTATGGACTTGAGGAGAACCACCTAGTAGTCCATGGAAATGAAATACAGCGGCCGTCTACAGGAGGGGACAGAGCAGACTCCACCTCTTGAGGAAGCTCAGGTCCTTTCATGTGTGCAGCGAGCTGTTGCAGATCTGTTGTCGCCAGCGTTTGCTGCAGTCTGCTGGGAGCCAGTGACTCTGACAAACTGAGCAAACTGATGAGGAGGGCTGGCTGTGGGCTGGGGACTTCTCTGAATGCTGCTGCACAGCCCACACCCCCTCACCCCCTGCTGGTCAAACAGTGGAGACCTCTGCAGGAAGTCACTCCTGCCAGCTGCCATCACCCTGTACGATGACTCTCAGGAATATCTATCCATCTATCCATCTAATAAAGGAGCGGGGTCATCCCAAGTCCTGACAGATCTGTAAAACACTAAAATATCCTGGTTTTCATGAGAACAATTTTAATATTATATTTGTTTTCGGTGCTTACGTCGACGTTTATCATGTTCTGTCCCACTCACTATTACCTAACCTATTACAATGCACCATGCATCTGAATTCAACACGGATTGGTCTATATGTGTGTCAATCACTCAGAAGCCTATGAGTCATAGGCAAGTATCACAGGCTATACACCAGCAGGGCTTCCTGACAGACCCGGTCAGCGTGCTTAGGGTTAGTTGTCGGGCCGAAGAGACAGTCCGTCTTCACGAAAGAGCTCCAGGAGGTCTACTCCTCTGTAAAGCTCCCAGGAACGACAATGCTGCATTCCTTGTAATTAATGAAGGGGCAGGGAAGTTGCACTAAAGTCTCACGCAGGATGTAAAACTAGATGATGAATCAGGAAACAAATTCAAGAAAACAGAAGTAGCTTTGCTTGTGTTTATTTTCCATTTTTCTGTATTAACCTTTATCTGACAGAATTAGGTTCAGGCTGCAATCATTTTCTTTTTTCTGCGTGTTTCCGCGCTCAAGGATGAAGGTCAGAGTACACATGAGGATGTACAATTGTCCACACTGACCCCCTCCCTTACCAACCTGTGGGAGTCAGTAGTGCAGAAACAAGTCATGATCCCTCGCTGGCTTCCCACCCACACTAAACACAGAACTCATGCCTCTGCAGTGGCTCCTAACTGCTGGAAAGAAATGAGTGAGTCCACTGTCTTACACTTGAAGCCTTCAGTACAAAACCAACCGTGGGAATAATGTGGAAATGCAGAGTTCCTGGGTGGGATGTTTGCTCCTGTTAGCCAGTAGCAGTTACTACAACAGAATCTTAACAGTGGTTTCTGATCACAGCACCACACAATATCTCACAATCCCTAAACATGAAAACACCACATTCAACAGTTGTTTACCTTTTCTGCCCCGCGGGGTACTTTGAAAAACTCCTCTGTGTTGCCTCAGCACTGTGTAGTAAATGAATCAAATCTGAGTGTTTTCAATGGAATTTATGGTGGAAACCTTTGAAAACAGGTTTCCTGTGTGGGAGCTAATCCTACAGTGAACTAATGCGTCATCACGACATTACCCACAGTCCCCACTGTTAACAGGTTCCACTGAGAAAGAACTATTTTCCACCAAAGTACGACCACCAACTGTTTTCTGTGAAAACACTTTCTGCTTAATAGTCAGGGCACAAAATGAAGTGGTTTGCCTTTGTCTAACACATCTCCCTGTAATGATATTACTGTGTTCCGCCTTGAATGGATATTTACAGATATTAAACATGTAAAAATAGATGGAGCTTGAATTTGAAAAAAAAAAAAAAAGATTGCAGCCTAAACATAATTCTGTCAGATAAAAGTTAATACAGAAAAATGGGAAATGGATACTTGGGGGAAAATAAACCTGCTTGTTCACACTTCATCCCAGCTGTTTTAGTAACATGCACATATTTTATTGTATTTTATTATCTCGGGATAAAAGGACGCTTGTGTGGTGCATCGGTTTGTGACAGCACATTTATATGTAGTGGGAAAATAGATAGAAGAGGTGAGATAAAGTCACAAGTCTTGTGTCTTTAGTGTCTCGTTATTAACTAAGACCAGTGAGGCCCATGTCAAGACAGGCAAGTCCTAAACCCTAAATCAAGTGTGACACAGCTGTGTCATTATGAGTCCAGTTTGCAGCATTTCCTGCAACTGTTGGTGTCCTCTTGCATTTAGGGCTGAGATAGGAATAAAATATTTCTCCAGATCAACCTGCACAGTTTGCAATGAGTTTTCCATGTGCTGCTCAGAGGCACACAATTCTTAAAGCATTTGGTATTTTGTATGTAACGGGGCAAAGCCTGTGTCTGGACATAAATCAGTGCCTGTCCATCAAAATATAAAAACTACTGGTCCGATTATGTGGGGCTTTAGAAAGCTTGATCATACTTTACATAATTAATTAGCTTTGCTTCCTTTGAAACAATGAAACAGTTATGTTTCAGAACCTTTTATTACAGAATCTTAAAACAGCAAATGAAATCACAGTGAAATAAGCAAAGAGCTGCACAGCAAATACTACTGGCCACAGTATAACCACAGAAGCTGTCATCTGTTTCCTGTTTTATTTTGACATGTCTGTCCCATCTTCCTGTCTTGTCCCATTCCCAGTGTCTTTAGCCGGCCCCCCAGTTCTGCCCCACGCTCTCACTGCTTTGGTCTCTTCCTGTGTTAGTACACACACTGAAGTGCATTCATAGAGAGGGACCTGGGGGGTGATGGTGCTCCTCAAGACAACAGCAGACACTGCAGTACAAGCACTCTGTTACTAACACACAGTTTTTAAAATGCCATTTTTTTATCATTTCTTTGATGTTACAGTTGCCCATAAAAAAAAGAAGAAATCCATCCACCTCCACTGTCCCGAGGTGGAGGAATGGAGCTCTCATCACGCCAGTATATAAAACTGAAATGATCATATTATGCAAACTAAAACAAAGTGACGAGCTAAAATGGGCTAAAAGCTTGTGGAACTACAGTGTTGATGATATTTATCTGTAGCTATAGTGACACTTCTCACATTACACACAGTCACCTGATCCATCCTTCATGAAGAAAATGAAAAATATTTGAAAAGTATGTCGAGTGATTTTAACTTAGACCCTTTTCCCACCAAAATTAGTGAGTATAAGTCAGTTAATAAGCCAAAGGATTATAGTCATCCTGAGATGTGTGTTTGCTGCACAAACTAAACAAGTGTGAGTTTATGTTTGCAGTGATAAAACAGCAGCTGAGTGAAAACATAGTTTATAAAATGTGACGGTGGCAAAATGAGATAGAGAAGAGATGCAATCGATCATCTGTGTGAGTGAAATTTTAAAAAAAAGAAAAAACAATAGGCCCATAGAAACATCTTTCCAGAATGTGGCTGACAGGCTGAGAGGGCTGCATCTGCAGCGGAATCCGACACAGACAACATGGTGGGAAACTGAAGCAGAGAAGATCACAGGGGAAATAAAAATAC
This sequence comes from Trachinotus anak, assembly GCF_046630095.1. NCBI lineage: Eukaryota > Metazoa > Chordata > Actinopteri > Carangiformes > Carangidae > Trachinotus > Trachinotus anak. The sequence goes on from NW_027273877.1 coordinate 14,080,297, forward strand.
ACGGGATAAAATTAGCTCCAATGCAGTGAGTGGAGTGTGTGTGGCTCACACTGTGTGTGTGTGTGAGAGAGAGAGAGAGAGAGAGAGAGAGAGAGAGAGAGAGAGACTGAATTGCTTAAATATATACAGTGTTAATGTAACACTTCTTTCTTGTTAAATAAGTTTCAGATAATAAAAATAAAAGAAAATACCATCATTTAAAAGGTGCTTTTCTACATGAGGCTCATGTTCAGGAACATGGTGGGAACTGGGACAAGTTATATCTCCATCTGACAAAGTCTTTATCAACTAGTCATTTTCTCCTTAAAATGACAAAACCACCATAAATTACAAACATGCACATACTCGGCTTGATCGTATAGTCAGACGACAATATTTAAAATGGAAGAATTCAGACGTTGCACCTCATCTCAACTCTGAGGACAGTTGCAGCACAGATCAGGGACGGTTGCAACATATTTAAAAAAAACATAAAATTTCACTCATTAACTTTTCTTTTTTTGAAAATTCTCTATGTGTGCAATGTTTTACAATAATATTATAGTATTGGGGGGGGGCTGAGTACATGCAATATGACTGTCATCACTCAAGCATGTTTGTAACTGGAGGAATAAGTCTTTTGTGGTGGACTTGCATCGTCGTGGTTACAACACAGGCACTCACACAGAACTATGTAGCACAGGCCTCCAACTTTCCTAAAACCACGAGTTTTATATGAACCATCTCAAACACTTGCCTCTGATAGATGAATACACTGAGATTATTCTGATGTCACATTTTTCTGAGGAATACTTGTTGGTGGAAACGTGTGCAGGTACTCTCATTATATTTCACATTTTTTTTCTTCTGCATGCAGCATCTAGAAATCAGACCTGCACCAGAGATGTGCAGCACTGGAACACCAGAGCAACTGGCTGTTAGCAACACAGATATAATAACACACTGAAAATAAAACAGTGATCTCAAGGACGAGCGCTTTAATGTGGTGCACGTGTGACACGTGCTAAAACGCTCCGATCATCACCGAAGCATCTCGAGGTGATAAAAGCGCCCCGCTTCGTCAGTATTTTATCCAGAGGCAAATCAGAGAGGGCTGCTGCTGTCGCGCCTTCCTCCTCCCTGCACTCTTCTCATCGCTGGGAAACAGGTGTCTGTGCAGCATCAAAAACATGACGACGAAGAGATGTACACTACATAGCTGACTTACGCTGGAGACACAGTAGCATGTTTTGCCTCAGGACATGCAGTCAGGTATTAAACACCCTGCACAGAAATTTCAAACAAGACTATTTTTAAACTCTCCTGCCAATTTACAGTCTCTCTGGGTGATTACCACCAGAATAACTATGCTAATTGTTTAATAAGCGCACTTTGCTCTGCATCAAAGGAGAGATTTTTGCATAATATATCCCGCAAGTTCAAAGCTGTCGTTATGCTGAACAAATGGCCCCGACTGTAGAGGCTGCTTTTTAAATGCACCAAAGAGAGCAGGGTTAGAAGACGGCCATGTAATTGCGTAATTAAAACAAGGTTATCAAAGTCGAAAGCAGAGCACAATTGTCATGTATTTGCCATTAAATAGCTATAGGCTCCTTCTGTGTGTGTGCTCCAGGCCTTACAGATCTTAATTGGGCACCGGTGTCAAGTACTTAGCCGCCATCTAATGTGATTTAATTTATTCACTTTCTTCTAGACACAAAAACCTCTGGCTACACAAAGAGAAAATCACTTTTTTTTTGTTTGTGTCTTTGAATGAGTCCTCCAATTGTCCCCGGCAGATTTCTTCATTCAGAGGGAAATTTCCAGCCAACGTTGATGAGTGGGATCTCTAATCTCTCGCTGCTGCTTCAGTGTGTGTGTGTGCGTGTGTGTGTGTTGTGGGGGGGGCGTTGTGTGCCTTGGAGTTCACAGAAAAACAGTCTCTCCTACCTGCCTGCCATGTGGCGTCTCCAGGGGGGTGGGGGGCAGCAGGGAGGAGGATTTTTGGTGTGACAGACACGGCCTCAGCCTCGGCTAAGGAAGCAGAAACCCCCTCGGAGGTCTGAGTTGACTGGCAGTCAGTCGACAAGGTCATGATAGCAAAACTGGCTGCATGGCTCACAGCCACTGCATTAATCCCCTCACTGCGCCTGCCTGGGCCCACTTTTGACATTCCAGCCACTTGATTACATCACATCTGGTCCTCAAATGGGAACGAAACCTCAGACATTACTGCAGCTCCGTGGCAACATTTTGAGATGAACCCTAAACTTTCATAAAATCCCAAGTGAACCTAACCTTACCCAGTCACAAAACCCTTAAAGGTCCACACAGGCTAAAGGTAGATGTCCATGTGTTTGTGATTATAAAGCAGGTCTAGGTTCTATATTAATACTGTGAAAGTATCAAAGCCTCAGTCCACAGAGAAATGCACACAGCCTGTATTCAGACACTGAGCCTTAAAACCAGCCGTCAGGACTTCTGGAACTTTATGATGTCACATAAAGCAGTCGCTGCCCCAAGCCCCGCCCACCTGGACCCACCATTCAACCTTGCAGGATTTGGTTTCTGTGAGTGTTTACCTGAGATCTGCTACATTTTTATTCGATCACTCAGAAGAGAGGATCTGAGCCTCTCTTCTGATTGGCTAAGAGAGGAGATGTAAAACTATACTGAGATGGTTTTTGGTTCTTAAACCACAAATATATCTTCTGATGGAGATCAACACTTCAGATAAAACACAGCAAAAGTGTATAATATAATATGGGACCTTTAATATACCTTGATCAGAATTTCAAAATAATACTCACCCTTCACAAAAAAACAAAAACAAAAACCAAATCCTAACCCTGACCACAATCCGACCCCAAACCACTTCATGTTTCATTTCTGAGGGGTAACTTTTAAATCCGTCCCTCAGGACCTCATATATTAAAGTACAACAGAGGTTGTTAGTAAAAGGTCTCAAGGCGCCAAAATATTCATCCTCTGCCGAAATAGATCGTCCCTCATGAGCAATGAATCATCCACCCACTGTGTTATGTCAGATTTTGCAAAGAAAGAAAGTAGACATTTCATGAATAGAATCTCTCTCTCTCTCTCTCTCTCTCTCTTCATCCCTCCATTTCTGTCATCCTCCCATTCTCCTCTTCTCATTTTCCTCAGTGGTTAATGTTTAATTTAAACCTCCAGTGCAGAGCAGAATCAACAAGAGTGTGTCGCACCTGCAGCAGGCACAGTTCCACAGCACCCCCACATGGATGTGAAGGGGACTGTCCCTCCCCCCGTGGCCAGACGTGGAAAAGAGACAAGCCTCCTGTTTGCTAAGGAGGTGTGAGGCGCAGCAGGCACAGTTCAGCCGTAGCCAGAGGGGCTTTGCTATGTTTAGTCGGGAAGCCATTATGTAAGTTGTCATTATGTACTCTCCAACCCCCCCCCCCCCCCCCCCCTCCCTTCTCGTCCTGTGATAGACAGCTGGCATGAATGTGTGTGGAGGGGAGGGGAGAGAGGGGAGAGGGGAGGGAGAGAAGAGCATCACAGGTATGATTATAGGCATCCCTACCGTCAGCCCCAGCCTGTCAGCGAGCCCACACCCCCCAGCTGGGCCGGGTCCTCGGTGGATCTGAAGCGGCTTCCACTCCGTCCGCCTGACAACGTCATCCTCAGTGTCGTGTCAGACTCCTCTGGCAGGACTGACGTGATAAGGTGCCTTTGCCTGAAGCTGCACTACATCAATATTCCTGTTCTAACGAATCAAATGACTTATCTGTGACATTAAAGGTGTCACTGACAGTAACAAACCCAGAGAATCAGCAGCTGTCCGTCTGTTTGGAGTCTTTTAGCTCATTGTTTTGTGCTGGTGAACACAGTGGAGCCTTTAGCAGCTAAACTAGAGCTAAGCAGAGAGCAGAGGTATATACATGTCACCTATTACACACAGAAAGGAATTATATGACATATGTCCCTATATCAAGAGTGATGTTAACTATGTGGTTATATATTATTATCACATACAGAAATCCTCTGGATATAAGCAGATATATGACATACCCATGATCAAATTTGTATATGTGCATAAATATTAAAAATAATCATATGTTGATGTTTTTATATGATGTAACATGTTGAGACATATGTGACATATCTTTTTAAATATTAGTAAATTATTTATTTCTTATTCATTTTAATGTCTGTATTCACATTCTGAGAAAGTGGTCTCAGGCTTTTGGGCCCCCCTGACAGGCTTTGGGATGGATATAGATTAATGTCCCGTAAACTTTTGACTGACAGTGTATATGTAAATATATGACATTGTTCCCATTTCTAATAGGTTTCATATATAATTGTTTCATATATGGACATTACATTTGCATATTGTTATATGGTCAAATGGCTATAATCGAATACTAATGTTGCTCTGCATTTGCTGGATATTCCAACATGTCTGTCATGTTTTCTTCATACTGTGATAATTCATCACTGTTGTGTTTTCAGCTTGTTCTGCGAGAGGCCAAGATATCAGATATTGTAGCTTTAACTGGGCGTCAGCCTTTAAATCTGCTGGTTTTCTTCTGGGTTACCACCGACCCTTCCAGTCCTGCAGCCAGTACACATTTGTATCTGCAAATATGTTTTGTAGGAGACATAATGCTCTCTGGAAATATGTTTTACAGAAAGGACATTTTTATATTGAACAGATCTTCTGTTTATTTTCAGTTTAGCTCTGAACCTATTTCTTTTTTTTCTCCCCCCCCCCTTTTTTTGCTACAGTCATCCTGTTATGTTATGTGTTGACGGGGTGATTGTTGTAATTTCGCTGCAATTGTACTTGTACTGTTACAGTGACAATAAAGCCAATCCAATCCAATCCAATTACAGCACAGCTGTAGACATGTGGCTGCGCTGTCCCTGCACTTCCTGTCCTCAGTTGGTTTTCATTCGCTAACAGGCCTGAGGAATCCAGACCCTCTCACAGGCACAGAGGTGGCTTTTCGACCAAGAGGAAATGACAGATTCAGTTTGGGTTCCTGGGTGTGCAGGCCAGGCAGCAGATTGGGTTAAATCGTTCACTTCACACCAAGTCACCATAATTGGGTGCTTCTCTTTTGCTTTATGTTTCACTTACCTACAAATGATCTCCTAAACTCCTTCATCTGGCAGGGACATGAAACAAATACATCTGAGAATACTGATTGTTTTCAGCACCGCTCACGACCACAGCCTGTCAGTATTTGGAGGTTTCATTTTTTGACCCCCGTCCATGAGAATATTTGCACTGGCTGCTCAAATCATATAAGCCAGCCAAATCCACAGCAACTGATCTGGGAAGTCCAGTGTAGCACAACCACGGTGGATGCTTAGCAACAAGGATTTTCACTTTGAACTACAATGATAAATAAACCATAGGACTTCTGTAACTGGAAGAAATGGCATGCAGTGCTCTTAATTTGAAAAAAAGGCAGGCGCTGAGCAAAACATGCTTCCGAAGCAGCTGTACATTTATCATGTTGTTACTGTGTTGAAGCAACAGAAAAGTGGATAAAGAGCCATCCGAGCACCAGCTCCCTGTTTTAATCATCTGTGGTGGACTCTGACAGCTTCCTGTATCGAGCCGCACTGCAGCGGATTAGCTCGTTTTGTCAGAGAGCACTTGGATATCTTTATCTCCCCGCTCTCAACGGGAAGCCCGGGCTCACACTCCTCCAGTGACTCTTTTCTCCGAGACATTTTGTACCAAATCAGGGAGAAAACAAGCAAGAACAAAATATTTGCATCATCAGCAGGAATCATCCACAGGTGGGGGAGATGCTGGGCCATTAAAGAGGCTAAAAGCCAGAAGCAGAAGAGGGGTTTTCAACTGAGCTGTATTCTTTGAGAGCCTGGAATAGATACAGGGCAGCTTGTGGGGGCAGTTTTATTCTGTAGTGGCTTTGCTAGAGCTCTCACTTCAGTCCTTTTTTGTTTTTGTTTTTTTGTTGAACCTTTTGAAGGACTCAGCTACTCTACCTACATTTCAACAGCAGGAACCTGAGTCCAATTTAAGATCCTCAGCGTGGTTACTGTTGGCTGGTACAATTCCAGTTGAAGTGGAGTTATCACATTGACAAGACAAACTCATGTGCAGCCTTCATTCAGACATAAGCAGCAGCTGGGAATGACGGTGGCCTCGTGTGACGACCACATCACAGGTTTCCCTCCTCTTTACATCACCGTTCCCAAAACCACTGAAGCACCACACAGCTGCAAGACTCCCCACCCCCCACCCACCCAATCCCCCCAGTAATTCAAACCCTGATCTGATATACAATAAAAGTCTTATAATCCAAACCAAAGGTTGTGGAACTAATCATGAAAGACTAAAACCTTCTCTTAAAACCCAGGATACAATTACTAACAATACTAATATATTCAATATGTCTCACTGAAATAATTTCATGTCAAGCTCTGCCCACAGACAGACAAAGCAGTATTAATGAATCAATACATTCTTGAAACAGTGTGTAATCAGTCGTGTCTGTCATTTCAGGGGCGATGACACTGACTGAGGCAGGTTGAGTCCGAGCTGAGAGCTCTGACCACAAGTCGTCTTTCCACTGCTCCGGCGGCGGCGGCAGCAGCAGCCAGCTGGTTTTAAAACAGCTCTTTAAAGTTAAAACAGACAAGGATTGCTGACATTTTGTGTTCCCTCCCCACAGTGCAGCTGGGGGGCATCAGCCGGCAGATCCAGGTCAGGCAGCCTGGCTGCTCTCCTGGGTGGAGACTGTAAATGAGTGAAGCCTGTTTAGCAGTCGCTCCAATCACTGCGCTGCTGCTCGGCCCCGTGTCAACATCCCCGTCAGTCAGAGCCTCACAGCCTGACGGCCGCTGGTGCTGCTGTGGCTGCGCCCAGCTATTTTCCAGGTGACTGGACTCATATCCACAGTGATGCACTGGTAACCTGGCTTTAAGGTTTGTTCAGTTGGTTGCCCCCTGCCTTCAACACCACTCCCTTCCTTGCTGGGGGGGGGGGGGGGGGGGGGGGGGGGGTCTCATATGGTTGGAGCCCCATGTTGTTTTCTTACATACATACATACTACTGACCTCCAAATAAAGGGTGTTTGCAACCTGTCTGACTGTGTCTGTGTGTCTTGACTCTGTGGTAGCAGGGCCCCCATCTTCCCAGACTGTCATGTTTCCATAATGATGGATAAAATATGAAAATGAGTTGGACATTGTAATAAGTGGATTTATCCAAACACCTTGGAATTCAAGCACACCTTGTTTTGGGTGACAGACTTGCAGGCTACACAGTAGAGAATATAAAAGAATATTTGTTCATAATAGTAAAATTTCTTACTCTCTTGCAGCTGTAATAAACTAGAATTCCCCTTTAATAATATTGCTTGTTTATAATAATATTGTTTCTATATCTACAGATACGCGCACTGTTATCCCCATCTGGAAGAATTATTGTGGTTCGAACTAGGGCTTTCCTGATGTCCAATGAACATCAGAGCTATTTGGTATTTGAAAAAAAAAAACTACCATTCTGGTTTTAGGGAGAGAAATGTGACATTACTACTGAAATTAAAATAATATTCAGGTGCTGACAGTTGCTGCGAATCTGGACCGTGGTCCCACAGAACACAGAATTAAACAGTGAGCAGCCGGAACAGGAGCCAGACTCATTCAGTGTGTTTTCAGATGCCTTTGACCTTTGTGGTTCACTCTCATTTTATCTGTGCAAACCTCAGGCCTGCACAATATGTCTTTCACACCACTCTGGGCTCTCCACACCTTATCAGTTAGAGCACAGAATAATGGTGCAAAAAAGCTCTCTGTTTGAGATTGATAAAGGAAGGGTGACAGTTTTTCCCATCAAACACTCAGAGCTTATCTGAAACGCTCGTCTCGAGAGGTGGTGGGATATCGGGTACACTCTGGAGAGCCCGTCTGGCCCTAGAGCCATCCCGGCTGTTCAGGAGAGAGGGGATGCATTCAGCAGGTCTCAGTCCCTGCTATAGAACTGGATTTGTTCATTAAACATCAGATGCTGGCCCTGTAGTAGCGACAGATGGCCAGACGATCTCTGTGTAACTGAAACAATGGCCACTTTGCCACAGAGCGACCAAGTGGTGCTTGTCAGAAATAGGCCGGCTCAAATTGCCCTTAAAATGACATGGACGGCTCTTACTGTGTGAAGCCAGAGTGCTGTGGATGAAATGCAGCAGCGTGTTCGTTTTGAGACCACAGCTTGGAAATAAAAAGAGCCGCAGTGCTGAACACAGGTAACTCAGTGCAGGTATTACTGAATTAGTGTGTTTTTTTCTGCCACATTCCTAACTGTGTTCAGTAAAGACATTTTTTTTACATCCAGTGCCAACTCTCCCTGTGGATATTATCTGGCCAGAGGGTGTGGCTGACATCATGGTAAAGGTTGATGAGGAGGTGAACGTTAATGCCTCTGGTCTCCTGCATTAAACCCTGATCTCACGTAGAGGACACACTATTTCCTGTCTGCACTGGAGATAACTGAAGAGTCATCCGGTATGAGCATCATTTCTGGTGTGTGCCACGTATGTAAAGACAGCATCCCCTCCTCCAGTAGCCTGTCTGACAGCGGATCAGGAGCCAATCAGCTCCTTGGAGAGGTTAACTGGTGTGTTGGCTCGTTCACTCCAGAGAGCTGTGTGGATATGTTTGGGATCCATGTTGTGTTTCAGGCTGTTAAAAGGCTGCCGCCTCAGATAACATGTCAAGTTCCATGATACATTTCTATTTTCTGTCTTGATTGTGTGTATAGGATGAGTGAGTGTTCCATGATTCAAGATGTGTAACTGGATTTGCTACTTTAAATGATAACATGTATATACACATATTTGAAGTTCTTCTTGGTTGAAGTGTCATTTGATAAAGGTTTATTAGATTTAGTCTTTTCTTTAGCTTTAGTTATTTTTTTTTTTTTTTAATCCACTTGATTCCAGTTTAAGGCTGATCATATCATCAGTGTATCTAATGTATTGACAAAGTTTTACAGAATAGTATAAACCATTGTAAATAAAGATGACGTTTCTGAGGAGGCTGCTCTGCCATTGCCATCTTGCCACTGCCCGACTCCGCCTACATGGGTGGGGCGTGTGGAGCCAAGCCTTCAGTGGCCACGCCCTCATTTTAAACATGTTTATTTCTGCTGTACAGTTGGACATTTTAACATGGGAGTCTACGGGGACTGACCATTTTCCAGGTCTGAAAAATGAAGCCAGTGCTGAAGAGCCTTAAAGCTGCAGTTTCTCTACTGACCATCGGGGGCAACTCCACTGGTTGTAAACAGTCTGATTACATTGAACTCTATGGGAAAATGTCTCTACTTCTCACTGATTTATCACCTCAGTAAACGTTTTCCTGATGAGTTTATGTCTCAGTCTCTAGTTTCAAGTCTTCTTCAGTACAACATGATGTTAAAAATTGTTAAATTATGGTCCCATTTAGAAGAAATGCCCTGTGCATTAGGTCATGGCTACTGTATGATTGACTGTATGACTGTACCCCTCACTCCTCCTCAGCTCCCCTTCTCATGGAAATATGATTTCTTCTGCTTTCACAAACCAGTGGGTGGTGTCACGGTGGATGGCCACTATGGACTGACTCACTTTTGGAGTCAGCCTCAAGTGGCTGTTAGAGGAACTGCAGCTTTTAGCACTTCAGTGTTGGCTTCATTTTCCAGGCCTGGAGGGTGATGTTTGGTTCGAATGGAGTCAGAAATCCCAGAATGCATCTGAAAGAGGAGATTATAATCTCTGAATGGAGTGTGTTGAATCTCTGCATCTTGTCTTGTCATCTTCTTCCTCTGCACCATAGAGCTCCATCATTGTCCAAACACTAGTAAAAACACTTCAGTGTTGTGACAAGATCCTTCATTACAGTGAACACACACACTGTAATTCATTCTGACTCAGTCCTACACACACTATCCTGCTGCCACAAATACTCACTAAAGCACCAAATATGTATTAATCTGCTGCTGAAAATAGTCCCCAACAAATGCACTTTTTTTGTCCTGCAGTTACATTTAATTTTAGGGGAGCAGTTATTTTTCTAAATAAATAACAGTGATGCTTATTCATATTGAACATTAAACATACAATATGCACAAAACGCAGTCTGCCCACAGCTGAGCAGTTGTAAAAGGTGGATCTTTGGTCAAGCACGAACACACAAACTAGACAACAAATGATGTTTGAGATTTTAACAGTGGTCAGGTTACAGCCTGTATTGGGAATTGTCAATATTTTCCTTTTTGCAATGTGTCTGCATCTCGAATGTTCAGCCGTGCTCTCAGAGACTGATTGTATTCTGGGTGAATCAGTTTCAGGGAGAACAGCACTATGTATTACAGACAGCTTTCTCTTTTTGGACCTCCTCTCCACAGCTGTCTCAAAGATTAAAATCCTTCTGCAGCTCATCTACTTTTCTTTATTAAAATCCCCTCCATGTTATCCGTCGAGATTTGATAAGAGAATAAGGATTTTATCCGTGTCCACCTTATCGCTATGTGCTGTTGTTATACTTTGTACATTCAAGCTACAATATGGCAAAAAAAAAAAGTTCACTACCAGAAACATTGCTGCTGCTGCTGCTGCTCTTCCAGTTTGTTGTTTGTAACAGCATCGAAAGAGCTTAGTGAAGCAGTCTGTGGCCAAATTGTTTTCTGAGTGCAGAAAACTCTCCAAGTGCCAAATTGCAGGAAAATTGAAAATTTCCAATTGGGCAGCACAGTTGAGCTGGAGTCTTTGAAAGAAAAATAAATGTCATTTTCATCCAGAACAAGAGCAGACAGACTTAAAATGACCAATCCATCTAAAATCAGTATGTTAGGATTTGCAAAGTGGACTGACTGACTTATTTTCTGTTGAAAATTCAAAGTAAATCTTTTTTGAAGGTGAATCAAGTTTATCATTAATGTGCCAGAGTATGAACAGTTATTCATACAGTGATGCATAAATTCTCCAGTAAAATGTGTGGGAGGAAATATTCAGGTGTCATTATGTGTATGCGTTGAGCAAAGAGAAGTGACACTTGATTTTGTAGATGCCTTTGTCCCAGTGGGACAATGGGCCTAAATATGCATCAGAGCAACAGTACACATTCAGTTTCCATGCACACCAACGTACTCAGCGCCGTGAACTCTCGCCTGTTGACATGACTCAGTAGGTAAATACAGAGACTAGACCACTGTGTACAGAGGGATGGATAACTGGGTTACTGTTCTGTGCAAACACCATGTGCAGAGTATGATTAAAGACAGGATGAGCCTACAAGCTAAAATGCTGCTGCTCATCTGAAAATATTCACTTTCCTCCCTTTTTTCCATTTTGGGAATAGTTTATGAAGGAAACGTATCTTCATGATTTTTAATTCGATCATTTTAATTCCATCTCATGCTCAGAAATCATGGCATGCTGTTAGCCTGTGATGCTGTACTTACAGGCAGATATGAATATATGTTGCTTAGATATGAAGCAACTGGTTTTTGTTAGATTTTTACTTGCAGCCGCAATCTTATGAACTGCTCCTACTGCAAGTTAAAAAACCTGCATATCATACTTTGTCATCCAGCCAGCTGTAGCTAACCACCAAACATGCATCCCAGCAAGCTGTGTCCACTTCCACATTTGATCTATCAGCAGTTTTTACCAAGCAGGCCCTCTGGTCTTGTTAGCCGCTGCTGTAAGCTGAGGTCCAGCCACTGAATTCTGTCTGTATTCAGGTCATAGCTCTTTACCCTCTCTGCTCTTTGTTAGACAGCTCCTGTGTGTAACTGCTTTTAAATGCTGTACATGATCATAGAATATCAGTGTGAACCTGTCCTGGAGGTCTCGTCTCTGCTGAGGTTGCTACCCCCGCGACCCGGACCCGGATAGGCGGTAGAAAATGGATGGAGAAAAAATGACGTATTAAATTCGGCACTTTGACCAAATGGTGACTGTCCACTGCACTAGCTCCATTCAGAAGCTCATGTTAAAGGATTGTTCCAGTTTATCACAACGGAGTCGTCTTGTTGTGACCATCATTTTTACCAGTTCTAAAAATGTTGTACTCAACACAATAATTACAGTGACATCACGAAAATAAGTCTGATGGGGCAAGAAAGATCTGCCCGTCTGTCTAGAACATCTATGAATTTTCTACAGACGTTGTTGTTTTAGTTTGTTTCAATGAGAAATGTCCTGGGTTACAAATAAAAATTTAAAAAAATACTTCAGTGAGATGAGATGAGAAAGGTGGCGTCAGTTGCTAGGTAACAGACAGAAAGGTTAATAACAGATGTTGGACTGGGTATTTATAATTCTAGAGATCAAACATGAGTCCTGGAGTTAGTTAGAATTTAATACCAAACTGGGAAAAATCCAGTTTTATACTATTCCTAGTTTGTGTAATACAGCCTCTGCAGCTGTCCACAGTGTGACCTTTAGCTCACTGCCTGCTGCATTATGAGGCACAGTCGCCGTGGTTATATCTCTGCTCATGTGGAGGCGTTGACGATTATTCGATTATAAGAGGGTGTATGCTGGGATTTACATGAGCATGACATTCATTTACATGAAAAATCGAAAGATTAGATTCAAAATAAAAGGAAGGGTTTCTTTTTGGTGGTGATCTGTTGAAAGTGAGTTGAAGAGGACAGCTTAGGAGGAGAGTCTTACTTTTTTTTTTAAGTGTCCTTAGTTATCCTGCTTTTACTCCCGTGCATATGTAGGTTGACAGAACCTGCTCACTGCCGGCCACGTCCATGTTAAAAGGTATATCAGCCACAGAAAATGTATTTTGGCATCACTACGCAGTCACAGGCAGACTGAGAATGCAGGAAATCTCATCTGTTATTATCCTAATGTGAAAATGTTGCTTATTGTTTCTGGAACCAATGTTGAAATAGAATTTTTTTTCAATTTCAAAAAAGAAATTGGTGAATGTGGTAATGAGCTTCCATTAGATGACATCGCTGATGTCTCTTCTTCCTGTGAAATGGGGGAAAGTGTTACAGAAGTGTTGTGTTTTGGCCAAATGGAGGCAGATGGATAATGAGAATGGCTGGCTGGCCTCGGGCTCTGTCAGTCTGGATCCCTCAGTTGTCAGGACTGCTCTATTTTTCCACAGCCCTGACAACTCTGTCCTGCTGTGTTTGCCGGTGGAGATGTGAGAGTGGGAAAACATCAAATCATTTTGTTGGAGATCAAGCACAGTCTGTCCAATTCAAGTCAACCCAGAGCAGCAGTTAGTGTTTTGCATGAGTACTTTTGATGGTGCTGAAAACACTGGAATCATTCTTGCTGCAGTTTAAACAGTCTGATCTAAAGTTATTAGTGATGCTGCCCTCACAAGTCCACATTTTGTCCATGTAAATGATGTTGGTTGTGTATCAAATTCACACAGACCAGTTTGACACCCACACAGAAACAGCGAGGTCTTCATAAAAGTGTTCTGATGGTTTCCTCCTACAGCCGGTGGATGTGGTTGAATTGGAGTCCAGTGGACGGCTGCTAAAGCTTCTTCCTTTAATACTGGAGCATAACCCGGCCTCATTTCTTGGTATTTTATCAGAGGCCATAAGCCAATGTCTGGATCTCAAACATGAAGTCCACCCCAGCTTAATTAACCTCACTGAAAGACCTCATGTGAATATTTGCTCTCCTGCTTTACCTCGAGGTTAAGCTGTTACCACAGGTGTTTTTTCACAGTACTGGCACCTGAATGGGAGCCCAAAGGGAATCCTGTCAGATGACTTGTTTTATAGATCTGTTCATATTCTGTCTTTGAACCTAAAGACATTTTCTAACACTTCCACCGACCCTGTGGGGCTGAATGAGTATTTCAGAGCCCTCCCACCTGCAGGAAATTAAAACAACTACTTGTAAGTTTTCTCTGCTGCTGAACGTGGTTTCCTGCCAGCTGCAGATGGTGGTGACTGTTGCAAGGCAAGAGCTTCAGCCATCGTAACGTTTACAAGACAAGAGGTTATAATGCGTCCTCTGAGCAGCGCTGGGTCCTAAGGGTAGATTACAGTGAGTCGCTATCAGAAAGTGATGGCACCTTAGCATGCTAACTTAAGTAGAAGAAAGGATGTGATAGAGACAAGCGTTAACATTGGTGTTGCTTTCCACCTCTGGAGACATCTGGAAGGAAGTCTGAAGCTGAACTCACAACGTTTCTTCTAGACTGGTTAACAGCTGCTAATACTAATGTTAGCTATGTAGCAATAGCAAAATGTCAAATAGCTCCTTTAAAGGTAGCCTTTGGAGTGTTTGACCTCTACCAGAACTATGAAGCAGTGGTTCCTAGTTCCACTTATATCAAACATACACGCAAACCTGCAGATGACATTATACACATTCCCACCACCGCTTTAACCCGTCCAGCACTGTTCAGGTGACGGCAACGTACAAAAGTGCAAAGCCATTCACCAATGAAGACAGTGAAGGAGACATAAACAGTGCAGGATTTTGTGAAGTGAAGCTTTACAAGGAAAGATGTCTTCAATGTGTGTGTTAGATCTCAAGTATGTCCAATAAATGGTTAATGAAATTACAAAGAAACAGTTGGTCAGATGATGTTGGTGGTACAACATGCATCTAATCCTATACCTTATTATTAGACACAGATAACTCAGAAAATCACTGACCTGGCCTACAACCTTGAGTCACATGCATAAACACTCAAACTATGCAGGATCCGCAGTGATGCGATTTAGAAAGAGCTGAAATAGAAGCCTCAGTGTTCTCACCACAGGCCAGATCAACAGCAGTGCCTTGTGCAATCAAATCAGAATGGAGGAGCCAACCCTCCCACACTTTTCATACACAACCGAGGCCAAAGCTCAGGTCATGTATGTGAAAAATGAATATCTGCATATATCTCCACAAAACCCCACTAATGCTTGAATTGGGGCAGTGTACTCCAGGGTGTGGAGCATCATTATGTTAGATAGCAGCACTTTGTGATGAATATAGGTACACAGATATAGTTACTGTGATGGGAACAACAGGCACATTTCCCCACACAAGCTGAAAGGTGAAAGAGGAGAGGGCAAATATTTTCTGTTCTGCTATGGTATAATATGTGCTGTAGTTCAGAAACCCTCCATCCATAAATGCTCTGTGCAGAACCCAGCAGAGCCCAGAGGTAAATATTTGTTTGTTTGAATTACCAATTAAAACCCTCAATTTAATCATTTTTGTGCATTATGTGTGCCCCTGAAGGCTGCGTGTGCAAGCTGGTACCAGCACCCTTTTGACTCCCGTTCAACAAAGCTGCAGACCCTCGGGCTGAACGCTGAAGTCAGCGGGAACTTCTTGTTCATACCAGCGAATCTCCAACCGGCCCTAACCCCAGAATGCTCCAGTTAGTGACAAAGAGGGTGGTGAACAGTGGTTTAGTTTGATTAATCTGATTTCATATGTTAATTTAGTCTTTATTTTATGTAAAAAGTATCAGTCCTGGTTTTTAGTGATAATGAGTTAATAGACTAGTCTAATGCAAATGCATAAACAAATTGAGGTAATTTATTTATTGACATAGATGCTCAAGACTTTATGAAATGCTTTATAACTATATACCGGGTGACCAGTCCATTCACTTATGTAATCATTTCTGATCATTTCCACCATTAAAGCTACATATTACTATTTTTGTAATAATGAGGAGAAGCTGTATGTTTCTTAAAGGGGCTGTTTGTAAGTTTTCTGTGCTGCTGAGCGTGGTTTCCTGCCGGGAGCAGGCGGTGATCGTTGAGACCTTTGCGAGACAAGAGGTTACAATACGTGCTCTGAGCAGCGCTGCGTCCTCAGGTCTGCATCAGCACCATCAGAAAGTGACGAGATGGGCCAGGGCTACCTGGTTAGCATGCTAACTTCATGGGAAGAAGAGACATGATACAAGAGTGGGCACTGGCAATGTTTCCCACCTTTGGTGAGTAAAGGGATGAAGTTTGATGCGAAACTTGCAACATATTGCCAAATCCAGTAGCTACCAGTGGTTGCACAGTGCAACTTCCTGTGTAGGCTACTGTTTTGGAGCAGCTGAGATGAACTGATTTATGGGAAAACTGCCATTTTATCTGGCTGTCAAACTATAAAGTTAACATATTTACATAATATTAACTGGTGCATAGACCACCCAATACCATATCTCTGATGCCAGTGCTGCTCCGATGTGTTCGTGTGCATTTGTTCAGCCTATCCTTGTTCCACCTCTTAGTGGTGGAGAGAAGCATGTGCAGCTGAAGTCTTTGCTTTTATCTGTTGCCTGTCGTCCTCTCAGATCCATATTCTTGATATATGTGTGTACTTCATTATTATTATTTTTTCTCTGTTCTGTACACTCTGCACACCTCCTGTTTGCTCTCCTTGAGGTTTCTTGCTTTTTTCCTCATTAAAGAGGTTTTTTCCCCTCCTTATGTAAATTGAGAGTTTGGGTGAAGCTAGTCCAGCAACACAGTGGGGGAGCACGGCAGTGGCTAATCAAACACCTACATGAGAATATCACTGCTCAAATACTTTGTGACATGACCAGTGTATTTGTGCTGTTTACTTGTTTACTTGTTCACTTTAAAGTCAAGTCAGCGCAGCCTGTGAGATGCTGTATGTTTGTGTGGCCCTGGAGGTATTTGTGTTTAGATATGTTTATATGTTTGCAAGCTGAAATCTGTATTCTGATGATATAACACACTAAAGATACAACAGGAAGCTTTGTATTCCTATTCCTATTTTTTATGTACCCCTTTGACCTTTGTGTAGAAAAAAAATAAAAATAAAAAAAAAATAAAAAAAAAAAAAAAAAAATATATATATATATATATATATATATATATATATATATATATATATATATATATATTTATATATATATATATTACCTGTGTCACACACTATAGGTGTGGGGAGTTGTATTGTGGGAAATTCAGTGTTTTGAAGTATTAACTCATGCTAGAAACTGCAAGTCAGGATGTTTCAGCCTTGGCTGCTTTGAAGTCCCTCAGCTTTATTGAATTGTGACACTTAATCCTTGGAGTAGTTTTTAAAAGCATATTACATGTTTCCTTATTGGAAATCTACACAGACACACTGATGATTGTAGAAGTGGAAGTGTGGCGGGACAAAGGAATCTATGTAATAATTGGTGGAACTGTTTCATGATTCCACCACTGTTCTTATTCTAGACTTTTATTATGTGGTGGCATCACTTTACCAAAAACCTCTGCAAGAGACAGACACAGAAAAAAACAACCAGCACAAGTCAACCACAACAAGATATCAAGAAGACAAAGTCAACTTCACCCTGAAATGGAGATCACCAACAACACTGAGAATATGACCCCTGAGGAGAGAAGGAGATACCTCAGGCAAGAGATGTTTAAAGAGCTGAGAGAAATAGAGATGCAGCGAAGGAGAAGAGTTGCTCAGGAGGAGTTTCTGAAGAGCAGGAGAGAAAAAGAGGAGAGAGATAAAGAAGCTGAAAGATTGAAAAAGCAGAAAGAAAGAGTTGAGGAGGAGAGGAGGAGGCAAAAACATCAAAAGGCCCTGGAGAAAGACAAACAGGAGCAACTGAAGAAAGAGAGGCTTCGGTGGAGAACGATCATGACGGTGGAGGAGGAGCCCATCACAAGACCCAGATACACCCTGAGTGGTCTGAAGAAGGAGCAGCAGAGGAGGCGCGAGGAGGCTGAGCTCCGCGGTGAGCAAGACAAAGCCGACTGGAAGAGCCTGATCTCTGCGCTGAAGAGCCAGGAGCAGAGGAGACCGAGAGCTCTGATCAACAACTGGGTTGGAGAGCAGCAGGAAACTCGCTGTGAGACTCTCCGGGAGGAGCTCCACCCGCCCGACTCCACCCTCCACCCCAGTGTGGAAAAAACAAGCCTCAAGTCTCAAGCAACATCCAAGTCCTCTAAGGGCCTGCAGTGGCTGCAGAAGACACTGAGGTCTGGACTCAGCTTCAGCAGGAGCCAGGACGAGGATGAGGTGGAGAGGAAGGGAGGAAGAGAGCTGCATGGAAAGAACAAACGCTGCAGCCGCTTGTCTGGGCAGATCGATGGTTACCACATGTCCCGGAACAGCATCCTCAAGAAATCCATCTCCTGAATGCCACTGCTCCCCTCCCGCCCTCCCTCCCCCTCTCTTTCTTTCTTTTTCTGCCCTGCAACCATTCCTCTGTTATGATATGAGCTGGCAAAATAAAACTGATAGAACATTTGAGATGGACTTGTTATTAAATAGCTAAGATGTGGTTAACTGATGGTCACGTCATGTATTTGATGACTGATATTGTGTGTGGATGAAAAATCGTGGCTAGAGCAGAGTGAGAGGGAAGAGGCTGAGGAGCGTCCTGTCACTACTGAGCCCAGTGAACTGGAAGCAGGCGTCTCCGTCAGGGACGTTAAATTCACACGTCTCGAGTTGTGCAGGTGATCAGCAGGTGTTAAAACTGACCTCCAGCACGACAGAGCAGGGTCAACGTTCATTTGCTGGTCGCAGCTAAGCCTCGAGTCTTAGATACTGTATGAAGTAACTGCTGAAATCCCAACTCCAGGCCAAAGCTGGATTATTGTTCTAAAACGTTTCAAAAAGTTTCTTTTTTCTTTTTATGCCTCTGCACCAGTGACAGCCCAGAATACTGCTTTCAGTCTTACATCTAGGAGGTACACTCTGTATGTGAAACACATTTTACATATAAGAAAAAAAATCACAGAAGGCACATTTCACTGGTGAAATAGTACATTCCCCTGATAAAAAAACCTACTTACTTTACCGTTTTTCTTTAAGGTGAGCACAGTTGTGTCTACTTTCTTACACTTGTTATAAACAGCTCCTCTTATGAATCCAACTCTCCAAAAATCCAGATTAAAGGTTAAATTTTACAGTGGTAGAAAAAAAAAAAAGTAATTAATATTTTAAGTCTGTGTTAAATCCCCTTGTTCTCTTTGATTCCTCCTTGAATACAGGACAAGGTCATGTTAAGAAGGGGACAATGAGAATTCATTATGACCACTGGGCGGACCGTTATGACACCAAGCAACTCAAACCCACGTCCCAACACCAACACTGTCTTCACTTCTCTTCATATACAGTGATACCATGACAAGGTGTCTCAAAAAGCAGTGGATAGCATCACTGAATATTCATGTAACTGAATGTATTTATGTATGAAATGTCACCAAACAAACCAAGCATGAAAAACATTCACTACAAATTTCACTTGTGTCTGTTCCTGGCAACTAAAACAGGGTTGCTGTTAGTGTAGCTTTGTGCCAGCAGCTCTGTGCACTCAGTAAAGCGTAGGGGAAGACTGTGGTCTTGTTTACTGAGGCTTTGGCAGAAGTTCAGTAAGGCTGCTTCTCCTTCTCTAATGTTGCCTGTACCATATGAGCGAATTTGTGATATTTCTTCTGGCTCCGACCTTCTCCATCACTTCCATTCTGCTTTCTGACAGCTCTGTTCTATTCAACGGTGCCAGGAAACCATGACAGTGTGAACCTGAAACTGATGCTGTCACATCCAAAAACGGCTGCTGTAAAGAAGGCCTGATGAGGGTGTTTCCATCAATGGGCTCTGTTTGTGTTGCTAAAAGTAAATACAGACTTTTGAATGAGTTCTCTGTTTTTAAATTGAAAAAGTCAAAGACAATGATTTAATACTCACGTCTCTCGAACCTGAAGTGTCTCTGAAGCCTAAACCTAACAACACATGCTGGGATGCTGAACGTCCAACCATCATGCAACCACCCACCCGGCCTCCCTCCATGTCCTGTTGGTGGTGAAGGATTAGAAAAATCTTTGCCAGTGAGCATAATCCAGGAAGCAATTGTGGTCCCTCTAAATGTATTTGGCGAAGCTAACTGGGGGTAAAGTGTGGCCTTTTTCTCAGAGGCCTGTGGTTAAGGGGAGCTGAGAGGGACAGGAACGTGCAGGTGTTATAAAACAGCAGTATGTAGTTTGGCTGCGGTCAACATTCAGTGCAGCAGCAGTGGCACTGATGCACACCTCATGGAGGCAATTAAAGCATTTTAAAATACTTGCCATCAAACCTGCGTTCCTTCTCACAGTCACGACTCAGTCAGAGCTGAACACAGTCATGAAACACTTTCCACATAATAAATGTCTGCTTAGAGATCATAGAAAAGCACCTTTATAAGTGCAGAACTTAGCTGAGGACGGTCAGGTTTCCTCAGTATCTCAGGGGTGATCTGTACATCCATGGGTACACAGCAAAAAGGGGCTGATACTTTTAAAAGTGCCTGTTGTCCCAAAGTTGTCTTGCACAGGGACATTTGCCTGGGGGCCTGGGGGCCTGTGGGTCGTTTTGGTGCCTGCAGCAGACAACCTGACCAGCGACTGGAACGAGTTGATGCTTTTGGCGCCACTCCCTCGCCGCAGTGTCGGCATCGCACATGGCAACATCTACCTGTTCTCCGTTTTAGACAAGTGGCCAGTGAGATGAACCTTCGCTCATCATGGACAGAAGAAAAGGAAGAGTGGGGGAGAGAGCGGGAGAACAAAAAAAAGAGAAAGGCCACAGACGCAGCTAAGTGCTGCAGAGAAAGCGACTTGTTTGCCAGTAAAGCACCAGATCAGTGGAAAACACTGGCTAAAAACACACACATACACAGCCTACATGCAGCTGCAGTAAATGCTCGTGTGAAGCTTTTTGTATGATGATATGCTTTCTGTTTGAAAGATAAAGATTTGAACATTTATGCTAAGTGTGTATCTCATTCTCTTGTTAAAAAGTGTAGGCCAATTGTTTTGTGTGTCTACCCTGTACATTCGCATGTGCAATGGCTGGTGTAGTCCTCGTGAGTTTTGGAGCGTTCACCCACAGCCACAGCGTGTCATGAAGACCCAGTGTTCAGCCACTTGTTGGTCAGCCCCCAAATTTTTGTGTTTTGTTATCTTGATAATTTACCTCCCAGATGAACATAGTGGACACATTTCTAACTGCTCTGGTACCAGTTCCATCAACCAGCAGGGTTAGCTACGAAATGATTTGTGGTTTGTGGAATTATTGTTTCAGTCTGCCACCGGGGGTCTCCTCTGGTAAAGTCCAGTGTCTGGCTGACCCATCCATCCACTTGATCTCCTACCTACATGGAGTCTGTCACTCCATTACAATGTCACCTGATATTTTAAGTCTAGAACAGTTAAGAACCTGTTTCACCCAGATAACAAAGGTAAGAACCAAACAGAAAACACTTTAGTCGAGGGCCAGCCATTCACTCTTTCATCTCTAGGGTATTTGATACTTCAAAAATGAAACGAATCGTGTGTCACATCAGAAATACCTCCTTTTCTCCTGATCACTGAAGTCATTTTAATGAACTCTGTGATAGCAGATCATTAGCTGATACCTCTGGGCACATTCTTTGTTCATGTAATTACTTAAAGTCTCTCTCATCAAGATAGCTCATTCAGTCACACGAGGTGAAGCAGAAGCTCTCCACAAAAATCCTTCGGAGTGAAACCTTCCTCTT
Source organism: Trachinotus anak (assembly GCF_046630095.1). Taxonomy (NCBI): domain Eukaryota; kingdom Metazoa; phylum Chordata; class Actinopteri; order Carangiformes; family Carangidae; genus Trachinotus; species Trachinotus anak. Next base: position 14,101,771 of record NW_027273877.1, read on the forward strand.
TTTTCTCTGTTTGACAGGCACCTTCAGAGGGGCTCCGTCAGTATCGCAGTGCAGTTCCAAATAGTTTCACAGCTTGAGGACACAAGCGCAAATGTTAGGCCACCTCTGTCTAAATCAAACACATCTTCATTCCATTCACGCTGCAGACAGTCTGAAAAAAAAAAAAAAAAGAAACAGGCTGCAGGATGAATACTAACAGCAGCCAGTCTGCTTTGCATTGCTAATATGGTCAGAAAACTTTAAAACTGTGAAATAACTCAATGTGCAAAGGAAATCTGAATGATGATTTATTCAAATTAATGTGCTTCTGTTACACATTCTGTACTTTTTAAATAGCTGTGATATGGAGAATTACCCTGATTTATTTAGTCCAGGGGAGGCTAATGCCCAACCGAAGGCGAGTTAGTGTAAAATACACACTTTTAGGTCAAACAGGACTTAAAATCAAGCAGAGCTGCTGCACCTCAAGCCATATTTAAATTCATAACTCTCAAGAAGTGACAGCGTCCTGCCAAGACCTCAGTTCTCTTCTCAGTCTGACTGGAGGGGGTGAACTGAGCACTGAGGGCGTCGTGACTCCTGCCCCTGTCCTGGTCAACTTGGCCATTCTGCCCCATGTCTCCTGCCATTTTCCCATCAGCCACCAGATGTCTCTCGACCTTCCTCCTTGTTCCCATTCATCTGACTGCCCCTGCCCATACACACACCTGTTCCCATTTATCTTCAGGGCTGCAGCTAGCGGAGCACTCCCCACGTGCACGTTGTGCAGTAATCAACCCTGGACTACATATACCAGCTCACTCCCTCTGTTCTCTGTTGGATCATCTGTTCATGCTCCAGTGTTTTCACTCTGAGTCTGATACCTTCATGCTTCCTACTGTTATTTAGTGATGGTGAGATGAAGCATTGAACCAGTTCAGCAGAGCGGTTTGAGAAAAGGTTCATTTCTCTGAGATTCATCTTAAAAGTAAAGATGGATGTCCATGTGTTTGTGATTATAAAGCAGGTCTAGGTTCTATATTAATACTGTGAAAGTATCAAAGCCTCAGTCCACAGAGAAATGCACACAGCCTGTATTCAGAAACTGAGCCTTAAAACCAGCCGTCAGGACTTCTGGAACTTTGTGATGTCACAACAAAGCAGTCACTGCCCTCAGCCCAAACCCAGCTCACCTGGACCCACCATCCAACCTTGCAGGATTTGGTGTCTTCTGAGTATTTACCTGAGATCTGCTAAATTTTTTATGGGATCACTCAGAGAACAGTCAGCCAATGAGAGGAGAGGCTCGGAGCTTCTCTTCTGTCAAGATGGCTCCACAGACTGTTACCTGAAGCTGCAAACATGCCGTTAAAAAATAAAGTAATTAAAGGCAAAAAAAAAAAATGTGTCGAGATGGTGCTTGGAAGCAGTGATCTGATTGGACTCAGAAATCCAACAGTCTTAAATCAAAAGTAAATAAAAAGTCTTGGATTCAGCAGAGTGGGAAGTAACGTGATGCTTATGGACGCAGTGTATGAGGCTTCTCCCTCAGCTGCCTCAGAAGGTGTTGCCCATACACATGGTGCAGTTTACAGACAGTACAATAAGTGGGATACAACTTATACACAAAATGCCTAAACCCCTCATCCTCCACCACAGAGAATGGCTGACTGTGCGTCACAACCATATCAACCAATCCAGCTCCTGTCTTCTGGTGCCTGCAGAGAAAGGAAAACCAAGACGAGGTCAAACCTAGTGTATGTGTGGACCGTGTATGGTCAATGTGGGGATTTGAGGATGTAGTTGAAAATCTGCTCCTGCACTGGGGGTCCCAGCCAACGTGTTCCTGAGTCCCCTGTCCCGGTGGAGACCAGCTCCTGATCTCCAGTCACCACCTCGTGATCTCTGCCAGCTCCCTGCATAACCTCCAGTCCGCAGCCCCGCTGACACAGAGCCAGACCCTCGGCTGCCCACCTCCTGCCCTGCACCCTGGCCCGACCTGCAGCCGAATCCAGCTGCTTTTCACCTGGATAACCGGTTTTATTAGTGTGGTGACTGGACGAATAGTTAAGTTCTGCATGATAATTCTAATTCATGCCACTAAATTTCAGAGGGAAATGTTGTATTATTTACTTTCACTACATTAGAAACGTTCCATGGTTCCTGTTCCTCAAAGATCATATGAGATTATACAAAGTGTTTGAGTGTTTGCTCACACATTCATGTGTGTGTGGTAATAATAATTTAATGATCTAATGTATTTAGAGAATAACACAAACAGGATCTATTTCTGCTCTGAGTACTATCACTTTTTATAGAACATTTTTCTGATTATACTAACCTACTTTTACAGTGATATGTAAATGATCTGAACTTCTCCCAGCATTTCCATTTCCATTTTATGGCAAGTTCATGACTGACTCCAAATCTTTAAGAAATGATTGTAAAGAAAGGAAAGCTGGTTTGCATTTCAGATGTGTAAGGGAATGTGTAAATCACATTGTTTGGCTTATCTTCTTTGGGAGTGAATACAGTTATTTTAACGTTCATTTATTTCTTTTCCTTGGTTTTTCTTTCTTTCTTTTTCAAGCCAGGGTGATTGAGTTCATCATACCTGTTTTTATTACCACGCCCTTCCTCCCACATTATTGGTCAGTGTTATGGGACGGCGTGATATCATTGGCCGGGTTTTGTCAACATGCGGCTCCTGACTTCCAGATTTCAAGTTACCTGTTGTCAGGTGGACAATACAGGAAGTGGACCAGATTTGCAGCCCGTATTTGTATAGTTTTTTTTTTAAATCGTCGGTGAAGTTACTTTTCAGGACACCAGTGTGAATGTATTCCGTGTGGAGCACGTTTATCCTGAAAGGAAACGATGACAGTCTCTTGGGGACCTTGTTTTACTCAGTGACGCTGCTTTTATTTTGAAATTTGGCGGATGCTGATGCCGGACCGCTTCCTGGTTGATGTGGACAGGCGGAAGCGCCGCTGGGTGAGGTCTGTTGTTGTAGCTGAGGCGGTAATGGAGACAGTCCAGAAAGTTGGGAGCGAAAAGCAGCGGGATTGACGGCGTCAGTGGGCGGTAGGAGTCTGCTGTGCTCAGGCCCAGCGGAGCTTCACTGCGGAGCTTCCTCTGGCAGCTCCGTGCCCCGGTGCTGCTAGCTGCTAACGCTACATGCCAGGGCACCTGTCTCCGGCCCCTTTGTCTGCCTCCCGTCGGCGGCTCCAGGTCCCCTCCTCTGGCTCTCCTGCCCGGCTCTGACCCGCTCCTGTAAGCCGTCACCTCTCCGCTCACCGGGTGTCTGTCGCCGAGCCCGCCGGCCCTGACAGAGCCGGGCAAAGACGGCGGACTGAAACCGTCTCCGCTCAGAAATGCACCATACGAGCTGTGTCTGCGTCCCGCTGGATATTTATAAGCTCGGATCCTCCAGACAGTAAGACATGGCGTCCTCCAAAGCGAAGGTCGGAGCCCACAGTGAGAGCGGCGGTCCGGCTGGGGAGGCGGCTCCCAGCCCGCGGACATACCGCCTGGAGGAGCTGGAGACCGTGGCCACAGTCGGTGAGTGACACCTGTGCAGATGTCTTTCTGGAGACAACACAGCAGTGCTGGGTCCTGCCCCCCAGTGCTGGACGTGCACCGGGTTCAGTTTCCCCTCACAGGCCAGTCTTGAAATACTTTTTTAAAGGGCCGTCAGTATTTCTCAGGCTGTGAAGTCAGGTCTGAAATATTTGTGTGTGATTTTCTAGCTGAAAAATGCCTAGTTGCTCCCCAGGCCCCTGACCTCATAGCCTTATCACCCCCTCTGGTTTCAGCACATGATCAGATGTAATTTTCCTCTTTTTTCAGTTATTGATTGTCCATTGTTCCACCAATACATTGTGCAATGTTTTGTTTTCGTAATGTCCAGGGTGCCAGCTTTTCAGCTCAGTCTCCATCATGATTTCTTCATGCTGATGTGATCCGAAGGCATTGTGCAACTGTAACGCAGTGTCATTCTGTACCTAGTACCTGAGTTAGGTTTGTAAATCTAACTTGATTTGTTCAAGTCAGCTCCATCCAAAATGGGCTCTGCCAGTGTCCATAATTAATCAGATATCACCCCAAACCTAATCCAGATGTAGACATTGGTTCCATGTTTAGGTGGAAGAGTCTGAGTATTACACTATATTGAGTTTGCAGAACAAAAATAAGTTAAATTCACAGTCCCTATAATTTTCATTTAGCTTGTTCACAGTGTTTCAGTAGAAGCATATACAGCAAAGACATTTGTAACCCCAGTTTAAACTGTAGAGTTAAAGTGAAGTATCGTGAACTGTGCCACAAACACTGTATTCCCAAGCACAAATACACAAAAACAAGAATAACACAATATCACTGAAGTAAAGCAAACAAAGTGAATGAGGCAAATTAGAGCTAGTGCTTTGTCATGAGGTTCACTTCCAAGGTCATACCCCGTTTTCACAGAGCGGACAACAGAATACAGGAAGCAGATAAAAATATCAACCCAGCATAAACACTGATCGACGTGTGAACCTTGTTTAACTGCTGTCAGACGACGCAGCAGACACAGAATACTGCAGCGCTCTTTAAAGTTGACTCGGAGCAGCAAACAAAAATGGTTCACGCCATTTTCATCGTGGATTTTCAGTCCAAAATAAATAATACAGTCCACTTACAGCAGTGGATTCACAAGAGAAAATGAAAAAGCAAATAGAAAGACGCCAAAGATGGTTTATAGCTGGCGGTGCAGTCTCTCTGACCCATGTCACATAATCAACACCTCCAGCAGTGGCTCACCACCTTCTGGTTGAGCGCGCCCGACGACACTTCCTGCCGCCCTTTGAATATATTCAGTTTCAGTGGTAATCAAACTCAGTGACATCGATTTCAATTTTCAATTCAATCAACTGATACGTTCAACAGTGATGAAACCATGTTCGCAGAAGGAATAGAAATTAATTGTGTTGCATATATTAAGTTAATTCAAAGACCTGCTATATCCCATAATTTCAGATCACATTGGCTGGTATGACCAAGAAACGGGTATTAATTAGAATTTTATGCAAAGTTAAAAATGTCTAGAAGAGGAAGTCTTGAATTTAATTTGGTGAACCTGAAGGAACCCTGCTGAGCTAATGAGTGTCACACAGTGGAGCAATGATAATCATAATAATCATAATAATAATGTTCATAACAGATTAAACTATTTTCACCAGGAAGTAGATGGTCAGAGCCCAAGCTGACAGTGTCTCTGAGTCCAAGGTAATATCACAGTGTTTCCTCAAAATAGTTTATTATTGTTTTGCTGATCAATAGACTCATTGATTAATTAACTAACTGCTGCAGCTCTTCTGAATTCTTGGACATATTCTCAGTCTTGTTCACATCGTCGTTGATTAAATTTCCCTTAATTCAATCAGGAAACTTTATTAACAGTGGACTGTATTTCCAGGATAATTTTAATAGAGCTCCACAATACATTCAACAAACCAATCTTCAAGTCGAGTCTGGAATCTTAAACTGGGTTGTACTATCATGGATTCAGGCAAACATCATGTTCAGACACATTCAAAATATTTGTACAGTTAGTGTCAGTGAGATTTTACGTATCATTTAGCTCCTCTGCACCAACAGAAATCAGACATCAGTACTTAATCAAACCCTTTATCTTTCTTTTTTCCTTTGTGAAGATGTTTGTATAAATCCTGCTGCTGGCTGAGGTTGTTCCTGGAGAATCTGCACAACTGTTGTTATCTGAGAAGCTGCACGTCCTGTGCTCCCATCCAAACACTGCGAAGCGAAAAGGGAGCTGAAGTAAACACAGTACTCCAGGGTGGTTATTGTCTTGTTCTGTGCGGCGATGCGTTCGACAAAACAGATTTAGAGATCACAACATATTAAAACTCTTCCATCCACGCTGTAAGCATCGCTGCCTCAGAGTGGTGATAGTGTTGTTATTTTTATCTGTTTAAAATCAGCGCCCACGTGAAGGTGAGCACTGATCCTGTTGCTTGTTTGCGGTGAGCGAATCAGAGGACAGTACTTTGTTGGCGTCAGTGAATGCTTCTTCATGCTGTGACGGTGGTGGACAGAGTTCAGACTTCAACTGAAACATTTGGTGAATCCAAACCACGTAATAACCCGTCAAGGACAGTTTGTATACATCCTGTCTCCTGCTGTGCTCATCATCATGAGTGTGCGGTTCTTAAATCAGCACGCCACTGAGACAGACAGCAACATCTCGAGCCGGCAGCACCGATCCACCTTTGTATCTTTTTGAACGTCGGTGCTCGTTGGATCAGTCATCAGCTGACTTCACTGGATGACAGCGAGTCTTCAGAAACAGCCTGAAGTCATGTTCCATCAGCGAGAGGTGTGGAAACCGGCCAGTCAGCGAGGCAGAGTTCAGAGAACCTCACATGCCAAGGTTTGGCCCTGTTCAGGCTCCGACCTGCCCTTCAGGGAGGGTTAGTCATCGCCGTTTGACTTGTCTACATGATAAAAGTTTGAGTCACGCCTACATCGTGGGATTACACAAGACCTCTCTCAGGAAGGACCTTGTATAGAGAAGTAAGACTCATGTGTCCCAAGTCAGAACCTTGATTGCAGCTCTTCCTGCGTTGAAGGGAAGGCTTGGGCCAGTGTTTGATAATATTGAATATTGCAACATTTCCTGCCATGTGCAATATTTTTCATATCAACAATTTTTATTTTTTTGCAGTTTTGCACAGTAAAACTTTGAAAAACATAAAGTGAAGGGCTTCTGAATTGACCATAGGCTACAGTGAAGCAAACTGTTTTTTCTGTGGACGTGCTGAATAAATTCCAGCTCTGCAGGATGTACAGGAGATTTACTGTGATATGTCATGCCCACTTTAATTATGAATCATTACCTAATTTTATGCATGGACTGAGTAATGACCTTAGATCATGCAAACTGAATTTTGTAGGAATCCATCCCTCCAGTGGCAGAATATCCCAAACTCAGCGTGCACACAGTTTAGTTCCAGAAGTTTTAGCAAATTTAGATTTCTGAACATTTATATGACAGGTTTGAATTGTGTCATTTCAAAACGCATTGACCTATGGAAATCCTGTTGATAACTGCCAGTGTTGTGTGTAGAGGCATTCGTGAGAATCGGCTGAACGGCCTCAGACTCCAGTTTTTTTTGCTGTGGCTGGAAAAGTTCATTTTTAGAGCAGGAGACCATTTGAGTAAAGATGCAGAAGAAATGAGAGATTGAAATGATGAAAGAATCTTTAGTTTTGCTCTTGTGTTTTCTTTTTTTTTTTTAGTAAAGAAAAATAATAAGCATAATGTGAACAAAAACAGCAGGGCTCCGGCGGTGTTGCCGCTTGGACCCCTAATTAATAAAACCAAAACAAAAACCAAATAAAGTCTCGGCATTAAAACCACAGACATTAAGCCACTGAAGGAGCCATCTATCCAGTCTTCAGCCTTGACACTGCAGCAGTGGTGCAGACTCATCAGAAGGCCAGATGGTGATGGGAAAGCAAGCGAGCACCGAGCGATGACACTGGTCCCTCAAACCTTTTTCATTAATTGTAATAGTTGTATTTTATGGGCAGATTGAACATACATTCTGATTTATTATCTCATGCTGCCTACTTTATGGCGGACGTCCTGCTCGGTGGTATGCATTAAGCTACATGAAGGCAACAAAGCCTGAGCTTAATGTCTGTCAGGGAGCTGCATTCATCCTGTGCTGGGGAAAGCTCCGAGCTTATGAGCGCCGCATAAAAATCCAATTTGCCAAGCCATTTTGTCTGATGAGAGGGATTTGCTGCCTAAAACAAATCAGCTAAAGCTCTTTATCTGCCCGCTGTTGTTTAATTGTCATTGAAATCATGAGGCAACTCTCTTGCGCCATTAGATTTGTTCGCTGCCGTCACATGCTTTGGTATGACCTGGACAGTATCACTTGGAGCAACGCTAACTGCAGTCCCTGCAGGGCAGAGACTGAGTGAGTTCTGCAACCACTCACTAACCCAAACCTGGGGTTTAGGGATTTGTTAATGTGGCTTGTGTGAAGCTGTTTGTCATGTAAGTCCTGCTAGTACAACAAGAATTTCAAGGGTTGCATGCAGTGCAGCTGTTTTTCAGGAAAGGCAGGTGGGAGAGGAGTCTGGGATGACCCAGTTTCCAGGGGGGTAAATATCAGTTACAGTACATTACTTTTTGAAATCAAGTGGCCTTATTGAGGCTGAGGCTCACTGTCAGATCCCTTTGTCTCTGCTCGGTTTCTGATAACAGCCTTCTCAGGAAATAGCAAAGAAGCAGCCCTGTGATTTATGACATCACTCGGTGTGTAAAGAGAAGAGCTTGTTTTTGTCTCCCTTCATGCATGTGTTGAAAAGAGGCTAACCAGAATTGAATGTGTCGATATTGTGCAGCCCAAACAGGGGGTGTCAATAATCTTATCTTGTATTTTATGTTTCAGGTGTAAGTGATGCTGCCACTACACAGCACTTCAAGTTTTATTTGTCACATGTCAAAGGTACAATGTTCAGTTAGCAAAGCAGTGACATGAAGATCAGACTGTGCAATACTGCAGAACTGAAGCACAACAACAACAACAACAAACAATCATGAAAAATATTGCACTGGGTGTGGAGTTAGGAAGTATCAGGTATCAGCGATCCAGCACCAATCTAATACCGCATAATCTATCAATAGACTATAGTTTCACACACAGATTGAACTGCAGTTTTCCCAGAAATCAACTCTTCTTCTCTGCTCTGAATGTAGTGTAATGTTACATATATATAAAAATATAGAGCTGAAAACCACCAAGGTGCATCTTAAAAATGTGACTTAAAAGTCAAATTGAGCTTCTGTCAGACAAACACAACACTGACACATGAGCAGAGAGGATATGACATCACTGACAGGCGACCAATGAAACGAAGCGTTACCATGATTAAAGTCAGAGATTTCTCTGGACATTTAAATGTGGAAAAGGTACAGATTAGAACTTTATTATCTGGATTACAGAACTCAAGTCAGAAACACGCCTGTGTGAATTATTGACCAAACTAATATCAGCCGAAATCATCTCCTCAGGGTTTTTTCTCACAATGAAGACGTGTGAACGATGAATCAGGATCAGACCATGGAAACGTCCCCGAGATGGAGTAACGTTTTAAAAGGCTGTCTGTTTGACATTATGGAGATATGAGGCATTCACCTGACAGAGACGGTGCACTGCTGTTGCTGCGTTGCCATGGAAACACCCACCGGCCCGAGACAAAGGTTCATTGTAGGTAAAGCAGAGGGACGACAGCCAGCATTTCATTAGGAAGTTGCAGCAGCTCCGTGTCTGACTCAGAGTGGCTGTTATATCACAGGTTGTCATCAGCCATTTATCGCCTCCCTCGCCGCTCATCAGCGCCGCAGGAATGAAATGCCAAACGCCTTCTCCTCGTCTTCAGGAAGAAAACAACAACACGCAGCGCAGGGTGAAGTGAGGCCACAGAAAGTCCTTCCTCAGTCCTCCTGCTTTCCTGTTCTCATCCTGCACGATCTCCACCCGTTAACGCCACCGCCTCACCGTCCCAGCCCACAGGGACGTGGGTTATTCGTTTTTATTTAAAGACCATCGGCACAGTAACTCAACACATGAAGCACAAGACATAAATACCATGTAACAGTAACACACACGAAAAGTAAAAGAGGCAGAGTTCTGCCTTGTTTCTGTGATTGTTGATGTTTCTCACAGCTACAGAAATAAACTGTAGAGCAGCAGCGGTGATGTTAATGTTTGCAGATCATACGTGATCAAAGGCAGCAGTCTAATTAAATATCTCTGACATGTAAACAGAAGATTAGATGCTGCTCGGCAATTAACCGAAGAGAATCCGAACTGACACTTCGAGCCTGTGACTCACTCACTCTCGCTCATGTCAGCTCATGAACTGTTCCCTTAAAAAAAAGAAAAAAATACCACCTCACGTTCAGTCATGTGCCTCCACCTCTTCCAGTTAGTCTGCGTTCCCTCACAGTGAAGCCAGAGATGTGGACGACACGAGCACGAATGCTGAGCCTCAGCCTGAGCAGCTTCCACCTACAACACAACCAGCGTCCGTCCGTTTGAGCTCATTTTAGCTTCAGTGAAGACGACACCGCGCAAAAACGACAAACTGCAACAATCATTTCAGCGACCAGTGTGTTGATTTCAAGTGTTCACAATATTCAATAAATGGTCACACAGAGTTCCCTTAAAGTACTTTACAATCACAAAGAAATGTACTCCTTTATCAGAAAAAAATATCCAAGCTTTAATTGATCAGCATATTCACAGTACAGACCTGCAGTGAAGCTCCACACAGTCTAAAGGTGGACGTCCATGTGTTTGTGATTATAAAGCAGGTCTAGGTTCTATATTAATACTGTGAAAGTATCAAAGCCTCAGTCCACAGAGAAATGCACACAGACTGTATTCAGACACTGAGCCTTAAAACCAGCTGTCAGGACTTCTGCAACTTTGTGACGTCACAACAAAGCAGTCATTTCCCTCAGCCATGCCCTAAGCCCCGCCCACCTGGACCCCCCATCCAACCTTGCAGGACTTGGTTTCTCTGAGTGTTTACCTGAAATCTGCTATACTTTTATTCAATCACCCAAAAAACCCTCAGCCAATCAGAACAGAGAGGCTCAGATCCTCTCTTCTGATTGGCTGACTGACCTGTTGTCACTAGAGCTCTAGAGAGAAGCCTGAGAGAGGAGATGTAAAACTACACTGAGATGGTTTTTGGTTCTTAAAAGCACAGATATATCTTCTGTTGGAGATCAACACTTCAGAAAAACAACAGAAGAAGTGTGACACATGGACCTTTAATTGTAATCGAGGTAAAAGTTTGAAATAATCGCTCAGCTGCTTTTAAAAGACTGAGAGAGACTCTTTGCTGAAACTACAGTGTCATGTGATGCCCTGGAGCAAACAGGTTACTGCTGACATCCATGGTTGGGATCAATAACAAACTGTCAAAAACGCTGTCGACGCTCACAGATAATAAGTTGAAATCACTTTTAATGCAGCTGTTAGAAATGTGCCGAGGCAGCTGTGACTTTTTGGTTGGCATCCAGTAAACTCCTGAGGTCCTGGGTTGAGCACCAGATCTTTGGTCACAGGATCAATAACAGCCTGTCACCATTTCATCACCACCTCACTGATACTGGAGATTTTCAGGCTGCTGCCAACACTGAACATTTGAAATGTACATTCTTTTATGCTCGGTGGCCTCATCTCTCTGTTACCCTCGACTGGTAACTAAGTACATTTACTTAAGTACTGTACTTGAGCACAGTTTTGAGATACTATTTCCATTTCATGCTACTTTATTCTTTTTTAATGTGCTGCATTTATCTGACGGCTGCAGTGACTGGTTTTTATTTCTTTTTATACAAAACACACGATCATCTTCTAGCATGATGCACCGTCCAGTGAAAACCATCAAGTCTGTCGAAGGGTGAGCAGGAATCTGTGCAACAGGAAAATCCAGGCAGCGTGTTTAAAGAGTTTTCTAAAGTCAGCTTCAACTTTTTCATAACTCTGCTGACGTGACCTGTGTTTTTTTTTTTTTTCTTGTTAGACACAGAACATTTCTCAAACACTTTTTAAACAAGTGGATTAAAGTAAAAAGAAAAAGGCTGAAACACTGAACTGTAAAACCTGGTTTTCAGTTAAAAGCCTGAAGTTGGTGAGGTTAGTCTGTTCAGCACTTCAGCACACAGCTACAACAAAACCTCACTCACTGATGAGAGATGATACAAACTGCTTATATAACAAAATACAACTTTTTTTGAATGCAGGGCTGTTACTTGTGACAGCGTGCAGACCCCGGCTGGCCCCGGCTGTTAAAATCCTTTCCAAACCCTTCAATGTTGATTTTTTTTTCTTTCTGAATCGTCTCTGATTTGCCTTTGTTTACTGTGTAGTCTCAACTCCTCAGGCTTCCGACAGTCCAGTGTAGAAAAAGGAGACTCTCATAGTCTCATTGTCCGAAGCTACTACAGACTCTGTTACATTTGGACGGGTCACTCTGCCCTCTGTGCTCTCTGACTGATGAGGAGAGGAGAATATAAATGATTCTCACAAACATGTTTCCCATGAAAACAAACCAGAGGGTTTTGTTTTCAGGTTTTCTGTCCGTCTCATTCTCGTGGACATGATATCTCAGTAACTTGACAGAACCTCTTCACGTTCACTTGGACTCAAGGATGAACTGATTAGATTTGGGTGGTCAAAGGTCAAACGTCAAACGTCAAGGTCAAATATGTTGAGTTTCTGTACCCGCAGTAGTCGCACCGCAAGTAGCAGTTCTTTTATTTATTGATTAGGCTGCTAGCTATTGTTTAAAATAATTGATTAATCATTATTACATGGCACTAAACTGAACGTCACTGGCGTTGAACTGCTGGTCAGAGATTTGAAGACATCATGTTGGAGGTTGTGATCAGCAGTTTTTTGACAATTTCTAGATGAAATGATCAATAGATATATTCAGTAAACATGTAATGAGAGTCATGCATATTTATGTGTTCTTTATTCATCACTTATCTATCTAATGGGTATTGGCTGATCCTGATGAGCCTGATGAATCGAAGCATCTTTACTTATACACACAATCATAATCAATACACACACAACGTTAGATAAGTGCTTATTGGTCATGGTCTGGTGTGTGCTGTGGATTCAGGTCATGCTGGTTAACCCCCCCCCTTCTCCTCCTCAGGCACAGGGACTTTTGGCCGAGTCTTCCTGGTCAAGGACAAGAAGAGCAGGGCCTTCTACGCCCTGAAGCAGATGAAGATCCCCGATGTGATCCGACTGAAGCAGGAGCAGCACGTCCACAACGAGAAGGAGGTGCTGACGGAGGTCAACCACCCCTTCCTCATCCGCCTGTGAGTCCACTCGCCGGTCTCCCCCACAAACAGACCGGGGGCTACGGTACACTGGGTGAACATTTCTAATGGAGAAGGTCAAAGTTCAGGGTCTGGTTGATTCTGGATCAGATCTCTGTCGCTGTGATGTATTACATCAATGATCAGCACAGCCCCCTGGTTCCCGCCACAAACAGTCAGTGGGATTTTACATACAAAACAAAAACAACCTGACAGGACAGATAGTTTTCATGTTAGCCACTTGTTAGCAACCGGGCCTTTTAAACACATGTAAAAGCTTCAAGAAATCAGGGCCGGGGTGTTTACTGACGACTAACCACAGACCTTATTTCAGCCGTCTAACCAGAACCCATTTCAAATCTCATAGTGCTGAAATGCCAGGTAATTTCCGGGTTGAAGGATTCATTCAAGGGCTGGCGCTGTCGACTATTCCTCTATCAATTAATCTAAATCTAAAGACTTAAAAGACACACTCCACATTATAGATGGTACAGACACTTTGACAGAAGCTGTAACGATGGAAAAGTGGATCAGTGGGAGCTTCAGTGTAGAATCTGCGGTTTCTCAAGCTAACCAGGAAAAGTATTCCACCATATAATATTACAATGGTTTATATGAGGCTCAAATATAATGTTTGCAGTGCCTCCAGTGATAGAGTGGTGGTGGCTGTAGAACAGGTGGTTTGATATAGTTCTTAATTAGCCTCTTACTGTTTATTGCACTGACAGTAAAGTTCAGTCGTCAGCTCCAGCTTCGGTTATCTTTACCTCACCTGGTTCTGTGTGTGTGTGTGTGTGTGTGTGTGTGTGTGTGTGTGTGTGTGTGTGTGTGTGTGTGTGTGTGTGTGTGTGTGTGTGTGCGCGCCCAGAGAGCAGAGCAGAAGCAGTGTGACCATAAATGAGAAAATAAAAATAACTATACGGTGGTTAATGTTTATGTAGTGATGGCCGCCACAGATGTATCAATGATACGTGGATTTAAAACATCGACGTGGATGATAATGGCGACTAATCACAGCAGCCCTAATTCATGCCTGCAGCACTTTATCCTGATTCCACACTACAATGTGTTTCCCTCCTGACTGAAGTCGCACAGAAAGCAGCAGAAGATGAGAGTGAGATGAACATGATCCTGTAAAACAGCAGGATGAAGCAGAAGAACTTTATTTAGTGTAAGAAAATCTCTACCTCCCAGACATGTAGGAAGCAGCTTTATGAACACAATTAACAATTTCCAGAAGCCCCTCCTGTTTGTGCTTTGCTATAATTTCACTGTCTAGACTTGATAGATTTTCAGTGAAGTGTGTGAGAATATAGCTCACATTTCTAAGCAGAGCAGCTGTTCAATGAACAGTGTTGTGTTTCCTGATTTCATACCAGTGGTTTTGGTTTCTGAGCAGTTCTTATGAAGCAGATCATAATCAGGTCATTACTAAGAACAGAAATAAAACACATGTTTGAAGTGAGCTGATCAGTTCACCTCAGCCTTGTATGAAGCAGCTCAGTGTGATGTGAGGCTGCACTCAGTCAGTAGTTCAGGCCTCCTGCACATGAGAGAGTCTCACAGTACTCTCCACTGGAGTCTGATTCATTACATCAAATTGAACAATCTCATTAAATGAAGCAAACACGAAGGCTGCTGTGTGTTGAGAACAGAAATGAGTGGCTGCAGTTGGAGTTCAGATTTTAGCGTCGCTCTGGTGCTGTTGGTGGCCTCGCCATCACTTTCTCCACTCTGTTGTGTTGCTTTTTCTTTACCGTCAATTCATCCTCTTTATTTCCCAGTTCACATTTTCACTTCAGTCACTTTTCCAAATCAGGAGACCTGCTGCGCCCGAGGCGTCGCCGCCGATGTGTGATTGATTGATAGTTCATTAATCAGCTCGGTGGAGCTGAGAGAGCGGTGATTTGTCATCTGTAGCTTGTGTCATGTTGAACAGTGAGACGAGCAGAAACATCACAAGAATCTCACAACAATGTGAAACAGCTTGTTGGCTTTGTTAAAATAATACTGGATCCCCTGAAGACACACACACACACACACACACACACACATACACAAGCCAAGACAGGCTGTGTTCTGTGTTTAGTCAGGATGAGTAAGTTTCAGTAGTTTTTTTCTTTATTATATTTAATTTTCTTCATGCAAACAAAGTCAGAAAATAACATGTGCAAATAAACCTACAAACAGGATGTCTCAAGACCAGTTCCCTAAACCAGTTCCACCTCCCCAACCTTCTTGAAAATGTTGGCGGGTGTCATCCGACCCCCGTCACGGTACGGAGGCCGGATGAGGCCTCTGCGCAGCACTTTTTGTTTTGATGACAGTGACTGAACTTTCAGGACTGAACTGGAGGCAGGGGAAGCTCAGGTTGTCATGGATGTAATAATTTACTGCTCAAGTTTCTCATTGGCTTATCGCAGTGATTGACTTTGATATGAACTACTTTAAACTGTAACACTGACCTTTTAAATGAATGTTTACACCATGTTAGTCAGGTTAAACTGCTGCTGTGCGCTGATTATATGGAGGTGCCTGTGCATGTGTGTGCACGTACTGAGTGTAGTGGACACAGACAAACAAGTGTCTGAAATGGTGACGTCCACAGGTAGAAGTAGTTTGTAGAGATTTACCCACAAAGCCTGGAAGCTGTAATTACAACCAAAAAGCTTGAGTGAAGGCTCTGAAATATCAGTTTTGATTTTCAAATAAATTTGGAAACATTTCTTAAAAAAACATGTTTCAATTTGTCATTGTTGGTTATTGAGTGTAAAGGGATTTTTCCCCATTTACAATTAAATCTACAACACAAATGGTGCAAAAAGTGAAGTTGTCTGAACACTGAAGTCAGTGTGGTTATCAGGATGTAATCTGTTGCGAGTGAAGGTGAAACTCTGAGGGTTTTCTACAGTTATCTGATGTTTAGCTGTAGCACAGATAACGTCTGCCCTGTATCTGTACTTGCTGTATATTAGGAAATAAAACTGCAGACTGAGGGGGCAGTCAGAAGAAACAGGAGGACTCCATCTTCATCAGTGTTTTTCTTCCTCTGAAGTGCCCCTCCAGCTGAAATGGCAGTTCCACTCCACTCCAAACCACACAGGGAGATAAAACAGTGTGAGACTGATGCAGCGTCTCAGTCTATCTGATTTCCTACACTGCTCAACAGTTCCCAGGTCTCTAACACTTCAGCCTCCAGTGGACATGAAGGGCAGCTGTGGAGCGGACTCACTCAGTGTTCAGTGTGTGTTAAGCAGACTTGGACCATGTTGTTCCACCTGTGTGTCCTGTCTGTTGCTCCTCAGGTTCTGGACTCACCACGACGAGCGCTTCCTCTACATGCTGATGGACTACGTGCCGGGCGGCGAGCTGTTCAGCTACCTACGCAGCCGCGGGCGCTTCAGCAACGCCACGGGCCTCTTCTACACTTCTGAGATTGTGTGCGCCATCGAGTACCTCCACTCCAAAGAGATCGTCTACCGCGACCTGAAGCCCGAGAACATCCTGCTCGACAGTGAGGGGCACATCCGCCTGACCGACTTCGGCTTCGCTAAGAAGCTCTCTGACAGGTGATGGAAACCACGATTACAATGCAACTCATCAAGATGTTAAATAACCTGAAACAGATCAAACTGACAGGGACTTGAGTAAAGACAGGCAGATAGAACATTTTATTTCACTCTTCTTCTGTGGTTTATCTGAAGTGTTGATATCCATAACAACATATATATGTGGTTTAAGAACCGAAAACCATCTCAGTGTAGTTTTACATCTCCTCTCTCAGGCTTCTCTCTGGAACTCTAGTAACAACAGGTCAGTCAGCCAATCAGAGGAGAGGATCTGAGTAACAACAGGTCAGTCAGCCAATCAGAAGAGAGGATCTGAGCCTCTCTTCTGACATCACAAAGTTCCAGAAGTCCTGACGGCTGGTTTTAAGGCTGAGTTTCTGAATACAGGCTGTGTACATTTCTCTGTATATTAGTCAGAGATGTGGAGCTGAGAGTTTTTATCAACTACAAGGACAAAAGATATTAAAATGTCTTTCTACTAACAACAGACAACACTTTACACATGAAGTAATCCTTCACATTTGTGACTGACCTCACTGTAAAAAATGATCATCACATAATTACACTGGTTAAACAAGATCCAGCCCATATGATCACTATTAACATTCTATTATATATCATTGATAAAGAATTTTTTTTTTTAATAAATATAAATTCAGAACAGGAGTGAATGAACTAGTCTGGTTCGTCTCAGCCAGTTGCTCAGGTCGTGGTGGAGGTGGGATTTAGAACCTGTACCTGCTTTATAATCAGAAACAGACATAAATTACAAGGAACCTTTAAAAACAGTTCACCGAATGTAAAGCTGAGGTTATCTTGTCTTCTGGTATCAGCTGTGCTCTGACCTGCTGTCTTCTCTACAGATAGAGAATCAGAGCAACTGGGTCATAGATAAAACCACATATAATATTTATTACACGCAGAGATAAACAATGCTTCTTATAAGAAAAGAAACACGGTTCTGTTGTAAACCCGTGTGTCCACTCACTTCATTCTGAAACGTCGCCGGCCTTCAGTCTGCTAAAGTGACATCATTACGTTAACGATTATCTTTCTGTGAGACGTGACGGGACATCAGTTATTAGATAGATTCTGTATCTGATAAAGTAAATTCTGTAGGAAGATATGATGCTGACACTCTTCAAGTTGCTTCACGTACTTTGTTTTTCATTTGTCCTGCACTGTGAGAGGGAAACCGAGCTGGTCTATGAAACGTGTCTGTGTGCATGTCGAACTGTGCTGCCGCCTTTCTGTTCATGTGACAACATTCAGTCATTATTACTGATGTGACATTAGGTCACATTATTCAGACGTGGGACCAACATTACCAGCAGAGTTATATCATTGTTTCTTTGTTTGTGTTGTGTCCTGGTGCTGCTGTCCTCTCAGCCTTCCTCCAGCTGTGTGTGTGTGTGTGTGTGTGTGTGTGTGTGTGTGTGTGTGTGTGTGTGTGTGTGTGTGTGTGTGTGTGTGTGTGTGTGTGTGTGTGTGTGTGTGTGTGTGTGTGTGTCTGCTGCTGAATGTTGATTGGGAATACTCTGCCCTCAGCTCGCGGTGTTTGATGCTCGGTTGACTGTCAGTAGAAAGTGAATGACGAAGCAGCTGTCACTCCACACTGTACGTCTGATCTCTACTGTACGTCCCCTCACAGGCTGAGCTGAGCTGAGCTGAGCTGAGCTGCACCGAGGTTTAGCTTCCGTCAGTTAAGAATCGGTGTGGAGGTCATCGTGTCCCACAGGATTCTTTCCATAGACTGTAAATAAAAATGTGATGTGGACTCTGGGTCTGGAGGAGGGAAGCAGATAGATAAAGAGCTGAAACCAGCCAGAATACAGAGCAGCCCAGACCAGGTTCCACCTAACATCACATTCACACCTACCGGCAGTTTAGAGCCTAACGTGCATGTGTTTGGGTTTGGGAGGTACCCGGAGGGAACCCACACTGGCACAGCGAGGAACATGCAAAAATGTTTTTCTCACAGTCATAGAACCTGCAGGTCAGGTAGATCAGAGGGGTGGTGTGGATAAAACTACTAAGATCAAAGTAACAAGATTGGATCACCTCATCGGACCATCTCATCTGGATAACAGAGATTTTATTGAGGAGATCAAACTGAAAGTTGTCTCCTCAGTTTGTGCTGCAGACAAATCAGCTGGAAGGTGGACTTCAAACTATGTAGCAGACCATCAAATTATCACCCACTGAGAGGCAGATGAAGCCAAACAGCTGATTGTAACTGTATAAACAGACCAGAGCCGGTCATCAACAAGGAGCAGGAGATGTTAAGTGTCAAAGTCTGAGGGTCAGACACAGTTTTGTTATTGTGAAACTATGCAGGACCTTTAGTCTCAAAGCTTTAGGGAACTTAAAACTGCTTTACACTCGGTCGTCTTTCAAGTGCTCGTCAGATTGTCTCTTCCCCAACCTTTCCAGCTGAGGACACGGCCTCCAACCAAACCTGACACAGTCATGTCCACACGGCACAGAGACTGGACAGAGGTGTAAAAGGGGGCCTGCAGCAGGAGGAAGATGTGACAGCCGGCTTTTCAGAGCAGGTAGACATGCTGAACGCTCAGGACGTCTGCCTCAGGACGTCTGCCTGCCTCAGGACGTCTGCCTGCCTCAGGACGTCTGCCTGCCTCAGGACGTCTGCCTCAGGACACCTGCCTCAGGACACCTGCCTCAGGACGTCTGCCTGCCTCAGGACGTCTGCCTCAGGACACCTGCCTCAGGACGTCTCCCTCAGGACGTCACCCTCAGGACGTCACCCTCAGGACGTCTGCCTCAGGACGTCTGCCTGCCTCAGGACGTCTCCCTCAGGACATCTGCTTCAGGACGTCACCCTCAGGACGTCTGCCTCAGGACGTCTGCCTGCCTCAGGACGTCTCCCTCAGGACGTCTGCCTCAGGACGTCACCCTCAGGACGTCTGCCTGCCTCAGGACATCTGCCTCAGGACATCTGCCTGCCTCAGGACGTCACCCTCAGGTCGCCACATTGTATTTGCCCATGAGCTTGTGACGTGATGAACTTTTTATATAGATGATGTAGACGTTTCACCATTGTGACACAAATACAGCGTTTGAATGTGTGTGTGTGTGTGTGTGTGTGTGTGTGTGTGTGTGTGTTTAGTGTCCTTGAAAAGCTCAGATCGTCCTCTGGGAATTGGAGGGAACCCTCTAACAGGCCACTGAAGGAGAAACTTTCCCCAGACTGATGTGAGTGAGTCTGGGTGGGATACCCACAGAGCCAGGCCTCATGATTGCAGTGTTTCTCCACCCAGCGCTGCGTTGACCGCCTCTGACATGTAAACATAATGGAGTAAGATCACATTTCCCCCGGACTGGGGGAGGACACAGATGGGGAGTAGATACCTCTCTGATGTGCGAGTGACCCACTTATATAAATGGATGCAGCAGAATTTCCTGGGGTAGGGAGACAACTGCCTCATTGCCACCAGCTCTCCTGGCTCTCCGTGCTGAGGGCGTGATGTCATCACAACCGGCCCTGCCCGTGCTGCCACAGCGTCCCCCGCTGGCAGACACAGTCATTACGACCTGTTTGATGACATGTGTCTTATTTTCCTCTGCGGCCACGCCCCCGCCCACCCCGTACCCAGGCTTTATTCCCCTGACATCAGCAGGCTCCTCGTTCTCCGCCAGGATCAACATCATTTCCATACAAATTACTGTTGCCATGGCAACTGGCCGAAAGAGGTCATTACACAGGTGATATCGGTGACGGGCGATGAAAGCCTGGCGCCGGGCCAAGTGCTCTTCATCAGAGGACAAGTGGCTTTCAGAGGGAACACTGTGCACGTTTGTACCACATGCGGAGCGTCAATCAGCCGCTCTGTCGCCCATGACGACGGAGAGCCAGAGGCAAATAATCTGCTGAAGACTTCGTCATGTTGTTCACTCATCAGCCGGCCTTCCTGCCCAGCAGGCACCGACTGACTCCCTCATCCCTTCCACACGCCGCTCCTGCATCCTCGTCCACCGTCACAGACGACACTGCCGGGTCAGGTGGCACAGGCAGGTCACTTTACCCGCGGGTGTCGTCTTCCCCGTGCAACAGCTGTCTCTCTTCTTACACACGGTATAGAATGTGCAGATGTACACAGAGCGGACAGACGATCACTTGTCACCTGTCAAACTGTGGCCACACACACAATGTGGAGGACGCTCATATTTTCACACAGGCGGAGGGAGAGGTCAAAACATTACATATTGATGTGGACCGCCCCATGTTTATCTCACCGAGTCCTTTCAGACAACCGCCACTGTACATCAGCATCAAGGCAGAATAAGACACAGGGCCACACGATCGTAGGCCTTCCTGTTTGAGCTGAGGCCATTAGCGACTTAATCAGCTGATAGGAAGTTAATTAGCCACATTCTCGTCATTGATCTTAATTCATTTTTCACTCAAAAATGCCAAACATTTCATGGTTGCATCTTTTCCCAATGTGAGATTTTTTTTTCTTGGCCAGAGTTGTACTCTAGTAAATTATTAAATTGATGCATTAGTTCATTTTAATAGTCAAATAGGTTGAGGTGAGATCGTGTGAGGAACTTATCCATAGTCAGTGTTCAGTTTAAGTCAGCATTTTATTTTGAACATTTTCACCACTTTATCAAACAGCCCTTTACTTTGAAACTACAGTTTGTGAGCCATTGAACTACTGTATTTCTACGCACTGTATCACTCCACAGATGAACTGTTTGAGTTTGGTGCACTTGTGCGTAGGAAGACAGTAGTGTAGTTCCAAAGTAAAGGTCCCCGTCCACAGCTGCTCATCGCTCAGCTCCAGGACAGGATCCAGCAGATGAATGCACAGAGCCCAGTGTCAGCACCTCTACATCTGCTGCCTGGTCACTGTGGACGTCAAGATTTCAGGTTGAATCACCTGTAAGGCACCTACCTGACCTGCTAACCCTATTTAACACAGGCAGTGCCTCAAACTAGGACTGCAGCTAACAATTGTGGTGTTAGTTGAGTAGTCTGTTATTATTAGTTAAGAAATGTGTTATTCTTATGACTTATTCATGAATTATTCAGTCAATAATCTGAAAATATTGAACTGAAAATAGGCAACAACGTCCAGCAGCCTGAGGTGACATCATCACACTGATTGTTTCGTCTGTTCAGACTCAAACATGTTTCATTTATAGTGGAAAGAAGCAAATCCTCGGACTGGAGAAGCTGCAGCCAGATACAAATCAAAAATCCTTCATACTCGGTGGACTAATGGATTAACTAACTAATCACTGTCACTGCTTGACCTTAAAGATGTGGCTTCTGAACAACAGACAAAGCCTCAGAGCTCAGATGATGCTCAGTAAATACATGTGAACAGTGAAGACATGTTGCTATAGTTCAACCACACGTTTGTGTCTCTGTGTGTCAGGACCTGGACTCTGTGTGGCACTCCTGAGTACCTGGCCCCCGAGGTCATCCAGAGCAAAGGTCACGGCCGAGCGGTGGACTGGTGGGCCCTGGGCATCCTCATCTTCGAAATGCTGGCTGGGTAAGTGCTGCAGTGGAGCGCAGTAGCAGCTCCAGCCGTTTAAACACCGGGGGGCACCCTCCTCCACCGCAGCACAGAGGCGGAGGGGGACAGGCTGGAGTCTGCTGCTGAGAAGGTAGTCCTGTCTGAGGGATCAGAGAGTGTCTCCTGTTCTAACCACACACACACACACACACACACACACACACACACACACACACACACACACACACACACACAGGTGAAAAAATTCCTCTTTGAAGCGCAGACAATGAAGGATTTGAGTACATGACTGGAATAAACTTGATGATAATCTCCCAAAACAATCAGGCAGACACACACACACACACACACACAGGGGGTGGACACAATGACATAAACACCTGTGCTTTACTGATGCAACCCATCATAACAGCCCTGCAAGAGGCAGAGCACCGGAGGAGTGTGTGTTCACAGAGCAGAGGAATTATTCTATTAATCGTGTTGCTGTTATTGTCTCAGTGTGGTAAATCTATTCATTGTGTGCTTATTGGATACTGCAGAGCTGCGACAAATTAATCTGTGAATGGGAATCATTGTTGTAGATGGAGAACAATGACGCTGATCCCCTTTAGAAAGCACTCGGGTTTATTCTAATGTTCTCCGTAATCCGCAGTGAATAATAACGACTGTGCCGCTCAGAGAGGACAGGCCTGAAGCTTGAGACTGACTACAACATTGATCAAGACTTGGTTCAGGGACACCAGGTGATAATCTATAATCCAGCTGTTAATCAATTGAGCCAGTTCAATAGCATCTGGTGTTCTGAATATTCTGCCATACTCACGAGCTCTTATTTTTAAACTGTTTTCATGCACAAAACAAGAATAAGCCAGAGTTACCACCTCGAGGTTGTTCCCTCCACCAACCAGCCAGGTTCTTTTCTTCCTGAGTTACAGTGTTGAATAATGGCCAGAACATTATGATGTCACAGTGAAGCTGACCTCTGACCTGTTGGGTATAAAATCTAATCACTTCATTTTATCTTCATAGAATTAAATTGTGTCATAATTCTGTGAAATAATTGCATTGTAATTGTCAGTTGAGTATGTGAATTCATGGGTCACAGTGACCTTTGACCTTTGACAACCAAATTCTAATCAGTTCATCCTTCAGTCCAAATGAATGTTTGTTCCAAATTTGCAGATGTTACTCAGATATCACGTTCACGGGGACAGACGGACAGACAGCCTCTGGCCCTGACTGTCGCCCCTGAGGAGGCATGAAAGTGCGTAGTTTACCCTCTGAATGGCGTCGCTGACAGAGTGAAATACAGAGTTTTGGCTTTATTTTTCCAGGCGTGCAGATATCTGTCTGTGTGATTGGGCAGGAGACATAAACTCTGCTGACAGTGAGATCTGTGGATAAACAAGAGTGTTCCTGGAAAAACTTTTTATATTTGTAGCTGTGCTAAGAGTGCTGATCTAAGGAGGGCAGTGTTGACCACGCTGATCCAAGCCATTAAAGTCTGTGCAAAATAAAACCCATCCAGTGGAAGACTGAATGATGAATTAACAGATGTTTTGCTGCTTTTTCATCTTTGCAGGTTAAAGGAGCTTTTTGTTTAAGTTAAGTTTTGCTGTTGCTACATAGCTTACATTAGCATTTACAGCTGTTTACTTACCAACAGCTGTCTCCAGAGGTGGAAACAAACACCAATGTTAAATCTTGTCTCTATCACCTCTTTTCTTCTACTGAAGTTAGCATGCTAGGCTAGGCTAGCCCCGGCCTGTCTCTTCACCTTCCAACAGTGAATTACTGTTGCGTCCAATCTGTCCTCTTGTCCAGCAACAATCACCACCTCCCGCTCTCAGCAGCAGCAGAGGAAACCTACGAACAGACCCCAGAAAACAGAATTCACTGTGCTGCTCAAAGGCTACTGCAGCTACACTAATTGTGCAGTGGTGGTCTGCTGCTGCAGAATGTGCATAAAGGAAACAGTGATCATGTTTATGATGGAGGACATTCAGCCTTTGTTGTAACCGTATTGCTTTAACTCCTGAATATGGAGCAGCTCCCTTCACTCCTGATGAAATGTCAGCTGTGTGTGAAGCCGGCCTCACCTCTACATCTATCTTCATGCCCTGGTAGGAGAAGATATGTGGCTTTGAATTAGTGGCAGGAATGTGACCTTTTCCGAGCATTTTCATTACATCAGCAGATGTGTCCACGGAGGGGCACTATTGTAAGACCCCCACAGACCAAGAGCTCTCTTCATCTAACGTATTGTGTAGCTGTTGGTCAGAGCATGTAGCGGCCGCTTCTGAAATGTTCACAGTGGAAGATCATCCTCCTCTGGGGTGAAGCACAAGTTGTGGAAACATTGAGTGAAGGGTCATGGCCCCAAGGGAGGAGGAGAGAGAGTGATCTCTCTCTTACAGACTGATCTGTAATCCCACCTTCAGGGCCAGATTTCTGCTCTTAATGGGAACCAATCACCCCGTGTGTACACGGACTGATGCATGTTGCTCTGCACATGAAGTCTCACTTCTCTCACACTGAAAACCTGCCTCCTGTATGTTAGATAAAGACCTGGTCCAGTTTGTAGTGGTTTGGTCACTTTCGTGTTAATTATACAAATAAGTTTAAAGAAGAAGAAGAAGACGTGAGTGGAAAGGAGTATTTTAAATCAGAGATCAATCCCACTTTGGAAGTTTAATCAAAGAATTTCTAATCCCAGTTTCAATTTTTTAGATTGACTGCATGAAACTGAAATTGACCCCTTTCCTGTCTCGTCACCTCCCCTGGCTCTCCGGCTGGTCCTGGTCCACCTCAGATCAGTGGCGCGTCAGGCTGGTGATTAGAGATGAAGATCCTGGAGGAGAAAGACTTCGTCCTGTTCCTGCAGCCTGTCACCCACAAAGCTCTGGCGTAGGACACTGCAGCTCCTCCTCTGTTGAGCCCTTTACCGTCAATCACACCTAAAAACAAGTAGAAACCTTCTAACAGCTCCTAGATTCTGCACTGGTCCTGATGCTGCAGTGTTAATAGGATTAAACAATGCACCCATCATTTGTTATTCTTACAGTCTTAGCAGGCTCTAAAGGAAAGCTCGTGAGGACATCAGTATGCATCCATGAATGAATATATAGTCTGCTCTGTCTGCTCTACTGTAAAAGTTTTTTGCAAGGAGAGCTTTTGCTCCAAGGTTGAATAATTTAGGAGTGCATGAGGAACTTTTGGGGCTCAATGAAAATTTATCAAAAAAGTGTTTTTTTCTGAGGAGACATTTCTGAGGAGGCCGCTGCTGCAAAACGCAAATAGCAGAAACGCTGTGCACGCCCGAGTCACTTTTACATAGAAATCAGGACAGCGGTCCTATTGGGTTTGATCTGTAACATTTGTGTATCTCTGTCAGCGTGGCACAAGTCTGAACTGAATGCTGGGACATTAAAGGCCCCATATTGTATACAGTGAGATTTCCATGTCTTTTGTGATCATAAAGCTAAAGATTTTTAGTTCTTGAAACCAAAAATTATATTTATATACCTTAAATGGATAGTAACACTTAAAGTAGTGAAATATGGGACCTTTAAAACAGAGGCTGCAGACGCACACAGTTACACATGCACAGAGAGACTTCAGTGTATAAAGAAATGAATAATAAAAGGTGCATATTCTGGTCCCGCTCTGACACTAACTCCACCGCTCATCAGAAACAGAGCTGTTGTCTTGTTTTTGTGACAGATTGGTACAACTGCTTGACATCAGTGAAGCACACTGCTGATATTTTTTGTCATCAAACAGTGAAGTCATTTGCTTTCCAGTGCTGTACACTGTACTGAAAAGGGCAGTTTAAAAGATTATTCATTATGCACTACACTTTGGCTGCCAGTATCATCAGAACCGCCCTCTGCCTTTCACAGAGCACATCTACAACCTGCCTCAGCTGATGGATTCTGACTGTGTCAGCGCGTCAGGACTAACAGCTCCAGACAATGACTCATAAATAACATCTCTGGCAAAAGACAAAACTTTTTATGTGTCCGCGCAGGTGGTGGTGGGGGGCATCGTGTCTTCTTCTGTTTATCTGTCTGTCCCCTTCTTGTGAACGTGATGTCAGGAACACCTGGAGGGAATTTCATTACCCCTGGCACAAATCTCCACATGGACACAAGGATGCACCGCGGTCAAAGGTCAAGGTCATTATGACCTCACGAAACACGTTTTTGGCAATGACTTCGATGAAGAATTCATACAATAATTTTGACACAAATGTCTTGTTGGATAAAATTATGAAGTGATGACATTTTATATCTAAGCGGCTTTACTGTGACATCATAATGTTCAAGTTTGTTATCAAGGTGTCATTGTGAATTTGAATATTCCATCGTTTAAAGCGCCATCCAGTCTAAAGGTAGATGTCCATGTGTTTGTGTCTTTCCTGAAATCTGCTATATTTTTATTGGATCACTCAGAAAACAGTCAGAAAACAATCACAAACATTCACAAACCAATCAGAAGAGATCCTCTCTTCTGATTGGCTGACTGACCTGTTGTTTCTCAGATCCTCTCTTCTGATTGGCTGACTGACCTGACCTGTTACTAGAGCTCCAGAGAGAAGCCTGAGAGAGGAGATGTAAAACTACACTGAGATGATTTCTGGTTCTTAGACCACAAATCAACACTTCACATGAAAGACAGGAAAGGTGTAAATGTGGGACCTTTAAATACCTTTTCTAACTAATAGTACCAAATCCTGAGGAATCATTCAGAGGCAAAACATTTCCACTATAAACCACTCCATATATATTTGCCTCATATTACTTTGTCTACTCTTTACCCATCCATTAAAGTCAGAAGATCTGTCATCCTCCCCCCATTTTGCTGGAATGACCCAGATTCTCCAGCGATGACTGCATCAGTTTTGGAAAAAAAACACATAGGAGTGGAGTCTGTGGTGCACAGCCAGCTCCCAGACGCCCCCATCCCACCACCTCCCAACTCTGGAGCTTTTCACTGGGAAGGGGAAGCGGCGTGTGACAAACTGGTGCGATTATGCGCCTGTCTGCTCCGTGCGTAATGCGTTCAGAGGCCGGGCCATTATGTAATTTGTGGGTAATGACTTGTCCAGGCCAGAGCAGAGGGAAGAACAGGGGAGCTGGGAAAGCACTCAGTGGAGTGTAGCAGCAGAGGGCCCATGGGTGGTAGAAACACACACACACACACACACACACACACACACTTGTCAGAACAGCTGTAAACTAAGGCTGTTCTGTCCACAGCAAGTTTTCATAACCCCCCCAACTCTAAATGTTGACCTCACCACATGTTCACTCCCCACTTTGCTTCGACTGATAACAGCTCTTACCTGCTCTACCTGTTCCTTGCATCATGCTGTTTTTGCAGAGCACGGATTGCGTGCACACCCTGTGACAGTGTGTGGGCGGCTTCAGAGGGACAGGCTGGAGATGACATTTCTCCCTCTCCACAGGTACCCGCCGTTCTTTGATGACAACCCCTTTGGAATCTACCAGAAGATCCTTGCTGGGAAACTGGAATTCCCACGCCATCTGGATTTCTATGTCAAGTAAGCTCTTGACACCAGGCCATAGTCTGTAACAACTAAAACCTGTGTTCTATATTCTGTTGAGTTCTTGCATTATCCCACATTTTCCCAGACTTGTCGATCCTGGAGAATCCTTCATTTTTTATCATGGTAGCGTTTCTGTTTGATTTGGTCGTCTGTCAGTCACGTCATATCCTCTGCATGCATGTGTAGGTGACAGACGCATTGAAATTTTTAAGATGCACCCTCTAGAACTTGGTCATTTTTAACTATATTTTAACTGGATGAAGGATTTTAGTCGTCAGACGTTGTGTGGAGCACAGAGGCTGAGCGACAGGCCCATCCACAAAAACGTGTTCCAGCCTCTTTTAAAAAATGCAGACTGAAAAGTGTTGAAGTGAACGCTTTCTTCAGAATATTTTCACCACTTCATGTGCCGTCAAACAGCCCTTTCCCGTGGAGCTGCATTTTCTCAACCGCTGCACGTTGGTGGGGAAACACTGATTTTTAACGTGAAGTTGCTCCAGTGTTTCTGTTTGGTTTTGTTTCGGGGAGGAGGAGACCTCTGTGTTGAACCTGGCTTCCATGGCAACTGATGATTGACAGGATGGATACATCAAACTCTAATAACTGGTCAGGACAAAATAAAGAAAACAAACACACACAACGCAAACATGAACAATATATAGTGTCCTCACAGTCATTACATAACAACAGCTGTAAAACTGTGATATCAGAATCTGTCAGATCAAAAACAACTGGAGGAGCCGCATCAGTCAATCATTTTCACGGCGTTTTTACTGATAGATACAAAAACAATACTCAGAGAGAAGGTTAGCAGAGACCGAGTAGGGTTATTTTTTCAGGCTTTTGCCTTTATCACAGTCAGAGAGAGAGAGAGAGAGAGAATGACACAGCAAAAAGCCACAGGCTGTACTCGTACCCACCCCGCCGGGCAAAGACTAACCCCAAGTGGCAGACTTTTATTGGAGGCTGGTCTTTATGTCTCATTCCCTCTGTTTGATATGTAAAAAGAGGTGAAGGGGTCTGAAGACTTTCTGAGTGCTGTGGAAAAACCTGTCCTGCTGGTGTACCTGTTCCTGAGCTGGGGCCAATCAGGAAAGGTTAGTCTCCCTATTGAGGATCACTAACACACCCCACCTGGCTCCCCCTCCGTCCAAATGACTGTTTACGCATCACAGTTGAAACGTCAGTGGGAGCCATATGGGCCGTGGATGTGGCCTCTAAGTGCCGCGGCGTCCCTTTAACATGTGGTCAATGAGGTCCCTGGAGCTAAAGACGGGCTTCAGGTGGACCTGCAGTCGCTAACAACACACCAGCTGATTAGGACTGCCCCCCCTCCCACTCACACCGCCCATTAGACCAGCTGCAGTGTGTAGGAATGTGCAAGATTACAAGCTCCGTGCACTCTGTGTGTGTGTGTGTGTGTGTGTGTGTGTGTGTGTGTCATACGCAACTTTGGGGACAAACTTCAGACTAGAGACCAGTTAACTGGGGACGGCTTGTCCAAGTGGGGTCAAAAGTGTGAGGTGGGTGGTTAGGGTAAGTCTCTGGGAAATGAATGCATGTTTGTCTGATGTCCCCAAAACTGACCTATGACAACCTGTGTGTGTGTGTGTGTGTCTGTCTGTCTGTCTGTCTGTCTGTATGCACTCACTCAGTCTCGACACAGTGGCCCCTGGAGAGGCCTGACACACACTGCTTCCCCTGATAACTCGGCGAACCCACAGTGGAGCATCTATCTTGTGGCCAACAGACAGGGGACTTTTAATATTTCCACTCTTATATGACTCTAATACAGTTCCACGCCACTCGCTGCCATCCATCAGGAAGTGAAAGGCCTTGCAGAGCACTGCAGGCAGTGCCTCCGGCAGCAGCTGCTGCTGAGCAGAGACAATCAGACAGAGTGGAGCGCTGTCCCAGGGTGACCCCAACCATTAAAGGCTCGTAAGGCAATAAGGCATCAGCCATAAAATTAGCTGCTAGTTAAGGAGTTGTTACTGACACCGTGATGACCTGACCGCCCCCACGTCCTCCTCTGCGCTCTGTATATGCATACAGACAGGTTAGAACCGGGTTAGCAGCTAAGTGCCAACAAATACAGACTTTCTTTCTTCATACTGGGAAGATTAGTCGGGTCACACTGGTCTTTTCCTGCTGCTGTTATAGGCGACATACTGTATGCTGCTGTGTCAACAGTAATGCAGATCAGATCAACGCAGCAGCAGCGTGAGTTCTACTAATTCAGTTCAACAAAAAACTTCCCCTTTACCAAGAAGTATGAGGCCAACTTAATGTTACAGTAAATGAAGAGGGCTGAATGTTAATAAAATAACACATTTTACAGTGAAATTGAAAAACATGAACTGGGGAAAAAAAAACAACTGCAATATCAAGCTTACTCTCTATTTGTTCTCCTCCCTCCCTTCTGCTGCAGGGGGGGGATACATCACCTATAATCTCTGACTGACTGACTGACTGATTGTTCCACCATTGGTCAGCCAAATGCCACATGACTGAGTTGAAGTTTCCCCATTGGCCGCTGCAGCTTAGGGGATGTTTATCACATTTATCACTAGATTTAGAGACTTTTCCGACAAACCTTGGCTCCTCAGAGGAGAGTCTTGTCCCGTTGTCATGGCAACGGAAACAGAAAAAACATGTCAATGAGAACAGCTTTATTGTGAATTCAGCTGCATTCAAGTACTGTGTATGTGAGCGGAGGGGTCAGAGAGGAGGACAGAAGCAAACAGATGAAGAGCTGGAACCAGCTGATACTGGGCTGAAGGTAAATACGACGAGATGATGTTTACAGAGGTTCCACAACCATTTTCATCTGCGTCCCGAGGTTCACACATCGACCATACACAGTCCAGCCACATACTAGGTCCTGACTTTGTTTTCTGGAGGAATCTCCCTCCATGAACCCAATGAAAAGCCATAAATACTGACATGTTCCCCTCGGTGCTGATTAAAACATTTCTGTGACAAATGGCTCCGGAGACCTGTCTCAAAGCAGAGGGAGGATTTAGACAAAACCGGAGAAATGGCTGACTTGTCACCGTGCAGCTGCTGTATTTATGAGCCTGTCAGCGGCTCATAGGATGTGAGATACGGCACCTTTATCGAAAGCTCCCACGTCGTCGGCAGCTATCACATTTCATCAGAAAGCCCACACTCTGCCGTTTAAAGAGCCCTGTGAATCACCTTCGTGCTCCTCACCGATGTCTGCATTACCTGCACAGCTTCAGACTCTCAGAAAGTTGCCGTCTGCAAAAAAAGGTTCACTTTGTTCAATTAAGAGATCGTCAGAGAGAGACAGCTCACTTGGCCAGCCCCCTTTTACAGGCTGTCCGGGTCCCACTGGTGAGCGAAGGGGGGGCCTTCTGACAGCTCTCCTTGTGAGAGAAGGGAGGGAGATCACTTCAGAGATGTTCTGTACAACTGTGGATTCACTGACTCTTTCTTTTTTTCCCCCCAGAGACCTCATCAAGAAGTTTCTGGTCATTGACCGAGCCAGGCGGCTGGGCAACATGAAGGTGAGTTGGTTAGACTTCCTGTCTCTGTGAGCCACATGGCAGCTCGCCATATTTCTCCCTGGGTGTCAGCGGTCAGAGACCAGGACAGCACAGGGTCAGCAGTGTGACTGAAGCTCCACATGGTTCCAGTTAGTCATAGATAAAGAGAAATGATATTGTCAGTCTGCAGACACTGATATTTATAATATATCTGACTAATCTAAATATTGTTCCTCCCTAAAGAAAGCAACATCCTTCCTCCCCTCACGTCTCTCAGCAACTCAAAGTCATAGGAGTTAATTCATGACTCACTTATTGAGTAAGAGCAAAACAACTCCCAGCTTCCAGTGTGTGAGAGCCCACAGAGCAGGATTTCAGCTGGAGCTCTGTCCTCGGGACATTCAGACTACATCTGGCCCTTAGCTGGGGCGGGCTGTCGTTTCAAATTCTTTAAGTCAGTGCTGGATGCTGCTTTTTTACTTCAAGATATGCAAACAGTTGCCAGTTCTGCTAATGCAGTCTAAATCAGCGGGTCCCAACCTTTTCCAACTCATGGACCACACTTGGTCCAACCCTGTAGCACCACAGAGGCTGAATGATGCACAGTGATAACGTTGAGGACTGAACTGAGAGCAGGAGAAGCTCAACCTTCCTTTGTTTGACTTGTCTCTTGACTCTATCCTTCTAATACTTCCTGTTTCTAACCAGCTGTCCATTTTGATGCTCTCTAATCTTTTAGCCCTCACTCAGCCTGAAGTTCCTCTCCTTGGCTCATCACAGTGACAGGCCTTCATATGAGAAAAAAAAAAGATCAAATTAGTTTTTTAACATAGTGTTTTAACCGTTATTTACATTCTCATACCTTCGTGGCCCACCATAGGTCCCGTTCCACAGGTTGGGAACCACTGGTCCAATCAGTGAGAGCGGAAAAAATATTAGAAACGCCTCCAGGTTCCAAAATGATCCTGCAGTTGAGTCTAGTCAGCAGAAGTCGCAGCGCTGGTCTGGCACCTTTACAGTAAGCTTTATGGAGCCAATCAGAATGGAGAAGTGCTCTGCTCTATAGAAGACTAGAGAACACAACCAACAATCTGACAACTCAGTGTGTGTGAATGAATGTTTTTCTTTTTTTCATTTAATTAAAGTGAAGACTTGAGGCTGAACAGATATTAAAGACAGTTAATCATTTCTTTCAGAAAAAGATTAACTGTAACTTTTTCCTGACCTTTCCAGTACAATCAGAGTTCCACATTTAGGTCACATGATAAAGACAAACAAACAAATGAACACACTTGAGCGTGGGATGCATGTGTGGGAACAGGACAGTGAAGAGCTTCTTGTGTGAGCAGGTTCTTCTTTCTAACCTAAGGGCCTGCGCCCCCCCCCCCCCCGCTGCATACAGCCTTAATAAACTGCCCCCTGTAGCCTGGGAGGGAAGCCCCACACATTGCTCACTGTTCCTTATTGCTATGAGCACATAGTAGGAACTGAAGGACAGCCAGGTCTGTATAATCTGCCCCTGTCTCTTTGAAGATTAGTAATCATTCATATGAGTTCCATGCTACCTCTCAGGTGTTGAGGAGCATCTATAAAGCCGTGTTCACTCGAGCCAGCACCAGGATCACCAGCTCAGGGAGGCAGTACAAATATCACATCAATACTTTCAGAGTCCAATAATCAATTCAGCCACAATAATTTCTTCTCTGAGCAATTTAACCTCAGACTGACCCCAGACTGTCGGAGCTACATCTGCTGCTTCATGTGCAGTGAGGCTCCTTCAGAAAAGTGAGAAGTTGTTAGTCTGGAGTGAATTAATCTCTGTGACACTCTCATATCGACTCTGCCCCCCCCCCACCCCCCCACCCAATCATGACAAAACACATAAATCTGCTTCATCCAGCTTCTCTTAAAGCTCTGCTGCGGAGCCCGGGCACAGAAGAAGCTCTGTAATGTGGCAGAAAAGCGTTTTGACTCGTTTCCTTGTGCACAGCCTCAGGAACGCGACAGACATGTTTTCAGTGATCTCTTGAAAGAATGGCAGAGTGTGTAGATTCTCATTCACACTGTAAAACTGCAGCGCTTCAGTGAACAGTAGTGAAGAGAGGGACTGAGAGCCGCTCTCCATGAAACAAATACTTCTTTAATCCCAGTGATTAACTCCACATAATCCCTGACAAGATGATATTGATTTGTGTCTGCCAATACTGATCTGCAGAGCAGTCCCGCCGCTCGTCATCAGAGCGCCGATGCTGCGGTGCACTGACAGGCTGCCTGTACGGAGGCTCGACAGCACCACCAGAAGACAGGCTTCACCACAATCACCTGACCAACTGAAGCAGTTCTCTTCCTTTCATTTTGGATAGTACATGAACAAAGTCAAGAAGGAGATCTGTAAAGTCTGCATTTGATAATTCTTCTGCCTTTAGATGATGAATTAACAGTTGAGTCTGAAAATGGAGTCACAAAAATGATAGGATTCTAAATCTGATCTCTTTAAATCCATCTAACTTTCAGTTACACTTTCATGATTACTTACATTTAAGACAGAGTAAGCAGTTCACTACATGCAGTTGATTATAGGATAATTAATTAGTATCTCCTCGTTTGATTCATTATTTATAAAAAACAAAAAAAAAAAGTCCCCATACGGTTCCCAACGTTTCAGTCATACCAAGTATAACTGAAACTAATAAGAAGAATATTAAGTGCTATTCAAAATATTATGTTACTTAAGTTTCATTTTATTCCACAAGTGAGCAGCTCTGATGTTTTCATTTGAACAGAAAATTGCTGAAAGTTGAAGCTCAAGTTTGCAGCTTCTGCAACATAAAATCAAACCCGACTGGTTCCCTCCTGATGCAGTGAAAACTGACCAACTTCACAATCCCTGTTCAAAATGCATCATGTTAATGAGCCTCCAGCTGCCTGAGTTATGTTTCTTTGCTGGGCTGTGGCTGCAAGATTGTAACAGAGAGAAGGCAGTTGGCTTTAAAAAGAGTTACGGCCCCTATTGATTCGGCCCACAAAGAGTCCAGGCTCCTCTGCTGAAGTGTGGAAGGAGTCCACAGAAAGAGGGCTGTGGATTCTGTCGCCCATCACTTACATGTCTCCTCACAGCCTGGATAAGCACAAAGTGAAGAAAATGAGAAGTGATGAACCTTTTTAAAGTACGAGCAAAAGTTTTCTTTGTACAGTGCTAACCACTGCAGACCCCCCCCTTCCCCCCCATTATAAAACTCAAACATGAATTTATCATGTAAACTCTAAAAAAGTACTTTTTTTTAACTTAATGAACGCATAATGTTGTCTAGTTTAATTAAGCACATTATGCATTTTTTACATTTATAAAAGTTATTTCATTGGCACATTTTAGAGTCCATTTTTTTACCTTTTTTATACTTACAGTATGTTCCACAGCTGCCACGCACACACCACGCGGCCAGTGTGTCGCTGGCCTTAAGGCTGACTCCTCCTTGCAGCCCTTTGCTGCGGCCCACGCCCTCTCTCTCCCCTGCCTTTCCTGTCTCTCTCCACCGTCGCTATGAAATAGCAGAAAAAGACCCAGATGCTTATTGTTATGGTAGGAGCTGCTGAAACAGCGTTTAACCATGCGGGGACAGGGGGGTTGAAGCGGACGGTTCCCCACTGGGGGGGCGGGCTGCTGACACACTCTGAGTTGGACTGACGGCTCCTTCAGGCAGCGTTCACTGCAGCTTTTACAGCCTGTTGAACCAAAGCCCCTCGGAGCACCACGTCCAGTAGAAGCACCAGTAACACTTCTCTGTGGTGGTCAGGGCTTCCCTCCACAGCCCCTCCGGGCTGTCATGTGACTGCACACATCTCAACCTGACGCCGCGACCCCACAGTGGTGCAGCCACCCAGCAGCCATGTTTTGTGTTTCAGAATGGAGCCGATGACGTGAAGAAGCACCGCTGGTTCAAGACGATTGACTGGGAGGCGGTTCCTCTGAGGAAACTGAAGGTGAGACCCTAACACCTGTGTTTCTCTCAGCAGCCAATCATTGATCAGTTGGGATTCAGCAGTTTGTGATTAGAATCAGGACTAATGACGTCACTTCTCTCCCTCTGCAATATGAAGAAATGACCTGTGTGTCTGTGTCATAGTCGGTCACAAAGTGCACACAGCACACAAATAAGTTGTGTAACTGTCTGTGGTTCAGCAGCTGTCAACATCCACATGCAAACAGCTGCTGCTAGTTTTATTATGTAAAAACAAAAAAAAACTTCAATAAACCAAACACTCACAGATGGGAAGCAGAACATGAAGCAGAACAGGTGAAAGTCAGACAGATGATTCAGAGCAGATTATTTTTATGTGTCTTAGAAATGTGGGCCGACATGTCCCAGCATCTTCCTACCTAGTTCCTGCCTAACCTCCAATCTTCACCATTTTTGCCTGTGGTGTAACGTTAATGCTCGGAGGCTCAGAGGAGATCGCTGCAGCCTGTGAGCAGCTGGAAACATGTGATCACACTCTCTCTGCTTGATGGTGAAACACCAGATCAAATATCCAAGAGGAAACCAGACAGTAGACACCAGATAACATTACTGTGTCACTCTGCATCAACAAGTGTCAGCTTCGAGTTTCAGACCTGCCCCTGAACTTGTGTCTCCACAGCCTCCTATAGTCCCTAAGGTCTCCCATGAGGGCGACACGTCCAACTTTGACGTTTACCCGGAGGACGACTGGAAGAAAGACCCTCCTGTGCCTCAGAAGGACTTAGAGATCTTCAAGAACTTCTGATCCGTCAGCCCGGTTTATTTATTGACAGCATATCCTGAGAGTTGACCCAACTTCTTGTACATTTACTGTTACAGGTACTATCCTGGAGAAAACCCGTATTTATTAAAGCAGGGAGTCACATTGTGTCTGTAATAACTCCTCCCTCCAGACAAACTCCAGATGATTGATGCTGTGATATTTATCATTCTGCCGAGGTGATTTGCTTTTTATATGTTTATTTATCGGAATAAGTCGAGTTTTTGCTGTTATCATTTTGTGTTTCTCTGAGCCTCATATGCAAAAACAGTGTGGTTCCTTTGAAACCCAAAGACTGTTACTTTCTAGGTTTTAAAAACAAGAAGAATCAGGTCTTTTTTTATATCGTCATGTTTTATATTTTCTCTCTTTTTCAAATGTTCATGTGTAGTGTGACTCCAGACCAGTGCTGTAACTGTCAGCGGCCGGCCGTCACTGAAGTGCAGTTTTGGACTTGTACTGTAGGTAGTCAGGAGTCAGACACTTTATTTGAAACCGCGTGACCAGTAGCACTTGTCAAGGTGCCTTACATCACAGTTTGACGGGCGTGATGACTTGTGGTTCCATGAAGTTCACTTGAAGCTGTGGCGCTGTCGGCCGGCGGCAGTGCTCGCAGCGGTGTTGGAGCAGCTCCGCCCTCTCCTGGTGCAGCTCGGAAGCTGCTTCATTCACAGCCAGGACTCTGTTCTTACTCTCACAGTCACAGCTGCTCCACAGACCAACCACAGGCTTTCCCAATGCATCATCATCATCATCATCATCATCATCATCATCATCGTCATTGTCATTGTCATCGTCATCGTCATCGTTGTCGTGCTTTTTGAACCAAACCCTGCGAGGTTGAAGGTGCTGGGCTGCGAGGTTGTCTTCATGTTCAGTATTTATGCGTTTTCAGCTCATCATGTAGTCGAGGTTGAAATACATCAAAATAAACTTCATGTTGATCTCTCCATTGTGTTCGCTGCCATTAAAATCACATGGCCCCCTACACCCCCACCCCCACCCACTTCTACTGTACACATTGCATGGAGGGTGCGTCACATTAAGTGCATCCTTAACCAGTTAGTGGGACTGGAAGTCTGTTATAAAACCCTCCAGCAGTGACTCTACATTGATGGAGACTTAGCAACCACATGTAACGCCTGTGTTCTGTTGGCTTGTTAGCTCTGTGCAACAACGCATACAAACAGAAACTGTTTCAACTGAGACAGACATTTAAAGGTCCCATATTATCTTCTTCTGTGGTTTATCTTAAGTGTTGACCTCCATCAGAAGATATATCTGTGGTTTTAAGAACCAAAAACCATCTCAGTGTAGTTTTACATCTCCTCTCTCAGGCCTCTCTCTGGGGCTCGAGTAACAACAGGTCAGTCAGCCAATCAGAAGAGAGACTGAGGGCGATGACTGCTTAGTTGTGACATCACAAAGTTCCAGAAGTCCTGACGGCTGGTTTTAAGGCTCAGTTTCTGAATACAGGCTGTGTGCATTTCTCTGTGGACTGAGGCTTTGATACTTTCACAGTATTAATATAGAACCTAGACCTGCTTTATAATCACAAACACATGGACATCCACCTTTATACAATGTGGGACCTTTAATATCACCACACAGACATTAATGACTCAATGGTTACATTGTATTTAGGATCAGATTTCCCCCCCCCCCCCCCGGTTTATAAGTGGACTGACATTGATTGTAAGGTGTTGAGGGGGGGTTGTGTATTTACAGGAACTGTTGCAAAAACGGCTCAGAGTTAAAAACAGGGATGTTCACAGAAAGACAAATGCCACCAAAGAAGCTTGGGAATAAATGTTATTTTGGGAGTAACCATGGTTACGAAAAGTTACTGCAGTTTCTGTTTCCACCAGAGAGAGAGGAGTTGGTCCTGAAGCTCGTCTCTGCATTTGTACCCTGCACCTTTGAAGCAGGGTAAACCAGAGTGGGAGTGGGGGGGGTCCAGTCTGAGAACATTTCTCTGCAGAAAATACTTGATGGTGACATCTGATGCTAATGCAGGTTGCAAGAAGGCGATGACACCGCGGTACAAACCTCAGCTTGCATGTTGCAGATGTGAGCTGATTGGCCAGTTGAGCCCCCACTGGATGATGTCACTGCAGCAGAAAGCCTGGGTCAGTTGCAGGCCGTGTGTTTTTGGTACCTGTTCACCTCTCACCGGGTTCTCCCTGAGTACTGATGCACAGCCCACAGCGCAGTGGGGCAGTTGTGTACAGCGTGAACCCTGCTGTCTGCTTTGTTTGACTTAACAGGAGTAAACACTTGAAACACTGAAGTGTTTTTGTGTCCAGACGTCTTCCTCATCACTCCATGTTCTTCCTCATCTATTCATGCACCCGTGCCCCCCACCCTCAACTAAAACACTAAATCCATTGCAGTCAACGTTTGCCATGTTGACAGATAATGCTTTTTTTTTTTTTTCAACACAAGCACATCAGTGTTTTAATGAGGATCCTTGAAACTGACAAAGACACAGTTACTCCAAAACAACACTATGTACAACAGTACAGTTTAGATTTTGCTTTAACTTTGTATCAATAACAAGTGACACAACAAAGCATGAAGCAAAAACACAAGCATGGACTTTTAAAAAGGTCTTAACTCACGTTTTGTCACCAACTCACAAGTAGATTGAAACAAATGGAGAAAACAGAAGCCGACCTTGGAGACTGCCCTCAGATTCACAGCCATCAGTCTGCACGCCTCCCACTCCCACTCTGACAGGGACCTGCCTCACTGTGGACACCGAGCAGTAAAGTGTTGATTTTGTGTCACACTCCGGTCACACCACCAGACTGGGTTTAAAACTGAAAGGATGAAAATCGATGCATCACAGCCAGAGACAGCCTCCTAATGCCCACATTACCCACAATACAACTCGGCCGCCAACATTCGGCTGAAAGGCTGGGGCGTCACATGCTAGTAGTGGCTAATGCAGCATGCAGCAGAGATGGGGGGGGGGGGCTGCAGGGGAAGCAGTGTGTGCTGTGGCCTCACCCAATATGAAAAAAAAAAAAAATCAAATCCTGGCAGCTTCAGGCCAAAAAATGGTGACTCTCTTCCCTTTGTTTCCAGCAGCACATGTTGATCAGCGTGCTGATTGATTATTCATGAAGTCATTTCCTTGTCCTCTCCTCAGTGAAAACACATGAGGCTGAATGTGGGCGTGCACGGGGCGTCAGTATGTGTCCCCATCATGTTCTGGTCGTATGGAGCTTTTCTAATGTAGAAACTCTTCACTCGGCCTCTGGTGTCAAACTCCACACTGTATTTCAAGCTTTCTCCTGCTGAGTAGAGGAACCTGGACTGATCTCAGTACAGTGCTCGTCCATTTAGAGCAGTTTTTGTACAATGCATGTGTCATCTGTAACCCCCCCACCCGTCACGTCTTAGGCAGCAATATGTTTTATACCTGTCAGCCTTCACCTTGGAAATGTTTGTTTTGTTGGTGCAATCATTCATGGTTTTCTACCCTGTACATTAAAATGCTTTTGTAACTCTCTGTACTCCTTTAATTATGGAACTGTAAGCACTGGCACATGTTTGTATGAAGACTGAAGAGTCTTTGGAAGTGTTTCAGAAACTTGAAGTGACAAAAAAAAAAAAGAAACATGTTCTCTTTCCCCCGGTGTCCTGCCTGGTCCTTTCCCCCCACTCGCTCTACATCCTCCAGTCACTGAGCAGCTGCTGTCGGCCATTACTCTGAAGGTCAGCGGCCGGCCGGCGTAGTCATATATTTACAAAATGGAAATCTGACATTTGGGGATGAACTCTTACTTTCTGATGTTTAAAGCTCCTCAGGTTCAGTTTTTCATGACGAGATGCGCGGAGTCTTTTCGGCCTGCAGCTCAGAGAGGCTGCAGCAGAGACGAGCATCAGTATGCACCGAGGCCGGTGGCCAGAGTCGTCCTGTTTGCTCAGACAACGGGCTCCCAGCTTTCAGTCATAAATAGTAAAGCATCCTCCTCTTGTCCTTCTGATACCGATCTGAGCGGGCTGCTCTGAAGTGATTACATCTGAACACTTTTATATTTGAACAATAAAACATTACAAAAACCTCTTCAGTCTGAGGGCTTATCTACTTACTTGGCTGGGCGGCTGCCTTAAAGAAGCACACAGTACAGAACTCCATGATGGTTTTGCAAACAGTTACATTAACAAATGGTAATTAATAATTTATAGAGTCCCCAGTTCATTAATAAATTAATAAACTCTTGGGGCCTCTGTGCTTTGTTTTACATGTTTGTAATTTCCTAATAATTTCCTAGTAAATGTCTGTGAAAAGAATTATTTTCTACTGATCATAGGGAAGTTATGAGCAGCCTTGAAAGGCAGCCAAAGTAAATATTCATTCATTTTTTCATTTATAATTGGACAGATGATTCTTTGGTTGAATTGTATGTTTGTTGCATGATCAGCTGATCAGCTGACTAAAACACTCTCAGTTGCAGTGGTCTGTGTCTGTCTGCTGTTTGCTGCTGAGCAGGGAGAGGACAGAGGCCTTTTACAGATGTTTCTCTGAGAACAGCTGCTGCTGCTGCTGCTGGAGACCAGGGGGACGAGAGCTGGATGTTGGAGTGGAAAACCAAAACCATGAGCTAAAGAGGCTGAAAAGCTCCATAACACTGAGGGAAAGCAGAGCTGGTGATTATTTTCTGTGTGTTCATCACTCTTTCACATTACATTTGATCCATTTTGAATAAAAAATATTGATTAGTGCAGCTTTATTTTTTTCTCAGTATGTCTTTAACAGTTCTACATTCTCTAAAACCACTATCTGTATAAGGCATGTGATTTCTGCAACATTGTCTTCATGGGGGAGTGGGTGGGGGGGGGGCATGTTATGACATGTTATGACTAAGGTTGCAGTGTCTGGACTCCAGGAGGTCACTGTTTGCCTTCTCCTGTATGACTAATGAGATTCTTAATTACTGAATAAGTTCTGCATGAACAGTTTTGACCACAGAGTTAATCTGGAAATGATGAGTAACCAGGAAAAATCCCCAGGACGCCTGATTCCTCAGGGAGTGAGTATCCGTGCAGGGGAGACATCACAGCCCCGCTGCAGTTTGCTCGCTGCCACGTGGGCCTGCCACAGTGTGATGCTGCTTCCTGCTGTTCTCATGTTCAGATGGTTGATATTAAGAAAGTCTGGCGTCTTGACAAAGGCAAGGTGTCGGTGGTTTTTCTTTGCTGCCTCATGAGGAACCTATGTAAATGACGTGGCGTTTTCCAGCCTTTACCATATGTTCTCCAACCAAGGTGGGACTGTTTTCCCAGCAGCAGCTTTTATCTGTAGCTCTTTAAATCTAATCACAGTTCAATTCATCATTTCTTTTTTACTGTGGATTATGTTAAGTCTTCTAAGCTTTAATATCCTCCCTCTATCTGTGATTCCAGGGGAAGGCCTGGTGTTAATGTGCTGAACACAGTGTTTCACGGAGGGTTATTATGTTTACAGTGGAAAAATGAGTCATGTTTTGTCTGGAGTCCCTGCTAGTCTCACTCGAAGTGATGACAGTCCAGACTGTAAAGCTGCACGGCTCTAATAATCAGCTAATGAGTGCCTTATGAAGCGCTTTCAAGGTGAATTTGGTGGAGTGACGGCAGAGGCTGTGGGAGTGCAGGGTTACTTCCCAGAAGGCCTTGGTGACAGGAAATGCTCGAAATCAGGAGGTAATAAGAACTCGTACTGTCAGTTACGAAATCTGCAGCAGTTTCACCAATTTCACCTCCTTACTTTTATCTTATCCATGCACACTTCATCTTTTCTGACGAAGCTGAGCTCACCTCGAGAAAAAAAAAAAAGATCAAAGAAGATAAT
This sequence comes from Trachinotus anak, assembly GCF_046630095.1. Classification (NCBI taxonomy): domain Eukaryota; kingdom Metazoa; phylum Chordata; class Actinopteri; order Carangiformes; family Carangidae; genus Trachinotus; species Trachinotus anak. Next base: position 14,143,459 of record NW_027273877.1, read on the forward strand.
GCATCTCCATGAATGTCATACCTGCTTTGTTCTCACCACAGTTCGAATTAATGCAGTGAAGATTCATGTAATCAACCCACACAGCGATGACAGTGATGACGTAGCCCGACGAAGATACGTTTCAAGTTTCTCCAAGTGAATTTGAATATGATAATGAGGTGAACACAGAGGCTGACTTCAGACAAACACAACATGGACTAAAACATTCTGTACAGCATGAATGCTTGTCGCTGGACAAGAGCATCGTTGCGTTTACAGGACAAGAGGTTTATACCACGCCCTCTGAGCAGAGCTGCGTCTGCAGGACAGGATGGAGGCTATGCAGCCAGTTGCTATGGGAAAGTGAGGAAACAGACCGGGGCTAGCAGGTTAGCATGCTAACTTCAGTAGGAGAAAAGACTTGGCAGAGACGAGTTAATGCGGAGACAGCTGTTTGATGCTGAACTCCACCATGTGCTCTGTAGTCACAAACCCTCAGAGAATAATCTGCAACTCTCACTCTTCCTCTCAGTCCCGAGGTTTTAGCCTCTTTTAGCTCATCGTTTTGGTTTTTCGGCCTCAGACTCTGCCCTCATCAGCTGCATGTCCAACAGGAAGAAAACCGTGTGCTAACATTTAACATGACGTCTTAAGAAGGTGAGACACTGTGTCTTCAGCTTGTTTCGCTTCCCCACACAAATATATAGTTAATAAAGCTCTGTCCGAACACCCAGACCCTTTGTTTCCTCCAAACGCCTGAGCTCACAAGCTTCAGTCCACAATCACTTGTTGTCTTTTGTCTCCACAAAGACACGTAGACGTGTCGGGATATGCCACAGTCCTATTTTCACACACTAACCAGAGAAGCAGCAAGGTCCTCACATTTATCAAATCCCCTCAAATCCCGTCCTGAATCTAATAGGTTCACCTTCATGTTTCTGCTCCCGGACAAACGGACCCCGCACTAAGCTACAAGATGGCTGGCAACCCTAAGCAGAGCGCAGGGATTCAGCCGTCAGGGGCAGCTACACGAGGAACCTGCTGATGTTACCTCAGGATTGTTCTGTTCTCAGGCAGTGTTCAGGTAAGACCTGCATTTCCTGCATGTACGTGCCCATATGTAAATGTCACACATGTACATATATTGAATTTCCATATATGAAGAAGATGTACATAAAATAAAAATACCTTTCTAAACATCATATGAAACCTATTACAAATTGTAACAATTTCATTAATCGACATATATGTCATATATGTATGTAATCATATGTATGCCTATAGCAGACATGTACATTTATATATATCCATCCCAAAGCCCGACAGTATATGTTGATATTAGAAACAGTAGGGTCCAAAGTCTGGGACCACTTTTCCAGAATAGGAAGATAGACATGTTTAATATTAATGAGTAATTAATAAGAAAAACATATGCAGGCAAATAGAATTTATATATGTATATTGTTTTAATAAAGTTGTTTAAATTAATCATATATGGTTAACATATATGGTCCCAACATGACATACCACATAAAAAAGAATTATACACATTTTAATGTAATGTTATAAACTTCTATCTTCATATATCCAGAGGATAAACTGTATATATGTGATAATAATGCAGTGTATCCCCTTATAAGTGACATATGGCAACATCACTCTTGATATAGGGACATATACGTCATATATTCCATTCCTCATATAAACAGTCATAGGAGCTGGTAGAAAGCCCCTGGACCTGAGAACCAAAGGTCACTTTGAACTGATCACATGTTTGCTCAGAGAAAGAACAGCCAATCAGAGACTGACCTTACATCTGCTATATTGTATATTCTTTTAAAAAGAATCTTTACAGTTTATTCAGTCGCAGGTTTTCAGGGTCAGATAACAAAGACGCTCAGACAGTGATTGTAAATAAAATCTAGGTCAGATGTTTGCAGCCGGATGAATGGCTGACACAAAAACATCCTGTCAAATGTTCAGATGCTAATAATCAACCCTGTCTCCTGCAAACTGCAAATCACGCTCAGCTAAACTGTTTTCCCTCTCGTGTTGCTGGGCAGTAATCACAGGCTGGATCATGTTCAAAGACATTTCCTTTTGTTGTAATGAATGAAGTGTTAGCTTCATTAACAGCAGCAGAGTTTTTATTTCCTTAGTTAAACAATAAATAATTGAACACAAAAAAAAGGTTGAGAAAAGCTGCGTAATAGGACTCACCGACCCTTCAGGTCTGTGAGAAATGGGCCTCAGTGGTTTTACTTGGTCTTTGTGAACAAGAAGCTTTTATTTGTCTGTGGGAACCATCACTGGCTGCTTCTGAAGCTTTTCAGCCATGAGTCATGAAACTCCTGCAGATGACCTTCCAGCTCCAGAGCGACACAGTTGTGTAGTCTCCTGCAGTGACTTTTCTACTCACACAGCCTTCGTCTGCTCGGCTCCTGACGTCGGAGGCCATATCTACATATTAGCCGGGCGAGGCCGCACCCGTCAAACCACAGGCTGCGCTCGTCACAGGCCCTGTGATATCGGCCTAATGACAAGTCGGCGCTCCGCTCACGTCAGCAGCCCTCACCTGGGATTCCTGTCATCAGTATGGGCTGTGAATGCACCACACCCTCCGCTGGGAAACATATGACACCTCAACACACCACCCCACCCCCAACCAGGGTGCCGCCCACCCACCTGGACTGGTGGCTGCAACATTCAGAGACTTGCTTCTCCTGCAAAACATCCTTACTGCCACCTGACAAAAAACTGAATGAATAAATGAAGAGAGATCAAAGAACATGTGGTTTTGTGAGGAACAAAAGTGGGAACCCAGAGGATCCATTGGAGCCGACCTGCTGGGGGGGGGGCTCCTGATGGATCTACCTTAATCTGCTTTAATTAGAGAGGACCAGCTGCTGCCACCAAGTGTGGCTCGCTTTAATTACAGAGCAGTTCATTGTAGGACCTGTCTGGTCCTGGTCATTGATGCCCTGAGGTCAGCACTGGTTAGAGTAGACCCCCCCCTGCACTGTGCCCAGGTTGATAGAGACAAACAGTATTTTGAAGTTTAACATGACATGTCCCTGATGTTCCTGTTTTTCTGTTTTCTGTTTCCTTTGAACTGTAAACAGACTTTTAAATGCAGAGTAGCATCTCCAGGCTCAGCCCTGTCTTCCTGGCGGGGGTTCAGCCTGCCAGGACCTCCCCCAGTCCTGCTCCCGCCGCCGCAGGTGGAGAGGACACGCGGCCTCCACCCGTTATCCTTCTGATCTCAAGGCTGCTCCACAGACAGAGAGGAGCGAGCCCCTGCTGGATGAGGGGCATCCTCATCTTTGGATGGCTCTAAGTCTGACTCCTTAATGAGCCACACAGGAGACAGAGGCCCCGCAGCCCCCAGTTCTACGAGGACACCTAAACGCCCCCGTTTTACATGGGGAGCTGCTGAAAGTGACTTTTTCCACCAGAAAGCAGACTCATAGCAACCAGGCAACCTGACACCCAAACAGGACATACCACATGCCCCCCCCCCAGCCAGCCAGACCATCACTATCAAATTATAAAACAACATAAAACTGAGTCAGGAACAGAGCGATGTGTTTACAACAAGTGAACCTCAAGAACCAACAGTCAAGTAAAAGCATTCAAAGAACCTGTGATCAAATAAAGCTGGACTGGACCCGGCCCCCGCACTTTTGCCTTTGACTTAAATCCTGGAAAGTCTGACTCGTCCTTATCTGAACTCCTTCCAGTCCAGGCCTCAGAATACTTTACTTTGCACTGACTTGATGTTTTCACTGTGAAAAACACACAAATATTTCACCAAATCTCCCACCAGAGAGCTGCCTCATGGAGGAAAGACGTTCCTCTTTTATTTGGGGAAACCAATATTGACAAAAAAGTACCGCTTGATGATGCTGTAAATAACATGTCTGTGAACCAGAAGTCTTTCAGATCCTCGTTGGCATGACTCAACTTCACTTTGCCAAAACATCTGAACTTGACAGAACTTTTCTTTTGCTTTGACTGAGCACAGAAACCTTCTGAAAGATTTTTCCACTCCTGGTGCGAGGGC